>NC_091727.1:127067500-127692500 GCF_042477335.2 Ovis canadensis
AATATAAATTTCCATGTTACTCCTTCCTTGCATCTCACCCTCTCCTCCCCTTTCCCTCTGTCCATAATTCTATTCTCCTATTTCTTTTTTAAAAGATTGATTTCAAGGTTACTGCATCCTTGGAGAGAGAAAATACTCTGCGATTTCAGTCCTTTTTAATTTAGAACTTAATATTTCATTATATTTTAAACCATTCATTTTGAACTTTAAGCAACAAGGATATGCTGTACAGCACAGAGAAATATACCAATTATCTAATAATAAATGTAAACAGAGTATAATATATAAAACAACTGAAGCACTATGTTGTAAACCTGAACAAATATAATATTGCAACTCATGAATATATCCATAAAAAATTTTAAAGTTAAAAAAGAATTTATCAGTACCACTGTTATTGGATGTAGAAATCTGTGAAGGATTTGACTCTCCGCAAAACAATGAGAGATAAGCTAAGAGGATCTACAAAATTCCAACCTCTTGACCCCAGCTATAGTGCTTTCTTTAGGTCAGTCATGACAGAGTTTGGTAAGTTCTAAATTATTTTCCTAGCAATTTCATTTCCCAGTTTATTCTTATTCTCCCAAAGTGTACTATGGAGTTCTTCAGAAGCAGTTTATGTGTGATATGCAATAGATAGAGTGAAGAAACCGATACACCCATCCACTACCTCTAGTATACTTTCCCCATGTATTCCAGTTCATTTACATATTTTCCACATATCCTAGTTAATCAAACATTTAAATATATAAATGAGGACTGATATATAGTACAGAACTGGCAAAACAAAAATTTCACACACATTTCAATTTTCTAATTTCCTGGTTTTTTAAACTTTTAAAACATTCATACAGGAGAACAAGATGGCAGAGGAATAGGTGGACGTGGAGTACATCTCTCTCCATGGATACATCAGGAATACACCTTCAGACACAGAAGTGCATGCAGAACACCAGCTGACAGTGGACAGGAGTCATGGACCAGCAGAAAATAATATACAGACCCACCCAAACCTTGGTAGGATGAAGGAACTAGGGGCAAAAACAGGAGTGTTAGTAGGACTGGACCTGCCCTCGGCAGGTGGGGGAACTGAAGCAGGGGTCCGATCCCCACATCAGGGCAATTGTCTGAGTCAGAGGAGAAGCATTTAAGGCTGAGAGTGAAACAGCTGATCTGTGGCAGTCTAAATGGAATGAGAATCAGACAGTCCTTGCAACCATACATACCCAAGACAGGGATGCAGATCCCCTGGAAGGTGCAGCAGCTGGTAGCTGGAGTTTAGGGATTGTGGAGCAATCCCAAAGTGAGGGCTGCTGTAACTGTGGAGAGACTTATCAAGGGGATGTGAGGAAGGAGACTGTGGTGGGAAATGCCTGTGGAGGAAAGCCAGGCAGCCATGGAAGCTAGGCGATACTGCTGAGTCACGTTTGGGGATGGAGCCATCACCATAGCCTCTCTCCCCACAGTGCCAGCATTGGCAGCTGAACAATAGAGAGGCTGGCCCAGCAAGCACCTGGCGCACTGAACTACAGAGTAGGACCCCACCCAGGGTGCCCCTTTAAGTGCCTGATGTGCCAATGTAGAGTAGAACTCCAGCCAGGGGGGCCCCTATATGTGCCTGATGTGCCAAACAACAGAGAAGGTCCCCAGGCAAGGAAGCCCTCTACGTGCCTAAATAGGTGGAGCTATGGAGACAGACTGGCCAAAGAGGCCTTCTGATCGCCAGCTACAAGAGGCTTGAGAAGAACTCTGATGGGGCCACAACTCCTGTGGTGGAGGCAGTCCATGTCCCTGCACACTTGGTGCTGCCAGGGTCCCCGCAAGCCAAGCAGCTGTGCCACCTTCACCCTCAAGTCTCACTGGGGCAGAGCTGCCACAGGCAAAAAAAGTCTTGTGCCTCTGCATGCAGGGTCGCTTTGGCAGTGTCCTACTCTTTCCGACCCTGGAGACAGTGGCCTGCCAGGCTTCTCTGTCAGGGAGCAGGGTTCTCCAGGCAAGAATACAGGAGCGTGTTGGCCAATACTGGTTTCCATGACTGCAGCACAGGAGCGGCCCTGAGGAGATACCCCACGTCCAAGGGCAGAGAAGCCCCAGCAAGATGGTAGGAGGGGCGAATTCACGTTTAGAATCACACTCCATCTCCACCAGAGACACTCAGAGGGCTCAAACAAACCTTGTGTGCACCAGGACCCAGAGATCCCACAGAGACTGAGACAGAACTGGGTTTGAGTGTCTCCTGTGGAGGTACAGGTCAGCAATGGACTGCCACAGGGGCAGGGGCCCTGGATGCAGAAGACTTGGGTATGGCATAAGCCCTCTTGGAGGAGGTCACCATTAATCCCACCATAGAGCTGCCAGAACTTACAAAGGACTAGGAAATAAACTCTTGGAGGACACAAACAGAACGTTGTGTGCACCATGACCCAGGAAAAAGGAGCAGTGACCCCCACAAGAGACCAACCCAGACTTGTCTGGGAGTGTCCAGGAGTCTCCAGCAGAGGTGTGGGTTGGTGGTGGCCTGCTGCAGGGTTGGGGGCACTGAGTGTAGCAGTGCATGCATGGGGCCTTTTGAAGGAGGTCGCCATTATCTTCATTACCTCCACCATAGTTTCAGTTCAGTTCAGTCACTCAGTTGTGTCCAACTCTTTGTGACCCCATGAATCACAGCATGCCAGGCCTCCCTGTCCATCACCAACTCCCGGAGTTCACTCAGACTCATGTCCATCGGGTCGGTGATGCCATCCAGCCATCTCATCCTCTGTCATCCCCTTCTCCTCCTGCCCCCAATCCCTCCCAGCATCAGGGTCTTTTCCAATGAGTCAACTCTTCACATGAGGTGGCCAAAGTATTGGAGTTTCAGCTGCAGCATCAGTCCTTCCAATGAACACCCAGGACTGATCTCCTCTAGGATGGACTGGTTGGATCTCCTTGCAGTCCAAGGGACTCTCAAGAGTCTTCTCCAACACCACAGTTCAAAAGCATCAATTCTTCAGTGCTCAGCTTTCTGCACAGTCCAACTCTCACATCCATACATGACCACTGGAAAAACTAAAGCCTTGACTAGATGGACCTTTGTTGGCAAAGTGATATCTCTGCTTTTGAATATTCTCTCTAGGTTGGTCATAACTTTCCTTCCAAGGAGTAAGCATCTTTTAATATCATGGCTGCAATCACCATCTGCAGTAATTTTGGAGCCCCCCAAAATAAAAGTCTGCTACTGTTTCCACTGATGGGACCAAATGCCATAAATAACAGGGAGGGAACACAGCTCCACCGATCAACAGAAAATTGGATTAAAGATTTACTGAGCATGGCTCCTCCCATCAGAACAAGACCCAGTTTCCCCCTCAGTCAGTCTCTCCCATCAGGAAGCTTCCATAAGTCTCTTATCCTTCTCCATCAGAGGGCAGACAGACTGAAAACCACAATCACAGGAAACTAACCAATCTGATCAAATGGACCACAGCCTTGTCTAACTCAATGAAACTATGAGCCATGCTGTGTAGGACCATCCAAGACAGGCGGGTCATGGTGGAGAGTTCTGACAAAATGTGACCCACTGGAGAATGGAATGGCAAACCACTTCAGTATTCTTGCCTTGAGAACCCCATGAACAGTGTGAAAAGGCAAAAAGATAGGACACTGAAAGATGAACTCCCCAGGTCAGTAGGTGCCCAAAATGCACTGGAGATCAGTGGAGAAATAACTCCAGAAAGAATGAAGGGATGGAGCCAGAGCAAAAACAATACCCAGCTGTGGATGTGACTGGTGATAGAAGCAAAGTCCGATGCTGTAAAGAGCAATATCACATAGGAACCTGAAATGTTAGGTCCATGAATCAAGGCAAATTGGAAGTGGTCAAACAGGAGATGGCAAGAGTGAACATAGACATTTTAGGAATCAGCAAACTAAGATGGACTGGAATGGGTGAATTTAACTCAGATGACCATTATATCTACTACTGTGGGCAGGAATCCCTTAGAAGAAATGGAGTAGCCCTCATAGTTAACAAAAGAGTCCGAAATGCAGTACTTGAATGCAATCTCAAAAGCGACAGAATGATCTGTTTGTTTCCAAGGCAAACCATTCATGGTAATCCAAGTCTATGCCCTGACCAGTAATGCTGAAGAAAGTAACACCCAAAAAAGATATCCTTTTCATTATAGGGGACTGGAATGCAAAAGTAGGAAGTCAAGAGACACCTGGAGTAACAGGCAAATTTGGCACTGGAGTACAGAATGAAGCAGGGCAAAGGCTAATAGAGTTTTGACAAGAGAATGCACTGGTCATAGCAAACACCCTCTTCCAACAACACAAGAGAAGACTCTACACATGGACATCTCCAGATAGTCTATACTGAAATCAGATTGATTATATTCTTTGCAGCCAAAGATGAAGAAGCTCTATACAGTCAACAAAAACAAGACTGGGAGCTGACTGTGGCTCAGATCATGAACTTCTTATTGCCAAATTCAGACTTGAAGAAAGTAGGGAAAACCACTAGACCATTCAGGTATGACCTATATCAAATCCCTTACGATTATACAGGGTATGATCAGGCTTCATTTATTCCATTTATCTCTAGTGACATTAGCTTAAAGGACAGGAGAGGCAAAAGCCAAGGGGAAAAGAATGACTGGGGCGAGAAATGAAGCAGAGACTTGTGATCGTTCTGCATTATCATGGTGATCAGAAAATTAGTTTTCATTTTTAAGACATTTGCCCTCCCCTATATAGGTTCCAGACACAACTTGTGATTCTGCATCATCAATTTCTTTTTCAGGAAAGTCAACAGCCCTTTCCCTGAACTGAGAGCATCTCTGGCTGAACATGGAGATCCAAAAATCCACTCTGGCCTGGACTGGACCAGGTGTGAGCCAACAGGGTCAGATAAGAGAGGAAAACTGGGTCCCCAGAGCCCCACTACCTAGAATTCTGGTTTCCCAACCAGCTGAACCCTCTTCCTCCCCTACCACCCCCCCCCCAGGCCCGAGGAAACAGCACTGGTGATTGATGCATCCACAGGCAGCCCACAGAGCCAGATTCTTCTCTATGTCACCATGGGGCTGCCAATTTGTCTGCTAATCTTTGTTTTTTCTGAGAATCACTTTTCTCTTCCTGGAATCAGATCCAATGTTTAGGGTAACGGAGCAGCAGACTTGAACCCTCAGAGAAGATTTGGTCTCTGTGCCTCTTTTCATCCCCACTGTCCTGACCCTAGATTGAGTCATCTGAAGAGTCAGTCACCTGTACTATTGCAGTGCTTGCTGCCATGCTCAGGCACTCGGTCATGTCCAACTCTTTGCGACCCCATGGACTGTAGCCTGCCAGGCTCCTCTGTCCAAGTTAATTTTCTAAAATGTGTTTCTAATCATGTCACTCCTACTGTTTTTAAAAGATCTTTGAGTAACCCAATTACATGGACTATTATTGAATAAATAAATTTGCTCTGTTAGTATCAAATTCCCCATTATCCTTATTTCCTGTCTTTATAGCCTTCACCACGATTTCAACCTATCTTACTTATGTGTTTTCTTACTTATTGTCTGTCTCCCTCTTCCATTGGAATGAAGTTTCCATTTGATCAATGTTCTTATCTGTCTGTCCCCAAAACAGTGGCTGACACGTTAGATAATAAATATTGACTGAATGAAGGACTCAATAAATCAAATTCTGTTAGCCACAGTTAATTCTTTTTTTCGTAAATGAACTTTATTTACTTTAACGATTACAAATGTAATACATGCTTACTGTAGAGAATCTGGAAAGTACAGAGAAGTAAAAAGAAGAACATTAAAACACCCATAATCCCACCACATTAAGGCAAACACTGCTCACATTATGTTCTATCTATGCCTGTTTAAAGACCAAGATCTTTATCAAGAGTGCTGGCCACAAAGCACAATAGCCAAGGGGAGTGAGGGCAATTAACAACTGAGGAGGTCACCCAAAGGTCAGAGCTAGAAATTTCACACTGAGGGACAAGACAATGGCCACTGACAATAGATCAAGACTTCAAAAGTTGAAACAGAAGAACAAGTTGGGTTACGGTAAGAATGTAGTGAGATGATGCTTGTCAAGAGTTTAGCCCACTACCTGTCACATAGTACATAAACAATAAACATTAGCTATTACTAAGATTATTACTATGCGTCAAAACAAATGGTTCAGGATGGAGACTATAAACAAGACAAGGGCCTTGGAGACCAAATTTAAGTGCTGTGAGTTGGGGCATATAGGGACAAGTATACTGGATGAAAAGGATGGTATTGGAGTGGGCATCACTCTCCTTATGGGCTCCCTTGCCAGGTGAAATGGGACCAGGGCTTCCTCAAGTTTGCCTGATGACATGTGGCAAGACACTCTAAGGTGTTTTTGAGGTAGGACATAGTTTCTCCTGCCTAGACTTCTCCCTGGACCAAGAACTAGCACTGTCCTTGTTGGTAATGGGAGTTCGGAACTTCATACACTGAACATTCTTGAAGTCCACATTCTGATTGTTGGGGCAGGTTAAAGGCATGTGGGGTGAAAGAGAAGGTCAAGTCAACCAAGTGGGGGATAGGGTGGGATGCACCTGGAGAGGGTGCTGAAGGGGGAAAGGCCACAAGTTTTAATGATATAATTGCATGAAATGAGTCTAGGAACCAGTCCTCAAGTTAGCAGCCAACTTGGATATCACAGGAGAAGAGTCCAGGTAGCATTACTTGTTAGTGGGGGCCTTCTGATGGCCTGTGCTCTTTCGAAGGTGGTCGTGCAGACCCTCTTGAGGGTCTTCATGCTCTTTCAGGTAGTAACAGCGTTTGGGAACATGCTGGTGCTGGGAGTAAGAAAAAAAAAACAAAAACAGCAAATGTAAGAGCCATGCTTACTATGACAAGTGGGGTTCTACCTGGATAATTTCAATCACTTAGCTTGTCAAGGAACTTGGCCAATGTACCTTATTTGAATAAAAAGTGTGACCAAGAACTAAACTGGTCAAATTCCCTAGTGACCTGGGTCTACAACACATGTAGCTGTAGGTGGGACCCAGCCTCCAAAACATGACCCCTCTTTTAGAACTGGACCTGGAATCAGTAGTAGCGAATTGGGACTGAGCCCACCCCATTCCCTCAGAAGATTTAGACCTTTAATCACCCCCACGCCCTGAGTATCTTGGGTAGGGCAAGCTCCACAAAGTTAATGGAGTTTGGGGTAATATGCCCAAATTAAGGGCCTAATCAGGCCCGCTGATGAAATCCCAGGTTGGGGTTTATGGTCTAGGAGCTCAATGCCTCTCCCAGCCTCTTCCTTAGTCTACACAAAGGAGCAGGATGCCTTCAATTTTCTATTCAGAAACCTTGAGTGTATTTCCCCGTCATTACCTCCTCGGTCTGCTGCTGGGGATTCAGTTCATTCTCCATTGCCTCCTCACTATTCCGCTTACAGGGTGATGTCAGAACCTGGCTGGAGCTGCCTCGGGAATTCTTCTCTCCGGCCAGCTGGCACTCGGTATAGAGAGACCTATCTATCAGCTCCTTTAGGCTGCCAGCCACCTTCAGGAAGATCCGGCCCATTTTGGTGGCAATAGCTTCAGAGAGTCCTTCCAGGAACCTGGTCCGCAGAATGGCATCGGACCAAGACAAATGTCGGGCCAGCAGAAGGAAGTCAGTGGCATACTGCCTGACCGACTTCTGGCCCTGCTTGGGATGGCAGAGAACCGCACTGAGGATGTCAATTTCAGACAGGGAGTCATATAAGCCCTGAGATCTTCTCAGGAAAGATTTATCTTCACGGGTGAGGGGGTTTCCTACCTCCATCTGCAAGATGGACCACCTCTCTGCTGCCCCCAGATGAAGAGACACCAGAAAAGCCATTTTCTCTGAATCATTCAAAAATCCCTTCATTTGCTTCTCCTCATCAATCTCCACCTCCTCTTCCACAGGGCGTGAACCCCGGGCTGCTTCTTGTTCTTCTAAGAGGTAACAGAGTGCTGGGGTCAGCATGCCAAAAGATGGGACTTCCTCTGATGGTGGCTTTACTGTTTTGGGGGGGGTGGTCGTCGCGTGTGGTGTGGACTTTGATCCAGAGGCTGTGACATTGATGCGAGGGGCAGATGTTTCCCCAGAGTCTGTGGCTTTGATTCCCAGGGTGGACATCATTCCAGGGGCTGGGGCTGCCATCTGGGATGCAGACATGGCTGCTGGGACTGTGGCCCTCATTAGTGGCATGGACATCCCCCCAGAGGATATGGGTCTCAGAAGTGGCATGGACATCATTCCAGAAGCTGAGGCTCTCATAAGTGGTGTGGATGTGGCTCCAGAAGCTGAGGCTCTCATAAGTGGTGTGGATGTGGCTCCAGAAGCTGAGGCTCTCATAAGTGGTGTGGATGTGGCTCCGGAAGCTGAGGCTCTCATAAGTGGTATGGATGTGGCTCCGGAAGCTGAGGCTCTCACAAGTGGTGTGGATGTGGCTCCGGAAGCTGAGGCTCTCATAAGTGGTATGGACGTGGCTCCGGAAGCTGAGGCTCTCACAAGTGGTGTGGACGTGGCTCCGGAAGCTGAGGCTCTCATAAGTGGTATGGACGTGGCTCCGGAAGCTGAGGCTCTCACAAGTGGTGTGGATGTGGCTCCGGAAGCTGAGGCTCTCATAAGTGGTGTGGATGTAGCTCCAGAAGCTGAGGCTCTCACAAGTGGTGTGGATGTGGCTCCGGAAGCCGAGGCTCTCATTGGCGGTGTGGACATCTTTCCTGAGGTTGCGTATGTCGTTTGTGGCAAGGACGTTGATCCAGAACTCACAACTCTTGTTTGCAGTGTGGACATTGCCCCAGATGACAGGCTTTTCATTAGTGGCATGGATGTCTCTCCAGAAGCCATGGCAGACATCAGTGGCATGGGTGTTACTCCAGAGGCCACGGCTCTCATGAATGGCTTGGACATCCCTCCCGAGGCCATGGCTGTGGTTTGTGCAGTGGCCATCTTTCCAGAGGCTGGAGCTCTCATGAACTCTGTGGACACATCTTCAGAGACTGAGGGTCTCCTCGGGGGTGTGCACATAATTCCAGAGACTGGAGCCCTTAATAATGGCGGGGACATCACTCCCAAGCTGGGGGCTCGCATGGATAGCGTGCACACCTCTGCAGATGCTGCTGTGGGCATCTGTGGTGCAGATGTTGCTCCAGAGGCTGGGGCCCTCAACAATGGCATGGACACCCCTCCAGAGGCCACGGCTGTCATTTGAGGCATGGACATCACTCCAGAGGCCGTGGATCTCATGAGTGGTGTGGACATCGGCCCAGAGATTGGAGCCCTCATTTGTGGCATGGACATCATGCCAGAGGCTGTGGCTGTTCTCTGCGGAGTAGACATTGCTCCATAAGCTGGGGCTCTCAGAGGGGTGGTGGCTATCTCCCCAGAAGTTGGGGGTCTTGTTAGTGCTGAGGACATTTCTCCAGAGGGTGAAGCTCTTGTGAGAAGTGTGGATGCCTCTCCAGGGTTTGAGGCTCTCATCAGGGGTGTGGATGCTGCCCCAAAGCTTGGGGCTCTAATTTTTGGTGTGGACATCACTTCAGAGGCTGGGGCTTGCATCTGCATTGTGGACATCCCTCCAGAGGTCATGAATCTTTTGAATGACATGGACATCCCCCCAAAGTCTTGAGTGCCTACTGGCTGACTTGGCATCTTTCCAGAGACTGTGGATCTCATTAGCACTGTGGGCATGGTTCCAGGGCCCGGGGCTCTCGTTAGGGGCATGGACATGCTTCCAGAGGCTGCGGCTGTCATTTGTGGTGTGGACACGTCTCCAGAGGCTGGGGCTCTCATTAGTGGTGTGGACATCCCGGCAGAGGCAGCGTCTGTCATCTGTGGCATGGACATGGCTCCAGAAGCTATGTCTCTCATTAGCATTGTGGAGATCTCTCCAGAAGCTGCGGTTGTCATTTGCTGCATGAACACTGCTTCTGAGGCTTTGGATGTTGTTAGTGGCTTGGATAATGCTCCTGAGGCTGTAGCTTTCATCGGTGGCACGGACATCACTCCCGGGGCTGTGTCTCTCGTCAATAGTGAGGACATGGATCCAGAGGCTTTGGCTGTCATCTGTGGGGTGGACGTGGCTCCAGAGGCTCTCATTTGTGGTCCAGCTGTCACTCTCGAGGCTGTGGCTCTCCTTTGTGACCTAGATGTTGCTCCAGAGACAGGCGCTTTTATTTGCAGTGTGGATACTGACCCAGAGGCTGGGGTGGTCATTTGTAGCATAGATACTGTTTCAGAGACGGGGGCTGTGCTGGGTGGGATGGACATTGCCCCCAAGGCTGGAGCTCTCATTCTTGGTGTGGACTTTGCCCCACTGGCTGGGACTTTCATAAAGCCCGTGGATGTGGTTCCAGAAATTTGAGCCGTTGTTAAGTGTGTGGACATTCCTCTAGAGGTTGCAGTTGGCACTGGCTCTGCAGACATGGTTCCAGAGGTTGTGGCTGTCATCAGTGGGGTGGACAGTGCTGCAGAGTCTGGGACTGTATTTAGCAGCGTGGACATATTGCCAGAGGCTGGGGTTCTCATTTGCAGTGTCGACCTTGCTCCAGAATCTGAGGCTCTTGCTGACGATACAGACATCTCCCCGGGGGCTGTTGCTCTCGTTGGTGGAGTAGACACAATCTGAGAATCTAGACTTTGTGTTAACTGTGAGGACATAGCTCCAGAGCTTTGGGCTGGCATCAGCTGGGTGGGCATCCCTCCAGAGGTCAGAGCCATCATTAGCTGTGGGGACACTGCCTCAGCATCTGGGGCTGGCTTTGACAAGGTGGGCATTTCTCCAGCTTCGGGGACTGACAGGAGCGGTGAGGATATGGCTCCGGAGCCTGGAGCTGTCATTAGTGGTAAAGACTCTACTCCAGAGTTTGGGCCTGACATTAGCTGGGTGGACATTTCCCCAGAATCTTGGGTGCTCGTTAGCTGGGTGGACATTGCTTCAGAAGTTAGGGCTGACATTATCAGGGAGGAGATCGCTTCAGAGTCTGTGTCTGACATGAGCAGTGAAGAGATCTCTCCAGAGACCAGGGCAGTCATTAGCACTTTGGACATTGCTTCAGTGTCTTCATCTGTAATTTGCAATGGTGACATTCCTTCAAAGCTTGGAGCTGGCATTGGCTGTGTGGACATCTCTCCAGGGTTAATATCTGGCATTAGCAGAGGGGAGAGCTCTCCAGAATCTGGGGCTAGCATCAATGGTGTGGCCATTGCTTCAGAGGATGAGGCTGACATTGCCAGTGGTGATATGTCTTCAGAATCTGGTGTTGCCGTTAGTGCTGTGGACATTGTTCCAAAGTCAGGAATCGTCATCAGCCCTGGGGACATTAATCCATACTCTGAAGTGGACAGCAATGGAGACAATGTTCCAGAATCTGAGGCTGGCATTAGCAATGGGGACAGCATCCCAGAGTCTGAGGTTGGCATTAACAATGGGGACAGAGCCTCTGAATCCGAAGTTGGCATTAACAATGGGGACAGTGCCCCAGAGTCTGACAAGAGCGGTGAGGACACAGCTCCAGAGTTTGCTGTTCCCATTAGAGGTGCAGCCATGGTGTCAAAGGCTGGGGATGTCATCAGCTGTGTGGACATCCCTCCAGGGTCTGATGCTGAAGTTGAGACCATAGGCTGGACACTAGAAGGCAGAATTTGGCCCTCTGCTCTGCTTTCTAGCATTGGTCCAGAAAAGGTCGTCTCCCTATTTGGGGTGTCGTCATTTTCCTCCCTCGGCACATTGCTGAACTGCAGTGAATTTAAGGGTATTGATGTATCTGCCATGGCCAAAGGACAGTGTGTAGAGAACCTCTAAAGCAATTATATCAGGGGTCCTGTTGAAGCCCAAGTGGCAAGAAAATCTGTAAACAGGAAACAAGTTTAGCAGTCAAAAGGCAATATCAAAAAGATGAGGAAATAGACAATGATTCGTGATGGAGACCTCTTATGTGTTTGCTGGCTCTGTGGCATCAGAGATGGGCCTCTCAGGTTAAAGAAGCTGTATGGCATTAAACAAATTCAAAGCTGGAGCAACTATCCTTTCCACCTCTATCCTTTTCAAACCAACCGGCTCAGTCACACAGCACACACTCAGTTTATAAAAGCTATCAGCACTGGCAACTTCAGCAGCCCAGAGCCTGGGAGGTCCTGGTTGAAATGAAACAGCAGCACCACCTTCTGGAAAATTGTGAGAAGTGCAGGTTCCTGAGCCATGCTCTCTCCCACCACAGCACTAGCAAGCCAGCCAAGGGCCTGGATGAGAACACCCTTCACCCCAGGATAACTATTAGTTCCTAGTGCTCACTGAGTCCTGCTCATGCTTTAATTCCCATTTTACTACTCTAATGGACCTAAATGTCTTCCTCAGGAAAAGGAAGGCATTTAACTGATCAATGAGAGTAGCATTGTACAAACTGAAATTCCTGTTCATTAACATTTTGATTTTTAACAACAAAAATCACCACTACTACTACCACCTACTGCTCACCTAGTGTGTTCAAGGCAGTACACTTTAGCGTCTGCAGTGTACCAGGATGTACAAGCATTACACATTGGAATCTTACAATAATAGTATTATTCCCATTTTACCAGTGTGCTCAGATTAGTTGGGGTTGGGGTTAGAATAAGACCACTGAAACACTAGGAACTGTTTGTCTTTGACTATCACTTACTCATTGGGGTTGCCTAGCCTTTGGCATTCCTAAAGCTACATTCAGTTATCTCTCTGATGTCCTAGATCTTGGTTCACTTGAAGCTCAGTCTATAGGAAGTACAAACTTCAAGCTTCTCTGACAACTGGGTAAGAGTGAGTGGATAAGCCCAGAGCCTCACCCCTCTGGCCCACTCCCATAAGCAGCCTCCAATGAGGATTCTTGGCACAGAACTTGGAAACTAACACACACATTACACAATGTTGACATGTCCCCTCAGCCTGCTCATGCCCCCAGTGGAACACTTGCTCATTTGGGACAATGTCATAAAACTCATCAATCTGGTGCAGCATGCCTCCATAATAATATTGAGAATGCTAGCAACAGAAGTGCCAAATGCTCAACATTTCTTGAGCATATGATGACTGGCAAGTACCCTACTGGGCACCTTACATGCACTGTCTTACTTGGTCACCACAGCAACCCTGAGAGATTTTGGTCTTCCTCAGTGACGGTCATCCTCAAAATCCTCATCTTACAAAGGAGAAAACCAAGGTCCAGAGAGGCTTCATAATTTACCTGCAGTCACTTGGATTCCTAGGCCCACCCAGCTCCAGAGACCCCTACTCTTCTCTGCTGTGCTATAATGACCCACCCTATCTGAAATACTGGCCTCATGCTAGGACCGTGATTACTCTAATAATTGGTGCAATGGGAAAGATGGGTCAAAAGGGCAGTTGTAGATAACCACCCCCACCTACCACATCTTCAGAAAAATCCCTGAACATGCCAGTTTCCCACCAGGCAAAACCCGGAAAGATCTTACCTTGCCAGTCAGGGAGAAGAGAGGGAGTATGTCCTTTGTGCCCCTAGTTGTTTTGGTCTGGCCAATTTACTTATGCCCCATGCCCAGCCAGTTCATTAAAGTAAGACCCAGTACCAGCAGCTGTTCTCTGCAATCTCCCTTAGCTATCCCCTGCCACGCCCCCCTCCTGCCCGCCAGCCAGCCAGCCTGCCCACCCGCCCACCCGCCCCACTGCTCCTGACTTGCTAGTGCTTGCTCTGTCTCTCTGGTCCCAGATTCCTGCCTCTATATAGGCTCTGACATTTGCCTCTGGCCGCATTTCACTTGACAGCCCTCCAGAAGCTCCGCTTTAGCACTTGGCCTATGCAACTCCACCCTTCTTCCCCTAGCCCCCAGTAGCTGCACCAGGCCACTCTGCCCACCTCTGGCCATCCCAAAGGGAAGAGGAGTCACACAAGTAAAGAGATGAGACCGAAAGGGTCTTGGCTCAGGAAATGAGACGTTCCCTCTGTGGCTGAGCGGACACCAGGGTCATGGGAGCCAGGCGCTACCACCAGTGGGCCATGGAAGAGCAGGCAGGGGATAGAGGGAACAGGGCTGAAGGCTGAGTGGAGCAGTGGAGAAGAGTGGGTTCAGGTGCAGGGTTTGGAAGGATGGGCCATGGGGCTTAAGAGAGCCCAGCAATAGTGACAACTAAAAAGCCAACTGGCCCTAGTGTCAGAGACTTGGAGGGAAATCTGGCAACTAGCTACCCCGCCATAGGGTTAGAATTCAACAATGAGGCTCCACAGCATCCAGACAGCTGGCAAGAAAAGCATGCCAATCTTAAGCGTACCAGGTGAGAACTTGCTCATAGAAGCAGGACTTCAGCCTTCTTTCTAGAACTAGGGCACAAGATCAGGGTAGAATTAACAAAAAGGTCTGCCAGAGCCTTCTGCATCAGGAGCCCTCCAACCCTTATACTAAGGGCAGAAATGGTCCCTGAGCCCCGAATATGGCAAAGCCTTTAGGTGAAGTTGAAGTACCCCAGGGACTCAGAATCTAGGGGCTGGGTGGAGACATTCAGCTCGTTATAAACTTCCCCATGCTGCAACAACCAAAGATAATTATCACCCAACAATACCTGGGCACTCAGGCTAAGCACTACACTTGTTTTATATCCACACCTCGTGGCCACACCTGCAAGGTAGGCACTGACGCCATTCCCATTTATTTTATGCTTTAGAAATTTTTTCCTTCATTTTCTTTTTTTTCAATTTTATTTTTTATTGAAATACAATTGATTTATAATGTTATGTTAATTTCAGATGTTCAGCAGTGATTCAGTTTTATCATATATATGTGCGTGTGTATAATATATTATTTTACAAATGGTGAGAGGTGCTTGGAGAAATTGTAACCAATATCATAGAGCCAGCACATGGTAAAGCCCTCATTTAAGCCCAAGTTAGTCTGATTCCAGAATGAGACTAATTTCCTCTCTTGGTAAACAGACAAATGATTAGAAACACTGCCCAAGTACCACCATGTTCTTCCTACCCCCCAACTAATGGCTGAATCATCATCGTGATAATAATAATAGTAATAATAATAATACCAACTGACTTAGAACTCTTGCTACATGCCAAGAACTACACTAAGGGTTTTACATGCATTCTCTCATTTGATCCCAACATCTATCCTGTAAGCTAGGTGTTTTTAATTCTCAGTTTACAGATAAGAAAACTGAGTCTTGGCGAAGTGAACTGACATGACCAAAACCATACAGCTCCATTTGACTCCAGAACTCACTTGTAGTATACTACTCAAAGAGAAAACTTCCAGTCACTCTCTCCCTACCCTAAACCAAAAAGTACTCACAGGGAACCCAACAGCAATAATTATTATTATTATTATACTTAATAATAACAGCTAACGTTTACTGTGCCAGGCACTGTGCTAAGCACTATACATGCAAAATTTCATTTGCTGCTCACAGCAGCCCTATGAAGTAGGTATTATCACTCTCATTTTCAGATGAGGCACAGAGAGATTTGTTAGCTTTCCCAAAGTCACATAGCTAGAAAGCACTGTTGTTTATGATCATAAAAACTTGGAAATTACCTAAATGCCAGTGTTAGAACCCAATCCACTGAATGATTAAACAAATCATTGTACATCTGCAGTGTCCAGTGAAAATGATTATCTGATTTTTATAAAATAAATTTGTATTTAGAAAAAAATACAGTTTGGAAAGATGTATACCAAAACGTTAACAGTGCTGAGTGACTGGATTAAAGAGAATTTTAACTTTTGTTTTTCTTAGCTGTATTCTCTCATCTGTCCATATAAATATTATTGTATTAGAAGAAAAAAATATTTTTCTTTCTTTTAAAAGGTATGTTCCTCTACAGTTCTATCTCTAACCCTCTCCTCTCCTCTCTCTAAGGGCCCCCAACATCTCCCCACCCAAGTAACCTTTCTCCTCCAATAGGCTTAATTCCTGTATCAGTGAGGTCCTTGGTCAGTAGTGACCTCTGAAAACTGTCTCTAATGGCTTACTTTTATTTTTTATTATTACTTTTTAAAAATCTAATTTCTTATTTTTCTACTTTTATTTATGCCTAAGAATTACACAAGTAATCTAGAAATATATTCTCAGGATAAAAACTTGAAATCCTACCTACAGATAAAGCCAGTACAGATAAAGCCAGTCCTGCACCTACCCCACCCCACCCCATCCCCTCAAGTTCCATTCCTCTGTCTGTTCACAGTTGGGTGTGTCTCCTTCCAAACTTTTTCTAGCTGCAATGGCATTTGGAGTTCATATCATGCAATTGCTTGCAAAACCCAGGGTGTGCAAAGAGCTCCTGTTAGAAAACCACTCTGACTCTGGACACTCAAGGAGTTCAAGTTCTGGTTCATTGTGACCATTAATCATCAGCCGTCTTCTAAGATGGCTACCTAGCAAGACTGCTTGCAGGCTCAGGCCATTTGGGTCCCAGATTTTCATTTTGTTCGTGCCGGTGTCTCTATAGACACAGAGAGGGGAGGCCTACTAAGGAAGGAAAAGCCCAGAAACTGCTGCTTAGCATCTCAGATCTCTCACGTCTGGCCCAGTCTACACTGATCAATACAGCTAGTAGGAAGTGTCACACACCTGCTGCCTCACAAAAGTTAATTGAGTTTGGGTTAGCTGCTCAGGGAAATAAGAATAAACAAGAGACAGTTCAATATGTCAACAAATAGCTCTCCAGCTCTTGAAAATAAATTTTTCCTGAGATTCTGCATGATAGCCTCTCCACTCCCCTCCCCTTCACCCCGGCACTAGCAAGCAAGCATCAAGATAACAGAAAAGAGACAACCTCAGGGTAGAGAAAGACCTGATCTACTTGAGGGTCTGCCACCTCCCTCACCCCATTGCTCACCCCACTTCTCCAATAGCCCAGATGCTTAAAATGCCCACCTGGCTCTTTATAAATCAAAGGGGCAAAGAGCTTACATTCACAGAATCCTCACTCTGCCAGGCATTGGGTTAAGCTCTTTACATATATCACATTATTTATCACACAACAAACCAATGAAGTGGGTTTTTTTACCCTCATTTTATAAATCAGCTTAAAAAAAAAAAACCCAAGTGGAGAGAAAATAAAATCAAGTAACTCACCTGGGCTCCCACAGCCAAGAGTGGGTGAAGCTGGGCTTGTCACTCGCGACTGTCTGACTCAGCTGGTGCTCTTAACTCAAAGGAGAGTCACACACTGTCTTCGAGTCTCTGAAGGGCTGTCATATGGAAGAGAGGGTAGGTGTGTTCTGGGTAGCTCCAAAGAGAAGGATTTGACTGTTAGTTGGGAATTACACTTTCATTGGATGTGCTGCAAATTCCCCAAACAACATGTATATGCATGTCCAACTCTATAGGGAAAAAAACATTATAAGAAGAGCAAACGGAACTGCCTTGCATTAGCTGCTGTCCTGTGCAATCAGAGAGAACAGGAGGGATATCAAAGGACTGCACATGGGCAGCATCCCAATTTTCTTAAAGAAGGAAACTACAGACCAGTATACTGTAAACTCCAGAGCTGCAAGCTTGATGTCAATTCTTGGAGAGATTCTGCCGCAGATTATGAAGCAGGTAATTTATAAGCACTTAGAATGGAAGTGGTGATAGAAGGTACCTAGAGGTTCTAGCAGAACTGAAACCAATTAAACCAGGTTCCCAAGACTGGCAGCTATCACAAACCAAAAATCTAGGGAGACTGACAGTAGGTTGCCAGGTTTTTATTTCTCCAAGTAAAGGAACAAGCAAGACAAAACCACCTCAAATTATCATTTCCTAGAAAGGGTTTTCTTTAAACACAAAAAGAGAAGCAAACAATCTCAGAATAAAGGACAGTTCTTTCAATGAAATAGGTTTTGCTTTACAAAACACTGGCTACATCGTCCTCAGGCTTTCTCACTGCACCCGAGGACTGCAATAATTTTCCTAGAGGATGGGCACTTATCCAAGGACCTTCTTTAGGGAATCCCTCACAGCAAAAATATCAACAAAGATAAGATCAGATACCTGTAAGACAGGAAACATTTCTGGCCAGAACTGGGAAGAACAGAGTTTGACCTTAGCCTAAGTGAGGATATTAACATACATAAATAAAGTGTCCACATAAAGGAGCATGAGAGAAATAGAACTTGCCAAGTGCAAATTCAAGCCCTGCTGGGCAGGACTTGGCCAGCGCATTTGACTTTTGCCATCCCTTGGACCACCTGACGGTCGTGTAGGAATATTTGCCTGATGCCATTAAGCATTTGGCTCACAAACCAGCTTCTGACTTGAGACACTCCAAGCAGCCTTCAGACTATTACTTGTCTCTCCAGGGAGAGTTCCTAAAGGCAAATGAATTCTCAATTGGCTCAATACTACAGCCAGACTGGGGTTCTACAACAATCTAGAAGGTAGCTTCTAGCCTTGGTCCCATCCTGTTCAACCCTTTCATCAATGGTGTGAAGAAGAGCACAGATGGATCTTTTACACAACTATTCTAGCGCTGCGGAGAATCTCTATGTTTGGGCTAGGAAGTAGATTTACATTTTTAAATCCCATGATTTATAATCTATGTCTCTGCCTTTGGGCATTTTCTCTCCTGTTCTTCGCTGCCAATACAGGAAGTCTCTGCAATGTATGCTCTTCGTGGAAAATGCTTAGTGACGGTATGGCTGCTATGAGCTCTGCCTGCAAAGAACAGGTAGGTTTTTCTCTACAAAGTGCTGAGCCTTCATCTTAGGCCTGACATCTTTCCTCAGGTAACTGGTGTCAGTGGATACTTCTGGAATTAGAAGAGAGGACAGACTGATGTCCTCATATTCGTAGAATCGGCCCCATTTCCAAAAGAGTGTCAATGGGACTTTGACTTTATCTGTTGACCTTGACCTTATTTCTGAAGGCGAAGGCAGAGCAGTTTACAGTACCTGCCACACTCCCTCAAACTGCATTTCTCTAAGTGTGGTTGGGAAACCCTTTGCATCAGTCATTCCTCTGTGAGGACTGTTAAAATGCAGATGCAGAGTTGGGAGGTGGGGCTCCACATTCAGAGAGCCAGACTCAGTAGGTCCGGAGTGAGGCCGAGGAATCTGCATTTTGACCCAAGTGATTCTGAAACCCTCTAGAGTTTAAGAACAGCTGGCTTAGGGGTCTGGACACCCTGGATATTATTTTTAATTAATTAATTTATTTTAATTGGAGGATAATTGCTTCACAATATTGTGATGGTTTCTGCCATACATCAATATGAATCAGCCACAGGTATACATGTATCCCCTCCATCCTGAATTTAATATCAGATAAACCAGGATTCCAACTCCCAGCACTGGCCTCTTATCTTTTCTGTAAAACAGGGATAATAACGGCACCTACCTCACAGGATCTCTGAATATTTTAAACACAAAACGTGTGTCAAATGTCTGGCACCTAGTTGAAGCTCAGTCATCTCTCCTGGGCCTGCTTATTTGTGAGCCCTGCTGCCTGTATTCTGCCCCTGTTGCCAACTGCTCACTCTTTCTAGGTCTGGTATTCAAGCTCCCCAAGCGAGAAACTCTCATTGGTCCAAATTTAGTCACCACTGTGCTTGTTGGGCAAAGTTCTCATCCCACGTTCCCTCCTAGGCAACTTGCCAGCCTATAGAGTGACTGCTCTTGGATCAGATGCCCTCTCCTGGCTCAGTCGGCTATTGGCAGGGGGAAGGAGGGTCACGTGGGTACCAAACATAGCCACCTATTCATAAGAAACTGCTTCTTCCCTCGGCTAGGGTCTGCGGATGGAAACTCTTTAGAAGGGGCCTGTGGGTGTGGCAGGAATTCTGAGGCTTAGCCCATCCAGTACACCTAGGCTTCTCATTTATCCAGCCTGCCAAAGGAATGAAGCATTCAAGTTCACTGAAGTCTCTATTTAATTCCTACTTTTCATCTCCATCAGGCTAGGAATACCAGTTTTCAAAAAACTAGACACAGTGAAGGAAAAAAAAAAAAAACCTTAACCCTAAGAATGAGACTGTCTGTGTCTAGAACACGTTCTTCAGTTTTCAAAGCTCTTTCACATCTATTTCCTCATCACAGAGTCTGTAAACTAGCAGCCACAGGCTGGATTCAGCCTGTAGAAGGATTTTATTTGACCCCTACAATGTTTTTGCCGTTTTTTAAAGTATTGCTAACATTTGAAAGTCAGGAGATTTCACCTATATAATGCAGGAAAAACAGAAAACTCAGATCCTGGTTCTGAGATGGGAACAGTCAGGTGGAGCTGGGCAAGCTGCTCCTTGTACATGGACCACTGGCTCACCATTTTGCCTCAGTACCCACCAGCCACTGACTTTTTCACAGTGACTTGCTTGGCCCCTGTGGGCCTTTGAAGCCTCATTTTAACCCCATGGAGTTTGTACAGAAGATGGTTAAGAGCACAGATTCTTAGGCTGAACTGTCTGGGTTAGAATCCCAGTTTTGCCCCTCACTGGCTTTGGGACTCTGCTTAGGTGATTTAACCTCTCTGAGCCTCAGTTTGTTCATCTGTAAAATGGGCAAGATAGTGATAATAATAATGCTCACCTCATAGGGTTATTGGCCCAACTAAATCAGTTAATGTGTACAAACTACTTAGAACCATACCTCGCACATGGCACACATTAAAGAAACGTTGTTTAGTAGCTAAGTCATGCCAACTCTTTGTAACCCCATGGACTATAGCCTGCCAGGCTCCTCTGTCCATGGGATTTCCCAGGCAAGAACACTGGAGTCGGTTGCCATTTCCTTCTCAAGGAGATCTTCCTGACCCAGGGATTGAACCCAGGTTTCCTGCACTGACAGGTGGATTCTTTACTGCTGAGCCACCAGGGAAACCCAAAGAAACATTAGCTTCTTTCATTGTCCACAATTTCTTACCTGGCTTTTTGACATCCAAAGGATTCTGAAAACTGAAATTTTGTGGCAAGCTCATATGGTAGCCAAACTGGGCCTGAATTGTTTTTTGTGTTATTCGCTTAATCAGTCATGTCCTAATTTCTGTGACCCCATAGACTGTAGTCCACCAGGCTCCTCTGTCCATGGAGTTCTCCAGGCAAGAATCCTGGAGTGGGTTGCCATTCCCTTCTCCAGGGAATCTTCCCAACCCAAGTACTGAACCTGGGTCTCCTGCATTACAGGCAGATTCTTTACTGTCTGAGCCACCAGGGAAGCCTAGGTTATTCATTTATCCCATTGAGAAATATTAGTGTGATTGATGACAAAATACCTGCCCCAGATTCCACAAAGGGTATTATATATGTTACATGTACCATACTGCTTTACTAAAATCTAAAAAAAACTTGTGAAATCCAGAACATAGGTAGTCTCAATGGTTTCAGATAAAGGATTGTAGACCTGTATTATTAATTTGTATACCCACTTGACAGATGGGAAAACTGAACTCCTGGGCACTAAGCAACTGATCAAAAGTCCTACAGCTTAGAGCTGGACATAACCTTGACCCCTATGCATGAAGCCCCTAGTGCCTAGTGCTGTGGGCTCACTGGGCTCACTGTAGGCGTGTTGATACAGGCTACCAGTCAGGGTCCCCTAAGGAACTGAAGCCTGCCGTCAAATACTGAGAGAGACAAACCCTCCCCCTAGTAGCATTCTTGTGACCCTTGGCGTTAATCTTCACTATTGATACCATTAGGGCTTCCCCAGTGGTGCTAGTGGTAAAGCACCCACCTGCCATTGCAGGAGACACAAGAGACATGAATTTGATCCCTGGGTCGGGAAGATCTCATGGATGAGGTCATGGCAACCCACTCCAGTATTCTTGCCTGGAAAATTCCATCAACAGAGGAATCTGGTGGGCTACAGTCCAGAGAGTTGCAGAGTTCCATTGGGTTAGGATTAGAATGGGAATTACTGTCTTCATTTTACCCTGAGATCCAGCGAAGAGAAGTGACTTGTCCCAGATCACTCAGCAAAAGACAGGCAGATCTAGAGCCAGAAACCAAATGCTCTGCTTTTTTCTTCTTAAACCCCAAGGCTGATCCAAGGGAGATGTGTGCTATACTTTTCACATACTGACCCACACTCTCTGCAGACAATCCTAAAATTTCAACACACCTGATTAAAGGAGAATGTCCCAAGATTTGGCAAATATCAAAATGAGACCATGTGTCTGAGTGGACCTCAGCCTTCCCAGTACCATAGGCAGCACTGTATAAACACCAGCCAGTCAGAAGCCAGGGAGGAGAGATTTCTCAAATCCCAAGAAAATCACAGAGACCCTACTGTTTGCCCTTCTCTGTTGATTTTTTAGGCGCTGACATTTATTTTGCCAAAGGTCAAAAGAAATGAAAAATCTACTGGAAGGGGAATTTCATCAGTTATGGAGCAGCATCTTAAAGAAACCTTTGCACAGTATCAGTTCCCATGTTGGAAATGCAGAAAATAGAGCACTGCTATTTCATACTGTCGGTGCATCAGAGACCTGGGAATGAGAACAGCGTCCCCAGGAACTCCTGCCAGCCCCCAGCTCTGCACAGGGGAGCTTTCTGACACCACCAGCCACTTAACCAAGTTGGAAGAGGGAAGGCAGGCCATGCCCCAGGTGACCTCGTGTCTCTCCTAAGCTCATGGCTCGAGTTCCTTCTACCAACAAATCCGCACTTTGATCACACACCCACAGCGACCCAGATCTTTGAATTCAGCAATTCTTTCTCAGGTTTCAGCGAGGCATTGGCAGCCTGAGCTATTTTGGGACACTTTCTCTGCTGTGGATGCCACTTTCGGAATACGCCAGAAACACTCTCAGCACTAGGAGCTCTCCATCCTGGACCTGTTTTCGGGTTTGCTTGTGCTCTCTCTTTCCCTGGGCTGATCGTTTGGAGGACAGTCATTCTTGCCAGCCTAATCCCAGGAGCCTGGCTACCTTGCTGGGCCAGAGGCTCCAAGAGGCAGTGTGGCTGCCAGCACCCTCACGAGAAGGGGCATGGAGGCGCCAGGCAGCCAGGAAAGACAGATGTCCTGGGGAGGTAGAGGGGGTGGTCTGAGTTTGGATATGGACTGAAAAAACAAGAGGAGAGGGTGACAAGATTTTCCAAACATCTTATTTTTACAATCATCACTTCCTAAGCTGATGCAACTGACTCAGCAGGCATTCAGGAACCCGCTTTCTCCATTTTCCTGTCCGAAAATCCTCTGCACCTGTAAGTACTGGGGCTCGTTGTCACTCATACTGTCTTTTATTTGGGGAGGGGGAGGGAAGGGCCTGGGGAAGGTCATCAGTATCTGAGTCAGGTGTGGGCAGGCCCATGACTTTGGAAGAATTCCTGACACCCTCCCCCACCCCCTAAAGTGCTTCGAGTTCGGAAAATGAAAATGCCTTTTCGTTCTTTCCCAAACCCCCGGCATACCAAAAATGCCACACAGCCTTCAGGGGTCTTCTGCTGAGCAGTGCTGTGCACATCCAATGGCTCGAGTTGGACTTAATGGGAGAAGTGCACCCTGAGCATTTGAATTTCTTAAATGTGACCTCAGCTACTGTTATGGGTATAGTCACTGCTCGCTTCTCCATCTTTTACAAAGCAAATTGCTGAAATGGGGAAAGATGTAAGCAGGAGAGTTGAAATAGAATTTAGCAACTCCTCTGTGTTGAAAAGGGCACTGGGGCTTGGGCTGATAGTCAGCCCAGTTACAAACACAGCCACCACACTGCATGCTCCCTGCTCTGCAGCGAGATGGCCTTTTTCAACATCTTCCCAGTTTGATGTAAGGAGAGGCCAAAATAGACATGGCCTTCCCAGGAAAGGAGAAGCTTTTATTTACTGCTTTCCTGAGACACTGCACATAGTCTATAGCCAGTCTGTCAGTCCCTGAAGCAGCTCAAACGAGGGCTCCAAAGAGTCCCGGATGACAGAGCCCAGCCCTGTTACCTGCCCCAACACCAAGACCAGATCATTCTTAGGGGACAGGACATGTTTGGAGGCAACTGTGAGGGATGCTTTTGATAGGAAATTACCTGGATAAACTTACCAGGATCCATACTAAAAACAGTGTCCTCTAGGCTTTCATAATGACTTGATGGGTCATGAATAAGAACATAACAAAGTCAGAAGGTCTTGCCCTTTTTTCCCTATATAGCAGCACAGAAGGAACACTGTCTTTGGCAGAGAAAAAGCAAAACTGGTTACTTTCAATTTCTCAGCCTGGCAAAATCAGCAGCTTCTTATTTGTATTCTGCTAAGAGTCTGAGGAAGATTAGAGGAGAAGAGGGCTCATATCAGTGCCAGAGAAATGAAAAGAGGAAAATCACCCTGTCTAGGGTGGAGATTGGATTTGTTCTCAGGTTATAGAAAGAAACTAGTCTTGGGAGGAATTTGGCTTTGCTTTGACAACTACTGTTTGTGTGGTCTTTGGTAACTCATGGAGCTTGGCAGTCCTTCCAACAGAGCTCTGAGAAAATGATGCTTGCATCATAGAAGTTCATTATCTGGAAGACTTTTTAGTCAAAACCTTGAGTGGTGACTGAGAGGAGGGAGTTCATTCGATGTGATGAATTCTAAAAAAAATAAGCCAACTTCTGGCCTGGTGGTAGCCTGAATTTGATGTCTACTTCATGGCATTCCAGGAGTATTAAGAACATTCCCTTACCCTTCCAAATCTCTCCCTATCCCCTCCCAAGGCCTTGAAAATTCTTAAGTCCATAATTCCTTTGACATGGGGCTTTGACACCAGTTAAAATGCCAACTTCTTGGGAGGGTCAATCTGTTAAGACTCACCTGGATGTATCCCATCCTGACGGCAACTCTGACAGCAGGGAGAAGAGAGTGCAGGAACATGAGATTATTGTAGGTACAGAGACAAACCTCAGAGCAGGAGTCTGGAAGCAGGACCTAGGTCAAGGCCAAAGGGACCAAGAAAGTCCATTGGCAAAAAAGGGAAAGTTCTCATAAAAGTGAAGTACAAGACAACTTACTAAGGTGAGACTCAGAATTTGGTAACAGGACAAAGATGCATTTAATGAACCTGGGGACAGGGAAGAGGAAGGAGCTCATCTGCTAGAGTGGGATAGGAGACAGAGGGTTCCCTGCACGGGCACCCCCGGGCTCAGTTGCCTGAGCCACTGAACTAGGGACTCTCAAAAATGTGAAGAGGCCTTGGTACAAAGAATCAAACAGATCAAATACTCTGGGACCCCTCAGCCCCGGCATTTCTCCAGCCCAAGAGGGTGGATCAAAGGAGCGGATTGCATAGGGACTTAGCCTTGGAGCCTCTGCCCCACCTGTTCCTTCGATTGGGAGCTCATACCCAAGGGAATTCATGATAGATACAGTCACTCATCTTGTTCACCAGAAGCTATCAGATGCAAAGAGAGGTTGCCCATGCAGAACCACAGGCCCAGGGGAAGGCATCCCCATATCCCTACACCCTTCCTAGGGCCTAATAAACAGGGTTTGGGAGTAAGACTACCTGGGCTGAAATCCTGGCTCTGCCACTCCCTAGCTGCATGGCCTTGGGCAAGTCATATAACCTCTCTCAGCCTCACCTGTAAAATGGGCACAATATTAATAGGATCTATCAAAGAGTGTCGTGAAATGAGGTGATGCGTGTAAGGCCCAGCATAGTGCCAAGTACAAAGTAAATATTTCACAAGAATAAGCCATGATTAAGATTTCTAGCTCTCTGCTGTACGAACCATCATCTGAGAATGGGTTACAGCAGCAGGTAGTCCTGTCCAGGGCAGATCTACCACCATCAGGGTTACCATTTCCTTGAAGTAGCCCTCTTCTCCTTTGCTTCCCAGTCCCACCAGATGAGAGCATTCCCAAGCCTTTCCTCTCACTGATTTTATATCCACCCCATCCCCCAGCTAGCTAACTAGACAGATTCAGCATTAGGGATCCATGCAATCATTTTCTTGGCTTTCCTCAACCACAGACTGAGCTTTGCTACTCCTTTCCTAGTGGTGAGATGGAGTTATTTCTGGGAGGGTGGGGTCCAGAAGGGTGAAGCTCCCTAGAGAGTTACAGAGGCTCAGTCATGTCCAACTCTTAGCAACCCCATGGAGTGCAGCCCACCAGGCTCTTTTGTCTATGGGGATTCTCCAGGCAAGAATACTGGAGTGGATTGCCATTCCCTTCTCCAGGGGACCTTGCCGACCCAGGGATCGAACCCAGGTTTCTTGCATTGCAGGA
The DNA here is from genome assembly GCF_042477335.2 of Ovis canadensis. Taxonomy (NCBI): domain Eukaryota; kingdom Metazoa; phylum Chordata; class Mammalia; order Artiodactyla; family Bovidae; genus Ovis; species Ovis canadensis. The sequence continues at coordinate 127,093,626 of NC_091727.1, forward strand.
AGATTCTTTACCATCGGAGCCACTCCAAGCACTCAACAAAAGGAAAGGAGTCCCACCTAAAATTTCAAATCTCTGGTTCCTGTAAAGCTGACTGCAACTGCAGCATCAATACCTAGCCAATAGCCACTCCCGCTGTGGCTCTCTGATCCTGTGGCTGCTGACCCACCAGCGTGCACCCCGACACCCTGTCTCCCATCCTCCCTCCCCCTTCAGGACATCCCCTTGTCTGGGCCCCAGGGTGCTTCAGCTTCAAGAGGATTTCCTTCACTTCCTCTCTTCCCCCTCCCCACCCTCTCCTGAGGATTCACTCTCTTTCAAGGGGTGTGGTGGCAAAAAAGAGCTCTGCTTTCTGTGCAGGCATGCCCTCAGCGTGCTCTCTGCATTCAAGCCCTCCCTGATTCTGCTTGGTAAGGGGGCTGCGGAGGAAGCCCCCACTAGGCACACTTTGGGTACCTGTAGAATTAGCAGACAGGCTTCCATCATCTCAGAGACTTAAGTGAGACCAGTTGTGGAACTACTTCAGTCCAGGAGTTGGCTCAAATGCATATTCCAGCTATAATCTACATAGAGATACAGAGTGTCTGGGTTTGGGGTTCATCCCTGGAATCTGCATATTATAAAAAGCGTTCCTTGAGCCACACCTTAAGAAACGTGGCACTCCATCTTGTGAAATGAGGGCAGGAGATGGGAAGGAAGATCACTGGAATCTGATTCCTATAACCAGTCCCAGCCTGCATCCTGACTCTCTTACCCAGGAGAGCATGTGTAAATGTCTTCTGAATCCTGACTTCTCATTCAGGCAGCAGCTCCTAGGTTTTGTTTTTGTTTTTTTCACAAAGACCCGGAGCAGTTTTAAATATCTGAACTGCAGATCAAAATCATTGATGCTACCAATCTGAAGTGCTAAATGGACAGAGAACTCTTATCTAGAGGTGTTCTGAGCTACTAGAGGCTCTAGAAGGCCTGGTGCTTCCCTGGTGGCACTAGTGGTAAAGAATCTGCCTGCAGTGCAGGAGATGCAGGTTCAATCCCTGGGTGGGGAAGATCCCCTGGAGGAGGACATGAAAACCCACTCCAGTATTCTTGCCTGGAGAATCCCATGGACAGAGGAGCCTGGTGGGCTACAGTCCATAGGGTCGCAAAGAGTTGGACACAACTGAAGCAACTGCACACAAAAGGCCTGGGTGGTTAATAGCATGCTGAAGCCACATTGGTAGACTTAGACTCACAACCCAGGCCTCCTATAAGCTGTATGACCTTGAGCAACTTTATCTTTCTGTGATTTGTTTCTTTACCTGTAAAATGGAGATAGTAATAACACCCCCCTCACAGTGTTGTGCATGTGAAATTAGGAATTATTTCGTCTAATATGTTTAGAACTATGCTCGGCCTACATTAAGTTCTCAGGAAACATGATATGCTATGATTGTTACTATTAATATTATATCTATTGTTACTATTAATTATATATATATATATACTTATATAAGTATACATATATACTTCCCTGGTGGTTCAGACAGTAAAGAATCCACCTGCAATGCAAGAGATGTCAGTTTGATCCCTGGCTTGGGAAGATCCCCTGGAGGAATCCCCATTCTGCCTGGAGAATTCCATGGACAGAAGAGGCTGGTGGGCTACAGTCCATGAGGTCACAAAGAGTCAGACACAACTGAGCTACTAACACACACACACACACACACACACACACACACACATACATAAACAGGGTCTATAATATTCATGAGGAATAAGTGAGTTCATGTGAGTAAAGTGTTCAGAACCACTACTGATACGGTTCCAGGAACTTAACAATAAATCAAATAGCTGTCAAGATAGCAGTTTGGGGTCTCCTACATTCAGAGTGTAACTGAAACTTTCGTGGCTAACTTGGGGCTTTAGATGTATGGTATTATGGGATTTGGTTAGGGGATCCGCTAGGTCTAATTGAAGCTTTAGGGCTCCTACAAGACCCATGGTAGTTTGCAGAGTAGATCTTTAGAAATGCCCTTGTGAATGTGCTTCCAGTTTCGCAGCACTGAAGACTCGGCTGTTTGCACTGAATGCTCCAGCTGTCATCATGTAGCCCTTGTACTTGTCCTTTCTGTCCCAAATCCCTGGTGGTTCATTTATTGGATTTCATCAGAAGACACGCCCCCACCAAAGAACCTAACAGCTGAAGTGATTGTCCTTTCCGTGGCTCGCCCCCGTGTGACATGAGTTCTGCACACAGAGCACCTCCCTTCACTGGTGGGAGCATAGCCATGGAAAAGGGACACTGGTCTCGAGGAGAAGGGACAGGGTTTCTGGAAGGGGCTGTGTCTTCTCACCCTGGGCCAGCATCCCCGCCATCACACCCCATGCCTGGCTCTGTCCCTAGCCCTTGTCCTGTAGGAGTAAATGGGACAAGAGATACTTCATCCGGTCCCACAGGGTCAACTAATGCTGCTTGGACCCTGGTGGGTTCTCAGCCCTCGGCTCTCACCCCACTTCCTGCTGGATGTGCCCACCAAGTCCCACTGGCATCCCACACCCTACGAGTCCCACTGAACTTGTCGCCTGTCTCCACTCATGGCCCTGCCAACCCTGTCTCTGTTAACAGCAACACCAGGGGCCCGAGCTGGAAGCTCAGGGTCATTGTCACCTTTCTCTCTCCTCAACACTCCCCAACACTAGCCCTGTGGTTTCTGTGACATGGCCCTGGAATGGCCTCCTGCTCCCACTGCACACTCCTGGGCCAGAGCTCCTGCCACTTCATGCCTTGAGATGGCCTCCCAATCGGTCTAACCTGCTTTGAGCCCCTTTGCTCACAGAACAAGGTGCAAAACTCAGCCTGGCCAACAAAGCCTGGTATAAGCTGCTCCCAAGCACCTTTCCGCCCCCTCTGCTGCCGCCAATCGCGCACCACCCCCACCCCAACCACTCCTGCCACCACCTCCACAGGCTGCCCCAACCAGCCTCCCGCCCTCTGGAACAGGCTCTTTCATGCAAATACTGCTCCCTCTGCCCAAATGTCCTTCCCCTCCCTCCACTGCTCCTCCTGGCCAAACCCTCCATCCCTCAAAATTCAGCTCAAATGTCCTTCATCTGACAAGCCCACCTAACTTCTGGATATCAGATCACTTACCATCAGTGCCCAGGTGACGCTGCTCCATTCGACCGCAGCACAGCTGGACCATGAGTATTTATGTGCGCCCCATTAGTTCTGCGAGATGGAGAGGTCCCCAAAGGCTACCAATACAAAGGTATTGGGTTCTCATTTGCATTCTCAGTACCTGCCCCCCAGGGTTGAATACAATAAACTCTTGGCTTCCCTATTTTTACGTCCAGCATGAAAAGAATAGTTGCTACCTCCCAGAGTTAGAAGGATTAACTGAGATAATGTAGATAATGATAAAGAAGATGGCAATGATATGAAGGAAGAATAGTTAGCATCCTGTTGGTGCTTTCTGTTAATACCTACCAGACACTGTCTTAAATTCTTTATATGGATGAGAGTCAGGTTAGGTATGCATGTGTTTATGTATAGAGATATAGATGTCATTTAGATGACATATTTATAACATGTATCAGGCACGCTGTGCCTGACACCTAGCAGGAACCCTAGTTTTTCCCTTCTTCCCCCATCTTCCCTATCCTTCACCCTTAGCCCTTGCTACCCATCATTACACAGGGCTGGCTCAGGAGGGAGGTGAATGCAGGGATCTCTGAGTCATGGTCCCTGGTAACAGACTGGTTAGCAGAAAAAAGGGAAGCCCTTGCGATTCCTTTGGACTTAGTATCTAAACTCAGTCTCTCCATTCAGGTTGTCATTTCTTTAAGGGCAGAGGCTATGCTGGACCCCTGTTTCAGTCCACCATAAGCACTGGCTTAGTGGTGGGCACGCAGCAGGCTCTAAATAAGCTCTTAGTCTGGACTCAGCCTCAGAAGTCCTAGATTTCATCAGTTGCTGAGGCAGGTCTTGGAGTCGTGATTTCCAGATTCTCGGGAGCACAGAGAGCAAAGCCAGCACCACCCGGTATCATCCCTCTTAGCAGCACCCTGCTGGGGACCGGCCACCTGCATCCCAGACACAGCTCTGCCACCAACTGGCCAGGTGACCCTGCGCCAATCTCCCTGCTTGCCTGGGTCTCGGGGTCCTCACCTGTAAAATGCTGCCCCTCTGGCTGTCTGAGGAGGCACAGGCTGCCAGCTGTGAAAGCTCTTTGCCAGAAGCTAAGGTGTTGTTAATTTCAAGTGCTGGGCTTCAGTCAGTAGGAAACATTCAGGAAGCGGGGGTGGAGGGAGAGAGCAAGGGCTCGTGTATCCAGGACATATGGGGGCCTAGATTTGTTGTCCTTCTGCTTAGCAGCGTTAGTGATTCAAGCTGGTGCTGCCTGTGGAACACACTGTCCTTTGGGACCTTCGGGAACAGGAGAGGTTGCAGAGCTGCGAGGCTGAAGCCAGCGCACAAGACGGTGAAAAATAGTGATAGCAATGAGGAGCCACGCACGCGGGTTCATCCGCATGCATTCACACTCCCGACGCCCCCAGCGCTGCCGCGCAACAGCAGCTGGAGCTAATTACAGACAGACAGACAGCTCCTTCTCCATCCGGCTCTTTTTTTCCAAACTGTCATCCCTCCCCGCACCGCCCCCACCAACCCGCCCCTAGGGATTGCCTGTGCTCTCAGTAGGGGTGCTGCTGGCGCCACAGTTAAGTGCCTAGAAAGAACGTGGAAGGGGTACAGGGCAGTAGAAAGCCGCCATGTGGCTTGTGCGGATGAGTAGACAGGAGGAGGTGCGGGGGTGGGGGAGCAGGCTGGGAGGCAGGGGAGCAGGCTGGGAGGCAGATGCAGCTTTGTGTTAACAGACCTGCTCTCCTAGCAGGAGTCAGTCAGTTCAGTCGCTCGTGTCCAACTCTTTGCGACCCCATGAATCACAGCACAGAGAGCCCAGCAGCTCCGCACCTCCCTTCTCCTTCATCTGAATCCACCCAGGGATCCCCTCTTAACCCTTCTCCCTCTTGAATCCCCAACTTCTTCTTCAATCTTGGTATCTGGCACAAAGCTCAGTAAACATTGAATGAATGGATGGATGGATGAATGAAGGCTATTCAAACCTATGACTCGCATGTCCTGTTCCCACTTCACAAACCATAATACCTCCGCAAGCCCTTTCCTCTGCTTTTCTTTCTATGTACTCCCTTTGGGCAGTTTCAACTCTCACCTACATGCTCCTAACTTCCATATCTCTTTCCAGCCAAGACCCTGCCAGCTGCCTGAATGTTGCTCCTGCTCCTCAGATCCAACGGGCTCCATATTACATTCTGTGGCAATGACGTCCCCAAGGGTTTTCTAGCAGTGAGTCCTGGTCTGTCCAGGGAGTAGGAGAGGGAAGGGCTTGCTGTGTGTCCACTAGCAGGATAGAGGCAATGAATATATCAGCACAGTCATGGGGCAAACTCCTATTCCCAGAGCCTCTCTTCACCCTCTTAATCATCACCCCCACACACACAACCATAAGGAAAGTCAAGCTGGGAACCTGGGTGGCTAACTGCCTCAATCTGAGCGTCTAACATGGGGATCAGGCAAGTTGTTTCAGCAAGGGGAAGTCCTGGGAAGGGAACCAGTATGTATTAAGGAGTTATTTCTTCTCCAACACTCTCTGTCCAGATCTCACTCTCATTGCCTTGCAACCTGGTACCACCACCCCATGCCTACCATTCCTCACACAGTACACACACACACACACACACACACACACACACACACACACACCCCTCCCCTCACTCCCCAACTCCATTCCTCTTCATTCGGGAACCCTGTCCCCAGGCTCACTGCAAACCCCCAGGTAAATATTGAACCAAGATTGGTAGAGACTGGGGATTTCATTACATCAGACCAGTGCTGGAGGGAAGACCCAGAATGTTTACTGAGAGTTCACACTCAAATTCTTTCCTAGCCTTGGCAAGGACAAGAGAAAATAAAGCCCCTCTTTCCTTCAGGCCCTCCTAGATCTGGATAGCGGCCAAAGGGATGGGTTACAAATAGTGTCCTTTGGTTCCTGACAGCCTCAGGGCCTACGAAGGCAGAATCCAAGTTTCTTCCTTCTTTCCCAAAGGGTCCTAAGTGGCATGCACTGAGACAAATGTAAGGTGTGACTGTACCAGACTGTGTTATGATCACATCTAGGCATTTTCAAATTTTAAAGTAAAGTGAAATCTTTATCGCCAGTTTGTCTGACATGTAACATGTGATATACTTTATTTAAAGGATTCATGTGTTTACTCTTAAATGAATTTTAAATTCATTTGTTTGTTCAGCAAATATTTTTGAAACATTTCAATGAGTTGTAAACCATGGTTCCTGCCTTCAAACTGCTCCTATTCTAGCTGGGGCGGGGAAGCCTACATACAAGGGTTAACTGACAATACAAGATTATGCCATGTTTCCCTCCATGCCTGGTGTGGCCTGGGTGACTCCTGAGTTCCCTCCAACAGTATGGAAATTTTCTACTCTTACTGCTACCATCATGACTATTCCTCTCTCCTTCAATATAAGACGGTGGTTAAATGTTTCTCCAGGGTGGGATGTATCTCTGGGTTCATATCTAAGCTCCGCCATTCACTAGCTGTGTGACCTTGGCCAAGTTACTCAGCCTGTCTGATCCTCCTCTGTAAAATGAAGACAACAATAGTACCTACCTCACAGTGTTATAGTGAGAATCAAATGAATTAATACACACGGTGCATTAAGAATGATACCTGGCACATAATTACTCAATAAATGTTAGTAATTATTTTCCTAATGCATCTACTGTCCTTTGTTACCACCAGAGGTTATAGTTCTTATTGGGCTTCCAAAAAACTCATAGAGGTCTTATTCATTCATCCATTCAATCAACAAATCCACATTGAACATCTACAAGCTAAGCTTGGATCATATAGACAAATAAAGCACAGCTCTTGTGTTTGGGAATAAACAGTTCACTCAAAGTATTGCTGGGTTAACAATGCCCTGAAGCACCTGGAAGAAGCAAACACATATTCTTACTGGAGGAACACACCTTCCATCTGATTCCAGATTCCCATCAATAGAGTCTGGCTGAACATGAACTCATAATCCAAAATTACAAAGCACACCATGAAGCCACAAAAAGCAGAATCAGATCCTCAAGATTCAGATATTGCAATTATGTGATATAAAATATGTATTTTTAAAATTTATGTGCATTAAAAAACAAAAGAGGATTTTGAAAACATTAGCAGAGGACAAGATACTAGCAGAAAATAATGGTAGAAACTACTGTGGTCTGAAATGGTAGGAGGTCCCCAAAGGACAAGGAAGAAGCAGATGTGTGGGGAAGAGGAGCTTTGGAGTGGTGACAGCAGTAGAGGAGATGGGAACAGTGTGACCAACATTATGGAGAAAATGAGCCCACACGGCAGTTCAGGGAACAGTGAATTCATCTGGCTAGCACACTGGCTATATGCAGGGGCAGGCCTGTGCCCAAGCATAGGACCTAGCACTCACAAGGGCCCCCGCCATGCTTGGTTGAATGTGCTGCTGTTGCTGTCTTGAACATCTGAATAAATTTTTTACAATGGGACTCTACATTTTCATTTTGCCCCAGACCCCACCCACAAATGCAATAGCCAGTCCTATATATAGGGCAATGAGGAGAGGTATGGCAGGGAAGACAGGCACTGTTGGGAAGGACCTTGAATGCCACTCCGATATCTGCTCTGCAGACAATGAGGAATCACTGTAAGTGTTTGAGTCCAAGAGGGATGTGGTGACTGTGGTTTTAGAAAGCCACGTGGGGAATTGGGTGGGTGGTGGGGCGGGGGGGAGGCAGGTAACAGACGGACTGGAGAAAGCAGAGATGAGGATTAGTCAGGGGACTATTGCAAAAAAACAACGATGGTCCGGACAGGAAGAGTGACAGCAGACATGGAGAAGGAAAAGGCCTTCCCTTTACTCAGTTATCCATTCTTCAGATGTTCACTGAGTGCGTGAGATGCACTAGGCACGGTGCTAGGGGCTGGGATTTGGGGTTGCAGGTGGCCCCACCCCTGACCTCAAGCTGCTCCCAGCAAGGAGTGAACAGACCATGACCACCCCATGTGCTAAGGGCCAGGACCAGATTAAGGTGAGAGTATTGTGGGAACCCAGAGAAAAAGTCCCTAACCCAGACAGGGGATTCAGAGATTTCTACCAAGATGCGATATCTGAGCTGTATGTTGAAGGTGGTGTAGAAATTCACCCCATGGACAAGGCACAGGCAAGCAACCCAGGAAGAGGGCACAGAATGTGTAGGATCATGCCACGTCTACTATGTGCCAGGCACTGTCCTTGAGAGTCCCTGTTCTCAGGCTGCTAGAGGAAGCAGACAACTAAGCAGAGAATAACGACACAATGGGGAAAGTGCTGTAATGTGGATGCTATGGGTGTTCAGAGGAGAGGCATCTCACCCAGATGGGGAGCGGGGGATCAGGGAAGGCTCTTCTGTAGAGGTGTCTTCTGATCTCTGTGTTGTAGACAAGAAGGCATCAGGGGGGAGAGGGAGGGGTGGGAAGTGGGGAGATGTGTGCAGATGCTCAGAGGTAAGAGACTGTGGCCTCAGAGAACTGTAAATGATTCCCTATGATTCTAGAAGGAAGATAGAAGGAGCATGGGGAGACAGGACCGAAGAGTTGGGACTTCATCTTGAAGAACAGTAGTCATCAGCCTTGACTGCAAACCGAAATCACCTGGGGAACTCCTAAAAAACACATATGAATAGCTCCCACTCCCAGGGACTCAGATTTAATAAGCCCATGGGGGAGGTGTTGGAATGTTTAAAAGCTCCCCAGGTTTATACTAATGTGCAAGCAGAATTGTGAACCAGGGCTTTAGGGTGGGAGGTCTAAATCTGAGCACTCATCAGAATCACCCAGAGGGCTTGTCGGATCCAAATGAGGGGTGGTGTACCCCGAGTTTCTCATTCAGTAGGTCTCTAAGAAGTACCTACTCTAACAGGTTTTCAGAGATGCTGTGGCTGCTGGCCCCATGACCACACTTTGAGAGCTTCTGGTCTCAGGTATTGTAAAGTGAGTTACACTTCAGTGGAGGAAAGAAAAGAAAGAGTCATGTCTGACTCTTTGAGACCCCATGGACTGAAGCCCACCAGGCACCTCTGTCCATGGGATTCTCCAGGCAAGAATACTGGAGTGGGTTGCCATTCCCTTCTCCAGAGGATCTTCCCTACCCAGGGACTGAACCCTGGTCTCCCACATTGCAGGCAGATTCTTTACCGCCTGAATGGAGGAGGGGGTGGGAAATGGTCTGATCTGCCTCTTGGAAAGATACCTCAGGCCACTTTGAGGAGAATTATCGCTGAGGGGAAAATGAGAGGTGAGGAAACAAGAAGCTACTGAGGGAATCAAGGCAAGAAAAGACTGTGAGGAAGTCATGAACTAAAGCACTGGCAGGAGAAATGGAGAAAATGGGTCAGATTTGAGGAAGGCTTAGGAAGTAAGCTTGGCAGGGCTTATTGATTGGCTGAACATAAAGGTGAGAAATAAGGATGTAGGAAAAACAACTCTAGGCTTTTTGCCTTGGGCAACTGGTGAGTCTGATTGCACTGGGCATGTTGGTTACTGCAATCAAAAGTTAGAGGTATTACCAGACTTGAGTTGGGCATTTCTATCCTCAAATCTCATAGTAATCGTTTCAGAGAATTTAACAGGCATTTCTCACTGTCCACTTAACCCCTGCTTTCAGCATCATGAGATATTACCTCGACCCTAATCAACTTGGGATTCTCTTCAAAATGCCTGGAAAAGAAAAGAAAGACAGTGATCACCCTGACATGACTGACTAGCTGCCCAAGCCTGAGGTACAGGGCGCGCACCTCTGCTATAACCCCAGGTGTGTTTCATTCATTCGTTATTTTTATATTTATAGGGTTGCTGCCTAGAGAGGTTTTGAAATGTTCACAGTGGCCACCTTTCACAAACAGGTAAAGAATTCATAACCTGCTCTTATATAACCAGGGAAACAAATGTAGCTTAAAGGGCAGCCTGCAAAAACATCCATTCTGCGAGGATTTGAAATGTGCAAAAATGAGCAATTTTCCAGTGCATCATCAGTCGTGACTACTTATAACTCCCTTCCGTGGGCAAGTAGAGTGCCAGCAATCAGCAGGACCAGGAGATGATGGATGGGATAATTGTCCATTAGAGTACAGATAATTTTTGTACCGTGGGAGGGTTCGACAGCATATAGACATGATAGATGGAAGAAGAGTTAGTTAATGTGATCAGAGTTGTAGCTCCATTTCTGATAGTAACCATTCTCTGGCTGAATCGATGATTAATCAAAGACACTTTCTCATTTGAAACTCTTCGCTAACCAGTGCACAACCCCTGCTTTGGGTTAAATTTAATAGCACCATTAAAAACTGCTGTTCAAGAAACTCGAATTACTTTTCCCCAGAAGAAATCATGCCACATTAGAGAGCTCTTTTGTGAGCTCGTGCACAGGGGCCATGGAGTGGGTGTGCCTATGTTTAAATGTTTAACATTAGAATCCTCAATGCCCAGCCTAGGGGCTGACACAGAGCACTCAATAAATGTTTGTTAAAGTAAAGTGAAATGAATTAATACATTTGTCCATTCATTCATCTGTTTATTCCTTTAGCAGACATTTATTAAATACAGGAATTAAGAGCTCTAGCTCCCAAACCAGATGCTGCAGGCTTCAAATTCTAGCTCCCACTTGCTATGAACTTGAGCAAGTCACTTAGCCTCTATGAGCCTGACGCCTCCTATAGAAAATGAGAGAAACCTTAACATTTGTTTTCATAGGGCTACTTAAGGGTTAAATGAGTTAGTGTCTGGAAGTGTTCAGCAAGGGCCTGGCCCATAGTAAATGCTCACTAAAGGGCAACTGTTATATCATTATCCTTGTTATATATACTATGGCAGGGCCTTTCTCAAGTAACTAGGTCCATAGACGAGGTCCAGAATCTCTTAAGAAATGACAGGGCTCTTGGCCAAAGCTGCCTTTCATTAAAGTTGTTATTTATGGTTTCCAGCCCAGAGCCCAACTGCCCTAGGCCTGCCAATCCTGGCCTGGTGCCCTCCTGTGGTGGCTCTGGCTACCCCTAGGTGGGGTGTGCTCTCTAGAGAAACCTGAGAAATTACGGAGCAGGAAGGTGAAAGAGGAAGGTAAGGGCTGGCAGGGATCCAATTAAACATCAACGTGCAACCGCCGCCGCGCCCCCGACATTGTTAACTCCCTTGGGTGTCTTTCTGTGCTTTTGTATAGCTCTTCCTGGCAACATTTCTACCTACTAATTGCTATTTCGAATGTTTATCCTCTTGGCTCGGCTGAACAAGACTCTCCTTGATTTTAATTTTCATTTAAAGGCAACAGAGTAGAGCACACTTGCCTTGGAGTTCAGTCAGGAGGTAAGGGAGGCGATGCAAGCAAGTGGCCTGAGATGATTCTAGAGATAGACACGATCAGTCACTGAAGAGCTATGTGACCTAAGGCATATTGCCTACAGTCTCTGAGCCTGAGCTCCGGAGAAGGGAACGTGAGAATAATGGTCTTCAAGACTACATGGAGACCACTTAGGGCGGTGCCTGGTGCACAGTAAAGTACCTAATAAATGGTAGCTATGACTATTATTTTGGGGCCCTGGCTGGGGAAACAGAAGCCCAGAGAGGTTAAAGGCACAGGTAGCTAGTTAGTTTCGGAGTCTTCCTGTTCCTTATTCTTACTAGTCCAGTCTCTTTCAAGCCCTTTACAGTTCCCATTTACACATGGTCTAGCATATGAATTACAGATCACGCTTGTTTTCTACCACAGGTAAATTTAATACATTTAAATGAGTGCTTCCCATATCTGTCTACCTAGAAGGTCTTACAAGCAACTCAAGGGCAAGAGCTATATATCATTCATCTGGCATGCTCACTAACAATTGGGGAAATGCTGGTAGTTGAGCCAGCAGTCAGTAACCTACCTGAGGAGTGTATGTCTTCCATCTTCTGGGTGTTATTCCAAGCAGGGCAAAAAGGTGGAATGGCGGGGACTTCCTTGGCTGTCCAGTGGTTAAGAATCCACCTTCCAATGCAGGGGATGCGTGTTCAATCCCTGGTTGGGTAACTAAGATCCCACATGCAGTGGGGCACCTAAGCCTGCACGCTGCCACTACTGAGCCTGTGAGCCACAACTAGAGAGCCCGAGCACTGATGTGGCCAAATAAATAAATTTAAAAAACAAAAAGTGGGGTGAATGTGCTGGACACATATGAGCCTAGGCTTGAACTCTACAACTGGCAGCTAGGTATAAAGCACATGCCTGTGCTGGGAAAATGATAATAGCACCAGTAACCATAGCAGCAGTGGCAGTAGTAATAGCAGTAGTAATTGTAACGATTAGTGAAATGTAGAGTAGGGCATTTTCGTCAAAGAGTCATTTTGTTCTCAAGGGCTGTGAGAGGCCTGAAATATGCTATGTGGAGGCAGTATAGTGCTGTTGCATCAGATAAGCCTGGGTTTGAATCCCACCTCCCCACATATAGATTGTGTGATCTGGCATTCTGTTCCCTGAGCCTGTCTCTTTGTTTGTCAAATTAAGATAATGACAGTACTTCCCTTACTGCTTTGTGGTGAGGATGAAATAAGATAAGGGATATAAAGCATATCATAGTACAGTACCTCACATATAACGACTTAAAATATTTGTTTGAATTAGTGAATATGAATTTTCAATAAAATGGCATGAAAGAAACTCCAGACACCTTTTAGCATCTACAAGAGATCCGAAGGAGGAAGAGAAAATTCCCAGTAAAAGCTGGTTAAACACTTAACCACCTGTCTCTTCTGATGTAATATCTCATGTTGGAAACAGTGGGAATTTAACATTATCTGAATAAACCATTCCCATTGAATACAGAGAAAGAAGCCGGTTTCACAGCACAACCTTGCAGTTGCAGGAACTGAGAGGGTCTCTGAGAATGTGATAAAATGTTGAAAAGCACAAATTTGACACCTATACGCAGAATAGTTGGTCATGTCAGCCCCTCCCAAATGCATAGAAGCACATACACCAATAACCACTGGAGCCAAAGCAGAAAAAGAAAAAAAAGTCTCAGCAGTTGAAACCCAATCATGGCAGAGAACTCACTGGATAGACCTTTTACTCTTGGCCCTGAGGTGACCTGCCAGACTGGAAAACCTCTTGGGCTGAGCGGCTGACTCTGGCAGGGGAGTCTGCTGTCATGACGTCACCATCATGTCCTCTTTATGAGTCCAGGAGAGACCGGACATGATGGGGGGCCGAGGGGGGTACAGGCAGAGATCAGCTCCCAGCCTAGGATGCAAAAACTACCTATTCTTCACTTTCTGTGGTGCCCACACCCCCTGCCCTCTTCTTGTTTGGGCTTGCACCAAGTATGGCATTCAGGATTCCTGCATTCTCTCTCTCTCTCTCTCTCTTTTTTTTTTTTTTTTTAGTGTTTGGATTGGCTGTTCGCCAAGGCACTGAAGAGCATTTCCAAAAAGCAGGTGAGCCTGGGGAAGATCTCATTATCTTCTCTGATATTTTAACTCCCTGACAATGAAAGTAATCAGGCACCCCTTTGTAAAGAACATAAGCACTCCCAGTGCTTCCAAATTAAAATTCCTACAAGACGCCCAACAAGGGGGTCATTTTCAAGGGAAAGGTACCCAGGTGTGGTAGCTGGTTTAAGAAATTTGAGAAGTGACACACAGGTTACGTTTCTGATGGTGAAAACCACTCTGTGTTAGCATCCGTTTGGGTGGTATTGCAGTCATGGGTGTGAAACATCTGGTTGTAACCAGAATGTGGGTGACTGGCTCACAACTGGGAGAGGCAAGTAAATATGACTTGGCCTCCTGGTCTTGTATCTGGCCCCAACGTGCAAATTCGTGTCAGGAAACTAATTCTTCCCTGTCAGAATTCAACAGGTTAATGACAGCAGCTGGCAGAGGTCTGCCCGTGGTTACACTGAGTGCCGCATGGCAACAGGTTAAGGACTACAGAAAGCCACCAGAAAAGAGGGCTTGGATTGTCTGAGGAGTGGAGGACCTGGCTTGCCAGTCAGGGGAGGGAACAGGCCGTGGTCCAGGGCCAATATCAGAGGTACAGCAAACAGAACCAGAAGAAGCCAGGAGAGGGAAAAGGAGATGGCAAGGACTATCGCTTGAGCACTTACTCTCTCCCCATCAGGCACTGTGCCAGCTCTGGGTAACTTCTCTCATTTGATCACAGCAAGAGCCCCATTTTACAGAAAGGGAAACTGCAGTATAAGATCAAAAGCAGGAACCAGGAACAGTACAAATACCAAAGCGCCCAGAGGCACTTGGAATCAGCTGCCAAGAAAAATTTAGGAACCTGAGTTCTTTATAGTCATGGCAAAGGGGATTAGGAGATTTGCATGTAAGCCACTATATCTCTTCAGCTGGCTACCTTATTGGGCTGCCTGTATCTCTCACACCTCGAGGTGGCTGGGAAGGACCGGCTTGGCAAGGACAGGGACCAGAAGAGGGATGGACAGGTGTCAATAACAGATTCCTTTGAAGAGTACATTAATGGCCACACACCATAAAACTCCAGCTAGAACACTAGTGGGGAAAAAAGATCAGTGAGTTGCAATAGCAGAATCGGCACATGAATTTCGGCTCTGTGTATACGTCTATAATCAGTGCTAGTCATTTCCTTGTTTGCAACTGAGATGCTCTGCCATCATTAATACCTGTTGATAAGTGCAAATAGGCTTGAATGACACTCACAGAGACCCGCATTTAAGCACACTGACAACTGCAAGCAAAGCACGGGTCCTACTGAAAGGAACACACAATAGACATCACCACAAAACTCTGAGTCATAAATTGTCTAAATAGTCCTCCCCCACAGACAACGTTAGCCATCATTTGTTCTCTGGCCAAAACTGTCCTTGGCTCCAATCAGCAGTCAGTGAACAAATGACATTGTATTACAGCATCCCGCCACTAGAGTATACACTTCCACACGCAGGAAAAGCAGGCATCTCTCACCTTCAGCCCTCTGTGCGTGCGTACAAGCCAAAAAGTCCAAGTGCCTGAAAAGAGTTAGATCCTGCTTAGTCTTTTGAATGGCGAGAAAACCCCTGGAAGGTGACAGACATCAGGGCGATCCATTGACACTTGTTGGGCTGTGACACGAAATCAGAGGGGTTGGATGAGAACTTCACACAATAGCAACAGAGTTGCATTCCCAGCTGTGTGAAATGACCAGCATATCATGATTGCCTTTTCACGCAAATGTCAATGACATAATCCTAACAGACTCGCAGCTCTCTCACTGGTGTAATAAAACAATGACCCAATTATTTTGCAGGGCTGAAGCAGCAGATGTGATGACTAGGTAGGCTGTGAAGGGCACTGTGTGTGATTTTCGGGGCACAGTAGGGCAGCAAACTGTTTGCCGAGGGTTTGAAATTTGCTTCCCAAGCCAAAACTTCTACCATTCATCTGGTCAGAATAAAAAAAATAAAGCCATTCAGTATGAAAGTTCCCACTTGTTCTCATAATGGAGGCCAGTTGGGAAAATGTGGCGCAGCGCTGATTGAAGCAAATTCTGTTTAAAAAACCAGCCGTTTTGTGGGTATTTGTTTATTTATAACTCTCCCCTGCTCCTCCCCCTCACTCTGCCTCCTTCTGCAAAGGATTTGAGATCGGACTGGAAAACTGAAAGTTTGCTTAAGTCCTAAACAGGTCCAGCTACTTTTTAGATGGACGACAAAATGAAACTCTTACAATCAAGTGCCTTGCTCTAGAAACGCTGCCGAGGTTGCTCAGTCAGCGCCAGTCCCCACTGTATCCCCCAGGGAGAGGGACCTCTCACATCAGAACACACCTTGTCGCCAGTGCTACATTTTAATGCAAGCCAGGGAAATAAACATGAACCCATAAGCCTGTGCCTGAGAAAATAAAAGAACAGGGATTCACCACCTCCCTTATTCATTTACTCAACAAATATTGACTGGTACCTGTTTTGGAACAGGCTCTATTCTACACACAGGGGAAGAAAAAATAAAGAAGACAGAGTCCTTGAACTTGAGAAGCTCCCAGTCTAGTGGGAATGATAGTCGATCAGAGCTATGGCCAGGGTAGCTTGGGGGCTGCACCGGGGCATGCATGATTCAGTTCCCAGCCTCAGATGGCCTTGGGTTCAACTTTTGGTTCTCTCACTAGATACATGACCTTGGGCACTTTGCTTAACATCTCAGGGCCTCAACTCCCTCATCTGTAAAATGGGGTGGCTAATAATAGAACTGACATCATTGGGTTATTATGAGGATTAAATGAGATAATCTCTCTAGAACACTTAGAACAGCTCCTGGCACACAGTAAGCCCCCAGTAAAAAGATAGCTTCCTGTGCTTTCTATTCCTTTTGTTTAACTTTCGTAAGACTGTGTCTGGTGATGAGACTCCAAGGACCGGTTTCTAAAACAAAACTGCTTTCAACAAACTCCTCCCTTTAGCCTGATTTTTTTTTTTTTCATTTGGAATGACACAGTTCTGTCATGATTTTTTTCCTCAGCAACCATATGTCTGGCAAAAACCTCAGGGAGAAAATATTTCCCAGATGGTTTTGTTTATGTCAGCCTACTATGTGCCAAGCACCCATTTAGATGAGAAGCACACATTGCCAAGTGATAAAGACAAGGTCCCTGTCCTCCTGGAGTTTACATTCTAACAGGAAAGACAGATTCTAAATAGATACATAGAAACAGAATTACCCAGAGAGATAAGTGGGATTAAGGAGCCACAGCCAATAAGAGGAATATTGGGAGGGAATTAACTGGAGGTGGTTGGAGAAGGCACATCTCAGGAGGTGACAGACCGAAAGGTTAAGATGAAGCCTCCCATGTCAAAAGCAAGAGCAAGGCAGTCCAGGCAGAAGCAATAGCATGCACAAAGGCCCTGGGGCAGCAAAAGACCTTGGGAATGTTCCAGAAATCAAAAGAACAGCATGGCTGAGACATGCAGCCCCAGTAGGGAGGTAAAGCAGACAGAATTAGTCAATGCATTCTGAATGAGGGCATGGAAAGCCCAGAGAGATTAACAGACTTACCCACAATGCCTTGCACACAGTAGGCGCTCCATATGTTGTAGAATAGTCAGTCTGCAGGGCGGGGCTGAGGCCCACTGCCTTCCAAAATCGGACTGAGATTTCCCACCACAACTAGGAATCAGCTACCGAGCAAGACTGAAACATATAGTCTTTTTCGTTGGTGAGTCATAGGCAACACGCATTAGAGTGTAGGGTCGAGTGGCCCCAGCTGCCGCCTGAGTGTAAGGGGCGGGGGTGGGCTCAGGCCGTGGCTGAAGCTTTTTAGCATGTTTATGATGAGCTGAAAGCACTCACTGCTTAATTTAAAATACCGCTCACACATACACACACAATTCAGCAGCTGGGGGAGCTGCCAGGAATTGAGGCTAAGTGTAGAAAATTAGAGGATCAGAAATATCGGGTGCCCGGCCTTGTTTCCCAGCCCCCACGGGTTGTCTCTGACCCAGTACAGTCCCATCTTCCCTAATAAACTCCTGGAGGTCAAGACAGAGATGGGGGCAGCCGTGGTTTGAGGAAGGGAGGCCTACACAGAGCCCTCCATGCCAGCAACACTAGCAGCTCTACCTGGTCTTAAGTTCGCCAGGCTTCCTCTCCATCCAGCCTATTAACATACCTCTCAAAGCCCAAACTCACTTTCCTCATGAAGCCTCCCTTTGCGCTCCCCCCGCCCCGCCCCCGTCCTCAACTCCCCCCAACCTTCATGTTATTCAAAATTTGACAGTTGGGAAGACTCATTTGGCCCTGATCACAAATTGCCTGGGCTGGCTGCTGCTTTTTCTGGTGTGCATATCTTGACTCTCCAACCACACTGGGTCCCTTGGCACACATTGGAGGAGCCACGTTGCTTTCCTCAGTCTTCTTCCCCACTCTCAGCCCAGGAGTATATACACAGTGAGAGTCTCCTGTGCCTTTGCTCACTGGTTACATGATAGTATTGTTTGAAAAGCCTTTTGGGTAGAAGAGCTGCTCTTAATTGAAAAATAAGAACTTCAACTTGACAAAATTTGAACACCCTCATGGGTATTCAGTTTCCCACTGCTCCCCTATACCCAGGGTATGCTGCCCACAAACTGGATGAACCTGCAGCCTTCATGATCAAAATGCCCCACAGTTCATCTCTTTGTTCATAATATCCCTTCTGACCATGAGGCACTCTCTCCCAATCCTACCTTTCAAAACCCCAACTCACCCTTCAAGGTCAAATCTAAATGCCATCCCTGCCTCGTCCCTGAGCCCCCATGACAGCCCGTGTCTACCTCTTTCAGGCGATAGGTTGGCAGACTGGAATAACCTAGGTTCAAAGCCCAAATCCATCACTTCCCTAAGAACCTGTTTTCTCTTATGGAAAAGGGGTATATTGGAAGGTGCCAATAAAATAATAATATCTGCAGCCCAGTCAGTACAAGATTTGGTCAAGGGAGCTCAGTGAGAGCTACTCGTCATCATCTTCATCATCTCTGGGAAGCCAGGGTGAAATCATGGTTAAGAATGTGTGAGCTTGGGAACCAGATTCACCGAAGTTCCAGGCCCGGTTCCATCACTTTCGAACTGTGTGACCTTTGGCCAGTCACTTCCTTTCTGAGGCCCAGTTTCCTTATGTGTGCAACAAAGTAAGCACAGTCTCTCTGCCCATCACAGAACCTGTTGGGGAGGTTCAAAGATGTGCTGTATGCAGGTAAACCCCTCAGTACAGGGCCCATCACACAAACATGGCTCATTCAGGTCTGTGCTCTGCTACAACCTAGAAAACTCCTTTAAGGGCACAGATAATATTTGACTTATCTTTGCATCTCTCCCTGCCTAGCCTAGCCCAGAACCTCTGCAGCTGGCAGGCCCACAATAAATCATTGTTGAAATGAATTGAAAACCCAAACCAGATGTGCCTCCTCCCCTGTCAAATGAAGCTTTCAAGCTGGTGGGTTGGGCTTGCTGCCCCTTCGACTCCCCCTCCCTTCAAGCCAAGCTGCCACCATTGTCTCGCAGGGTTCTGGGCACTGAATCAGGGTGGCTGGGTGGGAAGTGGGACGAGCCTGGCAGAACAAGTCAGGTAGGGAAGAGCCCGCTGTCTGCTCTCCGAGCAAACTGCCTTGGAAAGACGCTCTCCTGAAGTCTCTGCTGAATGAGAAGAGATGGCTTGGACTCCTGAGGGGACACCTCAAAAGTCCCTCACCCATCCAGGGTCTAAGAAGGAAACCCCCTTCTTCCCCCGAGATGCTGAAAAATGGACGGAAGTGAAGGTGTTAGGAAAAAGTTCCCTTCCCCTTTCGCAGAGATGGTGAAACTGAGGTTCAAAGAGGTTAGCTTCTGAAATCACAAGAGTGGGCTTCAAAGCAGAGTTTAACTGGTGTCACAGAAAAACTCTAACCATTTCACTACCTTGCCGCTAGGTGAGTCTTGCTCCAAAAGGACAGAAGTATGTATTTATCCCTCCCACCTCAAGATCCCTGGGAAGAAAACACAGCTTTACTGAGGAAAAATACTGCAAAAAAATGAATAAATACAAATCTGCTTTCAAACTACAAGAGGCGCATGTCTTCAGTGTTTCTGAGCCAGAGCTTTATAGACAGGGCCCAGGGAATAGCATGCTGCCCAGCACAGGGTCAAAGTGAAACCAGAACATGGCTGCGCACACTGTATCTCTGACCCTAGGCAAGTGATTTAACCTCGCGGTGTTTCTGTTTTCTCATCTGTCTCAAGGTGCCAGTAATAGTACCTCCTCACAGAGCTGTCAACTAAAGTCAAATGAGCTAATCTTTGTAAGTTGTGTTAGTTGCTCAGTCACGTCCAATTCTTTGTGACCCTATGGACTGTAGCCCACCAGGGTCCTCTGTCCATGAGATTCTCCAGGCAGGAATACTGGAGTGGGTTGCTATTTCCTTCTCCAGGGGATCTTTCTGACCCAGGGGTCAAACCCTGCAATTGCAGGCATTTCAGGCAGATTCTTTACCATCTGAGCCACCAGGGAAGCCCAGTCTTTGTAAAGCACTTGTCATGTGCCCTGTATGTGGAAACACCATACAACTATTTGTTAAATAAAAATGAATGGGTATCTCTGTCCCCCTGTAGCAAGATCAGCCCAGAGGGAGGGTGTTCAAATGTTAGAGCCTATCTGTGGAACTAGCTGAACCCGGCTTCCAAGCCCAGTCTCATGACTGACTCTCTTTGAACCTCAGTTTCATCACCTCTAACGTGGGGATACTAATAGTCCCCACCCCAAAGGCTGTTCCTACTTTTAAATGAGATAGCACCAAAGTCCTGAACACCCAGCATGACCCAGCAGAGGGAGTTAGCACCCAACAAAGGTAGAGTGCTCATCATCTGAATCTTGGAGAGTGCTACTTCCCAATTATTTTTTTGCCTCTTCTGCGTTAACACACAATATGTAGTTTTGGAAATCCTGCCGCGGTAAAGGAACAATTTCATTGTTTTGCCAATGAAACTCCTAAACATTTTCTTTCAAGAGCCAGAAAAGGGAAACATTTTTGGTCATTTCCAAACCACGAACATGGCAATTTGTTTCCCCATTCAGTAAACCTGACCCCCCCTCACCCAAAGTTGCAGAAGTCACCTTGCAGGACAAAAAAAAATAATTGAAGGAATGAGTATTTTACTGCAAACAAACGCCATCTTTGTTTGCTGCCCAGCTTTGGGTGGAAAAATACCCTAACCCAGGAGCTTGGAAAATTCTTGAAAGTTCTCATTTTATTCCAACAAATCCAACCAATCTGGCAAGACTCCTGGCCGTGTGAACCGGAATCAGAATGAATCAAAACTCACCGAAAGCAGCACTAAAGAACATTTTGAAAACAGGAGGGAAAAAAAAAAAAAAAAGCATCCATCAACTCACCACTCTAACACAACTCTTAATTTTGGAAAGTTCTCTTCCAGTCTTTATCCACGTGCGGACATATTTTTACAGCACTGTAGTCATAGGGAAAAACTGCAGTAGCTTCAGCCAAGAACCAGATACCACACAGCTCATGTCACTAAACTTTCCAAGTGAGGGCTTTTGCCTCCCTCATGCACTCCATTCATTCTGTCAGTCAGCCATTCGACAACCCTGGATTGAACCAGGCTCTGGTGCTACACCCTGGGGAGCGCGGAGACCAGATGACTAAATCACAGTCCCCGCCCTCAAGCAGCTCCCAGTTTAGCAGGAGAAACAGACCAGTCAGCAGGAAATTAGAGTGCACCGTGATCAATGCATAAATGCTGTGAACTGCACAGAAGAGAAGCATTAAAGGTGGGCAGGAAGGAGAAGGGGAGTGGGGATGGGAGAGACCAGACAGAACATATGCAAAGACATGAAGTTAGGAGAAAACAAAGTGTCATCAGGTAGCCAAAAATAGTACAGAATGACTGGCTCCTAGGCAGATGGCAGTGGACGCGAGAAAAGAAAGGGGTGGGGGGGCAACTCATTAAGAGTCTCAAGGTTTCGGTTTCATTGTGAAAACCACGGGGAAAGCTTGGGAAAGATAGAATTTAAGCAGGGTAGTAGCACAGTCGGATACACAACTGAGGAAGACTGTCCCAGCAACAGAATGGAGGCTAGATGAAAGGATATGAGCTAAGGAAGAACAGGGGGACAGGTTAGCAGGCTATCAGAGTCATCGATCGAGATAAGGAGGGTCTAAATGACTGAGATGGCTTCTCCACTTACACTCTGTGTCACCTTAGCAGGTGACTTAACCTCTCTGTGCCTTAGGCTCTATTGTAAAGCAAGGATAAAAATATCTCCCTCGTGGAGCTGCTGGGAGGACTAGATGAGATACTGCATGCAAAGCACCTGGCACAGTGCCCGGTGCCCAGAAGACACTCAAGACGTGTTTCTTCCCCTTCCCCTCATTCCCTTGTCTTCCACCTCACCCTTCCTTAAAGGCTGGCACGGTATGGAGCATGAAAGTGGCCGAAACAGGATTCTAACCCAGATCAGTCTGACTCCAAAGGGCAGTGGAGAAAGTTTGAAAGTGCCGTTGTCAGGACAGTTACTTAGAAGGATTGTTTAGCCAAGTCGAGGGCCCAGCTGAGGTTGGAAACTATGAGTTTTGAGTGGGACTAATCAACAAAGTGATGGGATTTTCTCCAGCAGTGTTCCTCCATCTGGGTGTAAGCACAGAGGAGGAGGCTGTCAGTTAAATTTATCCAGGCTTGGGTTTTTGCCTAGGGGATGTGTCAGAAAGACACAGGGCAAGGGAGTTCAGGATATAGGCAAGATCCTGAAGTCTACATTCCAGGAGTTAGGCAAACAGAGTTGGCTTCAAATCTCATCTCTGTCCTGAACTAGCTGGGGGACTTTGGGAAAGTCACTCAACCTCTCTGAGCCCCAGTCACCTCATTAAAAAAATAATAATAACAACAGTCCCAGTCTCATAAAGTTACTGTGAGAATTACATGAGGTTATTGAAATGATGTAAGATGCCTAGTATGTGCCTGCCACATACATATTCAATTATTATTTTTAACATCATCATCATTTTCAAGGATGGAGAGAGGAAGAAGGAAAGCTACAAGGCTAATGGGATGGGGGAGTGAAGTGAATCAAGAACCTGGAGAGCCTCTTGAGGCAAGGGATGAGCTTTGAGGTCGGTGGGCAGGAGGGAGATGATGGGGGCTCTGAGATGGAGCAATTCTGACGGATGATGAAGGATGAAGCATGGTATGGCTAGAATGGAGGTGTGTCCTGCACATGGATCATGGATGTCAACTCACCCAGGATGATGTCAGGACTTGGGGTGGAGAAGAAGACAGTGAGCCAGATGTCGAACTCTTCCTTGAATGGGTGAGGGGGATGGGTGGCTAAAAAAGAAGAGTCGATGAGGAGAGGAGAAAAGAGAAGAGGGTGCTGTAGCCAGATGGCTTCAGAAGGAGGAGTTCTTGGCTGAAGCGGAGGAGTAGCGATCTGGACGCAAACAGGGGAAGCCAGAGCACAGACCCCACCTCCCAGCCCTAGGGTGTCTGTGGTATAGAAGTGTGAGAAGTGTCCACCAGAGGGCGCTGCAGGCAAAGCCGTGAGCCTCTCCGTGGAGACTCAGGTTTCAGCACTCGCAGGCGCAGAGGTAGAGAACAGTGTTCTGCGGAGCTTATTCAGAGTGAAGGGGGAATCGTTTCCCGTGGGGTGGGCTTTCCAGGGGGTACAGACAAGAGTGGGAGAGGGCAGTGGTAGTAAGATGGAGGAGTCAGGGGCGGCGGGGAACGGGAGTGCAGAGCAGAATGGGGACGGTATGGGAGAGGACAAACGATGGGCAGGGAGACTCACGTTTGGGCTGTAGCCAAGGAAGGGGGGATGTGAGGCTTGGTGGGATTAACTGTCCTCAGACTTTCAAATGAAGCTTTTTTCCCTTTACATCTTTTGTTTATTATAAAAGTAACACATGCTTCTTTCAGGCAATTCTAATCATTACTGAAGTGAAAATCCACCTCCCCATTCCTTTCCCCAGAGGTAACCACTGTTAATCTGTCTATCCTTCCAGATTTTTTCCAATGAATAACAAATAATATCCTTAACGAAAATCAGATCCTATTATACTGATTTTCCTGCAACTTGCTTTTATCACAATATTATATTGGAGACATCAATCATATGTAACATATCTGTATATAAAGATCTAGCTATAGATATCAATATCTAAAGACCTCACTTGTCCTTATTTATGGCTTCATTGTCACTGTCATCATTACAGTAGTAGTAGGGGTAATAATAGGTAGTAATTATTGAATGCTCTGTGCCAGGTACTAAATATTTCATAAGCCATCATAGGGGTTATCTCATTTACTCTTCACAATGTTATGAAGGAGGTAATATTTTTATTAGTATCATTTCCATGCTATAGATGAGATCATTGAGGCACAGAGAAGTTTAGGAAGTTGGGCAAGGTCACACAGCTCACAAGGGCTAGAGGAGGAAGTCAGATCTAGGTCATCTGACCACAGAGCCCAAATTCTTAATCATTAGCATAATGAAGCTTAGTCTGCTACTATTTGGGCATGTTGTAAATTCTTTACAAATTATAAATTATGACACCAGCTCTCCACAGACATCATTTAGGTTATTTCTAAATTTTCGCTACTTACAAATAATGTTTAAATGAAGATCCTATTCATGGAGTATTTCAAACAGCTAAACTCCTAAAAGAACTCTTGCTGGGTCAAATAATATTTCAAGCTGCTCCCCAGGAATTGTGCTAATTTAGATGCACATCAAGAATGAATACATGTGACCGTTTCACCATAGCCCCACAAACGCTGGATTTTAGCAACCTTTTAAATTTCTGCCAGTCTGAAAGGTGAGAAACATTTCAGCTCTCTCAACACTGTTGTAATTTGCATTATTATTACTTAATTATTACTGAGGTTTTGAACCTTTTCATATGGCAAAAACCATTTGTGTTTCCTCTGTGGATTCCCTGTTCATTATTCTTTGACTATTTTTTAGTGGACTGTTTATCATGTTCTCATTGATCTATAGAAGCTCTCTCCTTCAAGCGTCTGCCTGCAATGCAGGAGACCCGGGTTCAATTTCTAGGTCGGGAAGAGCCCCTGGAGAAGGAAATGGCAATCCACTCCAGCACTCTTGCCTGGAAAATCCCATGGACAGAGGAGCCTGATAGGCTACAGTCCATGGGGTTGCAAAGAGTCGGACACGACTGAGCGACTTCACTTTCTGTGTGCCAGATACTAAGACTAGGAATATAGCAGTGAATAAGCAAAGCTTCCAGCTTTCATAAAGCAAACACGTAGGTAGAGGAAACAGATAACAAGCAAATCATTAAATAATGTAATTGCAGGTCATGGTGAGTGATGTAAAGAAGAGCACACATCCTATAATGGAGCTCTTGAAACATTATGAATAATAAACCTCTGTCTGCCTTTGACTTTATCCTGGTTTGTCCTTTGTCTTTCAACTTTGCATGAGATATCTTTTGCCACAGCAAACGTGTTCAATTTTTTTTCCAGGCAAATCTGTCATTCTTTTTCTTTATAGCTCCTAGGGATTTTTTGTTACTTTCCAAAGACTTCCCACCTCCGTTTTTTAAAAAATTTTCCTATGCTTTCTTCCAGTCTTTCAATGGTTTCTCTTTTGAAAATCGACAGCTTTGACTAAGCTGCGATCTATTTAGAAATAAAGAGGGAGGCAGAAATTCAGCTTGATTTTTTTTCCAGTGGCAAGCCACTTGTCACAGTAAATGGCCCCATGGATTAAACGGTGTATCCTCTTCCCCACGAGGGTCCAGCGAGGTCCACAGAAAGCAATAGCCTTGCTCAGGGTCACATAGCAAATTAGCAGTGCCAGAATCGAGCAGGACTGTGAGGTCCCAAGCGTGGCTGACTCCCATGGCAGCAATGTGGGATGGAGCTCACCACAGCTCCATCTATCACTGCACTGGATCCGCCCTCCCTGACCAGGGCCAGGACTCACTGTCTGCTGCCAAGGGCGCTTTCCCTTTCTAGTAAGCCCCCTGCCCCCTGGCTCAGAGATAGGCATGCAGCAGCGGTCCGAAGTGGCTCTGCGACTTATCAACAGGCAAACACCTGCTGATCTGCGCGAGCTACCTGCCGTGAGGCAGTTTGGGCTGCAGAGGACTGGGGGCAGAGGACAGATAGATTTGCCACTTTAAGAATCAAAATAGAAAGTGTCTGTTCTAAATAAAGAAATCTGGCTTTGTTTCCATTCGGTGGCTGACAGAGCAGCTGCTGTCCTGGGAGCCTTCTGAGGGGGCTGCCTCAAATTGGGCCAAAGCTGGTGGTTTGCAGACTTCTGGGGTTTGTTCTGAGGCCCTGGCTCTAGAATCTGAAAGGTCATCTTCCAAGGAAAAGGAGCACACCACCAGGGCACTTGGCCTAATATTCCATTTCATGGGTTGTCTCCTACACAGGGTTTTCCTTCTCTGTCCACATTTCCCGGAGGCTGTTCACGTGGTCTCACCCCGAGCAGGCAGGCAGGAAGGGGTCTCCAGGGAAACAGACATGTGAAGTGGGGCTTATGTCATTCTGGCTACGTGAGGCAACATTTTTTGTTTAAATCATATTTTCCCAGGAGCTTTTCGGTCAAAGTGTTCGAACAAAATAGGTAGATAATTGTCACCATTATTTCGCTCGGCTTTCCGTGGATAGACACAGCCAAACACATTAGCACATTCTTATCATCCTACTAACCTTGATGGGTATTATGTTGCTTCTCTCCAAAACTCAGCAGTGAATTTACTGCTTGCGATAATGCAAGGCAACCTGATGGCCTCGGATCTGTCCCCCAGCTACAGGCAGGGTGGGCAGCAGGCCTCTGCAGTGAGATTTAAAGCGGTTCTTCCCATGCCAAGGACCACTCCAACCCGTCACACTGACTCCAGATATTCCCACAGCCAACACAGTGGAAAGAGACCCCGAGTTTTGGCTCCAACTCTGCCATTACTTGCTGTGTGACCTGGGGTAAGTCACTGCCCCTCTCTGGGACTCGGGTACTTTCCAGCAAAATGAGAAGATCAGTCTGAGTGGACTCTCTCACCAAGCTCCTCATCAGAATCACCAGTAATACTTACTGATGTGCAGATTTCAAGCCCTAACTCAGACATCCTGAATCAAATTATCTCAGTTTTAGGGGTCACTATATCTGTATGTGAACAGAACTCCCGGTGATGCCGCTGTACAGGCAGGTTTCTGATCCAGTGAATCAGATGACCTCAAGGCCACTTCAACCTCTGACGTTAGCTGGTTTGATACCTCCCTCAGCATTTCTGTATTTTTTTTATCTCTAAGAGGGATGCTCCCCTTCACCTCCCAAACCCCACGCAGAGTCAGGGATACTTGCTCATCACGAGCCCTGAAGCATTCCACCACCCACTGGTTAGACTTTGAGCACAGAAGCCAGGAGGAAAAGGTACATACCTTATTGTTGGGGAAGGGGGCTAGGAAAGAAAAAAGCAACAGTAGCAATAACAGGAAAATGGGGAACTAGATCTGCCTGAAGTTCAAGGCAGCCTGAGACCTCCACCGAGAACATAGCTGTATTTTAGGGACCGCACTTGAGGCTCCCATTCCCTGGAGTCCTCTCCACTTCAGCCCAGGTCACACAGTGCAGCGAGGTACAGACATGCTAGGGAATAGCCTTCTTTAATTGGTGAGGTCTTATGGCTTTTGAGGTTGGTACCACAAGTAAGAGCGTAAACACCTCTCTCCCCGACTGGGACCATCTGAGCCCAGTCCCTGGACCCAAGCATGATTCAGGCCCAGAGACCTGTAAGAAGCACTGGGCCTTGCATGCACCACAACTGCTGAGCCTGCGTTCTCGAGCCCAGGAGCAAAAACTCCTGAAGTCCACGCGCCTAGAGCATGTGCTCAGCAACAAGAGAAGCCAGCGCAGCGCAACTAGAGAGTAGCCCCCAGGCTCCACAACTAGACAAAAGCTCATACAGCAATGAAGACCCAGCACAGCCAAAAATACATAAGCAAATAAAATGGAAAGACGCACTGCTCCTTGACATCAGGACACTCTAGCTTTGGGGAAAGCTCTGAATTAGAGTCCTCCTTTCAGAGCGGACACCCTGCCCTCTTTCGGTGATCGAGAGACCCCATCTACTGCCACTATTATCCCCCAACTCTGCTGCCCTAGATCCCTGACTCTCTGGCTCTAGGCTTGAGTCCACATTTATTATTCATTCTTCAGTTGCCCATTATTTACTAAGCACCTACTCTGACCTGGCACTAGGTTAATTAGGCCAAATTGAAGCAAAACAGACATGGTCTTGGCCCCCGGGAAGCCAAGAGGCTAGCACAGTAAATATCAATCTTATCAGAATCGAAACTTCTCTTTTTATCATAAATGTCCCTTGTTGTACCCCTTTGTGGTCTGCTCACTCGCTTCAGTCGTGTCGACTCTTTACAACCCCATGGACCTTAGCCCGCGAGGCTCCTCTGTCCGTGGGATTTTCCTGGCAAGAATACTGGAGTGGGTTGCCATGCCCTCCTCCAGTATTCTCCTCCCGACCCAGGAATCGAACCCGTGTCTCCTGTGTTGCAGGCAGGAACCTGCTGAGCCACTGGGGAAGCCCGTCATACCCTTTTATTATCCTGAAATTAAAATCATAGCTATAATAACCTGCATACACACATAAGTTCCAAAAGATCAAGAAGTGTCCTGCCACACAAAGAGGAAATGAAAATAATCCATAATCAACTACAATGTATTTAAATATGTAAATACTTACGTAGGATGACAGTGAAAGACTAAATGAAGTAGACAGAGACTTGCGCCTTCATCGAGAAGCCCCACGAAATGCAACAGCTACAGGCACAAACTGATAAGGGATGTTGCACAGACGACTGTAATTCCAAAAGCAACATCACTACTGTTACCACGTGATTTTTGAAATGGTGAACGACTGTGGATAAACCTCTGGGAGGAGAAAACAAAGTTCCATCTTCCCTCTCTTTACACAAGATTCATTAAAACTGTGTGTGGAGGCGAGAAAGCCAAATTTTTTGTACATATATGTAAAATATTTACAGTACACGTTCTGATCATTATAAGAAGAGTTTCCACCTCCACGGAAGTCCAACAAAACATTCAAAAATCACATAGGATGTTGGACTAGTCTTCATTTTGCAAGACTGTCCTGGGTAAAAAATCCATCTGTCCAGACAGGAGATGCAAGAGACACGGGTTCAATCCCTGGGTCATTGGGAAGATCCCCTGGAGAAGGGCATAGCAACCCACTCCAGTATTCTTGCCTGGAGAGTCCCATGGACAGAGGAGCCTGGCGGGCCACAGTCCATGGGGTTGCAAAGAGTCAGACACGACTGAGCACACAAACAGCACAGCATCTGGGCAGAGCAGGACGTGAGGCTTCTCCATTTCTTGTCCACTAAATGACCTCACACATTTCCCCAAAGTCCCCTAGGGGGCAGTATTGGCTCAGTTTCGCGTCATCAGGCCAAGTGTCTCAGTTTCCATACTAGAGCTTTGTCTGATTCTCCCCAAATCCTCATCCCCTTCACCCTTGCCCCCAAGGAATGGAGTCCAGTCCTTGCTACCACTGTCTGACGGGACTCGTAAGCCTCAAGCCCTCTTGATCAGTTCAGCTAGTTTGCTTCCACCGAAGGCAACTGCTTGTCTGGATTACAACCTGTTGCTCCCACTCCTTTCAGGTGCCCCCGCTGAACTCGGCACCCGCCGCAGAGCCTCCTATGCCATGCCAAGAGTGCCCCTACTTGCAGATGGCCGCCCTTCAGCTCTGCAGGTCAGCCTCGCCGCTCCCCACCCAGCTCCCAGTTCCCCTCCATCCCCACTCTGGGCGACTTGAGGAGCTTCACTTAGACTCTCTGAGCGGCAGTTTGTTCATTTGGAAAAACGGCGATAATAATAGTACCTACCTCCACAGTGTCCTTGAGAGATGAATGAAATGAATGCTTATAAGATGTTTAGTAGCCTGCCTGGCACACAGCAATCCACCCGAAAATGATAGTTTTTGTTCCTATTCTGGGAATCACATGGAGTGCACTGAACACTGGCTTCTGCTGACTCTACTTCTCCCATTCTGCATGTTTCCACTTTATCTTCCAGACCAAGTTAGAAGTTTATATGAGGCTGAGCAGGATGGGTCTGCATCTGGCTTGAAGTTCCATTTGCTGAGAAGCAGTAAGCTGGGAAAATCTTCAGCGCTCTCTTCACCCAGGCCAAAAGAATGCTTTTTAAGTTTTTTTTTTTTTTTTCCTATCCTGTTTCATCTCACAAACACTATCTGAGAAGGAGTCATTGAGCAGACCAGAACTGGGGAGCGGGATTAATTAGGAACTATCGTTAAAATACAGCACCCACTTTCTTGTCTGAATCAGTGTCTGGTGAAGTTGGCTGCACGGTTAATCACCTAAGCCGTGTTTGCACGTTGCCAGAGGTTTTGGAGGAAAAGGGAAAAAGACAATCAATCATCCATGTGTCAAATAGAATGTTCAGCTCCTGTACAGAGATGATACTAAAAAGTCATCTCAGTACAAGCAGTGAGATCAGGGCAACAGACATCTTGAAGGTTCTAACTGTTTGCTTAGCATTAACAAAGAATCTTGAAGAACCTAGAAACCACTGCAGGGAATGTCCAGACATTTGTTTATTGATCAATATTTATTGAGCACGTACTATGTGTGTGGCACTGTGCAGGCTATAGAAAGCAGAGGAATCAGTCTAGAACCTTCCCTTCATGGTTGCTATCCAATGGGAGAGTTGTGGTGGGATGGGGAGAACCAGTCCCTGACAAAGCAACAGAAAGCCCGTCAGCTAGGTCTTTCAGAGTAGGTGAACATCCTTCAGTTGCTATAATCATTGTTGGTTAGTTGCTAAGTGGTGTCTGACTCTTTTCCAACTCCATAGACTGTAGCCCACCAGTCCACGGGATTTCCCAAAAAAGAATACTGGAATGGGTTGCCATTTCCTTCTCCAAGGGATCTTCCTGACCCAGGGATCGAACCCATGTCTCCTGCTTGGCAGGCAAATTCTTTACCACTGAGCCACCTGGGAAGCCGGTTGATGTAAATTACATGCTCACAAAATCAAGCAGCCCAAATATTCTGCTATTTGGTGGAGGGGGGAGACAGTTGAGCTTATTGAGGTGGCTATTTGGCTTTACAAGTGAAGTGAAAGTGAAAGTGAAATGGCTCGGTCATGTCCAACTCTTTGCAACCCCATGGACAGTAGCCTACCAGGCTCCGTGGTCCATGGGATTTTCCAGGCAAGAATACTGGAGTGGGCTGCCATGTCCTTCTCCAGGGGATCTTCCCAACCCAGGGATCGAGCCCAGGTCTCCTGCATTGCAGACAGACGCTTTACCATCTGAGCCAGACTTAGACTGAATGCTTCAGGACTAGATCTTGTGTCCAGCAGATCTGGGTTTAAGTTCTGGCTGTGCCATTTTACAAGCTGTGTGACCTTGCCCAAGTTGCCTAACCTCTCTGAGCTAGTTTCCCCCTGTGGAAATTGAAGGTAATGACAGTATCGTCTTTGAAGGATTACTGTGAGGATTAAAAGAGATATCTTACGTAAAGCACTCGGCATCAAGCCTCCATCATAGTTAATGTTCCTGAAAAAGGCAGCTTACTATAATCATTAAAAGAGAGAAAATGGCTATCACATGCATTGGCCCAAGACATCTCGAAACTCTGGAGAAAAATTCTAGCCACTCGCATTAGCAGTGAAGGCAGGTTCTCCTCTCCTCCCTGCAGCTCTAGTATTCTCAGGGATGACCCAGCCAGGTCTGGTAAGATCATGAGCAGGTAGAGAAAGCATTCCCAGGACAGCTCCTCCCCTCCCCCGCCCCCCTTCCTCTCCCCGCACCCCAGGCTAATCTGGCTTTTAAGGTGCCACCTACTGGCCCAGAAGGATCTTCCTTCACCCACTGAGGCCCCTGTCAGAGAGCCCTCGGTCATCCAGTTTCAATATTCCTCTCTACAATCTCCCTTTGCAACTTGGCATCCTACATCTCCTTCCCTGAGGTATAACAACATGAGAAAGGATAGACACATTGTAATGTGACCTTTTAAAAAAGAATGACCTGTATGTAAAATCCATCAGCGCCTCCTAAAAAATGCAAAACCCCACAAAAGGCTCTGACTCATGGTTGGGAGCAACAACGGGCACACCTGAATAGATTTTTCTAATTTGACTGGCAAAAAATTTCTCTCTGAATCTCCCCTCATAGTATGTCGTTTCCACCACCAACACCCCCCCCCCAAAAAAAACCCACTTTGCTTTATTAGGAGAGATCATAATGGCTGTTCCAACAGAATGCGGATCACAAAATCTGCTTCTGAAAATGCTACCATGTGTAGTATTTTGTTGTTTCCTGCTTATTAATACAATACATTTTGCCTCTGAGTCAAATGTTTTTCCTTCTGCCAAGAAAAATCGTGAGTTACAGGAAATCTAACAGGCTTAATTAGTGAGGAGTTTAACTTAAGCCAGTGGTTTTGCAATCACCCCAGCCCAAGTCAGGCTCACTCCCTGCATTTAGTGGGAAATAAGTGGTAGGAAATGGCCTTTAGCAACCTTGTTAGAGAAAAGGCACTGTACCAGCAAGCCTGGTTCTCCCAAGGTAAAAAATGGCAGGCTGAGGTCACTGTAATTATCAACAATGCTTTTTGCATGCAGGTTCCTACTACATATGTCACCTGTTACTTTCAACTTTCTATAATTACAGTTTCTTCTGGTGAGATTGTGCTGCTTTCCCTGCCTTTTACCAACCAGCACACTTGAGAGAAAATCATTCATGGCCCCTTGAGTTTGCCCTGTAAGTGTATTTTAAAAAGCAAAGCTTCTTAGACCAGCCAAATGAAACTGATTGGAAATGTTCACCATAGAAACGGGAGACCTATTACGTATAATAGCCGAGCTCTTTGCAGCCAGGTCCTAAGCACTAGGCCACAATCTCAGAATGAAAGAACCTGTAAAGGCTTTGGAAGATAGCCGTGAAGATGATTAAGGGATTGGAAAAGAGGATCTAGGGGAAAAGGTGAAAGGTATTAGGATTAGAAGGACGATTTAGTCCCAAGAGAAAAAAAAAAAAATGAAGGCGTTAACCAGCTGTTTCTTCCTTGCTATCAATGGCATGCAGTACATGAATGGCAGCATGAGATACTCTAGGTTAGATGTAAGAAAGAACTTCCCAACAATGCATCTCCTTCAACACTAAAGGTCATTTATTCTTAAGTCCTAAAACACTGGTAGAGCCCCAAGCACATGTTGGACCATGTACTGGGTCCTGGAGAAGTTCACAGGCCAATGTTGTTGTTGTTTTTGTTGTTGTTGTTCAGGGACATTAAATAGATTATTACAAGACAGTGAGGTGCGTTCTATAATACAAGGAATTTGGAATGCTTTGAATTTTAAGAAAGCCGGAGGGGGCCTATAGCAGAATATTATATGTCACTTCCAGTGGGGTCTGAGACAGCATCCAGCAATCAAGTACATTGATATTTCGGGAGCAAAAACACATGAATATTCACACAGAGTGTGATAGAAAAATACTATAAATAGCCTCATACCAGCGCAGGTTTGGCTGCCAAATGAATTTACCTTAAACTTACAAAAGGCCCTCAGTTTTCAGAGCTTTAGGGTTTGGGAAGGATAGATATGGGAATGTGTATCTGTGTGCACCGAGTCGGGTCTAGCAGCAGGACTTGGGAAAGACGGGACTTTTGACTGCAAGCAGAGAATGTGTGTCTAATGTGCCCTGTGGCCTCAGGACTGTGGACATGTTTTTGAGGAACTTGACTCTGTGTGTGTGTGTGTGTGTGTGTGTGTGTGTGTGTGTGTATGAAGCAGTGGGAAAACTTCATTATCCCTCAGGTCAAGCCCACATTCAGGGCCTATATATAAAGTAGCCCCTGGTAAGGCATCCCAAATGGTCAGCCAATGGTTTTTGTTATGGTTATGATGATTTCAAATATTTGGCCCCTTGGTCCCTATGGGCAAGGCCACCAAATTTCAGAATCAGCATCCTCCAGTGGGGTCCACAGGGTGTGGTAGAACCACTGAAGGGGGTTGAGGGGACATCTTTGACCTTCCTTTTTAAGCTGTGTTCATACCTGCTGTGGTAGATGGCGATGCATGTCAAGAGACAAAGTGAAAAGCCTACAGGGAGGGGCACTGGAGTGCCTTCATCTGTGGGCTGAGGAACACCTAGTTACCCTCTCCCAGCCAAGCACCCTCACTTAGGGGGTAACCTCCCTTGAGGGGGAACACCCAGTGAACCCTGCCACACCCTCAGAAGTTGTTTCCTTTCCAAAGGAAAGGGGGCAGTCCTTCTGCTAAGTCTCCTCTTAGCAGTCAGAAAAAGGAGACCCCCACCCCTCAGGGGCCATTTTCTACTGTGACCCACCTATCCACAGGTGTCACCTACACGTAGAGATGAAAGACACCAAGACTCTCTTTCTGTCTTTAGATACCCCCCAAAGTATGACCTCCTCCCTGGTCCTCCTCTCTGCCCTCCGGGAATCCAGGCTCACATCTTTTCAGGATGAGCTCAGCCTCCAGCCACTCCCTCTGAGGCCTGGCTTCCCAACCTTGGTGATTCCAAAGTTCACAGCTGTTGCAATACACAGGGCCCACCCTAGGCAAAACTGTGCCGGAGACACAGCCTCCTATCAGCTGATTTCCCACACCCCCACGCCCTACCCCTGCCTGCCTGGCTTTCCTCTTCCCTGGGGAGTCAGCTCCCTCTAACCTTTTCCTCCCCTCCCCCTGACAGGAAAGGCTCTGATCAAGGAATCTGCACTCACACATATACACAAAACAACCCTGCCTGGCCCAGCCATCCCCCGCCCCCGAGACCACCCAGGGCAGTTGGACTCAAAGGGATCGTCCACCGATGGTAGAGATAGTGGCATTACTCACAGGCCAGAAGGAAGTCTCTGGGTTGGAGGGGGGAGGCCTTCTCAACACCCATCAGATAACGATGTGGGGCCATCAAGTCAGCCTTCACCATTTGAATGTAAGATGGACTGTGGTGACACTCCTCGCAGGAATGGACTCTGCTTTCTGAATTCAAATCAGCTCATGCACTCAAGACAGCAGGAGAGAATATCCAGAAACGGGATCAGCCCCAGGAACTATGACGGCTAGTTGTTCCAAAGGTTGAGGGTGTCAGAGGGAGCCACTGGGAAAGAAAGGGAAGAGTTTCCAAAAGGATACCTGTTGGTGAGGCAAAGAAAGAAGCAACGGGGGAAGGGAAACCTAGATGGCAGGGGCGGGGGTAGGGGAGCCAGTAGAAACAGATTTCAGGAAAGATTTCACATTTTTCAAGTGATTATTCTGTACTACAGGCTTCCCTGGTGGCTCAGTGGTAAAGAATTGCCTACAGTGCAGTAGATGCAGGTTCGATCCCTGGATCAGGAAGATCCCCTGAAGGAGGGCATGGCAACCCACTCCAGTATTCTTGCCTGGAAAATCCCATGGACAGAGGAGCCTGGTGGGCTATGGTCCATAAGGTCGCCCATAGGGTCACAGAGTCAGACACAACTGAGCGACTAAACAAGAACAACATTTTGCAGTAGACACAGTGGCTGTGTTGTCTCATGTCATCCTCACAACCTCCCCAGGAGATGAGAAGTATTATGAGATCCATGTGACAAAAGAGGAATGGGAGGCTCGATGAGGTTAAGTAATTTGTGACAAAAGACACAATTCATCCTGGAACGGTGAAGCCAGATTAAAACACTTGTTGGTGTGACTCCAGAGCTCTCAGCCCTCCGAGGTAGGCACCAAGCACCTTGAAAATGTAGGAGGGGCCCCCATGTATCTGTTGAAAGAGATGCCCAGAGCAACCTGTAACCCCGCTCCCCATAACCAGAGCCCCCCCCCCCCCCCCGACAGCTTACACAGGGGCCGTTTGCTCCTGGGTTAAAGATTGCATTAACATGTAAACATGTGCTCTGGAAAAGTTTAGCACAGCCCAGAAGTCAAAGTCTCAGAGGAGTTGCAAAGGACAAAGCTCCCAATGGGATGGGCTACCTGGTAGGCCCCATAGTAGTGGCTACAGGGGTGGGTGACACTGTGACACAGAGTCCCTGAGACACCTTACAAGCCTGAAGACATCAAAGACAAGCTTGACTTATGTCACTGTATTACCCAGAAGAGACCCCACCCTCCATACACAAAAAGTAGAGCAGGCACTGGAGACCAACAGCCTAGGTTCAAATCATGGCTTTGCAACTTCCCAGCAACATGACCCTGGGCAAGTCACTACTCTGAATTTACATTTCCTCATAGTGAAGGACAGCAAAGTGTGGCATGCTGTAGTCCATTGGGTCGCAAAGAGTGGGACATGACTTAGCAACTAAACAACAACAACATTTGTAAAATACAGATGGACATTAAAAACATCTCTTTCAGACGTGAGATGGTGCATGTGAAATATTCAGCACAATGCCTGGTACTTAGTAGAAACTCATTAAGTATCAAATCCATCTGGCCAGTTCTTACCACCTCTTGGCAGAAAAGGGAGACCCAATTTGAAAGCCCTCAAAATAGCTTCTGAAGATAACTGGGACTTTCATTAATTCATTCAACATGCAAGCCCTGAACCTCTCCTTCTATCCTGGAGAGTCAGATATGAGAAAAAAAAAAAGTCCTTGTTCTCAAGGGACTCACATTCTAGTGGGCAAAGATGCAACATACTCCAGCCACTTGATGGAACACATTATAAAAGTGGTAGATCCAAGAGGGCCGGGGAGACTCCTGAGGGTACTGAGAAACCTTCCCAAAGAAGAAAGCTGAGGTAGAACTTGAAGGACAAGTAGCAGCTGTTAGGCAGACAGGATAAGAAAGTATATTCCAAGGGAAGAGAATAGCATATGTTGAGTAACAGAACAGGGCAGGTTTAGATGGAACTGGAACAGCGAAGATTAGTGAGAAGTTACCCTGGGGAAGGAGTCAGATGGGGTAGAGGACTCTTGAGTGACACCTCTGAGCCAAGAGATGACATTCAAGATTTATAATAACCAGTGTGGCATGGGCAAGAAACATTTTGAAAAGACCCCGGAGCCATAAAAAATAAGGTCCCGATGGGGTCTTTAGGAAGGGACTCCTCATATTTAGAATCGTTTTGGCCACTGAAGTGACTACAGGTGGATAATTGGTGCATTTGCTATTACAGAGACTTCCATGCTATTTGAAAATTTAGCCTGACATTGACAGTAATATATGGCATACAAGATACATATACAGTGGCACATAATACTGTTGCACAGAAGCATTTTTCTAACGTGTATGCATATCCGTAGAGAAGAAATTCTCCACTATCCTGCTAAAACTTGGGTGTGTAGTATTGTCATAGCTGCCCTAAGTGTGTAGGCCACTGCTACTGCTAAGTCACTTCAGTCGTGTCCGACTGTGTGACCCCATAGACGGCATCCCACCAGGCTCCCCCATCCCTGGGATTCTCCAGGCAGGAGTACTGGAGTGGGTTGCCATTTCCTTCTCCAATGCATGAAAGTGAAAAGTGAAAGTGAAGTCGCTCAGTCGTGTCCGACCCTCAGCTACCCCATGGACTGCAGCCCACCAGGCTCTTCCATCCATGGGATTTTCTAGGCAGGAGTACTGGAGTGGGGTGCCATTTCCTTCTCCAATGCATGAAAGTGAAAAGTGAAAGTGAAGTCGCTCAGTTGTGTCCGACCCTCAGCTACCCCATGGACTGCAGCCCACCAGGCTCCTCCATCCATGGGATTTTCTAGGCAGGAGTACTGGAGTGGGGTGCCATTGACACAGCCACATGTCATCTATCCCTAATCACTGTTGAGTTGCTGTAACATGGTCAGTTGAACTGAATGTCTTCCCTTTGAAATTTGATCCCTGTCAATTTCTTTAAAATGTCTTAGCAAATCACTTGAATGAACCCACATCTTCCCTCTCTCCTATTCATTGCCTTTGCTATATAATAATCTCAGATAGTCAGGTTAGAGAAGGAACGTTTTTTAAATTCTCTTTGGACTCCATAGAGCTCCCTCTTTGTTAATTATCTTCTGAACCCCCTGACTCATCCATGGTCATCCCACACTATCATCTGATGCTAGCATGGATATTATTGTCTGACCTGTTGTTTTTCTAAGCCTCCCAAGTGAGAGAATCAGTAATACAGTCTCGCCACACAATGAGGTTATATTAATCATTTATTTACAAGGGAACCAGGTCACCTTTCACGTCAGCTCTCCTAACATGTCAATTTTTAACACATCTAACATGAAACAGCCCAAACAAATCAGTTCCATCTAGCTAAGGGCCTGAAAGCAAATGTTCTTAGAAAATTAGTAAGAACAAAAATGATGGGGTTTTTTTAGCGTAGTTTAGTGCTAACCAAGTCAACGTGGCCAGGGTCATCTTCACCTGCTATAGGTTGTGAGGGCAAATGCAACATTGTGTCTGCAGGAAGTCGGAACCCAGGTTTTACACTTTGGGAACCAGACTGTTCTCTGTTTAAATTTCAGCTTTAGTACTTGCTTGCTGTGGGCCTTAGACAAGTTTTTTTTTTTAACTTCCCCAAGTCTAGGTACATTGGAGATAAATATACCGCCCTCACTGGAGAAGGAAATGGCTTCTCCAGTACTCTTGCCTAGAGAATTCAGCAGACAGAGGAGTCTGGTGGGCTGCTGTCCATGGGGTCGCACAGAGTTGGACACAACTGAAGCGACTTAGCATGCATGCATGCATTGGAGAAGGAAATGGCAATCGACTCCAGTATTCTTGCCTGGAGAATCCCAAGGACAGAGGAGCCTGGTGGGTTGCCGTCTATGGAGTCGCCCAGAGTCGGACACGACTGAAGTGACTTAGTAGCAGCAGCAGCAGCATCATACCACCCTCACAGGGTTGTTGTGAGGATTGAAGGTAAGGAATGGAAGTTGGAAGGTGCTTAGGCTTCCCTGGTGGCTCAGATGGTAAAGCATCGGCCTACAATGCGGGAGACCCAGGTTCGATCCCTCGGTCAGGAAGATCCTCTGGAGAAGGAAATGGCAACCCACTCCAGTACTCTTGCCTGGAAAATCCCATGGACGGAGGAACCTGGTAGGCTACAGTCTATGGGGTCACAAAGAGTTGGACACGGCTGAAGTGACTTCACTTTCACTTTCTTTCATGCCTGGCAGTGAGCAGACACTCATCAAGTGGTAGTTATCATTATTGTTACTGCGTGTCCATTGTAAAGCAGAAAGAACCCAAGACTCTGAGTCAGAAGCTTAGGTTCTGTTCTGAGCTGCACCACTAATGAGGCAAAGATACTGTCTCCTCTTTTGACCTCAGACACTCTGTAAAATGAGAATGCTGAAGGGTGGCTAGTGCATCACATGACTTTCTCCAGTCTCCTAATCAACATTCAAGACAGGCATCAACAATCAATCACAGCACTTGTTCCTGAGGAGCAAACAGAATCATTCTCAATGCCGGATCCCAAATAGCCTCTACTGCTCAATTAAAGTTGGCAAGTGAAATGAACTTTATTTGCCTTCCCTGCATTAAATGGCCTCAGACATACGTTTTAGTGATACCATTCTGTGGCTCTGTGGAAGAAGTGCTTTCTGATAAAGTTTGCAAGTCAACTCCAAGGTGAAGTGAAGGGCTCTGGGATCAGAGAGTGACTTCCCACCTAATGAGATGGAAACAAATAATTCAACCCAAAGGTGTAAGGCAATAAGAGCGACCTGGATTTATGTTTGTTTCTTCTGCTGTGTCCTTGCTCTGTGACCTTGGACAAATCACTTAACCTCTCTGAGCCCCCATTTTCTCATTTGTAAAAACAGACCTGAGATGGTTATGTAAGGTGTTAACATCGGGGGAAACTGGGTTATCCTTGCAACTGTTGTGTAAATCTAGAATTACTCCAAAGTTTAAATATTTTTTATTTTTCAAAAAAAAAATAGGCAGAAGGGCAATTACCTTGGGAGACTGTGAAGATGAAATGAGATAAAGAGGGTGGAAAGCATGTAGTTCGGCGCTTTTCTTTCGCCCCTCCCAGGCATCTCCCTTCACCTACACCTTTGAACTTGCTGAGCACCTGGAGAATCAGGAGGTATGTTTTCTGGACTGTGATGCCAGCAGGTTCACCAGCCTGACAGCATTGTAATTCAGAGCCTTGCTGCCAAGCCAAAACCCTGCCAGCAAGAAGGTTGGTTTTACATGGTCCTGGGATCTAATAAATGTGTCACACATTGCCAGAAAGCAAAGTGGCCTATCTTTGTTGGACTCTGAGTGTGTGTATGGGTGGGGAGGAGGGCAGAAGGGTGCGTGCAGTGGGAGGCGAAATAAGAGAATCGGCTAGAATCCAGATAAGACTTGCAAGTAGCTAGTCAAGGAAGCAGGTTCAAGCTCCACCCCCACCCTCCAACTTACAACCCTCTTTCTTGTTGGCTTTGGGTAAAAGCACTTTTTTCAGATAGACCCCGTTAGATCCAAATGCATTGGAGGTGGGGGGGCAGAAGGAGGAATATATAACCAATCAGTAGTTGCTTGCTGTTCCCAGGCCTGTTTGCCCACAATCCATCCCTTCCTCTTCCCTTCTCTGCTGATATTGTAGCAGGAGAGGACAGAGAGGGGAGCGGGATGAGTGGACCCCTGCAGGCTGTTTCCCAGGTTCTGGTGGGTTTGGCCAATGGAAGGCACCTGTAGGACTTGAAAAGCAGGAGGGAGAACGAAGCTGGGCTATTTCTCTCCTTCCTTCTCTGCCTCACGTGATGTCCCCCACAATGACTGTGTCTCTCTTGTGGCTCCAGTTTCCACCGAGCAACCTAGCTCCCTCACTTCTAGTGTAGGAGCTTCTTGCTGTGGCTAATCTCCAGGTAGCCTCATTGTCCTTGGCTTGGCACTGAAGCTCTCTCATCAGCTGGGTAACCAATTCCCTGCACTGAATTCCTTCTCCCTTAAATACTCAGTGATTCATTCCTGTTGTCCCAGTTGGACCAGACTGATCAACCCTCCACCAGCCCAGAGCCAGGATTCTTGCTCTGCACTAGTCAATTTTCATTTTGGAATGCAATGCTCTGAGAGACTTATCTGGGAAATCTGGGTGGGAGATTAAAGGGAGTGGAAGAGGTTTGAGGAATTAGAAATGGAGGTCAAGCTCAGGAGAGCCTGGTCACCTAAGTAAAGTCTCTGAAAAAAGAAGGGAGCGAGAACAGAAAAGCAGCTGAGCTAGTTTAACCACTTCTCGAATTTGCACTGTCTTGACCCGTGATGCTCTGAGTCCTCTGCTTTGGCAGAGAGCAAGTCAAAGCCTAGAAAGAGAAGAATGATGAGCACCCCGCCCTCCTCTGAGTCAGCTCTAGAACAGGGAAAGAAGAGGAGAGAAGTTCCAGGTTGTGGCAGGCCTGGCTGTAGGCGGCAGACACATTCCAATCAGATGAAGGAGAACAGCCCTAGGAGCCCCATGGAGCCCCTCAATCAGGCAGTCCTGAACAGTCATGATCAAACTGTTCCGGATGAAGGACTTGCTTGAGGCTGAGTGACAGGATTTCAACAGCAACAGAAACCATGCAGGACTGTCCCCAGGACTGAGGTCCCTTCGCTTCATCTCATTGCAAACTGTGTTTGGGGCTGTATAGACCCAGCTACAGTGCTTGAGTCTCATTCATCAGCTACTAATTGACTGCATGACCTTGGAGAAGTCAGAGAGAGGGCAGTTAGGCCCCCTGCTTACCTAAGAGGACACATTTTGAGTATCCAATACACATCAAACTGTAATTCCAGCTTCAAGGAGGAACAGAGCAGATGTCTGAGAAATGCTTCCTACTGGGGGCTGGGAAAGCAGAATGGAAGCTAGCCTGTAGTGCTCAAGAGCATGGTTTTAAAGTTGTTGTTAGTTTGGTTAGGGGCAATGGTAATACTGTCATTGGATATGAAAATATCCCTAATTGTTTTAGATGTGTCATGAAGTACGTAGAGGCAAATGATATAATACCTGGGATTTCCTTCCAAATATTAAGGCAAGGCCTTAAAGAAAAGAGAAAAAGAAAAAGATAAATAAAGCTAACATGAAAATAATCTTGATAGCTATTGAATCTGGTAATGGGTACACAGGGATTTCACACTATTCTAATTTTTTTTTCTTTCTCCAATTTTTTTTTAAATTAAAGTAGCTTCCCAGGTGACTCAGCAGTAAAGAATCCACCTGCAGTGCAGGAGACGCAGATTCAATCCCTGGGTTGGGATGATCCCCTGAAGAAGGAAATGGCAATCCACTCCAGTAAATTCCTGCCTGGGAAATCCCATGGACAGAGGAGCCTGGCAGGCTACAGTCCATGGGGTTGCAAAAGAGTCGGATACGACTGAGCGACTAAACAACAATAACAAAGAGTAACTTTACAATGTTGTGTTAGTTTCAATCACTTTCAGCAAAGTGATTCAATTACATATACACACAAACATTCTTTTTCAGATTCTCTTCCATGATAGGATAAGATACGGAATATAGTTCCCTGTGCTATTGCAGTAGGTCCTTGTTGTTTACCTATTTTATATATAGTAGTATTATACTATTCTACTTCTGCCTGTATGAAAATTTTCATAATAAATTTTTAAAGCATGTGTTTTAGAGTCAGGCCTGAGTTTGACCCCAGTTAGTTAAGCAATAAATGTGTAATGGAGTAATACTGGCTACCAGGCCCTGTGTTTTGACTCAGCAGTGGTAGGTACAAGAGGCACAAAACAGACCAGGTCAGGGGTCCCAAACAGAGGAAAGGCTTTCAATATTAGGTGGCCAGAAAAAAGTGACAGATGTCCACCTCATCTATCTAGGCTCTTTCTAAACTGCCTCTGATGTCTCTGATGCCTCTGATGCCACTTTTTGCTTAAAAGGCCAGAGTGCTTTCTGACGAATTCTTCCATGATCCCTAAAAGGGCACTGGAGCTCTCTTTTGTGACCTGTGCTGCTGTAGCCAATGGCTAGGGAGGACCACTGCAAGCTGGGGTGGGCTGCCTTTCCAGTACCCTGAGCAACTCACAAAGTCCCACCCAATCCTAACTCCAAGGAGATTCTGGAGATTCCATGGGACACTCTGGAGTCTCAAGCAAATTGCCCTTTCCCCCCCTTTCCTGTCCCTCTCCCTCACACTTGCCCAGGATTGTGTCATTGAAATCACATGAGCAGTGAGGCATTTCAAAAGTTAGACAGACGTGTTTTTGAATCCAGACTCCACAAACTGACTACCAATGTGACCTTTAAGTACATCACCTCAGTGCTCTGAGCTTCCATTGCCTCTTCTGTAAAATCATGACAAAATGGCACCTCCCTCACAAGGTCACGTGAGGGTTAGTGAAGAAAGTGCTTACATGGTTCCAGGTACAAGGTAAGCTCTCCCAAACCCAGGCACTGCTCTTGCTGAGGGATGGGAGAATAAAGAGTTTATCCTCTGCCTGAGTAGGCGGTGCAGAGAAGGGACAGGAGTTGAAGTATCTCTGAGTCATAGCCTGATCATCCAGAGCTCAGGGCTCCCCTTGAGCATGGGCCCTGAGGCAAAACACTCAGTGCACGTTTTCACCAGGGAGAATCCAGAGGCCCCCAGTGAGGTAGAAACCCTTTGGCCTGAGGGGCACTAGGATTTTACAGGACACCAAGAAGGAAACCCAGTTCTGAGCTCACCCCAGAGGTTTCAGGCTAATTCCAATAATGCACCCCTGAAGCAACCCAACACATTCCCTGCCTTCCAGACCACATACTTTCCCCATATCCCAGTAGCTATCTAGAAGTTGCACCTGACTGGAGCAGGCTCTTTGGTCCTGCACTGTTCCAGATTCAGAAACCCCAGACAATAACTCAGCATCTGGGACCATGAGCCTGGGATAGTGAGCCCCTGCCAGCTGAATGAATCACACGCAGGCCCCAGCTGCTCAACATATGCTGACTGGACATATTGAGGGATGGCCCGCTCTCCCTGAAGGCCAAGCAAAACGTCCCAGAGGCAATCTTGACCTACAGTTTACAGATTCCACTTTCCATGTGAAGGGACACAAGCTCGGAGAGCTTAAGTGTATCACCCACTGTGGTCCAACTCACATGCAAGAGCTAGCCTGCAGGTCTCCCCATCCTTCCACCAGCATTCTTGCCCTTGACTTCCACTGTCTCCAAGGGTAGCTTTGTGGTAAATCCCTCTCAGGCCAGGGTAGGCCATTGGCTGGATGAGCAGAGAACAGGGATGATTCCTAGACGAAGA
This sequence comes from Ovis canadensis, assembly GCF_042477335.2. NCBI lineage: Eukaryota > Metazoa > Chordata > Mammalia > Artiodactyla > Bovidae > Ovis > Ovis canadensis. The sequence continues at coordinate 127,137,407 of NC_091727.1, forward strand.
ATCCCCCTTTTCAAGAGCCATGTGACTTGGCCCTGGTTTGTTTGTATTGATTATTATTATTATTTTAGCCACCATGAAGAAGGCAATGGCACCCTACTCCAGTACTCTTGCCTGGAAAATCCCATGAATGGAGGAGCTTGGTGTGCTGCAGTCCATGGGGTAGCTAAGAGTCGGACACGATGAGCGACTTCACTTTCACATTTCACTTTCATGCATTGGAGAAGGAAATGGCAACTCACTCCAGTGTTCTTGCCTGGAGAATCCCAGGGACGGGGGAGCCTGGTAGGTTGCCGTCTGTGGGGTCGCACAGAGTCGGGCACGACTGAAGCGACTTAGCAGTAGCAGCAGACACCATGCAGCTTGTGGGATCTTAGTTCCCCGAGCAGGAATCAAATCCTCGCTCTCAGCAATGAAAGCAGAGAGTCATAACCACTGGACCACCTGGGAATTCCCTGTATGTTTGTTTTAAATAAACACATGTTTAAAGTTTGGTTTAAGTCATTCATGAGGAAATCAGAAAGACATCACAATTGGTGCAAAGGAGAACTCAAAACACATTTATAGTCAGGGAAGGAATGCTAAAATGAATTTACAAATGAAAGTAAAACAGGAAAAACTGGTCAATATTCATGGCAATAATCAACTGTATTCCATGAGACACTGGACCTACACAATCAGCAAAGCCTCCAGAATTGCACTGAGAGGATATCCAGTCATTTCCTTTGCACATTTCAAAATCTTCTACCATTTTCTATATACCTAGAAACTGTAGAGATGCTGGAGTAGGGTGGGTCTTGACCTGGCTGGTGCTTTTAATGAGGCAGAGGAAATTTTAGAAGTGTGGGTGTAAGGATCATCATGGGAAGACCACTGGCTCTGGGAATCAGGGAGGGAGGGGCTTGAAGCCTGGTTTCTGTTCTGCCTTGGGGCAGGGGGACTTTATCTCACTTAGCTTCAGCCTCCTCACCTGCAAGATGGAAATAAAGACTGGCAGTATCTGCCTCATCTAGTTGTGGTACTTGAGGATGTAAATAAAACACCTAGTACAAAGTCATTGGTCATGAGAGCCAACAGTGAATGTGGGCCTGCTCTAGATTAGTTCATTTCAGTTCAGTTGTTCAGTCGTGTCCGACTCTTTGTGACCCCATGAACCACAGCACGCCAGGCCTCCCTGTCCATCACCAACTTCTGGAGTTTACCCAAACTCATGTCCTTTGAGTCGGTGATGCCATCCAACCATCTCATCCTCTGTCGTCCCCTTCTCCTCCTGCCTTCAATCTTGCCCAGCATCAGGGTCTTTTCAGATGAGTCAGCTCTTAGCATCAGGTGGCCAAAGTATTGGCCTTTCAGCTTCAACATCAATCCTTTCAATGAACACTCAGGACTGATTTCCTTTAGGGATGGACTGGTTGGATCTCCTTGCAGTCCAAGGGACTCTCAGGAGTCTTCTCCAACCCCACAGTTCAAAAGCATCAATTCTTCGGTGCTCAGCTTTCTTTATAGTCCAACTCTCACATGACTACTGGAAAAACCACAGCCTTAACTAGATGGACCTTTGCTGGGAAAGTAATGTCTCTGCTTTCTAATATGCTGTCTATGTTGCTCATAACTTTCCTTCCAAGGAGTAAGTGTCTTTTAATTTCATGGCTGCAGTCACAATCTGCAGTGATTTTGGAGCCCCCCAAAATAAAGTCAGCCACTGTTTCCCCATCTATTTGCCATGAAGTGATGGGACTGGATGCCATGATCATTGTTTTCTGAATGTTGAGCTTTAAGCCAACTTTTTCACTCTCCTCTTTCACTTTCATCAAGAGGCTCTTTAGTTCTTCTTCACTTTCTGCCATAAGGGTGGTGCCATCTGCATATCTGAGGTTATTGATATTTCTCCCAGAAATCTAGATCAGGCACTAGATCAAGCACTGGGATAAGCAGTTTACATGCCTTTATTCATTTATTCCTCACCACAACTATGAAGTATGTACTGTTTTAGCCCTTTTTATTGGCAAGGAAGTTAACCGGCCCAAGATGATCCAGCTAGTGAGTGATGGTACCACTGTTTGAACCCAGGCAGTGGACTTCAAGCCAAGCTTTTAGGCTCTCTACTCTCTCCCTGTTTCCATGGGAGATGTGGTCTCTTGTCAGAGGCAGGCCCAAAAATGGAGGGGCAATGTGCAAATAGCACAAATGTGGTCTTAATCCAGGAAGCAAGTTTCCTGTGAACACAGGCACCCCTAAAGAAGTTGCAGAAGGTAGACCAAGGCCTGGGCTCTCTAAGGCACCCATAACCCCCACCCCAGCTCACACACACACTCACATACACACATCACATCAAATCTTTTTGACTGTTCCTCCTCATTGCTTCCCAGCCTTTTTAATTGCATGGAAAACATAGGAGACTATATTTTTAAGGTGCCAGAGCTCTCAGGCCCCTCCCAGTCTCTCTGAGGCTCACAGAAATCAAAAGATTGGTACATCAATCAGGTCACTTTGCTGTAACTCACAGGTACCTTCTGTCTACTCCAAGCAAAATGATCTGACTATATATTTCCAATCAAACACAGATTAAAACACTTGTAGGAAGCTGAACACTTAAATCTTCCACTACAATTTCAGGTTTTAGACCCCATTTCCTTCCACTCACATTCAGAGTTAGTAGATGAATAACTGCCTGATATTTAATGTGATGCTGTTCATTTTTAGACATGTTATTTTAAATGAATAATCAATATGAATTCATTTGTCATTCTTTCCTACTAGTATGGATCATAATAAACTCATCTGTGATTCACAAGAATGTAAAAACATACTCCCATGGGAACTTCATCTTAATTCAGTATTATTGGTCTTTCTAAGTGAAACATTATCTGTCACTCTTCTGAACAGAGAGTTCATTGATAATCGGTCATCAGAGGAGAAGCATAATATTTTCCATATTTTTTTCAGCATCTGACAAAATCACGGGTAAAAACTGGCTGGGTATGCATTATGTCAGCTGATATGGATGAATAAAAATGGAGGAGGTGATATTGTTCAATGACGAGTCTGTTTGGTCCATATACTTGCCAACATCTGGGTGTTTGGCCTGAGAGGGTTCAGAGTATTTTCTTTCCATTCACATGTTATGGCTTTGTGTATATAGATGGCTTCTCACTAAACAACTTGGATGCCTCTGTTACAAAAGAATATATGGAAACAATGAGAAGTTGAAAAAGGAAGGGGTAGGACAAAGGAGAAAATGTGGCAGAAGACATTCCTAAAATGGTTCCGCCACTGCCATGGAGTTGGAGCCCAAGCTGCAATAATAATGTAGGAAAATGTGGCCAGTATAACACAAAACATCAAAGGTGGAGGAGAAATCGTCAGTATGACTTCACTTATCAGAAAAATATTGAGTCTAAGTCAGCACTGATTAACCCATGTTTGCCATAGATGGAGAGGGTGCCCCTGAACATGATGGTTAGGGGAAACAATGACTTGTCCATGAATTCAGCACACCAGAGCCCATGAGGCCGTCACATGGACACTTAATACACTATTCAACTGTAGCTCTGAATTGAGTTAGTGGACATTCATTCACAGCCTCAGTGTGAATGTGTGGAAAACCAAACAACGTGAATTCATTCTACAAAAACAAACCCAGAAAAGCTCGGCAGAAACAGTGAAAAGTAGCCCAGAAGAGCAGAGCTTTCAGCACACGTTTTAGAACTGCAGATAAATAGAAAGTAACTTAAGATTACAGAAGGCAAGAGGCGAAGGGAAAGAGCTTCCTGGGGATTCTCTGCACTTCCCACTTGAGAGTGAACCAATCTTCTTTTGACGTTGAGACTACTCAGAATAACTCAGTTCCAGTTGACAAATGTGGAGAGAGGAAAGTGGCGGCCATCTGCTGTTCACGACTGAGGCTGGCTCAAGAGTAAATAACTTTCAACAGCCATGAGAAAGAGAGGCCCATAAAAAGGATTTATAAGGGAGACTTACGAAGCTTCTATCTTGAATAAAGGTCAAAATCTAGATGAAAAGCCAAGTTCACCTTCTTGCCTTGACTGATAAGGTAGTTTGACTGCTAGGTTAGAGGGACCAATTTAGTCCATACAGCTCAACCCCTCCAGCATCTAGACAATGATCCAAGAACTCAACAGAGACATTTCTATTGTGCTGTATGGTAGCCTGTACTACTTCTTTTCAGCCCTGTGCTTTGGGGGCTCTATAGCAGTAGGGAATCTCCTGAGACATTTTGGGCATGTTCACCCAATTGCAAGATATACAGGATATTTAATTTCAAGAGAAAATATATGTACTTCAAGAGAAAATATATAAGCTACTTCTGAGTTGTTACTTCTCAAATATTTTATTTATTTATTTACTTGAGGTTTGAATTGCTTTTTGTTGGGGTGAGTGCGGCAGGCCCACCGTGGTGGAGTTAGTGTTCTGCCCTTGGAGGCAACTGAAGCTGGGTGCCTCCACCTGCCACCTACCTGGGATAGTAGAGCATGCTCAGTCGGAGGGTGAAGGCGAGGTGGAGCCACCAGGGCCTGGGGCGAAGGAACAGGAGCAGGTGGCACTGGCTGGGCTGCCTCGGTCAGCATGGACCGCCCAGGCAGTGAGGGGAACAGGGGTTGAGGCTCCTGGGAGAGGCAGGCAGGCAGCACCCCAGTACCCACAGGCCTGGGGCAGTGGGCACCAGGCCCATGGTGGGCAGAGGCCTGCAGGAGCTCAGCCGTACCTGGCTGGCATGCCTGAGAGCTGAGCAGTGACGAGCCTTTCACCAGGAGGGTCTGTCTTCCACCCCAGGTCTGGGTCTTTGGAGCGTGGGGTGCAAAGGGAGGCAAAGAAGGCACTTTATAGCGAGCTGAGGCTGGAAGGCTGAAGCCAGAGGCCTGGGGTCTGAGGGACCTGGCCTGGGCTGGCTGGATCTGATAGGAACTCTCATCATCTTCCCATGGGGAATGGGCTTTCTTTTTTTTTTAATTTATTTATTTTAATTGGAGGTTAATTACTTTACAATATTGTTTTGCCATACATCAACATGAATCCGTGCAGCCTAGGAGAGGCGGCTGCCGCCCCCCGCACCGCCGGCAGAGCCCATGGATCCGTCCTGGAGACAAGAGAAGCGCTGGTCCTGACAGCCCTGCTGCTGGGGGCCACGCCTGCTGCCCGCTCAGGTCAGACTGGGGTTTGGGGTTGGGTGGGGCTGGTCTACAGGACTGGGGGAAATTCTTGCAGGCAGAATCCCCTGGGGAGATGGGAGGGCCATCTCTGGATGAGTGGCAGGTAAAGAGGATTAGGGAGATCCCGGGGACGAGGTGGTCAGTATTTCAAATACTTTAGTTAAAAGGAGTGCTGATGTTTTTTGTCATTCTTCTATGCAATCAAATAGGTCATCTTATATTAAAATATATATTTTATGCTGTTAAATAGTATTTCCACTTTGAAATAAAAATGCAATAGAAAACTTATAAACATTATATTTTTAACCTGAATTGACCTTTTTTTTTTTTTTAAGTTTTCACAGAGATGTATAAGGGACCCTATTTTGCCTATATTTATGTACCTTGTAGAAATTCAGCAAGTATTAATTGAATCTTCTGGGCTTCCCAGGTGGTGCTAGTGGTAAAGAACCTCCCTGCCAATGCAGGAGGTGCAAGAGACGCCAGTTCCATGCTTGGGTCAGGAAGATCCCCTGGAGAAGGAAATGGCAACCCACTCCAGTATTCTTGCCTGGATAAGCCCGTGGACAGAGGAGCCTCTCGGGCTACAGTCCACGGGGTATCAGAGTCGAACATGACTGAGCACACAGCACACATTGGTTGAATCTTAAATCCCATTATTTTCTTTTCAAATGATTGTTTAATGTGGGCACATGATTCATATATATATCTCAATGTAAAAACGCAATATCCTGCCACATCCAACTTGCAGTGTTTCTCCATTGGGTTAAGTTTGTGTTTTGTTCAAGTGGAAAAAAAACACAACAAAAAATTATTAATTGGGGGACAGACACACTTCTAATGCTCTATGGTAAACAAACAAGCTGACTCAGTGTCCTTGGTGAAACAAAACTTTCCCTACGAGCCAGGAATCAAATAAACACAGGATGTGCCTACATTTCTCAGCCTGTTCATTCCAGTTGGAATCATGGCCTGCAATGGCCTGTCTTTCCTTCCTTCCTATCAAACTCTTAGCATAAGGTTTCTTACCCTTCTGGGTTTGAAGATTGAATATTCTTGAGGGCATGTTGAATTCTAGATTAAAAAAAAAAAGTGTGTGTGTGTGTGTGTGTGTGTGTGTGTGTGTGTGTGTGTGTGTGAGTGTCTGTTCTGGCTGGGGCCACTGGCTGCCCCCATCTGCAAGGGAATGATAAATTTCAGTCACACCCATCATCGTGGGAACAAGTCAACTTGTGGCAGAGTGAAGTGGCAGAAACAGGACAAAATCCCAGACATTTTGACTCCCACTCCAATGCTGTGTTCATTGTTACAAGCAGCCTCATTTGTTGATAAGATGTTTTGGCATTTGGATGTAAACCAATGAATGTTTCTCAAGCCATATTCTCCAGGAAAAAAAAACAAACAGGCATTAGTAAAGGATCCTTAGTTTGTAAAGTTTGAGAGATCCTGCATATTCTATCTTCCCATGGAGATCTGCAGTATATCTTAGCATTCGAAAGGCTCTGAGAGGACTTGGAGTAAAGAACCCTATTCAATTTTATTTTACTCAAAAATTTCCAACCTTATTTGACTATGGATCTTTTTTTATCCCATTGAATGCCTATTAACATCTTGTAGGGCTCCATAGTGTGTAATTTGAAAAATACTTGTAAAATAAATCAGGAACGTGTAAATGAAATTGTACTTACTATGTTTGGACACTGCTTAAGAAAGTATCGCTGGTCCTGGAAGCCAGCCATTCTGGTTTCCTGGCCAGTTCACACTCTCCCCACTGCATCCATCACACGCTTTACCCATGGTCTTTTTTTTCCTTCTGGTTTCTGTTACTCGGATTTTTATAGTTAGCTGCTCTCTTGAGACAACTACCTTGTTAATCTAAAGCAATGATTTTTAAAATGTGGGCCCTGAGTCAGTGGCATCACCATCACCTGGGAACTTGTCAGAAATGCATATTCTTGGGCCTCACTTACTTCAGAACTATTGAATCAGAAACTCTGGGGCAGGCTCAATGATCTGTGTTTTAACAAGCCCTCCAGGGGATTCTCAGACCCACTGATCTTTTAAGGCAAGCCTGTAAACCATTTCCCTATATCTGCTATTATTTCATTTTTCCTCTTGTCACTCAGAAAACAGCCAAGACAAAATAAGGTACATGCCAGGTGCCTACATAAAAGTCCCCTCCCTACACCTCGCCTGATTTAAAAAAAAAAAAAGTTTCTTTGACAAACAAATTACTCATTCCTTCCTTCAATATTGAATATATTCAGTTTAGGATGAAAAGTTTTGCATGAAATATGAAAAGATTACCCTGAGCAGTCTATCCATGGCAAGCAGCTTGCCCCACCAAGTCATAGCAAAGCTGAAACTTCTTAAAGGTAACAGACATATTTGTCTCTAAACAATAAGCACATTTCAACACACCCAAGTTTTGAAGGGAGGTTACACAGTGAGTTCTTCACAATCCTATTGATCAGTAAACTGACAAATATCTTGTTGTTGTTTCTCGAAGTTGCGTCCAACTCTTTGCAATGCCATGGCTCCTCTGTCCATGGGATTTCCCAGGCAAGAATACTGGATTGGGTTGTCATTTCCTTCTCCAGGGGATCGTCCCGACCCAGGGATCAAACCCGTGTCTCTACTGTCTCCTGCACTGGCAAGAGGATTCTTTACCACTGAGCCATGGTGGCACTAGTGGTAAAGAACACACCTGCCAATACTGGAGACACAAGAGACAAATATCTACTGAGCGCCTATTAAATGGGCTTCCCTGGTGGCTCAGATGGCAAAGAATCCACCTGCAATGCACGAGACCTGGGTTCAACCCCTAGGTTGGGAAGATCCCCCAGAGAAGGGCATGGCAACCCACTCCAGCATTCTTGCCTGGAGAATCCCCATGGACAGAGGAGCCTGGTGGGCTACAGTCCATGGAGTCACAAAGAGTTGGACACGACTGAATGACTAAGAAAAATGTGAAGCACCTGCTCCATGCTCTCATAGAACATAATGTGGGCCCCTTGCACTCTGCAATGTTACATTGTAGTTTAAGAGAAACATTTATCATATTAAAAACTGTCCAACAGAACAAAGTCGTGATCAGAAAGTCCCAGAAGACTGCAACTAAGCAATAGGCATACAGACTGGAAAAAAAATATGTTGTTGAAAGAATATTGAAAACATCTATGAGCTGAACATCCAAAGAGCAGAAAATGTAGGTTATAGTTCTCCCTCTTTCACTTAATAGTTCTGTGACCTTGGGCAAGTCTCAACTTCTATGGGTTTTAATTGACATTCTGTAAATTAAAGGGTAATGGTACCATACATGCCCAAAGGCAGAGAACGAAAAGATGCACTCTTAAGATAACTTTCAGTCTAAGTCCTCTGAATCTAGGAGATCTCAAACCGAAAAGTCCACAGGTGCACATGGGAGTGAAATTAACCATGTTCCTAGAGCATACATGCTCCGACCCAGGGTTGCCAAGTCTTCCGATTTTTCCAAACAAATAGAAATCCATATTTTATGTGAAACTTGCCCATTACAACTTTTTGCAGCTAACTGTACAGTTTTTTTTTAATTGGACCAAACAAAATATATCTGTGAGCCAGATGCAGCTTGTTATATTGCTAATTGGTAAACTCAGGACTATACAGAGGCCATGTAAGTCTTCAGAGGGAAGATGAAATTGTGGAGAATTTTGCTGAGGTTGAAATTAAATGATGGTATCAGTTTAATCATTAAGATGCCTCCCTTCAAACAGAGTCAATATTTTTTTTTTCTCCCCAAGTCTTTGTTTAGTATTACACAGGCATGGCTGCAGTTAATTATAGAGCACTTATATCCCTCTTCCTTAAAGCTTTCCCTGACCACTGCAGCCCCAAGTGCTCTCTCTCTCTCTCCTTTGAGTTCCCATAGCAATTATTTTCCATGCAATTCATTTGGCAATTAATTACACCGTGCCTTGTGGCATCTTTTCTATTGTGGTCTTGAACTGCTATTTAAACATGTTATAATTATTTAAGTTTCCACAAGTTTGCATCTTCTCTTCCCTCTAAGTTAGTAAGCTCTTTGAGGATAGAGTCCAGATTTTATTCCTTACAGTGCCTGGAACAGAGTAGAAGCTTAATATGCTTTGAATTTAATTTCAAAGGAGCACAGTAGAGAAGGGTAGTGTACCTAAGAGCATCTCTCAGCTGGTTTTTTAGATCTCATCTTCTCCTCTGCAGGCTGTGCTCTTTATCATATGTGAACTTGTAAATGTCTATTTAATAACAATAGCTTCAAGAAAGTGAAAAGACATCATGCTTTTCATTTTCTTGAGAGAAATTATATGCAAACCTACATATAACAAAGGACTTGTATATAAAGAACTATTAAAGCTCAATAAAGAGGGAGGTGATATATGTATAATTATGGCTGAATTGTGTGGTTGTATAGCAGAAACCAACACAACATTGTAAAGCAATTTTCCTCCAATTAAATAATAAATTTTTAAAAATAGATAAAAAATCAGAAGACAACTTAATCTTAAATGTGCAAAGGATTTGAATAGACATTTCTCCAAAGAAGATGTAAGAATGACAAATGGAAACTAAAACTTTGATGGTGAGCACCCTGTAGTGTATACAGAAGTGAAAGTATAATATTGTACACATAAAACTTAAATGACTTTGCAAGCCAACAAAAAGTATACTTTTAAAAAGAATGGCCAATAAGCAACTGAAGAGATAATATGATTAGCCATCAGGGAACTGAAAATCAAAATCACAATGAGATACCACTTCACACCTTCTAGGATGGCTTTAATAGATAAGACAGGTAATAACAAGTGGTGATGACGATGTGGAAAAATTGGAAGTCTCATTCCCACCTCTAGCTGGAATGTAAAATGGTATAGCTGCTATGGGATACAGTTTGGTAATTCCTCAAACCATATGACCCAGCAATTCCACTCCTAGGCATACAGTGAAGAGAACTGAAAACATATCATCACACAAAAACTTTTAAATGAACATTGATAGCAGCATTATTCATAATAACAAAAAGTGGAGAATAACCCAAATGTCAATCAAATGATGAATGGATAAACAAAATATGGTATATCCATACAATGAAATATTATTTGGCGAAAAAAACAATGAAGTACTGATACATGCTATAACCTAGATGAACCTCAAAATTATGCTAAGTGAGAGAATCTAGCAACAAAAAAATCACCTATTATATGAGCCCATTTATATAAAATGTCCAGAAGAGGCAAATCTACTAGTGATTGCTTGGGGCTGAGGAAGGGAATCAGGGATGAAAATGACTGCTAATGGGTACAGGGTTCCTTTTGGGGTGTTGAAAAGGTTACAAAGTTAGATTGTGGTAATGGTTACACAGCTCTGTAACTATATGAAAATCACAGAACTGTACACTTTCAGTGGGTGAATTAATGGTTTTATAGTATGTGAATTTTTGTCTCAAAGTTGTTAAAATTATGATAATAGCTGATATTTATATAGCACCTATTATGTGACATTCTTCTAAGTGTTCTAGATGTATTAACCCATTTAATCCTCACAAGACCCTAGGAGGAAGGTATTTTCACTGTCCCTATTTGACAGATGGGGAACTGGAGTTACACAAACATTAAGTGATTAGCCTGAGCTCTCACACTAAGTGGTGGAGGTGGGTGTCTGATTCAGGCCATCTCAGTCTAGATAGAATGTCACATTATTCAATGCAGTGCTATATTGGACCCAGATAGTCAATGCTTGTCATCTCTCCATTTATTCTGCTGGAGCCATGATGAAGACAGTCTGCACAGGCATGGGCTACACTGGAAGAGAGTGGAGGGAAAGTTAATTAGCAAATAAAAGGGAAAAGCCTATGCAAGCCTAAGAAAATGCAAGAGGAATGGATGTATAGACTGTCTGGCTTTGCTGTGATTTTTAACTCTTTCTTCTGCCCATCATAGGAAGAGTATGTAACCTGTGCATAGCATGGGAGAGACTGTGTCCAATGAGGGCAGAAGGAGTGTTTTAGGGTAACCTTATAGAAAGGACTTTACCGTGAATCAGTTGGCCATGTCTGTTGCTTTCTGGGAGATGGTGCCCCAGTTCAAAGTGACCCAGGAAGCAGAATGGATGACTCACATTCTCCTCTTGATTCCTATGAGGATATGGAGTAATCTTATCTGGAAGATAGCTAGGTCTGTTTATCAAGCACAAGTATTTATTAAGCCAAAGGCAAGGGAACTCTGCTCAATGTTATATAGCAGCCTGCATGAGAGAGGCATTTGGGAGAGAATGGATATATGTATATGCATGGCTGAGTCCCTTTGCTGTTCACCTGAAACTATCACATTGTTAATTGCCTGTGCTCTAGTATAAAATAAAAAGTTTTTTAAAAAATAAATGCAAGGAAATACAAAGTTGATAATAACAACCATTTAGTGAATGTTTACCATGTGCTATGCTGACTTATTGAATCCTTAAAGCATCCCTATGCAGTGGAAACAGTGTCAGACTTTATTTTTGGGGGGCTCCAAAATCACTGCAGATGGTGATTGCAGCCATGAAATTAAAAGACGCTTACTCTTTGGAAGAAAAGTTATGACCAACCTAGATAGCATATTCAAAAGCAGAGATATTACTTTGCCGACTAAGGTCCGTCTAGTTAAGGCTATGGTTTTTCCAGTGGTCATGTATGGATGTGAGAGTTGGACTGTGAAGAAGGCTGAGCGCCGAAGAATTGATGCTTTTGAACTGTGGTGTGGGAGAAGACTCTTGAGAGTCCCTTGGACTGCAAGGAGATCAACCAGTCCATTCTGAAGGAGATCAGCCCTGGGATTTCTTTGGAAGGAATGATGCTAAAGCTGAAACTCCAGTACTTTGGCCACCTCATGCGAAGAGTTGACTCATTGGAAAAGACCCTGATGCTGGGAGGGATTGGGGGCAGGAGGAGAAGGAGACGACAGAGGATGAGATGGCTGGATGGCATCACGGACTCGATGGATGTGAGTTAGAGTGAACTCCGGGAGATGGTGATGGACAGGGAGGCCTGGCGTGCTGCGATTCATGGGGTCGCAAAGAGTCGGACACGACTGAGCGACTGAACTGGTTGAACTGAACTGATGCAGTAGGTGGGCTTCCTTGGTGGCTCAGTAGTGAAGCATCCACCTGCCAATGCAAGAGATGTGGTTTGATCCCTGGGTCAGGAAGATCCCCTGCAGAAGGAAATGGCAATCCACTCTAGTATTTTTGCCTGGGAAATCCCATGGACAGAGCCTGGTGGGCTACCGTCCATAGGGTCACAAAGAATCAGACATGACTTGGCGACTAAACAACAATAACAATGGGGTAGGTACACTTATTACCAACCTCATTTTACAGATGAGGAAACCGAGGCTCCGGGACATTGAGATCATACAACAACTAAGAACAGAGTCAAGATTCTAATGCTTTTCCCACTACAACATACTGCCTCCAACAAATATTTAATGAGGTTATACTCAACATGAGGTACTATGGGGGAGAAGGTAATACAAGTCTTCTCTCCTCATAATACTTATAAACTGGTTGAGTGTCAAGCTATAAACACATAGAAGTTTTAAAATGCTATAAGAATAGTAGAATAATAATTAAAATATACTGTGTATACAAGTATGCTATATATATAGGAACAATACAACATTAGAAGAGATGACGATGTCAACTGGGGCTTCCCAGGTGGTGCTAGTGGTAAAGAACCCTCCTGACAATGCAGGAGACGTAAGAGATGTGGATTGGATCTCTGGGTCGGGGAGATCCCTTGGAGGAGAGGGCATGGCAACCCATGCCAGTATTCTTGCCTGGAGAATCTCATGGACAAAGGAGCCTGGTGGGCTACAGTCCATAAGGTTGTAAAGAGTCAGATGAGACTGAAGCAACATAGCACACACACTCACACATGATGTCAACTACCAACATTTACAATTTGACAGGCTCTTTTCTCAGGGCTTTGTAAGTATTATCTCCTTTATTCCAGTTTATAGCTGAGGAAAGTGAGACAAAAGGAGGTGAAGTAATTGGCCCAACATCACATAGCAGCATATGTAGCACCATCAGGACTCAAAACCAGGCAGTATGCCTCCAGAGCCTAGCCTTCTATTCATTACATTGCATTTCCATGAAAAGTATGGTGCTATAATAAGGGTTGGGAAAAAAATGCTATGGGAACCCAAAGGAGAAGCTCATGAATTCTATCTGGGGCAGTTGAGAGAGGTTTCCCACAGGATGAAATAGTTGTGCAGTGTCTTAAAGGAGGGTAGGAATTTACTGGTGAGATAAGAGGAGTAAGGGTGTTCTGGGCAGAGGGAACAACATGTGCATGAACTTCTGTGAAGGCCTAATTTATCTGAGGAATGTTGAAAAGTTCAGCATGACTAGTATCTAGAATATGTCAGGATTATGAAAGGGTGGGAGCAGCAGTGAAACTGGAAGATGAGACTGGAGAAGTGAGCTAAGTAATCAGAGTGGGAAGGGCCTTGTACACAGTAGAAGTGATACCAAAAAATGACCTCCAATATGATGTCTACTGGGAGATTCTCCCCCTTTTGAATTCACCCCTGATTTTTTGAAGAGTCCTTTCTTTTCTCCAAGCTTGGGAAATGAGTTTTGCTAAGCAAGGATAAGAGTTCTTCGGGGCAGGAAGGTTGGAAGAGTATACTCTCTGGAAAGGACATGAGCCCTGGTGAGAAAGGAGACTGTAACAAGGATATCTGCCTCAGATTCATTTGAGAGAGACAGGCAGCCAGATACGTTTCTCCAACCTACCATTAAGCTCAGTGCAAGCAGAAGTTACTCAACACACACTCACCCTATACACACATACTAGAAAGAAAGATGATCTGATATCTGGAGGGAAAAGCTGTTAGTTGGCTTGTTTCAAGAGTTTCTCATCCCAGATATAGTTCCTTAGTTGTCCCTTCATCTATTAGTCTGGGGGAATCCTTTGGTTCTTTATCAAGTCATTGTGCAAAACTGAGGGAATTCTGCTGTGTCCCATAGGCAATGGTCCACCACAGAAAGTTGATAAGCAGGGAAGTATTAGAAAGCTCAGTCTTGAGACAGATTAAAGCCTGAACTAGAGGGAGGAAGAGACTAATGGCCCAGATCAGAGAGGATATGGAATTTAATTAACACAGTGGCCCTGTCAGCGGGAGTCAGGAGAAGGGCATTGAGTCAGGACAGCCTTCTGAGGTAGACATATAACATCTTGGTGACCAAATGAATATAGACAAGCGAGGACTCTAGGAGATAGCTAACTAATTTGACAAACTAATTACCAGCAGAAGATTTGTTTACGACACTTATCTACCTTCAATATGGCCGTCTAATGCCAGTAAGCTTGCATTGGTTGTCTCAGTGGGCTGACATACCATACTAGCTACAGGTTATACCCTTCCTTTTTATTTCTCTTCTATTTTTCTCATTTAGTCTAGCGCTCAGCTCCATGGTTCTCCCTTGCCTTCTTTGTAGTTTCTTTTCCGCTCTTTGAAGAAAAGGAATCAGAAAGTCTAAAAGTGCCATTTCTGCCACCCTCACCCGTGTCTCCCAGACCCTGGTGGCCTTTGTTTCTTGTTGTTGCTGGTGGTGTTTTGGTTGCTGTTTCTTTCCTTTATGATTGGCACACTGCTTACTCACACTCTGTTCCATAAAGTTCATCATGACCCACTGTGCTCTTTCTTCCCAGACTTGTGTGTAATTATCTTGTGTTTGCATGTGGTTCGTTTCTTCTGTCTCTGTTTTTCCCACATAGCCTTCTGAATTTTTGCTACAGTATTTAAAAACAAAGAGAGAATTCTAACCAAAGCACAGGTATGGACTACATAATTCTTGGCAAAGGATTTTTCTAAAAAAAAAATACTATCAACAGCACAGAGGAGGCGTGAATTCAGACCTGAATCAGATTAATCTTCCTAAAGGACCTCTGATTATACTATTGTCTGACTCCAAAATCTGCCATTGCTTCATAAGGTTGGTGGAAAGAAGTTCAAATTTCTAAAGCTTGTATGTTCTATCCTCAACATAATTTGACAACCTTAACTCTTACTACTCTTGTACATGGAGCTACACTTTCCCATGTTTGTTTCAGTACTTCTAGTCATATTATTCATTCTAGCTTTCTTACCTTGCCCCATTCTCATCTTTTGAAACATCGACTGCTATCAACTGCTCCTTTGTGCCTGGAAGCTGATGATGATAAGGAATCAACCTGGCTTTCCAACTCAGATTTACCACTTGCTGATTGCATGATCTTGGTGCCTTCTTTTCTTTTTTCCCCTTGGCCAGATGGCATGTGGGATCTTAGTTCCCAGACCAGGGATCAAACCCACACCCCTTGCATTGGAATCATGGCATCTAAATCACTGGATCACCAGGGAAGTCCTGATTGCATGATCGTGGGCCAGTCATGTTCCCTCACCGAGAAAAAAAGTCTTCATCAGTAAGTGTGGATCATAATAATTTATCCTCAAACTTAGAGTGAGGAATATATTATATATGTTTACCTACATCTACCACAATATCTATCATATAGTAGATGCTCAATAAATTATCAAATGGATATGTTTCACGGGCTTCACAGACCACCCAAAGCCATCCATGCATTTTGCATTAGAAATTCTTGAATTGTGATTCATCAATATCAGACAGTCTATTTAAATGAAGAATAATATGTCAAGAGTGTGTCTGTATGTGCCCATGTTCAAACATGTGTACATGCATGTGTGTGACAGAGAGAGGATATATGTGTTGTGGGGCAGTGGGGTGGGGTTATTCACTTCAGCAGTTACATTTCAGAGGAAGTTGAGGAAAGAAGACTTATTTTCAAAATAAGTCAATCGGATGCCAGGGAAGTTGGGTCACTCAAAGGGAGGCCCAGAGTGGATCCAAAGGAGCAAAAGAGGACTGTGCAGAAAGCCATGGTGGGCTACAGTGTTCTCTAGTTCTCAAGCCACAAGTCATCACTAAGAGAAAGTGAAGAATCTGTTGACAGAAAGGCGGTAACCTGACAGAAGACTTCCGTGACTTGTAATTTCAAAGAAGAGTTGAAAGCAGATCCTCTTTTTGGCTTTGTCTTTCAACTGAGAATTAACATCAGATGAAAATCAGAATCTCACTAAACCATTTACTAAGAAAGTAGACCATGGAAAGTCTCTCCCTGAAAGCTCTCAGAGAAATGGAAAGCAATCAAGAATCAACACTAGAGAACAATTCGAAGGTGCAGTGAAAAGTGGATGGAGGTGGTGTGATACAGAGTACTGTGAAAGAGCAGTCCTATTGTTAAGAGAAAACCAGTGAGGGGCTCAAAATGTCATTTGAGTGGTGAGCAAAGTGACAGGAACAGAGAGCCAGAGTGAGCAGGGGATGCAAAGAAGCTGTGCTTTGCTCTTAAGAAAAGTGATGCTCTGGCAGATTGGCAGAGCCAGCTGTGGGAGGCACCCAGCCACCGAGTCAGTGTCTCTAAGGACCACTCCAATGTGTCTTCCTGGAGAACAATTCACAGAAGGGAATTGGGCAGCCTCCAGGGCACGTCCAACTGGCAGCTGACGGGCAGTTGGAGACATAATCATCTCCACCCTGGGGTCTTCACAAGCAGTTATCGATGGAAATGAAATTGCTCCAATCAGCACTACTATTCAATTCAATAAATTTAGCATAATATTGAGCTTCCTGCTATGTATTCTGTACTATGCTGACTCAGATAGAACCATCCATTCATTTATTGAGCACCTACTGTGGACCAGGCACGGTTGTGAGCTCCCGCAATATAGCAGTGACCGAAACAGACAAAAATCCCTGCCTTCCTGGAGGTTACATACTAGTGAGATCTAAAGAAGAATAAAGCAAGCTAACTGCTACTTAGCATCTATTATGTATCAGGTGCTTTACATACATTATCACATTTAATCTATATAACAACTTATGAGAAAGTTTATTATCACCATACAGAAGACAAAACTGAGGTTAAAATAGATTAAAAACCAGACTAAGATAACACAACTAGACAGTGAGAGTACTGATGCTGGAAGCCATCCATGTCTGTCTTATTCTAAAGTGCATGGATTTCTCCTCTAACTTTCTGACCTTCCATAGACCCTCAGGGTCAGTTTCAAAACCCTCAAGATTTAACTTTTAGAGACTGCTTTCCAACAGCCATTCAAAAATGCCAGGATTACTCAAGGTTCAGTGGATCAGAATCAGATCTTGGGGATATAGATATGAAAACACATCACCTTTGCCCTGAACTCCTTCACTCAGTAGGTGAAGAGGCAGTCTGGCAAAGTGCTTAAGAGCCCAGGTGCTGAGGAAAGACTTAGTGACTTCAAATCCAGGTTCTGCCTCTGCCTGTTACTTCCTGCATAACCTTGGGGAAGTTATTTAACTTCTCTATGCCTTGGTTTTCCCACCTGCAAAATGGGGATAATGAAACCTACCTCATGTTGGGGGAGGACTGCAAAGATCAGGAAGATAATAATAGCAAACACCTATATACTGCTTATTGTGTGTCAGGCACTATTCTAACCACTTCATATATGTTAGCTCTTTAATGACAACAAATAGTTCTCAAAGGTCAGGAACTCCTGGAGATCTGTGAGGTCAAAACAATTTTCATAAAAATACTCAGTCGCATGTTACTTTTGGCATTCTCATCTTCTCACAAGTGTACAGTGGAGTTTTCCAGAGACTATATGATGTGTTATATGATCTGTTGATTGAATACAAAAGCAGATATGAGAATCTAGCTAGCTTCTATTGATCTAGCTGTTTAAAAGATTTGTACAATGAAAAATAATGCTATTGTTCTCACTGAATTTGTTTGGTTTTTGAAAATGTAGTCATTTCTCATTAAAAAGATTTGTATATTAACATAAGCAATGGGTTTACTACTTTTTTAATACACTGATAAACAATTTTTCAAAATTTCTCAGTTTCAATTTCTAATGAGGTAAATATTGACAAATATAAACCAAATAAACATTCTTTGAGGTCCTCAATAATTGTTAATCATCTAAAGGTCCTGCAGCCAAAAAATTTGAGAACTTGTAATATATATAAGAAGGGCTCAATAAAAGACAGAAATGGTAGGGACCTAACAGAAACAGAAGATATTAAGAGGTGGCAAGAATACACAGAAGAACTGTACAAAAAACATCTTCATGACCCAGATAATCACTATGGTGTGATCACTCACCTAGAGCCAGGCATCCTGGAATGTGAAGTCAAGTGGGCCTTAGGAAGCATCACTACGAACAAAGCTAGTGGAGGTGATGGAATTCCAGTTGAGCTATTTCAAATCCTGAAAGACAATGCTGTGAAAGTGCTGCACTCCATATGCCAGCAAATTTGGAAAACTCAGCAGTGGCCACAGGACTGGAAATGGTCAGTTTTTATTCCAATCCCAAAGAAAGGCAATGCCAAAGAATGCTCAAACTACCACACAATTGCACTCATCTCACATGCTAGTAAAGTAATGCTCAAAATTCTCCAAGCCAGGCTTCAGCAATATGTGAACCGTGAACTTCCAGATGTTCAAGCTGGTTTTAGAAAAGGCAGAGGAACCAGAGGTCAAATTGCCAACATCTGCTGGATCATGGAAAAAGGAAGAGAGTTCCAGAAAAATAGGTCAGGAAGCAACAGTTAGAACTGGCCATGGAACAACAGACTGGTTCCAAATAGGAAAAGGAGTACATCAAGGCTGTGTGTTGTCACCTTGCTTACTTAACTTATATGCAGAGTATATCATGAGAAACACTGGGCTGGAGGAAGCACAAGCTGGAATCAAGATTGCCAGGAGAAATATCAATAACCCCAGATATGCAGAGGACACCATCCTTATGGCAGAAAGTGAAGAAGAACTAAAGAGCCTCTTGATGAAAGTGAAAGAGGAGAGTGAAAAAGTTGGCTTAAAGCTCAACATTCAGGAAACAAATATCATGGCATCCAGTCCCATCACTTCATGACAAACAGATGGGGAAACAGTGTCAGACTTTATTTTGGGGGGCTCCAAAATCACTGCAGATGGTGACTGCAGCCATGAAATTAAAAGACGCTTACTCCTTGGTATGTCTTCTTTGGAGAAATGTCTATTTAGCTCTTTGGCCCATTTTTTGATTGGGTTGTTTATTTTTCTGGAATTGAGCTGCATAAGTTGCTTGTATATTTTTGAGATTAGTTGTTTGTCAGTTGCTTCATTTGCTATTATTTTCTCCCATTCAGAAGGCTGTCTTTTCACCTTGCTTATATTTTCCTTTGTTGTGCAGAAGCTTTTAATTTTAATTAGATCCCATTTGTTCATTTTTGCTTTTATTTCCAGAATTCTGGGAGGTGGATCATAGAGGATCCTGCTGTGATTTATGTCTGAGAGTGTTTTGCCTATGTTCTCCTCTAGGAGTTTTATAGTTTCTGATCTTACATTTAGATCTTTAATCCATTTTGAGTTAATTTTTGTGTGCGGTGTTAGAAAGTGATCTAGTTTCATTCTTTTACAAGTGGTTGACCAGTTTTCCCAGCACCACTTGTTAAAGAGATTGTCTCTACTCCATTGTATATGCTTGCCTCCTTTGTCAAAGATAAGGTGTCCATATGTGTGTGGATTTATCTCTGGGCTTTCTATTTTGTTCCATTGATCTATATGTCTGTCTTTGTGCCAGACATATAGACATACGGATGGCTAACAAACACATGAAAAGATGCTCAACATCACTCATTATTAGAGAAATGCAAATCAAAACCACAATGAGGTACCACTTCACACCAGTCAGAATGGCTGCGATCCAAAAATCTGCAAGCAATAAATGCTGGAGAGGGTGTGGAGAAAAGGGAACCCTCCTACACTGTTGGTGGGAATGCAAACTAGTACAGCCACTATGGAGAACAGTGTGGAGATTCCTTTAAAAATTGCAAATAGAACTACCTTATGACCCAGCAATCCCACTGCTGGGCATACACACTGAGGAAACCAGAATTGAAAGAGACACATGTACCCCAATGTTCATCGCAGCACTGTTTATAATAGCCAGGACATGGAAGCAACCTAGATGTCCATCAGCAGATGAATGGATAAGAAAGCTGTGGTACATATACACAATGGAGTATTACTCAGCCGTAAAAAAGAATTCATTTGAATCAGTTCTGATGAGATGCATGAAACTGGAGCTGATTATTCAGAGTGAAGTAAGCCAGAAAGAAAAACACCAATACAGTATACTAACACATATATATGGAATTTAGGAAGATGGCAATGACGACCCTGTATGCAAGACAGCAAAAAAGACACAGATGTGTATAACGGACTTTTGGACTCAGAGGGAGAGGGAGAGGGTGGGATGATTTGGGAGAATGGCATTCTAACATGTATACTATCATGTAAGAATTAAATTGCCAGTCTATGTCTGACGCAGGATACAGCATGCTTGGGGCTGGTGCATGGGGATGACCCAGAGAGATGTTATGGGGAGGGAGGTGGGAGGGGGGTTCATGTTTGGGAATGCATGTAAGAATTAAAGATTTTAAAATTTAAAAAATAAAAAACTTTAAAAATAATAAAAAAAAAAATAAAAGACGCTTACTCCTTGGAAGGAAAGTTATGACCAACCTAGACAGCATATTAGAAAGCAGAGACATTACTTTGTCAACAAAGGTCCATCTAGTCAAGGCTATGGTTTTTCCTGTGGTCATGTATGGATGTGAGAGTTGGACTGTGAGGAATCCTGAGCGCCGAAGAATTGATGCTTTTGAACTGTGGTGTTGGAGAAGACTCTTGAGAGTCCCTTGGACTGTAAGGAGATCCAGCCAGTCCATCCTAAAGGAGATCAGTCTTGGGTGTTCATTGGAAGGACTGATGTTGAAGCTGAAACTCCAATATTTTGGCCACCTGATGCTAAGAGCTGACTCATTTGAAAAGACCCTGATGCTGGGAAAGATTGAGGGCAGGAGGAGAAGGGGACGACAGAGGATGAGATGGGTAGATGGCATCACCAGCTCAATGGACATGGGTTTGAGTGGACTCCAGGAGTTGGTGATGGACAGGGAGGCCTGGCTGCTGTAGTTCATGGTGTCACAAAGAGTCGGACACGACTGAGTGACTGAACTGAACTGAATATATATAATGGCCTTCCCAGGTGAGTCAGTGGTAAAGAATCCACCTGCCAATAAAGGAGACGTTGGTTCAATCCCTAGTTTGGGAAGATTCCCTGGAGGAGGAAAAGGCAACCCATTCCAATATTCTTGCCTGGGAAATCCCATGGACAAAGGAGCCTAGTGGGCTATAGTCCATGGGGTTGCAAAGGGTTGGACACAACTTAGCAACTGAACAACAACAATATATATAATACCTAAAATATAATGCCTACAGTAGCTGTCACATAGTAAGCACTCAAAATGCTAAGTAATTATTATAATACCTATAACCATAATAGGCATCATATGATGAGTGTCTTAAAAGAAATTCTAAATGCTGTAGAAGTCCACAGAAAATAAAGTTCACATCCAGCTGAAGGATCCTGGAAAGGCTTCATAAAGTAGGAGGCATTTGACATGGGCACTAAAGAATGAATAAGATTGTGAATAGAGAATTTGGTGGAGGGGAGTGGAAGAAACATTGAAGTGGGAGAGCAGAGGGTGTGCTCTGGAAACCATAAGTGGTCAGGTTTGGCTGAAACCAAAGCTGTGTGCAAAAGAGGAAGGGCAGAGAAGGCTGGAAAGGAAGATCGGTGAGCACATATTCTGTGGAGAGCCTTGAGCGCCAGGATGAGGAGTTTGCACGTTACCCAGTAGGTAGAGGGGTGGTCACTAAAGATCATTAGCCAAGGGCTGAGGCTTATAGAGATGACTGGCAGCTATGTTTAGGATCATTTGAAGAGGATGAAGCTGGACCTGGAAGACCTGGTTAGAAGGCTATCACCACTGTCCAGGAGAAAGGGAAAAAGAACTGAGCTAAGGTAGTAGTCCAGGGAATGGGAGGCAGGGAAGGGATGTGAAAGAGTAGGGCCATCAGTTAAATAAACATTCAGTGAATTTCCACAACCTACTCTGTTTCTCTCTCCAACATTAAGGACTTCCCCCACCTCCCAAAGATAAGTCATAATGGACATATTTCATATCTATGGCCAACAAACTGTACCACACCGTGGCAGAAGAAACTGAACAGGGTAAGTATGTCAGATTTCAAAATGAATGTCCACAAGGTAGCTGAACGAAAGGACCAAAATGGAGAGATACTGGAGGTGAGGGTAGATATTCAAATCCAGACTCCCTGTACAAATCAAAATTGGTGATGATATATGACTTATGTAATCTAGTGGAAAGGGACGTTACCAGATGAGCCCAAGGCCAAATGAAAAGCATTTTTTCAAACAGAAGCAAAAGAAATGTTCCACCTGTCCTGAGTAAGAAAATACTCCACAGCACATGGACATAGAGGGATGGGGATTAGTATATAATAGTTCCAGCCTTTTGCCCAGTCGATTAATGGTTTGCTTTTGGGTGTTGTTTAAAAGAAAAACAAAAAAGAAGCCAAGCTATTCAGTGACTTACTGCAATGTTCCCTTAGTTTTCATTCCATTCTTTCTGTACCGCGTAAGGCCCAAGGAAGTTCCTAGAAAACTCTGGGCATCTGTGCTCTGCTATGCCGGCTGTTTCAAAGAATTATGAAGAGGTGGACAGAGGTCTTACAGGCAAATAGAGAGGTATTAAGGTTCTTCCTCTCCCAAGTGGTTAACATATAGTTTGCCTGGCAGGAGTGAATTTTATTCTTACTGATCCTGTAAAAAGTCGGCGTAGGTGAAACATTCTCCTGGCAGGATTTCAAGATTGGGTTTAAATAGCCGTCTTCTGTAATGGAATATCTTCAGGGTGAGGGAAAACCTTGAGAGTGTTATTTCCCTTGAAGGTTCATTACTACTGTCCACTAGCAGCTCTGTTCTACATTCACCCAGAGCCCACTGCCAGGATCGGGTTGTGATTAGGAAGCTCCAAGTGGGAAGGAGTTTCTGTGTCCCGAGGTGGAATCTGAAAGACTTATCTACTGAGCTCAAGGAGAAGCAAATGACCAAATCTCATACCTCCTTCAGTAACAGAAAAAAATAATGACTAATATTCATTGCAGATTTCTCAAGTGCCAGATGCACTTGACTTGAATCATCTCAATGGAATCTCACCACAACCAGCAAGGAAGGCACTACGGTCATATTGTAGGTGAGAGAACAGTGTCAGAGTTTCAAGTGACTGTTGAAAGGCATACACTAGCTAGGAAGTGGCAGAGTGAGAATTTGAACCCACATCTGACCCTTTCTATGATGTCTCACCACCACTAAAAGAGGTTTGTTTGTTTTCAATCGAGGTATTGTTGATGTATACTATTATCTTAGTTTCAGGTGTACTACACAATGATTTGATGTTTGCATTCATTATGAAATGATCACCACAGTAAATACAGTAGCCATCTGTCTCCGTACCAAGTTACTACAATATTATTGCCCATGTACCTTATGCTGTATGTTACATCCCCAGGGCTTATTTATTTTGTGACTGCAGGTTTGTGCCTCTTAATCCCCTTAAAGGGTTTCTTTTTTTGGTTTCTCCTGAATGTTTGTGCTTCCTGACAGGGCAGACCATGTTTTTTGGTACCCCAGATGATCACAGCACCATGGATCCCTGCATTACCCTGCAGAATTCTCCCTCATCTGAAGGCCTTTGAGGTATCATGTCAGCCAACAACCTCAGGAAGCTCCCCTAATCCATTTGGGAAAATAGAATCTCAGATTAAGGTCATCTTTTCCAGTGCCTCAGCTCCTGTCGACTCTTCTCTAACATCCCTGTCTAGAGGCTCTCTCACTCGTGCTTGAAGACTTCCAGTCAGAGCTTACTTTATGGGCATATGGCTATTTCATTTTGTGCTGGGCCCAGCAAATTAGGTGGTAATTCTGCTTCCGATGAAGAGAAATTAGCGCAGGAGGCAGTCCATTCCATCGTTGGACTCCTCTGTCCCCTAGCGAGGACATCCTTATGGTGTGAAGAAATCTGTTTACTCTCAGCTTCTTCCCACTGGCTTCAGAGACAAACAGACTTGAGATAAAATTTCTAACTCTTCAGCCTCCTCATTACGGCTCTAAGCAAGTCATTTCACCTCTCTGAACCTCAGTTTCCTCATCTCTAAAATGGGGAGGGGGTAAAGAGATGGATGAAATAGGTGAAATGGACTAAGGGGTACAAACTACCAGTTATAAACAAATAAGTCATAGGGACACAATGTACAACACAGAGAACATATTCTATTATAATGTAATAACTGTCAACAATATTATAATAGCTTTGTATGGTAAATGATCTATAAAAATTTCAAATCACTATGTTGTACACTTGAAGCTAATATAATGTTGTAAGTGAACTGTACTTCAATAAAATGTATAGGATGGAGATATTACCATTAGAACTTTTGTACCAACCTAATACCTTCTTTGCAGGGTTTTTGTAATGGACTGATAGGACATAGCACATTGTACGTAGTCTAAGAATGTTAACTGTAATTAACACCATTATTACCCCTACCATGAACACATTGAGTGCAAAGGACAGAACACAGTACAGAACACAGATCCTGATGTGTTCTTTCCCTAAATTGAGAAAATCGCTTGAAGTGTCTTACATTTTTGCTATTCTTCTTACTTTCCATGCTAAGAAAACTTGATATCCTTAGCCCACCATTCATTTTACCTTTGATGTACTCTAACCAGTCTTCTAATTTAATTTTAAAAAATAAACTTCTCAGTAGTAGCTATAGTATTTTACCATAGGATTGTTTTTTTAATTTCATAATTTCCCATCCCTGATCTCATCTGAATCTTACAATAACTTCATGAAGCAGGCAGGGCAGGCATTAGTTCCTTCCTTCCTTCCTTTGCTCATTCATTCATCTATTCAACCACTATTTAGTGAGGCTCTACTATCTGCCAGGCCTTATACTAGGGCTTAGGGATACCATGGTGAGTAAAGCAGAACTGGTTACAACTCTCTAGACTCCCGAATCTAGAACTTACTTAGATTTGCAGATGAAGAAACTAACCTCAATGTTTAAATAATCTGCATGTGATGAGCAGGAGGTAGAGCCGGCACTAGAATAAAAATTTCTAATAATGCTTATTCTTGTAGTTATGCCACTCTCCACTTCTGTCTCTTGCTCTCCTGCATCCAGCTCTAAAGCATGTTGAGTTTGCTATTAAGACTGTTCTTTCTAAACACCACTTTCAGCCTTGCTGGTTTGATTACACATAGTTTCCACTAGTCTGTTGGTTCAACATCAAGTCTCCCCAGTGTCTCTGACCTGTTTCATGAGCTTGACTACTTGTCTGGATGACCTGTTAGCAATGATTTCGCCCAGTCTCCTTACTCCTTCCATGATGAGTTCATGTTTCTTTGGCTGGCCAGATAACATAGTTTCCTTTCTAAAATGCTGAAGTGGCTCCCAATTAATATCAAGTCCAAACGTACTGCCTGGCCTTCCAGGTCCTCCATAATCTATTCCCACCTTGCCTTTGAACTCTCTTTACTCCCCCCACTTTCACACATTCACCCCAACCTCATTTCCTAGCCTATGGCTTATTCGTGCACCTCATCACTCCTGTTAGCTCCATCCCACAAACCTGGAAGCTCTCTTGTATCCCTTCTATCTAAAATAAATCCTACTTATGGAACTTCTCTGGTGGTCCAGGGGCTAACACTTTGTGCTCCCAATGCAGGAATCCTGGGTTCGCTCCCTGGACAGAGAGCTAGATCCCATATGCTGCAACTAAAAAAATCCCACATGCCGCATCTAAGACCCGGCACAGCCAAATAAATAAATAAATAAAAATAAAATAAATCCTGCTTAGCTGAAGTCTTACTTCCTATAGGAAGCCTGCTTTAATGGCTCCAGCTCTCGATGATCTCACCAGCAACCAAATAGTTCTACATCCGAGTTTTAAAAATTAATTGCCTAAGTACACGCTAGAGAAGGACTCATTTGACAGCCCTTCATTTGAAAAAGTCCTGGGGATTTTAATTGGCCTCCTGCTCAATATAAATCA
Source organism: Ovis canadensis (assembly GCF_042477335.2). Lineage (NCBI taxonomy): Eukaryota > Metazoa > Chordata > Mammalia > Artiodactyla > Bovidae > Ovis > Ovis canadensis. The sequence goes on from NC_091727.1 coordinate 127,163,664, forward strand.
ATAGTAGTGATGCAATTGCAAATGTATAAATAGATAGATAGCTGGGAGATACAATCTCAGGCTATTCTAAAGGAAACATCATGCCTAGATTGAGAGAAATAATGCCTCCACTGGCTCATTAATTCACTCACTCATTCATTTCAAACACATCCATCTCTTTTCAAAGTGCTTATCCTCTGTTCCAGAAATTCCACCTTTAAGAATTTATCCCACAGAAATACCATGCAGTGTTATTTGTCTCTAGTAAGTTTTGAGATTTTCCTTTTATTCTCGATGTCCTGAAGTTCCATCATGATGCATCTAGAAGTTATCAATTTGTCTTCATTTATTCTGTTTAGGATTAGGTACAGGATTTTCACCTGAGGACTCGTATCTTAGGAGTTCTGAGAAATTCACAGCCATTTCTCTTCAAACATTACTTCTTCCTGTTTTTTGGTATTTCTGCTAGATGTATGTGGAGCTTCTTATTCTATCATCTGTATCTTCTAATTTCTCTTTCATGCTAACATTTTTATAGTGTTGTTCTATATTTTATGAATATCTCAGTTTTATTTATTTCACTAATTCTTCCCTCACTCATGCCTTATTTGTAGCTTAACCTGTCAGTTGAATTTGTAATGTTTTAATGGGATGAGAACTAATGTCTTCCAATGATCATCCCATATTTTCTATAGTCTTCATTTCTAGAACTTTTCTTTCATAAGTGTTAGTCGCTCAGTCGTGTCTAACTCTTTGCCACCACGTGGACGGTAACCTGCCAGGCTCCTCTATCCATGGAATTCTCCAGGCAAGGATACTGGAGTGGGTAGCCATTTCCTTCTCCAGGGGATCTTCCCACCCCAAGGATCGAACCTGGGTCTCCTGCATCATGGGCAGATTCTTTACTGTCTGAGCCACCAAGGAATCCCTTATATATATCCCTTATATATACATGTATTCCATCCATTCTTTGATGGAATATATATATACACTCATATATACATATATTCTTCCCAACTCAGGGATTGGACCCAGGTCTCCCACATTGCAAGCAGATTCTTTACCATCTGAGCCACCAGGAAAGTCCATATATAAATATACCATATTATATATGATGTAAATATATATATATATATATATATGTGTGTATTCTGGAGTTTTTTCCTCTTTAAACCTTTAAATATACAATATTTTGAAGTCTTTTTGGATTGCTGTATTGTCCATAGTTCCTTGGAATTGAATTCTCCCATTTCTTGTGCATATTGACTAACTTTCATTGTAATGGGCTTCTTCATGTGCTTTATAATTTTCTATGTGAGCTTATCTTCTACAGGAGCTACATGCTGTGAGGATCTTACTCTGAGTTGAAGAGGTGGCCCTGTGGGCAGTTTTTAACTTGCCCCTGCCAGAGTTCTATGGCATTCCCAGTTCTGGAAAAGTTTTTATGTAAAGGTCTCAGCTCAGGGTTTCTGAAATACATGGGTACTATGAATTTGGCTCTCATAGTGTGTAGCTCAGGTTTAAATGTTTTAAACTTCTTAGAGATGAGTTTATTTTCACCCCTGTCCTACGGAAGATGGCCTACATCTCATTTGTAGTGACGTAGTATAGCATAATAAAGACTATGGATCCTGGAATCAGGATACCTAGGTCTGAATCTTATACCTACTACTTCCCAGCAGTGTGACCTTAAGCAATTTATTAATACTTAAACATTGTCTCCATTATTTGTAAAATGGGGGCTATAACAGTACCTCCCTTAATGGAGTTTTATGAAGATTAAAGAAATTAATATATGCAAAATATATAGAACAGTACCTGGCACATTGTGTGTACTGATCAAGATTTGTTATTATTGTGCATCTGCCTAATTGACAAAGGTGGTTTCAATTCATAGATGAGGCAGGTCTCCACTGCTCCTTGTTTTGTGCAGGAAGCACAGGTCTAAGTCAATTCCAAGCCCTTTAGAGGACCCCAAACCTCAGCCTCCAAGGTGCTTTTCTGGTTCCATTATCCCTGTGAGTTGTAACACTTCAATTTGTGTTCATTGCTAGAGTTTAGAGTTCTACTTTTGTTTCTGGAATCTGGAAGTTTTCCTTTCTTGCTTCTTGAGTTCAGCTATATATTTTGTGGTTAAATTTTATTCAGTGTATCCCTGTGTTTTGAGAATCATTGCTTCTAATAGGGACCAATATTAGATAACTAACAGTCCAATAATATGGGATTTGTTAAATAAATTATGATATAGTTTTCAAATGGAATACAATTCAGCTATAAAAAATAATGAAGTAGGTCTGCATACCTATATGAGCTGACATAGAATACAGACTGTTGCATTGTTAAGTGAAAAAAAGCATGAAACAGAGATGGGTGTCTATATTGTGTATATATAAATATGTACATTTTTGTACACAGAAAAGGTACTGGGAGGATGCCCACCACAGACCATTACTATGATTAATTCTAGCATGGATATGAGGGATAGACTTTTACTTCACTCTTTTTCCTTTAGTTATAATTTAAAAAATAATAAGTAGGCATTTCTTTTAAAAATACATAATTTGAATAAAGAAAAAACCAAACATTCCCTCTCCAACTTCATCCCCTTTCTCTCCAAAAGAAAAGATAACCAGCATGTACCAAGTATGCGCTTGGCCAGGAGCTGAGATAATAATGATGAATAAGCTTCATTCCCTGCCTTAAGAAGCTCAAGATCTAATGGGAGACACATGCATAAACAATCAGAGTGCTGTAAGAAATGTTCTCAAGGAGCTGGGGAAATATCTAACTTTCTCAGAAGGAAGGGCACTCAGGGAAGTCTCACAGGGGAGCTGGGACCTGAACAAAGTGGAGTTCACCGAATAGACACCAGGGCAAGGTGGCAGTCAAGGGTCTAGTAGGAAACAAACAGCATACTCAAACAGGAAACATGAGGGGAGTTTAATGATGGGACTGTTTACAACCATGTGAGCAGGGCTAAGGGAAATCAAGAAAGGATGGTGAGACAGCCCAGGGAGCCTTTACCATCTTTATACCTGAAGGGCCAAGAGGAAAGAGCAGTTATCAGAACCCAGAAAGAGTAGCTGTAGCTATAAAAGATGGCTGCCAAAAAAAGTCTGTGGCCTATGATAGATTCTTCTAGAAGGACTCAACCAAACTGCTACCACTCCACAGAGAAGGGGATAGGAGAATAAATATTCAGATTTTAATCTGCTTCTGGTCTCCCTTGGGTTTATTTTGTTTTTTGCCATGCCTTGTATCCCTCGACCAGGGATCACACCCATGCCCCTTGAAGTGGAAATGTGGAGTCTTAACCACTGGACTGCCAGGGAATTCCCTCCAATCCCTTGTTAATGATTCCTATTGGCCATATCCAGTGAGAATTCAGAGAAAAAACTCAGTTAATACAGTCCACAAAGGTCAGCCTCTAGAGGTACACACAAAGAATGGAGAAGGGTGAAAAGTGGATCCATTGAGGGTATCCGGAAACTCTCTATATGTTCCTCTCAATTTTTCTGTGAGCCTAGAATTGCTCTAAAAAATAAAGACTTTTTTTTTTCAGTAGATCTGGAGAGACAAATAGCGACTATTCCACATAGGCGTTTTATGCAGAGAGCGCATATGGGTAAAGGAATAAGAGCAAGAAATCACAAGGGGTATTTGAGAAGCAGAGAATAGTCTTGTGTGATTAAATAGTTGGGCTTATGAGGGAGGACAAAGGTGAGGTCATGGAGTGAGGAAAATGTGAAGGGAGTGTTGACAAACTGTATGAGTTCCAAATAGATTTGCGAACTGTCAGCTCATGGGACAAAATTGACCTGTAAATGTACTTTGTCTTGAGTTTGAATGTGAATATCTTTAGACAACTGCATGGACTTCACAGGTCCCACTACTTGCCATTGTCTCACAACTGGTCTACCTCAGTTTTTAAAAATTATCTACTTGCCACTGAAGACATGTGGAGGAGAACATCCATATCAGAGCTTGTCCAGGGGAGAGCAAAGAAGGTGGGTTTGGAAACCATGACAGATTAAGAGTTTTTGCATTGCAGAAGAGATGATTTAGAAGGACATGATGACTTTCTCCAAGCCAACCAAAAGCTAGCACAAAGAAGAGGGAGTAGACTTATTTTGTCTTATACTTTCATTCACTTGGCAAACATCTGTAGCCTGTCCCATTTGTATCAGGCTCCAAATAGCTGAACTAGGCCTAATGGGTATACGTTTCAGGAAGGCAGATTTAGACTCGGGATAGTGATTATTGGGGCTTACCTGGTGGCTCAGATGATAAAGAATCTGCCTGTAATGCAGGAGATCTAGGTTGGATCCCTGGGTTGGGAAGATCCCCTGGAGAAGGGAACAGCTACCCACTCCAGTATTCTTGCCTGGAGAATCTCAGGGACAGAGGAGCCTGGCAGGCTACAGCCCATGGATTGCAAAGAATCAGACATGACTGAGCAACTAACACATAGTGATTGATAATTAACCATTTTGGGTCTCAGGCCCCTTTTAATCTGATAAAAGGTATGGGTCTTTTCCATTGAAAGATATACATTCTTTTTTGTTTCACAGATACTTACTGAGCATCTATCATGTGCCAGGCACTGGGGTAGGTACTGGGGATAGAGCAGTGACAAATAAAATCCCTGTATTCCTGAAGTTTACATTCTAGTGGTGGAGAGAGATAATGAACAAGCAAGCAAATATTAATATATCAGAAAAAAGAAGTGCTGTGGAGAAAAATAGAGCAATGGGAAGTGATAAAAAAAAACATGCAGAAAATGGCAATTTTTAAATGAGATAGTCGAGGAAATGTCACTGGTAGTATCATTTGCACAGAGGCCTGAGGGAAGCAAGTGAGTAAGCCTCTGTGGGGAAAGAACATTCCAGTTAGAGGGAACAGCAAAGGCCCTCTGGGAGTTACCTTGGCATGTCTGAGAAACAGCAAGCAGGCCATATGGCTGAAGCTGAGTAATCAAGGGAGAGAATGGTAGGGTTGAGTTCAGAGAGGTAACGGGGAAGAAGCCAGCTCCTGTAGAATCTTCTAAGTGATTCTAAAGACTTTGCTTTTATCTCGAACAATATAAAAAGCCATGGGCAGGCTTCAAGCAGATGCATGACCTGATCTGATTTACACATTTAATGGATTTGGGACTTTCGTGGTGGCTCAAACAGTAAAGAATTTGCCTGCAGTGCAGGAGACCCAGGTTCAATCCCTGGGTCGGGAAGATGCCCTGGAGAAGAAAAAGGAAATGGCAACCAACTCCTATTCTTGCCTAGAAAATCCTATGAATAGAGAAGCATGGCGGGCTACTGTTCACGAGGTCACAAAGAGTCAGATACGACTGACCAACTCACACACACACACACACACACACACACACACAAAGGATTTTGCAATGGTCCAGACAAGAAATGATGCTGGCTGGGACTAAGGCAGTAGCAGCAGAAATAGCAAGAAGTGATCAGGTTCTAAATATGTTTTGAAAGACTCAACCCACAGTATCACTGATAGATTCCATGTGAGGTGTGAGAAAAAGGGAGGAGTCAAGGAAGGCTCCAAGTTTGGCCTGAAATTCTAGAAACATGGGTAAAGAAGACTGAGGGATAAACAGGTCTAAGGAAAATAGTCATTTTGGTTTTGGAGAATTTTGAGTTGAGAGGCCAATTAGACAGCCTAATGGTTAGAAAGATGAGGCGAACCCAGCAAAGGATACTAAGAAAGAATAGCTAGCAAAGTAGGAGAAGAACCAATACAGAGTGGTGTCTCAGAAGCCAAGAGAACAAACTGTTTCAAGAAGGGAGTGATCAACTGTGTCATATGCTGCTGCTGGGTCAAATAAAATGAGAACAGAAAAAGGATCATTGTATTTAACACTGAGGAGATACTATTGACCTTGACATGAATCATTCTGGTGGAGTGCTGGGGGCAAAAGCCTGATTGGAGAGGGTTCAAGAGAGACTAGTAGGAGAAAATATGTTTTGCTTTAAGGAGAGAGGGGAAAAAAATGGGGCTGTAGCTGAGGCAGAGAAAAGTTTTGTTTTGTTTCTTAACATTGGAGATGTTGGTTTGGTGAGAGAAAAATCGCTGATGTCATAGAGGGAGAGAAAAATGACTAGAGTCATGACCTTGCTAAGTTCAAAAGGGGAAAGATGTAGTACACAAGTGAAGGAGTCAGCCATTGGTGGAATTGCAGACAGTTCATTCCTAGTGACAAGCAGGAAGGCAAGGTTGACAAGCAGGAGGCAGGGTATGTGGATAGAGATACAAGTAGGTTTGTAGATACCATGGTAAGAGTCTGCACTTGTTCTCTTCCGACATTTTCTATTTTCTCAGTGAAATGAGAAGCAGAGCCAGCAGCTGAGAATGAGGATAGGGGAAGGGGTTTGGGAGGAGGATAGGGAAGGTGTAAAACAGTCATTGGGCTTCCCCAGTGGCTCAGTGGTAAAGAATCTACCTGCCAATGCAGGAAATGCAAGAGACGCAGATTCGATCCCTGGGTCGGTAAGATCCCCTGGAGAAGGAAATGGCAACCCACTCCAGTATTCTTGCCTGTAGAATCCCATGGACAGAGGAGCCTGGCGGGCTACAATCTATGAGGTCACAAAGAGTTGGACACAACTGAGTGAGCAGGCACATACAGATGCAAAACAGCCATCAGAGAGAGTTTAAGAACGGTTGAATGAAGAAAATGTAGGAAAATTAGAGGGTAGCATGAAGGGCCCACTTGAGGTTAATGGTCATGAATTGAAAGTGAGACTAGTTAGCATGGTTTTAAGTATTTTCTAATCTTGTTCAGCTGCTGGGGCAGGTTTGGAATAGATAGAGAGTTGGATTTAACCAGGATTAGGTGTCTGTTGCTCAACTAAGATGGGGGTGGAGAGAGGCAAGGGAGATATAGGGTGTGTGCAAAACAGTGAATATAATGGTGCACATAGGATCTAAGCTGTACAAAGAAAACAAGGACGACACTAGGGGACTGAGAACAGTTCAGCACTTAACTGTTCTCTTGTTAACTTTGGTCATGAAAGGGCTAAAAAGCAGTCATTCCTGTTACCAAGTAGAAGGGCACCAGTGGCCTTAAGCAGTGTTCTCACGATTGTGTTCCTCAAAACCACTAGGCCCTCATCATCATCCCTGTAAGTGAAGTCACAAAACCTTGAAAACCCTGTGTTTCCCATCCTTCTCATGGGGATCCACATTGCCTGTTAACATATCAAGGATTCTGAATATTCCTATAGTTGGGAAACCCCATTTGACTAATCCAGCAGTTCACAACTTTGCCTGTTCATAGGGCTCTTTCTTGTATAACACTCTTATTCATAAGATGTGTGATTCATCCCCAAGGACTAATATTCCATGGAACAACTTTGAGAAACACTAAGTTAGGAATCATGTTGAGGATTAGAACCTGAATTTTAGGCCAAAACCTCACTCATTGCACCGTTTCTCCAAGGTGTGTGTTGCAGGAACTCACACTCTCCCCAAGCCATCTTACTGTCTGCAGCTGAGCCTGCCCTTGGAGACTGGGACTCTAGCCAGTTCCCTGGCAGCCCCTCAAAACCCTGATATTGTCAGTACAGCTGATTCCCTCGTTTTCATTCAGCTGCAGCTCTCCCATGTTATCTCGTCAATAATTTAAGAGATATTATTGTCAGTGCACTGAAGGTGACATGAACATTTATTAACCACTTCCTTGAGTCAGGCACTCTGCTTGGTGTTTCACATATATTTTCTCACTCACTCTTCACAATAACATGGTAAGAAGGTAGCTGTTATTTAAAAAAAAAAAAAAAAACATTCAGGAAAATCACCAGCAACCAGTGTTTGTCAGAAACTTGTTGCCTGGAAGAAGAGAAATAAGTTTAGTCAGTAAAGAGTGATGTGTTTGTGACAAACAGATTTGAAGCCCTAGGAACTTCATAGAATCGAATGTTGAGCTGAAAGGGACCTTTAGAGATCAAGTTAAGATAGTAGAGGTTATTGTATTCTCCTCAAGATTTATTACATAAATTGTCTCAGGAGAGCAGGATTAATAAATTTTGCCATAACTGTTTTGATTTAAATCAAGCCATATAAAACGATATTGTCATACAAATTAAAGTCTACAGATCATGCTATAAGAATGCAATATTGTAATTGGTTATTGGCTGGAATTGTAAATGAACATTTAGAGTTGAATCTGTGTTTCACTGCTGTGGAAGCCCGATTTCACCAGAATGCCATGGTCCTTAAACCTAAGTGTGTCTCAGAATTATTCCAGTTACCTGTTTTAAAAGGTAGGTTCCTGCACTCTATCTTCAGAAATACTAATTCAGTAAGCCTGGTGCGTGTGTGTATGAGTGAGCACGTGAGTGTTAGTCGTTCAGACTGTCCGACTCTGTGACCCCATGGACTGTAGCTCGCCAGGCTCCTCTGTCCTTGGAATTCTCCAGGCAAGAATACTGGAGTGGGTAGCCATTCCTTTTCCATATTGTTTATGGGGTTCTCAAGGCAAGAATACTGAAGTGGTTTGCCATTCCCTTCTCCAGTGGACCACATTTTGTCAGAACTCTCCACTTACTGTTTATTTAACTTATATGCAGAGTCAGTTCAGTTCCGTTCAGTTCAGTCGCTCAGTCGCGTCTGACTCTTTGTGACCCCATGGACTGCAACATGCCAGGCTTCCCTATCCATCACCAACTCCTGGAACCTACTCAAACTCATGTCCATTGCATCGGTGATGCCATCCAACCATCTCATCCTCTGTCGTCTCCTTCTCCTCCCGCCTTCAATCTTTCCCAGCATCAGGGCCTTTTCCAATGATATGCAGAGTACATGATGTAAAATGCTGGACTGGATAAGGCACAAGCTAGAATCAAGATTTCTGAGAGAAATACCAATAATTTCAGATACACAGATGACACCACCCTTATAGCAGAAAGCGAAGAAGAACTAAAGAGCCTCTTGATGAAACTGAAAGAGGAGAGTGAAAAAAATGGCTTAAAAATCAACATTCAAAAAACTCAGAGCACAGCATCCAGTCTCATCACATCATGGCAAATAGATGGAGAAACAATGGAAACAGTGAAAGACTTTATTTTCTTGGGCTTCAAAATCACTGCAGATGGTGACTGTAGCCATGAAACTAAAAGATGCTTGCTCCTTGGAAGAAAAGCTATGACCAACCTAGACAATATGTTAAAAAACAGAGCCATTCCCATGCCAACAAAGGTTCATCTAGTCAAAGCTACGGTTTTCCCAGTAGTCATGTATGGATGTGAGAGTGGGACCATAAAGAAAGCTGTGCCGAAGAACTGATGCTTTTGAACTGTGGTGTTGGAGAAGACTCTTGAGAGTCCCTTGAACTGCAAGAAGATCCAACCAGCCTATCCTAAAGGAAATAAGTCCTGAATATTCATTGGAAGGACTGATGCTGAAGCTGAAACTGCAACACTTTGGCCACCTGATGCGAAGAACTGACTCATTAGAAAAGACCTGGATGCTGGGAAAGATTGAAGGCAGAAGGAGAAGGGGATGACAGAGGATGAGATGGTTGGATGGCATCACCGACTCGACGGACGTAAGTTCGAGCAAGCTCTGGGAGTTGGTGAGGGACAGGGAAGCCTGGCATGCTGCAGTCCATGGGGTCACAAAGAGTCAGACACGATTGAGCAACTGAACTGAACTGAATCGAGCCATTCCCTTCTCCAGGGGATCTTTCCAGCCCAGGCATTGAACCCAGGTCTCCTGCATTGCAGGCAGATTCTTTACTAGCTGAGCCACCAGGGCTAGGAAGTTTGCACTTTTAACAAGCTCCCTTGGTTATACTCCGTGGTCCATCACTATGGGTGGTCCACCGACTGATCACAACCTGATAAACACATTGCAAAGGTTATTATCTTCCTAATCAAGGTGTTAGCAGGGCTGGGGGCAGTTGCTCTGCAGAGATCAAGAAACTGTTTCTATGTTTCTACTGTCATCATAGCCCCTCACCATCATCCCTGTGAGTGAAGTCACAAAACTTCGAAAACCCTGTGTCCCCCATCCCTCTCTTGGAGATTCACATTGCCTATTAACTTAGCAAGGACTCTGAATATTTCTGTACTTGGGAATCCACGTTTGATTAAACCAGTGGTTCACAACTTGATTGTTCACGGGGCTCTTTCTTATGTAATACTATCAACGTCCATCCCCAGGGACTAATACTCCCTGGAACATACTTTGAGAAATACTAATTTAGGAAGCAGGTTGGGGGTTTGAAACTGAGTTTCTACTGTTTCTGGACCCTTATTTTTTCTACTGAATCTCATCTTAGTGTGATAACGAACTCTTAAAGGCATCTCCTTCCCTATGTTTGGATGATGGGGGCCGAGGCTCGGGAGCAAACATAGAAGGTTCTTATGAGGAACCTTTCTGGGACATCACATTGAGGTAGAATCAAAATTCCTCCTAGAAGTTTTTAAGTAATTAGAAATTCTTCTGTATACTCAGAAATGTGTGGCATTTCATTAGTGTGGTCACTTACATGGTAAAGAAATGGGCATGAATTGTAGGCTGTGAGATGCTTCTACCCTGAAGGGATCTTGCCAAGATACAATCCTCAGTTTTACAGGCTCTAAAACTCAATTTTTTCAGTTTTAACCAGGGAGTGGTTAAGCTCTGGGGGACACATTTCACACAATCTAAAGTTACAAAGCAATGTTTTGGAAACCAAAATGTCAATTTATTAATTCATCTTGATAATTAATTACAAAGCAAACCTATGTCAACAAGTGCATCCTCTTCCCAGTAGGAAATCTACTTAGGAAACCAAATAAAAGGCAATGCAAATGCCTTTTGGTGGAGGCAGCCTGGTTTAGTGAAAAGAGCCAAGATTTTAGGGTCATCCAGATCTAGGTTAGAATCCTAGCTAGGCTACGTGTAGTGAGTTGAATGCTGTTCTACAAAAAGATATGTCCAATTGGAACCTCAGAATATGTGATCTTATTTGGGATAAGGGTCTTTGCAGATATAATTAAGGTAAGGATCTCTATATGAGGTCAACTGGATTAGGGTGGGCTTTAAATCCAATGATGAAAGTCCTTAAAATAGAAAGAGCAGAGTGAGACATAGGGGAGAAGGTCATGTGAACATAGAGGCAGAGGTGGGAATAATGCAGCCAATAAGTCAAGCTAAGTCTAGAGCCACCAGAAACTAAGAAGAAACAAGGAATGCAATCTCCCCTAGAGACTTTGGAGGAAGCATGGCCCTGCCAATGCCTTGATCTCAGATTTTTGGCCTCCAGAACTGTGAGAGAATGCATTTCTGTTGTTTCAAGCCACTAAATTTGTGGTAATTTGTACAGTAGCCATGGGAAACTAGTATCGCTCATTTAGTTTTACGGAATTGTGTAAGCCACATTACCTCTCTGAGCCTCAGTTCCCTCATCTGAAAACAGGGCTAACTATAGAAACCTATGAGGTCATAGGGTTACTGTAAGGAAAATCAGTTCATTTATATAAAGTGTTCGGTTTAGAGTAGGTGTTTATTATTTAGTATAAGGTGGCTGTTGTTACTGGTGAGTGAAGAAGTCAGTAGAGTGTGGGATGTTTTGAAAAGATGGAGTCATATAGTTTATACAGCCTGATGCAACCACCCATTCCCTATCAGAAAGACAGCAAGTACATCACCAGGTCAAGCATGGCATGAAAGAAACAACTTCTTTCTAATTATTTTTATTTGTTTTTATAATGGTTAAATAGCTAACTTAGCCATATCATATCATAAATCCCTTCTTAGCTTTGATGGGCTTTCCAGCCATAGCATTCACAAGGCTACAGTAGGGTTTTTTCACTGTTTACACTTTAGAGCATTGCCTCTTAATGACATATAGGGAGGTCACTTATCTAATCAGTACATGTTTTGTGTGTGTGTGTGTGAGCAACCAATCCCATTTCTGCATTGGGCAACTTTCCTATCAGTTTAACTCCTCCAGTGTGGTATTTTTCTTCCTGAGCTCTAGAGTTGGGGGCCCTCTTCCCTTTTAATCTGTATCCCTCTGTCTCCATTTTTCAGAGACTTGTGAATTCATAGAGCTATGTCTATGTTCTCACCAACTGGTTTATAAACAGAAAATTCTTTCATCTCTGTACCTGATATCCTACATTCCCAGCCACACAGCCCCAGCCAGTATTAGGTCTGGGAGACCAAGGAGATTGTGCCCTATTCATCCTTATAGATTCTGTCTTGTATACTTTATGGCATATGGTAAATAGGCTTTCTAGGTGGCACACTGGTAAACAATGCACCTGCCAATGCAGGAGATGCAAGAGATATGGGTTCGATTCCTGAGTTGGGAAGATCCCTTGGAGTAAGAAATGGCAAACTACTCCAATATTCTTGCCTGGAAAATCCCATGGACAGAGGAGCCTATGGGCTACAGTCCATGGGGTCAGGACTGATTCTGAAGCTGAAGCTCCAATACTTTGGCCACCTGATGTGAAGGGTCTACTCATTGGAAAAGACCTGATGCTTTTCTGTCAGGAGGAAAAAAGGTGAGAGAGGATGAAATGGTTGGATAGTGTCACCGACTCAATGGACATGAGTTTGAGCAAACACTGAGAAAGAGTGAAGGACAGGTAAGTCTGGCATGCTGCAGTCCATGGGGTCACAATGAGTTGGACAGGACTTAGCCACTGAACAACAACAACAAAAATATGAGGAAAGACAGTAAATCGTGACCCTGGAGTCAGGCAGACCTGGATTTAAATCCTAGCTCCCCTTTTTGCTAGCTGTGGGGCCTTGAGCAAGTTACTGCAGCTCTTGGGACCTCAATTCCCTCATCTATAAAACAATGGTAATTGTGGTACCTACCTCCTAGATGTTTTATAAGAATTAAATGAGTTAATATGAATAAAGCCTGTAGGACAGTACCATATACATAAGTGAATGCTCAGTAAATGTTTGCAATGACTAAAGGACTATATGAAATAATGAATAAGTGAACATACATTTTCAACAGGAAGACATATAACTCCAGGAAATCTTTAGTGCCTATAAGAAATTCAGGGAAGGATGGGAGAAGAGTCAGTAAGGATGGGTGAATACTTCATTTACCATGTCTCTTATCATGTGATCCCTACTGTTGGGAGTACTTGAATCTGAAGTTTATCAGAACAAACCAGTCAAGCCGAATGCATGGATGGAAAATAACATTTCATATCATAACAGTAACAGTTGTTCAACTTCAGAGAGTACTCCAAAATATGATAAAGTGTTGAAAAGTGTAGCATTGTCAACAGAAGCTATTGCTAGCAGTTGTCTTAAATTAATTAAAAATACTGATTCTGGTGTTCTGGTTTTAGTACACAGCACTTGAGTTATTGTTGTTATTAGAGTGTCTGAGTCAGGAGGATCACATAGACAAATGATAACATTAAAGGAAGTCAGATGAAATTTCACACATCAGGGGCGCTGCACAGGCAATGGATGTAACTTTTACATCATATGACATTCTTTAAGTAGCAGATGACAGCAGAAGGGAGGAAAGAGAATTGATATGCTGGAAACTTAGCCAGAATCAGCTGTTGCTAAACATTCTGCACCATCAAAGGGTCTATGATATCTATCCCAACCCCCCAGTCTGCTATCCCCCAGTGATACATTCCTTCAACAAAAATATATTAGGTGCCTATGACATGCCAGGCACTGTTCTGGGTGTCGGGAATATAACAGTAAACAAAAATCCTTGCCTTCCTGGAACTTACATTCTAGTAGGGGTCAACAGTATGGCTCATGGACAAATTCTGGCCCATCACCTGTTTTGGTAAACAGCATTACTGAGTCACAGCCACACATCTCTTGATGTATCATCTATGACTATTTCTGTGTAACAACAGAGTTGGGTATTTGTCTTGGAAACTCACTGGCCCACAAAGCCGAAAATATTTACTATCTGTCCCTTTAGAGGAAAAGTTTGCTGGCCCTTATTCTAGCAGAAGGGGATGGACAATTTTTTAAAACAAGACCAGGAGCTGACTGTGGCTCAGATCATGAACTCCTTATTGCCAAATTCAGACTTAAATTGAAGAAAGTGGAGAAAACCACTAGACCATTGAGGTATGACCTAAATCAAATCCTTTATGACTATACAGTGGAAGTGAGAAATAGATTGAAGGGAATAGATCTGATAGACAGAGTGCCTGATGAACTATGGACGGAGGTTCATGACATTGTACAAGAGACAGGAATCAAGACCATTCCCAAGCAAAAAAAAAAAAAAAGCAAAAAAGCAAAATGGCTCTCTGGGGAGGCCTTACAAATAGCTGTGAAAAGAAAAGAGGTGAAAAGGAAAGGAGAAAAGGAAAGATATACCCATCTGAATGCAGAGTTCCAAAGAACAGAAAGGAGAGAGGAGAAAGCCTTCTTCAGCGATCAATGCAAAGAAATAGAGGAAAACTATAGAATGGGAAAGACTAGAGATCTCTTTAAGAAAATTAGAGATACCAAGGGGAATATTTTATGTAAAGATGGGCTCAATAAAGGAAAGAAATGGTAGGGACCTAACAGAAGTTTAAGATATTAAGAAGAGGTGGCAAGAATACACAGAAGAACTGTACAAAAAAGATCTTCACAACCAAGATAATCACTATGGTGTGATCACTCACCTAGAGCCAGGCATCCTGGAATGCGAAGTCAAGTGGGCCTTAGGAAGCATCACTATGAACAAAGCTAGTGGAGGTGATAGAATTCCAGTTGAGCTATTTCAAATCCTGAAAGAGATGCTGTGAAAGTGTTGCACTCCATATGCCAGCAAATTTGGTAAACTCAGCAGTGGCCACAGGACTGGAAAAATCAGTTTTCATTCCAATCCCAAAGAAAGGCAATGCCAAAGAATGTTCAAACTACCACACAATTGCACTCATCTCACATGCTAGTAAAGTAATGCTCACAATTCTCCAAGCCAGGGTTCTGGAATACGTGAACCGTGAACTTCCAGATGTTCAAGCTGGTTTTAGAAAAGGCAGAGGAACCAGAGATCAAATTGCCAACATCTGCTGGATCATGGAAAAAGCAAGAGAGTTCCAGAAAAACATTTCTGCTTTATTGACTATGCCAAAGCCTTTGACTGTGTGGATCACAATAAACTGTGGAAAATTCTGAAAGAGATGGGAATATCAGACCACCTGACCTGCCTCTTGAGAAACCTATATGCAGGTCAGGAAGCAATAGTTTGAACTGGACATGGAATAACAGACTGGTTCCAAATAGGAAAAGGAGTATGTCAAGGCTGTATATTGTCACCTTGCTTATTTAACTAATATGCAGAGTACATCATGAGACACAATGGGCTGGAGGAAGCACAAGCTGGAATCAAGATTGCCGGGAGAAATATCAATAACCTCAGATATGCAGATGACACCACCCTTATGGCAGAAAGTGAAGAAGAACTAAAGAACCTCTTGATGAAAGTGAAAGGGGAGAGTGAAAAAGTTGGCTTAAAGCTCAACATTCAGAAAACGAAGATCATGGCATCCAGTCCCATCACTTCATGGGAAATAGATGGGGAAACAGTGGGAACAGTGGCTGACTTAATTTTGGGGAGCTCCAAAATCACTGCAGATGGTGACTGCAGCCATGAATTTAAAAGACGCTTACTCCTTGGAAGGAAAGTTATGACCAACCTAGACAGCATATTAAAAAGCAGAGGCATTACTTTGCTAACAAAGGTCCATCTAGTCAAGGCTGTGGTTTTTCCAGTGATCATGTATGGATGTGAGAGTTGGACTATAAAGCAAGCTGAGCACAGAAGAATTGATGCTTTGTGAACTGTGGTGTTGGACAAGACTCTTGAAAGTCCCTTGGACTGCAAGGAGATCCAGCCAGTCCATCCTAAGGAGATCAGTCCTGGGTGTTCATTGGAAGGACTGATGCTAAAGCTGAAACTCTAGTACTTTAGCCACCTGATGTGAAGAGCGGACTCATTGGAAAAGACCCTGATGCTGGGAAAGATTGAGGGCAGGAGGAGAAGGGGACAACAGAGGATAAGATGGTTGGATGGCATCACTGACTCAATGGACATGGATTTGGGTGGACTCCGGGAGTTGGTGATGGACAGGGAGCCCTGGCGTGCTGCCATTCATGGGGTCGCAAAGAGTCAGACACGACTGAGCGACTGAACTGAAACATATAATGTCAAGTAGTGTTCTCAGTATAAAGCAAAAGAAAGCCAGAAAGGCAGATAGAGAATGGGAAGGGGGAAATTACAACTTTAACCAGGGCTGTCAGAGAAGATCTCATCAAGTAGGGGACGTTTGATCCAATACTTGAAGGATGTGAGTGAGTGAGTTATATTGATATTTGTTGTATACAGCATGGTGGGCCATTGTAAGGAGTTTTACTCTTGTTATGTGTGAGACAGGATGTCACTGGAATTTTGAGTAGAGGAGTGACATAGTCTGAGTTTCATATTAATAAGATTAGTCTAGTCCTCAAATCAAGAAGGGAATAATAGACTTGGCTGAGGGTGGCAAAGCCAGGAGCAAGGAGAAGAGTTGGGAGATATAATCCTGGATATGGATCATTGCGACTTAAACCAGGTGATGAAAGTAGTCAGATTCTAGGTATATTTCAAAGATGGACTGACAAGATTTGATGGTAGAATAAAGGTGGGATGTGAAGGAAAGTAAAGAATCAAGAATGATTCTAAGGTCTTCAGCCCAAGTGACTGGAAGAAGGAAGTTACCATTTACCCATGAGATGCGGAAGACAGTGAGGAGCAGATTTGATAAGTGGAGCAGGTTTAGGTGGGAGTGTCCAGGGTAGGGGTGGTGGCAGGGGGAATTAAGAGCTCAGTTTTGGATGTGTTAAGTTTAAGATGCCTACTAGGCATCCAAGGTGACATGTCAAGCAGGCAATTGGTTATAAAATATGGAGGGTCCAGGCTGGAGATATTACATTTAGGAATCATCCACTTATAGATGGTATTTTGAGCCATGAGAAATAGAAGCATCACCAAGCAGAGAGAAAAGAAGAGATCCAAGGCTTAAAGCCTTCCTCTACCTATCAGTTCTAGATTTAGTGCATGTCAAAATCCTATCAATTCTTCCTGTATGTTTCTCAATCCAACATTTACTTTCCATTCCCACTGCTACCATCCTAACCCAGGATCTTGTTCTGTCTCACTTGGCCTTTTACAATAGCCACTTAATTGGCTTCCTTGACTCTAAATGTCAAGTTGAAACTCATCATCTCATCTGTCCCTCCCCTCCAAAAAATCCCTCCATTTCTCCTGGGGTTGCCATCATAAAGAATAACATCACCATTCATACTTATTTGTTCAAGTTTGAAACCTGAAAATTATCCTTATCTCCTCCATTTCTCCTGCTTTCCATATGCAATCCATTATAAAGCCTTGTCACTTTTAGCTCTTAAATATAACTCAATTCTGCTCCTTTTCTCAGTCTCTGTTACCACCATCATCCCCCATAGAAACAACAGTAATTGTCTTCTAAGTACCTTCCATTCCTCTACTCTGTCCTCCATACTGATATCAGTGGGATCTATTAAAAACACTGTGTGAGCTTCACCTTTAGTAGGTCCACAGAAGAAAATTCAAAGACCTTTCATCACTTGGCCACAACTTTCTTTCCAATGGTATCTGCCATGGTTATTCTGTGAAGTCCCTCCATTTTATCCCTGTGGCCTTGTCAGCAGTCTTTACACTCACCATGACCATAGCTTGTCCGGATAACTTAGTATAGACCTTCCCAAGAGTATTACAGGTGTCTCATGTGCAGTATAGCTGAAACTTCTAGGTCACTTGCCTCTGGGCTGAAACTGCTTCCTCCATTCACTTTACAAATACTATGCTTTTCTTACATGTACTATGTGTGCTACGATAAAAGTTGGGAAGCACTGCCTTAGTGCACACAATTCCCTCATCCTGAGAAGTTCTGTTCCATCCTTTTCTCTAAGCGCACTTCTATGCCAAGTTCAAGACCCACTTTTGCATGGCTTTATTGTGGGATCTTAGTTTCATGGCCAAGGATTGAACTTGTGTCTAAAGTGTGGAGTCCTAACCATTGGACTGCCAGGGAATTCCCAAGACCCATCTTCTTGATAAAGCTGTCTTCGTTGCTACATCCCCAGCCTCAAAATTCCCATATGACCTAAGTAGATCACCCATTTGGCACTTAGCATATGTACCTGTGTGTTGTCATTCAACTTTCAATGATGAGATCTTATCTCAGTTGTGTTGTCAGGTCCTTAAGAGCAAGGATTTTTTTTAAATTTTTTTTTAAATATAAATTTATTTATTTTAATTGGAGGTTAATTACTTTACAATATTGTATTGGTTTTGCCATACGTCAACATGAATCCGCCACAAGTATACACGTGTTCCCCATCCTGAACCCTCCTCCCTCCTCCCTTCCCGTACCATCCCTCTGGGTAATTGCTTTACAATATTGTGTTAGTTTCTGCCATACATCAAGATGAATCTGTCATAGGTATACATATGGCCCCTCCCTCTAGATCCTCCCTCTCACCACCTCCCTCCTCATCCCACCACTCTAAGTAGTCACAGAGCACTGGGTTTGAGCTCCCTGCATCATACAGCGAATCTCCACTGGTTATTTATTTTACATATGGTAATGTATATGCTTCTATGTTACTCTTTCAATTCGTCCCTCCCTCTCTTTTCCCCTCTGTGTCCACAAGTCTGTTTCCTATGTCTGTGTTTCCACTGCTCTGCAAATAGGTTCATCAGTATCATCTTTCTAGATTCCATATATATGTGTTAATAGATGATATGTTTTTCTCTTGCTGACTTACTTAACTCTTCATAATAGGCTCTAGGTTCATCCACCTCTTTAGCCTGACTCAAGTGCATTCCTTTTTATGACTGAGTAATATTCCATTGTGGGCTTCCCTGTTGGCTTAGCAGTAAAGAATCTGCCTGCAATGCAGGAGCCACAGGAGCCACAGGTTTGATCCCCGGATTGGGAAGATCCCCTGGAGGAGGGCATGGCAACCCACTCCAGTATTCTTGCCTGGAAAATCCCATGGACAGAGGAGCCTGGCCGTCTACAGTCCATAGGGTCTCAAAGAGTCGGACGTGACTGAAGTTACTTGGCATCCATGCATGCAATATTCCATTGTATGTATTTACCACAACTTTATCCATTCATCCATCAATGGATATCTACGTTGCTTCCATGTCCTAGCTATTGTAAATAGTGCTGCTTTGAACATTGGGGTACATGTGTCTTTTTCAATTATGGTTTCCTCAGGGTATATGCACAGTAATGGGATTGTTGAGTCATACTGTAGTTTTATCCCTAGTTTTTTAAGGAATCTCCATACTGTTCTCCACTGTGGCTTTATCAATTTACATTCCTATCAAGTGCAAGAGGGTTCTGTTTTCTCCACACCCTCTCCAGTATTATTGTTTGTAGATTTTTTTGGTGATGGCCATTCTGACCAGTGCGAGGTGATACCTCATTGCAGTTTTGAGTTGCATTTCTCTAATAATGAGCAATGTTGAATAATCTATTCCTGTGTTTATTAGCCATTTGTATGTTAAGAGCAAGAAGTTTTATATCTACCTTCCTTCCCACCTAGTGCCTTTGCATACAGTGGGTGCTTAATTCATTGTTATAATATGAATAAGTGGAGGAACAGATGAATAAATGAATGGATATGTGAAACCCATCTGATGGTACAAAAGAAAAGATCACTGGATTAACAGTCAGAGAACCTGGATTCTCTAGTTCACTTTGCCACTAGATAGTTGTAAGAGATATTAGGCAATTTGCTTTCCTTGGTTCCGTCATTCACAAAATAGGAGCAACACTTTACATCCTCACTTCCAAGATGAGATGGGACCGTTTATGAAAAAATTATTTGGCGGGAGACAAGAGCATGTTGTTCAAGAATAATGCCAAAAGAGGCAGCGTAAAAGATGAAAAAGGACACTGCAGAAAGTCATGGTTGGTGGAAAAGCCAGTAGGGTAAGGGAAATTCACCAGCAAAGTAGACTTGCCCAGGAGTTGTTGAAAAAGGATGTCAAGCACAAGAGGCAGAAAAATCAAATATTTCTACTGAGAGGCAATATAACACAGCCATTAGATCTAGACTGCCTAGCTTCAAAGCCTGGCACTTACTAGCTGTGTGATTTTGGACAAGTTACTCAATGTAACTTGTAAATTGAACTTCAATTTACTCATCTATCATATGGGGATAAAAATAGTACTGATTTCCAGGGAGTTGTTGTAAGACTTAAGTGAGTTCATGTTTGTAAAGTACTAAGCAGTGGAGGCCAGTGTCTGGCATAAAGAGCATTACAGAAGAGTGAGTTAGGTAAAATAATGGCCTTGCCAAGCAGAACTTCAGTGCCCATGGTTGTGGCTTCTTCCTTGGGTCTGAAGCAGGGTTCAGAGAAGGCCTTAGTTGTTCCCCAGTGTGCACTTCTGCCTTCCAGTTTCCCGAGCCCTGTCCTCTGAGCTTGGTCTACCTCATTGTTCACAGGACACTGGCTGCTTTTACTAGGTTTCTGACCCACAAAGTTTCTTCCCAATCCTTCAGCTTCTTTCAAAGCCCAATGAGAGTTTATTATGAGGACAGATTGGAGTAGACTCCATGAAATCCCCAAAGCAGATAGAGTCAGAAGAGCCTGATCTTTAATAATAATGGCTTTGCCATCAAGCAAAATTGAGTATGAATCTAGGCTCTGCAAATGACCAACTAGTTAACCTTGAACAAATCAATCTCTCTGAGCCTCAGTTTGCTAATCTGTCAAATGAGGCCTCAGAGGTGGTTTTCAGGAACAAATGAGAAAATAGACATGAAGCGTTCAGTACAGGGCCTGGCCCATGGTAAACGCTCTAAAAGTATTGATTCTTATCATTAATAATCCTAGGATTACCGGTCTTGATTTTAGAATGTAATTTAGCAGCATTATGGCCTCCAGTCACTACTGCTCTGCCATCCCAATGTGTCCCTTTCAAACCTAAAAAGTGCAAAAAAAGAAAAAAGTTATATATGCCTATAAATCGAAATCGTTCCATTTGAGGTTCATGCTCAGTTCAAAAGAATTACAGAGTGGAACTTTCCTGGTGGTCCAGTGGTTAAGACTCTGCACTGCCAATGCATGGGGCTTAGGTTCAATCCCTGGTCAGGGACCCAAGATCTCTTGTGCTTTGTGACTTGGCCAAAAAATTAAAAAGAGAGAGAGTCACAAAAGAATTACAAAGAAAGAACTAGCAACTCTAAGCACACCAGATTTCAATATGTCTGTGAATACTCTCAGCCTCCATAAAATCAACAATCTTTTTTTTTAATTTTTGAGGTATATACTATTAATATCCCCATTGTAGAGATGGGGATACAGAGGCAAATGGAGATTGACTAACTTGCCATGTCCACCCAGTTAATATATAGCAAAGTCAAAATTTGAATCCAGATAATCCAACCCCAAATCCCTTAGTCTTTTTTAAAATTTATTTTTAAATGGGGGAAAATTGCTTTACAATGTTGTGTTGGTTTCTGCTGCACAAAAATGCAAATTAGCCATAGTTACACATATGTCCCCTGGACAAGGGCATGGCAACCCACTCTAGTATGCTTGCCTGGAGAATCCCCATGGACAGAGGAGCCTGGTGGGCTACAGTCCATAGCATCACAAAAAGTCGGACGTGGCTGAAGCATGCACACACACGTATGTTACTTCCCTCTTGAGCCTCCCTCCTTTCCCTCCATCCCACTCCTCTAAGTCATCAAGAGCTCCAGGATGGGCTCCCTGTGTTATAGAGCAACTTCTCACCAGCTATTTATTTTACACATGGTAGTGTATGTATGTTGATGCTACTTTCTCCATATGTCCCACTCTCTCCCTCCTGCACTGTGTCCACAAGTCCTCCATTCTCTATATCTGAGTCTCCATTCCTTCCCTGAAAATAGGTTCATCAATACCTTAATGTCATGAAATATATTCTTCTTATAAAATGGTGAATAGTTTTGGCAATGCTCATACTTGCATTTAGCCTAGAAACAATTCTCCTGTTGAAACAAATCTCCAGTGAGGACATAAGTGGCCAGGCTAGAATGTTTAATGTTGTCCAAGTGAATCTGGGAAGCACTTCTGCTCTGAGTGAGGGGCTGAAAAGTGAGTTTGGGGCATGAGGTCAGGGCCTCTCTTTGAGAAGAAATTCAAGAAGGGCAAGGATAAGCACTCTGCCTCCCACACGAAGTGGGTATGTAGAAACATGCCTTAAACCACTGAGGGAAAGCACCATATTTTGTCCTTTATGTATTAATCATGGAAGATTTTCTTCCTATAGTAATCCAAGCATTATCCTTGACACACCAACTGGAGAATTGTGTCAGTGAGAATACAAAATTTATCCCATGCTTCAGAAATGCAACTCTATTTAATGACTGGATTAAATATATGCTGTGTCTAAAGATCAAATACTATTTAATGTCTGAAGCAAAGAATGATTACCAAATAATATAATTATTTGGGGCTTACACAACTGTTCCCAAAGCTAATTGTTAGCTGGCAAAAACTGGCCTTGATTATGAACATAAGTGAGCTTGCATTTCAAATCAAGGAATCAAACTCTCAAATGGCTTTAATCAAATCAAATAAAAACAAATAATTCTCAAAATAAAAGCATAAAACAAAAGAAAGTATAAAAAAATCATAGTTGATGAAGTTGTTACTTTTTATATACATACATGTATATATAGAAACAACTTCGTAAGTTATGATTTATAGTTCAAAAATTCTTGATTTTTTAAAAAATATATTTTAGAGCAGTTTTAAGTTTACTATCTAATGTATTTTATAGCAATTATTGATATATATTATATAAATATATATTATATTGGGGCTTCCCAGGTGGTTCAGTGGTATATGATATACAAATATACACATTATATATATACACATACATAAATATATTTTATATAATATTAATATGTATTAATATGTGACATATGTCACATATAGATATATGTTAGGTTCATCTATGTTACTTTGGAGGTCCACCAAAAACCTAGATGTTTCCTATAAAACATCTGAAAAATTTAAAGTAAATTTTCATTTAAATTTTTCAAAAATAAATAGAATGTCAAATTTCATATACATATGTGATCTATAGAAACAGAGCTATACTTGGTTCTCATTTTCCTAGTACCAGAATTCTCAGTAATGAAGGACACTTGACCCTCTGCATCCTTGAATTCAACTGCAGATCTTGTAGTACTGTTGTATTTACTACTGAAAAAAAATCCACATATAAGTAGACTTGTGTTAATCAAGGATCAACTGTATAGTCATAGAAATACTTTTTAAAAATAATACTTCAAGAAGAAATGTTAAATTCATTGAGCTATAGATGTCAATATTTCAATACAAGGATGCAAAATTTGTAATGTAGTTAGGCATAAAACTCAAAACCCAGGTAAAACTGATTCTCATTTACTTCTGATCTCTTGTTAACTATTTGAGCTTGGTCAAATTACTTTATTTCTCTGAGCTTTAATTTTCTTATCTGCAAAATAAGGATAATAATAGCTCCTATGTCAGAGAGTTGATGGGAAGATTGAGTGAGCTAATTCACATACAAAATTTTTAAACTGTCTGACACCTGGTAGGTGTTTAATGATTGTTTTGAGATTTTGTTATTATTTCTTCTAGAATGTAAATGACAGTTTCCTCTTATTGTCTTCTTTGTTGGATTCCCAGTGCCTAACAGGGAGTGCTCAATAAATATTTGTTTGGTGGATTAATTTATGTGACAGCTATCTGAAGGCCTAGGGGAGCTCTTTATTGATCATGCCACTGCTTCTAACCACACTTGGCAGCTGCACAAGTAACTCAAGGTGAATTTTTTATAACAGCTTTATTGAGTTATAATTCCCCCATTTAAAGTGTACCATCAAATAGTTTTTAGTACATTCATGGAGATGAACAACCATCACAGTCAATATCAGAACATTATCACTCCAAAAAGAAACTCCATACTCATTAACAGTCACTCCCCATGAACTCGCAGCCCTTCCACCACTGCCTCCCCCTCAGCCTGAAGGTACCACCAATCTGCTTTCTGCCCTTATGAATTTGCCTGTTCTGCACGTTTCTTAAGGGCTTCCCTGGTGGCTCAGTCATAAAGCATCTGCCTGCAATGTAGGAGAGCTGGGTTCCATCCCTGGGTCAGGAAGATCCCCTGGAGAAGGAAATGGTAACCCACTCCAGCACATTTCTTAAAAATAGACTCATACAACAAGTAGTCCTTTGTGACTGGCTTCTCTCATTTAGCACAATGGGTTTTCAAGGTTCACCCATGTTTTAGCATATATTAGTGCTTCATTAATTTTCATGGCCAAATAATATTCCATTATATGGTTATGCCATTTTTGTTTATCCATTCATTAGTTGATAGACATTGTAGTTGTTTCTACTTTTTGGCTATTTTGAATAATGTTGTTATGAACACTTACATACAAGTTTTTGTATGGACATGTTTTTATTTCTCTTGAGTACATACCTAGGAGTGGAACTGCTAGGTCATATGGCAAGAATATGTTTAACATTTGAGGAAATGCCAGACTACTTTCTACAGCAGCTGCACTATTTTACATTCCACCAGCAGTGTATGAGAGTTCCAATTTGTCCACATCCTTGCCAACACATGTTATTATTATCTGTCTTTTGATTATAGCCATCCTAATGGAAGTAGTATCTCATTGTGGTGCTGATTTGTATTTCCCTGATGATTAATTATGTTGACCATCTTTTCTATGTACTTATTGGCCATTTGCATACCTTTTTGTAGAAATGTGTATTCAGATCTTCTGCCCTGCCCTTTTTAATTGGGTTACTTGTCTTTTTATTATTGAGTTGTAAGAGTTGTTTAGATATTCTGGATGCAAGTCCCTTATCAGATATATGGTTTGCAAACATTTCCTCCTACTCCATTCTGTGAGTTGTCTTTTCATTTCCTTTGATTCACAAAAATTTGTAATTTTGACGTAGTCAACGTACCAGTTTTTTCCCCTTTGGTTGTTTGTATATCTGGTGTTATATTTCAGAAATATTGCCTGATTCAAGACCATAAAGTTGTACATCTTTCCTAAGAGTTCTATTGATCAGCTCTTAAATTTGGGTCTTTGATCTCTTTTAGTTTGTTTTGTTTTGGCTGCACTACATGGCATGTGGGATCTTAGTTTCCTGACCAGGGATTGAACCTATACCCCCTGCAGTGGAAGCATGGAGTCCTAACCACTGGACCACCAGAGAATTCCCATCTTTGATCTATTTTCAGTTAATTTTGCATATAGTATGAGGTAGGCATCCAAATTCATTCTTTTGTATGTGGATAACTAATTGTTTGGGCACCATTTGTTGAAAATACTCCTCCTTCTTTATTGAAATATCTTGGCACATTTATTGAAGATCAAACATAAACTTTCATTTTTATATTCTAAATTGTATTCCATTGATCTACATGTCTATACTTATGCCAATACCACACTGATCACTGTAGCTTTGTAGCAAGTTTTGAAACTGAGAAGTGTGCATCCTCTTCGTTCTTTTTCAAGACTTTTTTAAAAAAAATATTGAGTTATTACTTATATACCATATAATTCACTTGCTTTATTTGCATAATTCAGTGAGCTTTGGTATATTTACAGTTGTGTTACTATCACCACTGGCACAGAATTTGTTTTGTTTTTCGGCTACCCGACATGTGGGATCTTAGTTCCACAACCAGGGATCGAACCTGCACCCCCTACATTGGAAGCACAGAGTCTCAACTGCTGGACTCCCAGGGAAGTCCCTCAAGATTGCTTTGACTATTCTGGGTCTCTTGCATTTCCATATGAATTTTAGAATCATGATGTAAATTTCTGCAAAGAAGCCAGCTGGGACTTTGCTAGGAATTATGTTGACTCTATAGATCAGTTAGAGTAGCACTGCTATCTTAACAATATTGTCTTCTCAGTCATGAATATAGGATTTCTTTCTGTTTACTTATGTTTTCTTTGATTTATTTCAATAATGTTTTGTAGTTTTCAGTGTACAAGTCATGTACTTCTTTGGATTAAATTTATTCCTAACTATTCTTTTTTATGCTAGTACGATCAATGGAATTGTTTTGTTAATTTCATCTTTAGATTGTTCATTGCTAGTGTATTGAAACACAACTGATTTTTGTATGTTGATCAAGCAACTTTGCTGAAATCTTTTACTAGCTCTAATAGTTATTTTGTAAATTCTTTAGGGTTTTCTATATATAATATACACAAATATAATATATATATATTCTGCAAATAAAATTTTACTTCTTCCTTTTCAACCTGGATGCCTTTTATTTCTTTTTCTTGCCTAATTGCCCTGGCAAGATCTTCTAGAACAATGTCGAATAGGAATGGTGAGAGTAGACATCTTTGACCTGTTCCTGATTTTAGGTGGAAAGCTTTCAGTATTTCACTATCAAGTATAATGTTAGCTGTAGGGTTTTTGTACATGCTGTTTATCAGGTTGAGGGATAAGGTGAAATTTATTTGAAACTGGAAGACCATCACCAATAAAGGAACTCTCGGGCCCAGCTGTATTTTCTCTCTTCTAGTTTGGCATAATTCTTCTGTTTCATATTATCTAAACAGGGGGAGAACGCCTTACAGGACAGGCCTATACCTTATTCTGGGTTTCAATTTCAGAGGAATGTTTCTGGATTGTCTCATTTCCCAGGGAAATGTTTTGAAAATACAGCCTACTGAGAACTGTACAGATACTTAATAATTAATTTATAAAACATTAGATAGCAGGCTTTGTTTGAGCTATGACTTTGTTATTAGAGTTTGGTGAAGTTTGGGTTCTGTCAGTACATCTCATCTTTTCCTTAATCTCCTTGATGGGAGCATGAGAATAGGGGGAGAACATGGAGGACTCTCTTATATATGATATCTGGAAAAGTAGTGGTATGTATGACAGGACTTCCTGGGTTCAAATCCTTGCTCTGCCACTTATGAAGCTGGCAAGTTATGTGATCTGTATGTGTCTCAGTTTCCTCATTTGAAAAATGGGTGTGATTAAAAACAATGATGATGGTGATAATAATAAAACCTACCTTATATGGTTGTTGTGAAGAATAAATGAGTTATTGTGTATAAATGTACTTAGAACAGTTCCTGGAATTATAGTGAACTCTATTTATGTACTTGCAATTAGGCTGTGGTGTTCAGAAACAAAAACATAGGTTTAGGAGCCAGATAAATCCAAGTTGAAATCCTTGCTCAACTGCTTTTGCCAACTATGTGGCCTCTGACAAATTACTTCATCTCCCCAAGCCTTGGTTTTCTCATTCTGAGGAGGAAACAGAGCTTACTTTACATGGTTATTAGAAGGAACAAATTAGATAATTCCTGTGAAATACCTAGCACAAAATAATTGTTGAACAAGTGGCAACTGACTATGCTGCTTTACTTATATTTTCCTATTTGAAGGCCAGTGAGGTACTATCACAGAACTTCTCATGCTTATTTAATAGTTTAGGTCTGGGGATGGCAAAAGCAAATCCCATAGGGAGCTTTAGTTTAAAAAATTATTTCTAAAATTACAAAAGTAGCATATACTTATAAAAAATTCAAACTTTCAAAAGTATATAGTGAAAAGTAAAAATCTTCTTATACCCATTCACCCACCCACTTCACTTCCCCTCTCAGAAATAACAATGCTAACAATTTGGTGTATATCCATCCAGGCCTTCTTCTATGTATATACATACATATGAACACATACATAAGAATATATGCATGCACAGGTATGGCGGTTGTGGTGGTTCAGTCATTAAGTTGTATCCAACTCTTGCGACCCCATGGACTGCAACCCGCCAGGCTCCTCTGTCCATGGGATTCTCTGGGCAAGAATACTGGAGTGGGTTGCCATTTCCTTCTCCAGGGGATCTTCCTGACCCAGGGATCAAATGCGGGTCTCCTGCACTGCAGGCAGATTCTTTACCAACTGAGTTATAAGAGAAGCCCCCCACACACACACCATATATATATATATTGGGCTTCCCTGGTGGTGCAGAGGTTAAAGTGTCTGCCTGCAATGTGGGAGACCTGGGTTCGATCCCTGGGTCGGGAAGATCCCCTGGAGAAGGAAATGGCAACCCACTCCAGTATTATTGCCTGGAGAATCCCATGGACGGAGGAGCTTGGTGGGCTACAGTCCACGGGTCACAAAGAGTCGGACACGACTGAGCAACTTCACAAACACACACACATACACACACACACATATATAATTCTGTGACTTTCTAATTTTCCTCATCAGTATGCTTTTGACATCTTTCCATTTGAGTATGTAAATATTTACCTCATTCTTTTTAATGGCTATTCAGTCATCTATAAGATGGATGTGTCAGAGGTTTACTTTTAAAAATCTTCAGTCATTGCTCTCAGGACAGCATCATGAGTATCCAATTGCAGTGCGCTTTTTTCTCAAAGCCTGTATTTAACAATGTAGTGTGTAAATGTGCAGTTTAAGGCAAATTCATAGTTTGCCTAGATGATGAATGTCTTATTGAATTCTCAGCTGTAGGGACAGAATGGAAAGCTAAGTATGTGGGCAGAAAGGAAATTTTTTAGATAAGTCAGAAGGAAAAACAAGTCATTCAAACTATTACCAGCTTTTGAATTTTTTTTTTCCTGATGGGTTCCAATATTGAGAGACTAAATGAAAAAGAAGACCAGAGTGGAAAACCAGTAAGTTCAAAAAAGACCTTGGGATGCTTGCTAAAAACAAAAGTAACTGTTGATCTGGTGGATAAAACACTAAAATAACTATAATAATTAACCTTTGTGTTGAGAAGCTACCATAATAATTACTCTTTTGAATAAGAACCTAGCCCAAATAATTGAGAAATGCCAAAAAGTGATAGCCCTGTATTCAAAATAATTACATTTATATAAATAAGCCCATAAAAGAGAAATTAAAATTAATGCTTCCAGAACAAGCAAAATACACTGTGTCAATTTCCAACAGTCCCAATCTGTCTATGTGCTACTGTTGGAGGTGTCAGAATTCTGGGTAAGTATTCACAAAGTTCAAAAGAGTCATAACACTGAAGAAATGTGGTTATAAGAGAAGAATATGTGTATAGATGGAATCATGGAAATCATGGAAATATCACTCACTGTAATATCTGAGCAGGAGGTTGCAATCAAAGCAGTCAACAATTAGAAAGTACAAGGCCTTAACTCCCACAGAATTTTTGGTATAAGCAGCTCTGACGGCAAACAGAACTGTTGTAAGATACTTTGCGCAAAAGCTTTGTCAATGGTAATGTCTTCCTTAATGACATCTGGAAACAGCTGTTTTGCTCCCAAAGACAGCAATATGTCGAAGCCTGCCAAATACAGATAATAAGAGGTACTTACCTATCATTAACAAAATTATGCTTTCTTTATTGACAGAAAAGATCTGTTCACATTGTGAGAGGAGTACATTACAGAATTAGTGAAAAGCTATTGAAAAATATCATATGGATGGCTGCAGAGCAGTGATTCCCAGCCCTAAATTTGCCACCTTCTAGGATCATTATGAGCTTTCAGAAAATGTCTCAAAACAAAATTAAATATGAGGCACTTTAATTTTAAAAAAATGATATGCCATATAGCATTTTAAGGAAAAGGGGGAGATGCTATAAAATCAAGCTAACAATAGCAGTGTGTTATAAATTCCCACAAGGTTGGGAGCCAATGATGGTCAGACTGGGATATAACATAGATTCAGCAGTAGTTCTTTTGAAATCAGAACACTCTACCAAGGCACATCATCAAAACAGTTATAAGCAAATGCATGAGTTTTCTATGTTTTTCACACAAACAGTAATCTGTGAATTCTGTCTCCAAGTTTTGGACAATTTTTGTAGTTAAACATTTCCTGAATGTCTAAAAACATATTCCAATGCTAGCAACAAAATCATTCATTCATTAAAGAAATATTTATTGAGAGCATGCTATAGGCCAGGTACTGATATACACATTGCTGGATAGAAAGTTTGTATCAATTATGTATAGGAGTGTCTGTTTTCTTAAGCTCTTGGGATAGCATATTAGAAAATATCTGTAGCAATAGATTAGTAAAAATAGTAACTCACTGTCATTTACCCTTTCTTTGAATACCAACCAGTAAGATTAGACACTTTTTCATATGACAGTCTGTATGGTCATTTGACATTTTGAATAATCTGCTCACATCCTATGTCCATTTTCTACTGGTCTTTTGTTAATTCTTCTTTTTTAACTTCTTTTTTAATTGGAGGAAAATTGCTTTAAATGTTGTGTTGGTCTCTGCTGTACAACAACGCAAATCTGCCATAATTATACACATATCCCTTCCCTCTTGAGTCTCCCTCCCCTACCCCCATCCCACCCCTCTAGGTCATCACAGAGCACCAGGCTGGCCCCCCTGTGTTATATAGCAACGTCTCACTAGCTATCTGTTTTACACATGGTAGTGTATATATGTCGATGCTACTTTCTCCATTCGTCCCTATCTCTCCTTCCCCCACTGTGTCCACAAGTCCATTCCATCTACGTATCCTTTACTTCCCTGCAAATAGGTTCGTTTATACCATTTGTGAAGGCTCTTTACATATTACCACGCCATCTACCTGACCATACTGTCTTTGAATAGGAGCTTCCAGAGACAGCCAAATTCGCTCCATAACTATCAGATTTGAAGTCAGTTAATGTTGTCAAATATTTTTATAAGGCCTTTGAGTATCCTGGAATCATTGTATTTCTGTTTACTTCTCCTATTTCTGCATGTAGTCTAATTTTATGTACACTAAAATCAGGTTATGCCATCGCTAAATGGATTCCAGGAGTGTCCAATAGGCAATATTGTTCAATAGTCAATAAAGTGGAAATTGGACTATAATCTTGCCAGTGATTTAAAACAAAACAAAACAAAAAACTGAAAGATCTTACTATGGTTGCCACCATCAACTGGCTCATCATTCTTGAAGTTGGCATTAACGGCAGCATCTTTGGAATATTTCAACACATTTTTAGTACTGTGTATATTTAGAAAGGACTTCATTGCCATCTAAGGCACACTCTATCACCCTGCTTAAAAACAATCTTAGCAGGCATACACAATTAGGTCCTAGAAATTTGCAGATTTGAGAGTAATACTGACCTTTTCACTGGAAACAGCAGAAGCTAATTTAAGGTGATATCAGTGTGACCCAGTAACTTGAGCCATCATCCTCGATGACAGATAGGTATTAAAATTTCCATAAAATTATTTTCTCTCTGTGATTCAGACTCAATAAACATTTGCTGATCTTAATAGGTGCCAGGTGCTTTTACATACGCTCTTCTGATCCTCACCACCAATCTATTATTTATATATTGGCATCTTGATGTTCATATGAGGAAATTGTAACTCAGAGAGGTTCTATGATTTGTTCATGGTCATATTAAGTGGCAGAGATGGAACTTGAAGCCAGATTTTCCAAGTCTAAGTCTAGTGTTCTGATGATGACACAACTGCCCTCCTCAGCAAGACTGGCCAGGACATGTATTAATAAATGCCCCAGGCAGCCTCACATTCTGGTGCCTCTTCAATATATTAAAAATATATGCTCAAAATTTATTTAATGAGAGTAGGGAGAGACTGAGATCCTCTTAATAAAATTGTAAACCTTTTGCATTATGTTCAAATTAAAGAATTTACCACATATACTTGCCACAATAACAGCTGCCATTTATTGAGCACTTACCATCATCAGGTATGAACCACTCCACATGAACTATCTCCTTTAATCCTAAGAGATTGGCATCATCATCATCACCATCACATACTGATCC
The DNA here is from genome assembly GCF_042477335.2 of Ovis canadensis. NCBI lineage: Eukaryota > Metazoa > Chordata > Mammalia > Artiodactyla > Bovidae > Ovis > Ovis canadensis. Next base: position 127,195,500 of record NC_091727.1, read on the forward strand.
CCATTCAGTATGTGAGGCCCAAGGTTAAGTGACTTGGCCAAGGTCATACAGTTAGTAGGGAAGCCAGGATTTAAGCTCAAGGCAGTCTGACACCTGAGCCTTTGAGTTTAACCACTATGATTTACCGACTTCAACTACAGTAAAATCCTAAATAAGCATTTTAACCTACTCATTTCTTACTTTCATTTGTTTTGTTTTGTTACTCAAAACTGAATACAGTAGAGGTAATCTACATGGATATAGTTACCAAATTTAAAAGATTTTGAATCCCCCCACCGCCTTGATCGTTTGTTTGCTTTTGTTTTCTTGATAACAGACCATTTCCTATTTTCCTTTAGTTTTTGTTTTGTCTTAAGTTTCCTTTTGCAATTTTCAAACCAGGCAACTTTCGGGGAAGTGTATTAGAGGATTTAAAACTCAGATAAGAAAATAAACCCCTCATTCTTGATAAACAGCACTGTGGCAAGCATTATGGTATTTCACAATCTCCGCTCACGGTGGAGCATTGCCCACTTTAAGCAACTCCCAGCTTGCTAATCTCACAGTTGGTGGCACACCCTCTAACTTGCATGTGCTCATCACAAAAATTATATGGTTGGCACCAGTAAGAACTGCTGGCTCTTTTTGCTTTTGACTTTTTTTTTTTTTTTTTTTACTCAAGGACCCAACAAACTTAGCAAGAGAGATGGCCAATTTTCATCTCACAGATTATTTTGGAAAGAACTGGAAGAAACCCAAAGCGGTCAGCACCATATTTATCATTTATCCCAGAGGTTTTCTAACACCCCTTTCAAATTGGCACCCCAGGCAGTTGCCTGGCTGGCCCTTTGCTTAATCGCCATTCCTGTTTCTGGAAGTTGCAAAGGAATTGATGGGTGTAATCAAATTTTCACGATTATGCAGAATTCAAGAGTTGAAGAAGGAAGGTATAGTTGGGTACATGCATATTGATTCATATATTAAAAGATAATTTTCTATGAGTTTTGGCTGAACCTAATGGACATATAGATTCCAGAGCAAAACCCATTTGGTGGATTTCCTCACCTTCCTATTTGTAAACAGGTAAAACCTGATTATAATGAATGTCATAGGGCAGTTGTAGCCTGCAGGTTGAATACTGATGCTGACAGCTGTGTAATTACAATATTACAGGCATTGCATATATATAACTATAATGAAGTTTGGATAATTTAGAAAAATGACTGATCATTAGCAATGTCAGGCCATCTACCATCTGAACTTCCCCTTTGTGTTAGAGCAAAACCTTCAAACACAACTGGAAATGAAGGATCATGCCTGGCAGAAAGACTCCCCTACCCTGGCTTCTAGTTTGGCCAGTAATTGCGTGTGTTCTACGGAAAGCTACGGACTTTACAGACTAAGTAATTCCGGGATCAAGATCATGCCACTTCCCCTGCCCCCGGCCCCGCTTGGCCAGTTTTCCATGGGCACAAGTCTGCTTTGGATCTTAATTAGATGTCTCTGACTAGAACCGAGGGTTTCAAATCAAGTGTAGGGAGTGGAGGCAGTTTTATGTCTTCGTGCCTGAGAAAACAAAGCCTCCCTCTTATGCTGATGAGAAATGCACAGTGATCACAGTTTGGAATTTCAAATGGGAACACATAGTCTGAAAATGGAACAGAGCATCTGAAATAAGAACTGCCCCAGAAAACTTGGATAATTATAGGCATCATGTATTTTGAGTACTTACTATCTGCCAGGCACTGGGGAAAGTCCTTCCCAGGCATGTTATCTCATTTAATTCTTTCAACAAACCCTAAGAAGTAGGTCTTAGAATCCTCATCTCTGCATATGAGGAAACTAAGGCACAGTGAGGTTTAGACGACTTGCCCAAGGTCATACAGCAATCATGTGGCAGAACTGAGATTCAAATCCAGTTCTGACTAACTGCAAAGGTATTCTCATGATTACCAAGGGGCCCTGACAGTCTCTGAGATGTTTGTGCTGTGCTGTGCTTAGTCATTCAGTTGTGTCCAACTCTTTGCTACTCTATCGACTATAACGAGCCAGGCTCCTCTGTCCATTGGGATTCTCCAGGCAAGAATACTGGAGTGGTTTGCCATGCCCTCCTCCAGGGTCTCTAAGATGTTTAGGGTTTAAATAATTTCTTTGCAGAAAGTATTCAAGGTAGAAGCTAAATAAATGTTCCATTTGTATATAATCTGCACAGTTTTCATCCAAATACTACATAAATTACAGGCAGGGTGTTTAGACATGCTATGCTCTCCTCGTTCCCTGAACATAGGGGTGGTAGCCTTCCCCACCTTAGCCTCATCCCCATAAGCCTACCCAGGATCTATTCCTGGCCAGTCAATTTGCTCTCTGGAAAGTGAACTGCCTTGGCTCAACCTCCTTTAATCTCATTTTAAGCAACAGTAACTATGAACTCAGAGATTGGATGTTTAGATATATTTTTTAATGCACATCAAAATAAATAAAGTTCATCTGTGATCATCCCAAATCATCTTGTGCCACCAGGGAGACATTTAGCCACATACAGGACAGCACTGATCTGGGTAATCTCTAAGTGACCTCCCAACCTATACATACAATGAAACAACCTTTAAAAATAGTTCAAAAGGGATGAGAAAAATTTGAGTAAGATGACAATTTGCCCATCCTTGCTCATTTTCCTCTCTTAAAATCTCCAATCTCTGCTTTACCATCCTCCATTTGCTGAGAATTTTGTTTTCACAGCTTTTCAGAAAAATCTGAGCACTTCCCAGGGAGCAAGCTGCTTCTATTTCCACAACTGCTGATCTTCAACCTCTAGCTAAGGTTTCATATCCTTAGAGAAGCTTTCTTTGACCACTCAATCTGAAGTAACCCCTTCTAACGTTACCCTGTCTTATTTTTCCCTTAACGCTTATCACTGTTTGAAACTGTCTTGCCTGTCTCCAATGAAATAATAAGTTCCAAGGGGTCACTAACTTTTAGCATAATGCCTGGCACGTAGTAAGTGCTCAAGGGGTATTTCTCAAATGAATGAACTAGGGAATTTAAAGTTAGGGTAGGGCTGTGGAACTGATGAAACAGAGAAAACATAAGGAAAGCTGAACTTTGAGTGATGTAATTTATCCAACAAGGCAAAATGGGCAATGACTTGAGAAGGTGTAAAACTGTCTCAGGTACTTACACAACTCATTGCATCTTGAATGCTTACTACTATTTGTGCTATCAGAGCATTGTGCTAAGGTATCCCCTGGGAACTGGTTACTGTTAAGCTCTGGGGCCTATGCCATTGGTAAGTCTCAGTTGCATTCTATAACTTCTGTTTATTGAGTGACTACTACAAGTCATGCATTGCTCTATGTTAGGATACAACAATAAAGAGGACAAAATTCCAGCCCTCTGGTGAGGGTCAAATTAGGATCAGGCATGCATCTTTATGGTCTTCCCTGGTTGCTCTTGCCATCTCCTATGTGACCACTTCCAATTTATCTTGACTCATGGACCTAACATTCCCAGATTCCTATGCAATATTGTTCTTTACAGCATAAAACTTTACTTTCATCACCAGTCACATCCACAATTGGGCATTGTTTTCACTTTGGCTGTCTCCTTATTCTTCATGCCAAACAGGAGATGACAAGAGTGAACATTGACATTTGAGGAACTGGTGAACTAAAATTGATTGGAATGAGTGAATTTAATTCAGATGACCATTATATCTACTACTGTGGGCAAGAATCCCTTAGAAGAAATGGAGTAGCCCTCATAGTCAACAAAAGAGCCCAAAATGCAGTACTTGGGTGTAATCTCAAAAATGACAGAATGATCTTTGTTCATCTACAAGGCAAACCACTGAATATCACAGTATATTTAAGTCTATTCCCCAACCACTAATTCGAAGAAGCTGAAGTTGAACAATTCTATGAGGACCTACAAGACCCTCTATATATATGGAATTTAGGAAGATGGCAATGACGACCCTGTATGCAAGACAGGGAAAGAGACACAGATGTGTATAACGGACTTTTGGACTCAGAGGGAGAGGGAGAGGGTGGGATGATTTGGGAGAATGACATTCTAACATGTATACTATCATGTGAATTGAATCGCCAGTCTATGTCTGACGCAGGATGCAGCATGCTTGGGGCTGGTGCATGGGGATGACCCAGAAAGATGTTATGGGGAGGGAGGTGGGAGGGGGGTTCATGTTTGGGAATGCATGTAAGAATTAAAGATTTTAAAATTTAAAAAAAAAAATAATAAAAAAAAAATAAATAAATAAAATAAAAATAAAAAATAAAAAAAAATAAAAAAAATAAAAAAAAAAGACCCTCTAGAACTAACACAAAAAAAGATGTCCTTTTCATCATAGGGTACTGGAATGCAAATGTAGGAAGTCAAGAGATACCTGGAGTAACAGGCAAGTTTGGCCTTGGAGTACAAAATGAAGTAGAGCAAAGGGTAACAGAGTTTTGCCAAGAGAACGCACTGGTCATAGCACATACCCTCTTCCAACAACACAAGAGATAACTCTATATATGGACATCACCAGAGAGTCAATACCAAGATCAGATTGATTCTATTCTTTGCAGCTGAAGATGGAGAAGTTCTATACAGTCAGCAAAAAAAAAAAAAAAGACTGGGAGCTGACTGTGGCTCAGATCATGAAATCCTTATTGCAAAATTCAGACTTAAGTTGAAGAAAGTGGGGAAAATCACTAGACCACTCAGGTATGACCTAAATCAAATCCCTTACAATTATACAATGGAAGTGACAAATAGATTCAAGGGATTAGATCTGATAGACAGAGTGCCTAAAGAACTATGGATGGAGGCTCATGACATTATATAGGAGGCAGTGATCAAGACCATCCCAAAGAAAAAGAAACGCAAAAAGGCAAAATGGTTGTCTGATGAGGCCTTACAAATAGCTGAGAAAAGAGAAGCTAAAAGCAAAGGAGGAAAGGAAAGATATATCCATCTGAATGCAGAGTTCCAAAGAATAGGAAGGAGAGATAAGAAAGCCTTCCTCAGTGATCAATGCAAAGAAATAGAGGAACCTATGGACCTAACAGAAGCAGAAGATCTTAAGAAGAGGTGGCACGAACACACAGAAGAACTATACAAAAAAGATCTTCATGACCCAGATAACCACAATGGTGTGATCACTCACGTAGAGCCAGACATCCTGGAATGTGAAGTCAAGTGGGCCTTAGGAAGCATCACTATGAACAAAGCTAGTGAAGGTGGTGGAATTCCAGTTGAGCTATTTCAAATCCTGAAAGATGATGCTGTGAAAGTGCTGCACTCCATATGCCAGCAAATTTGGAAACTCAGCATTGACCACAGGACTGGAAAAGGTCAGTTTTCATTCCAATCCCAAAGAAAGGCAATGCCGAAGAATGTTCAAACTACCACACAATTGCACTCATCTCACATGCTAGCAAAGTAATGCTCAAAATTCTCCAAGTCAGGCTTCAACAGTACGTGAACTGAGAACTTCCAAATGTTCAAGCTGGATTTAGAAAAGGCAGAGGAATCAGACATCAAATTGTCAACATCTGTTGGATCACAGTAAAAGCAGGAGAGTTCCAGAAAAGCATCTATTTCTGCTTTATTGACTATGCCAAAGCCTTTGACTGTGTGGATCACAACAACCTGTGGAAAATTCTTAAAGAGATGGGAATACCAGACCACTCGACCTGCCTCTTAAGAAATCTGTATGCAGGTCAAGAAGGAACAGTTAGAATTGGATACGGAACAACAGACTGGTTCCAAATTGGGAAAGGAGTACGTCAAGGCTGTATATTGTCACCCTGCTTATTTAACTTCTATGCAGAGTACATCAGGCGAAATGCCTGGCTGGATGAAGCACAGGCTGGAATCAAGATTGTCGGGAGAAATATCAATAACCTCAGATATACAGATGACACCACCATTATGGCAGAAAATGAAGAAGAATTGAAGAGCCTCTTGATAAAAGTGAAAGAGGAGAGTGAAAAAGTTGGCTTAAAACTCAACATTCAGAAAATGAAGATCATGGCATCCGGTCCCATCACTTCATGGGAAATAGATGGGGAAACAGTGGAAACAGTGGCTGACTTTATTTTTTGGGGCTCCAAAATCACTGCAGATGGTGATTGCAGCCATGAAATTAAAAGACGCTTACTCCTTGGAAGGAAAGTTATGACCAACCTAGATAGCATATTGAAAAGCAGAGACATTACTTTGCCAACAAAGGTCTATCTAGTCAAGCCTATGGTTTTTCCAGTGGTCATGTATGGATGTGAGAGTTGGACTGTGAAGAAAGCTGAGCACCAAAGAATTGATGCTTTTGAACTGTGGTGTTGGAGAAGACTCTTGAGAGTCCCTTGGACTGCAAGGAGATACAACCAGTCAATCCTAAAGGAAATAAGTCTTGAATATTCATTGGAAGGACTGATGCTGAAGCTGAAACTCCAATACTTTGGCCGCCTGATGTGAAGAACTGACTCATTGGAAAAGACCCTGATGCTGGGAAAGATTGAAGGCAGGAGGAAAAGGGGACGACAGAGGATGATATGGTTGGATGGCATCACCGATGCAATGGACATGAGTTTCAATAGGCTCTGGGCATTGGTGATGGACAGGGAAGCCTGCCGTGCTAACAGTCCATGGGGTCACAAAGAGTCAGACACGACTGAGCGACTGACTGACTGGCTGACTGATGGAGAATATCTTCTTTTGTTTCTCTTTTCCTCCTTGGATTCACACAAGAAACATTATATGCTAGTCATGGGGCCAAGGGACCTAGAAAGATGGCCCTTGCCCTCAAGAAGTAGAAACTAAGTAGAGGAAGACAATAGAGCTACAAATCAGAGTGACCTGAAAGAGGAGGCAATATTTAATTCAGGACATAAAGGATAAGTTGAAGTTTACTAGAAAAGAAGTAGGGAGGGAAATTCGAAAAAGAACTAATAACATGGGTAAAGAAGGGAACAGAACTCCCTAAAATAAAAATAGGGAAGTGATAGAGCCTAGCATGCTGAGGGAACTATCAATAATCTGACTGATATAAAAAGTTTGTGGGGAATAATGGTGAGAGACAAGGCAAGGGAGTTAGTCTGGGGTGTGATTGAAAATATTCCTTTCTGCAATGTTAAAGACTTTGGGATTCTTCTTAAAGGCAATGAGATTCTAACAAAAGGTTCAAGTAGGGATGTGACAACAGCAGGACAGCACTTTTTTTTTGAATGCTCCTTCTGATAATGCTGCCAAGAATGGATTAGAGTGGGGGTAAGACTGGATAGATACAGAGAGAATAATCAAGTGGCTCTTGGTGAGCACTGATGACATAAGGCTATAGAAATGAAAAGAGATTTGAGGTAACATTGGTGGACTAAGTGTACAAGGTGAGACATAAGTAGGAGTTACAAATGATTCACAGGCCTAGGTAACTGAGTAGATGGAGACAACATTAGCTAAAATAGGAAATACCCAAGAGGGCCATGTTGTATATAAGGAGTTCTGTTTTAGATATGTTGAATTTCAGGTGTCTCTGGGACACCAGGTAAAACAATTTAATAAGTCAACTGAAATATCAGCCTGCAGCTTGGTAGAGAAGTCAATGATGGAGTTAGAGATTTGGGAGTCATCAGACTACAGGTGTTGAACAGACTGATGACAATAACAAACGTAGAGCAAGAGAAAGGGCTGTTGTCAGGGGCCTGAGGTGCAGGTAGCTGGAGTAGGAGAAATACCCCAAAAGAGACTGAGAGAAGCAGTAACCTGTCATGGAAGACACAGAAGAAAGGTCCTGGAAGGAAGGGATGGTCATGAGTCACAAATGCAGAGAAGAGGTCATACAGAATAAGGACAGGGAGGGCCACTATGAATTGGGCAATAGAATGCCACTAGTGGCTTTTGTTGGAGAAGGCAATGGCAGCCCACTTCAGTACTCTTGCCTGGCAAATCCCATGGATGGAGGAGCCTGGTGCACTGCAGTCCATGGGGTCGCTAGGAGTCAGACATGACTGAACGACTTGACTTTCACTTTTCACTTTCATGCATTGCAGAAGGAAATGACAACCCACTCCAGTGTTCTTGCCTGGAGAATCTCAGGGACGGGGGAGCCTGGTGGGCTGCCATCTCTGGGGTCGCACAGAGTCGGACACAACTGAAGCGACTTAGCAGCAGCAGCAGCAGTGGCTTTTGTTGAAACAGTAGTGAAGGCATAAACCAGACTGCTGTGATTTGAGGACTTAAGAGGAGATAAGGAAGAAGGAAACAGTATATAAGAGGTTTATCTGTCAAAAAGGCTGGCAGTAAATGAAAAGTGAAAAAAAAGATGGCAGCACAGTAGGCAAAGTTCAAAGAAAGATTGTTTCATGTAAGACTGCCAATGTGAGTGATAGTGGAGCTCTGAGAGAGGAGAGGGCTGATTCAGAGTTGAGTCTCAGACAAGTCAGGGGAAGATAAGTTCTAGCCCAATACTTTTCAAGATAGGTTTTAGCCTACTACATTTCAAATTCTCTGTGGTGGAGGACCAGTTTTTTAAACTTCCAATATGTCGCATATTGGTACTTTTGTAAGATATAATACAAATGATTTACTAGAAAGATGCACTGAAAAACACAGATACTCAAAATATAAGCCCCAATTTCTCATTATTAGATCAAATGAATATACAATTACTTTATCAAATTGCTAAAAAATGTTTCTAAATTCTTACTCTTAATTTCAATGCTTATGTAGTTGTAGATCAATATCAAACAGTTTGAGGATTGGAAGGGGTCTACCACCTTCTTTGGGTCCAGTACTTACTTTGGGTACCACTATTCTAGACCATAGGACCTGGAAAGGAGAAAGGAAAGAACACTCCTTCTTCCAAGAGAGAGAAAGGAAGCAGGAAAGGATGGGAAAATAGAGAGAACACTTACAAATGGAATGAAGGAGGGTTGAGGGAATTTCCTTTTGAAAATCTTTTTTTTTTTTTTTTGTAGTGAAGTAGAATGTCTTGTCCTTATGGAATGAGTAAAGGATAAAGGGCATGGGGTGGGGGAATTGGAAGAGTATAATAATGGGTTGAAAGAATTGCAGACTGATAAAGTTTCTTCTTTGAGAACATTCACTGAACTTAAACTTCAGGGAACAAGTCATAAATGATATTAAAAACACAAAGTCAAAAGCCTACCCAAGGTGGGACATGTAATGAGGTTCCTTGCCAGATAAAATTGGAATGACAAGGAGCTAAAGCATCAGTGTACAAGTGAACCAGAAATAAGCTGCCCGCCCCCAACACACACAAATAAACACACACATAAGGGGACTTTGAGGAAAGCAGCCTTGGCATTAAGTGGAGAGGCTGTAAGCACAATCTTGTCTAATAAAGATTTGCAGCCTAAATTCACATTACCCAGGTGCTGCAAAATACCTCAAGCTCTGAATTTAGTTTAAAGTAGGTCCAGACTGGTAGTGCCACCAAGTACCTGGCAGAATGCAAATCCTCTTTGCAGGAACTCATCCTCATCCCAAACTTCAAAATACTCCCACAGATGATTTTCCAAAGAAATGAGGAAATTGTAATTAAAAATCATTAAGCACACAACAAAACAGGACACCGTGCATAAGATAAATAGGAAGTTCAAATAAGATAGATTTGGAATAAAATATATAAGTAGTTTTATGTAAATACAATGAACTAAATGCTTGTGTTTAAAAGGGACTAAATTTTAAAAATCCAACCATATACTTTTTATAAGAGTTACATTAAAACATAAAGATATAGAAAGACTGACAGTAAAAGGATGGAAAGACATTTCACACAAATGCTGCTGCTGCTGCTGCTGCTGCTGCTAAGTCACTTCAGTCGTGTCTGACTCTGTTCGACCTTATAGACGGCAGCCCACCAGGCTCTGCCGTCCCTGGGATTCTGCAGGCAAGAACACTAGAGTGGGCTGCCATTTCCTTCTCCAAATACTAACCCCCAAAAAGCTGGTACTGCTGTATCAGTATCAGTATCAGGCGAAATAGATTTTAAGGCAAGAAAGCACTACTACAGATTTAGAGGGTCATTTTTATAAAAAATACAATCCAAGGGGAAGATATATAAATGTTAAATTTAAATGAACCTAACAATAGCCTTCAGAGAAGGCAATGGCACCCCACTCCAGTACTCTTGCCTGGAAAATCCCATGGATGGAGAAGCCTGGTAGGCTGCAGTCCATGGGGTCGCTAAGAGTCAGACACGACTGAGTGACTTCACTTTCACTTTTCACTTTCACACATTGGAGAAGGAAATCGCAACCCACTCCAGTGTTCTTGCCTGGAGAATCCCGGGGACAGGGGAGCCTGGTGGGCTGCCGTCTATGGGGTCGCACAGAGTCGGACACGACTGAAGCGACTTAGCAGCAACAATAGCCTTAAAATAAAGTAAAAATCAATAATAGTATAAAAAAATAGACAAGTTCACAGTCATAACTTTTCACACAACTCTCTTAGTATAGAACAAATAGAACAAAAAATCAGTAAATATCCAGAAGATTTTAATAGCACAATGAACAAAATTAACCCAATAATGCATAGAACACTGAACCTAACAATTTCAGAATACACATTCTCTTCAAGCACATAGAAGACGCACCAAAATTGATCATGTACTGGGTCACAAAACAAAGGATTAAAATAATACAAATGACATTCAATGATCATAAGGGCAATTAAGCCAGAAATCAACAACAAAATAATAAATAGAAAAACCACACATGTTTTGAAAATTATAAAACATACTTTTAAATAAACCATGGGTCAAAGAAGAGATAATATTGAAAATTGTAAAATACTTTGATTTCAACTAAAATGAAAATACTACCTATCAAAGTTTGTGGGATGCAATCAAAGCAATACTTACAGGGAAAGCTATAGCCTGAAATGTTTATATTTGAAAAGAAAAAAAACCTGAAAACAAAAAAACTAGACATTCATTTGAAAAATCTAGAAAAAGAACAACAAGATAAACACAAAGAAAGTAGAAGGAAAGAAAACATATGACAAAGTTCATCCAAGATTAGAGGTTGGCAGAGCAGATGTGGTTGAAGGTAATAAGTAGGAGGGAATTGAGGAAGCTTGAAAGTATGGGCAGCAAAAGGGGTGAAGTGGATGTGGTAAAGGAGGGTATAGCAGGAAGATTGGAGAATATGGATGGGTCTAGAGACCTGAGGTCACAAAGACACGAGATCACAGAGCTATTTAACGGGAGTAAGGGAGTTAGTTGGAGGTGAATACATAGGAGTTTTTGGTTAGTGTGGAATTTTAAGGTTAAGGGTTTCATATGTGAAACAGTTGTAAATGAAGAAAATATGTCACATGTAGCCATGTAAGTGGGTTGCTGGAATGAGGTGGAGTACTTTTACATATCTGTTTAGAAGTCTTTCTCTGACTCTACTTTGGATTATAAGACCTCACAGGATTAGAAACACCTTACTCATTTCTACATCCCTATTACATAGTAAATGCTCAACAAGTGCTTGTCTACCCTAACTAATATAGGCACTATGCTAAGCACTTTACACACATTTTAAAAATTTAATCCTTACAACAAGTCTATGAAATACCTTCAGTTCAGTTCAGTTCAGTTCAGTCACTCAGTTGTTTCCGACTCTTTGTGACCCGATGAATCGCAGCACGCCAGGCCTCCCTGTCCATCACCATCTCCCAGAGTTCCCTCAAACTCATGTGCATCGAATTGGTAATACCATCTAGCCATCTCATCCTCTGTCGTCCCCTTCTCCTCCTGCCTCCAATCCCTCCCAGCATCACAGTCTTTCCCAATGAATCAACTCTTCACATGAGGTGGCCTGAGTCTTGGAATTTCAGCTTTAGCATCAGCCCTTCCAATGAACACTCATGACTGATCTCCTTTAGAATGGACTGGTTGGATCTCCTTGCAGTCCAAGGGACTCTCAAGAGTCTTCTCCAACACCACAGTTCAAAAGAAACAATTCTTCGGCACTCAGCTTTCTTCACAGTCCAAGTCTCACATCCATACATGACCACTGGAAAAGCCATAGCCTTGACTAGACGGACCTTAGTTGGCAAAGTAATGTCTCTGCTTTTGAATATGTTATCTAGGTTGGCCATAACTTTCCTTCCAAGGAGTAAGCGTCTTTTAATTTCATGGCTGCAATCACCATCTGCAGTGATTTTGGAGCCCCCCAAAATAAAGTCTGACACTGTTTCCATGCTTCCCCATCTATTTCCCATGAAGTGATGAGACCAGATGCCATGATCTTAGTTTTCTGAATGTTGAGCATTAAGCCAACTTTTTCACTCTCCTCTTTCACTTTCATCAAGAGGCTTTTTAGTTCCTCTTCACTTTGTGCCATAAGGGTGGTATCATCTGCATATCTGAGGTTATTGGTATTTCTACTAATACACAATTTAAGAGAGAAGGAAAGTGAAGTTAAGTAACTTGCTCAAAACTGTACAATGAATGAACAGCTACTTGTGCTAAAGTCCTGAGAGTAGATGTTTACTACAGTCCTAGTAGACAAGCTATGCCCAAAGCAATCACTAGGCCCTGTTGTGATTCTGAAGAGCAAAATTTCGCTGAAGCAGTAAAAACATCATGCTATCAACATTTTCAATGGAATCCTCAAGCTGGTTTATAAAATGTATATCCTTCCTCTTTGCCTCTCAACTGTCTACTTCTCTTACCCCATCACACTTCAACCACTCCCCAAATCCAAGCATTTTACTGCCTGCCTTCTTCCGGGGTTCATCGTTTTCATACAGCTCAATCCCCCTTCTTTCCTGGCTGATTCGATCTTATCCATCTCCCTATTTATGAAACTAGAATAAAATAATAATTAATGCTTTGAGATCTCAGTACTTGTGCTATTCAGAACAGAAGTGTTTCAGAACTAAATCATCAGTCCAAAAATTACTTGTAGGTATACTTCACTGAAGAATTTGTAATGATGACCATCAGAGAAATAATGCTTATAATGATAATAACAACTACTTATAAGAACTCTAGAAACTATCCATAATTAAAGAAAAGCCCTCTTTCAACCCAATATTCCTCTCTAGCTATTCCCTCATTTCTCTGCACTTCAGAGCCAAACGTTTCAACAGAGTTATCTGTATACACACTATGAGGAGTTCCTTGCCTCCCTATTCACTTTTCAACCCATTCTAATCTGGCTTTAGGCCTCTCCACTCCAATGAAACCACTGCTGTTATTGCAACAAGCCACCTCCATCTTGCCAAATACAATAGAAATTTTATCCTTATCTTACTTGAACTCTCTGCAACATTTGACATTGTTCACTTTTCCCTCCAAGTTAAAACATTTTCTTCTTTGGGTATTGTGACATGACACTGCTGATTTTCCCCCTGCCTCACTGGATGCTCTTCTTTAGTCTCCTTTGCAGATTTCTCCTGACATTGTGGTACCTCAGGACTCACTGCTGGGTTTTCTTCTCTTTTTTCTTTATACATTCAACCCTTGATATCCAGAGTGGATTGGTTCCAGAAGGCCCCCACACATACCAAAATCTGCAAATGTGCAAGTCTTACATAAAATGGCATAGGACAGGAATATAGCCAGTCCTCCTTATCCTAGGGTTTCACATCTGTGGATTCAACCAGTTGAAGATCAAAAACTGAGGTTGGTTGAATCTGCAGATGCAAAAGCCATGGATACAGAGGGCCACTGTATTCTTTTTCTATGTTATCTTATCCAGATTATGGCTTCAAATACCACAAATATGCTGATAACTCTCAAGTTTATTTCAATACTGTACTCTGAGTATATAACATGTATATTTGACTACCTACTTGACATCTTCATTTGGATATCTGGCAGACACCTTAAACTTATTATGTCAAGAACTTTTGCTATTTTTCCCAAATAGCTCATGTTCCTATCTTCTCCATCTCAGTCACCACTGTTTATCCAGTTACTTAAAGAAAAATTCTAGGCATTATTCTTAATTGCTTCTTTTTCCTCACCTCAACAACATATCTATCAGTAAGTCTTCTTGAATTTATCTCCAAAATTTATGTAGAATATATCCATTCATTTCATAAAAACTGCCACCACCTATGTCCAGGCCTACCCTGGATTGTGGAAGTTTCTTGCCTGGTCTCATTTCCTCCTCTCTATTCTCTTCAAGTACAATTCTCCACATAGCAGCAAAATTTATCTTACTGAACCCTTCAATGACTCCCCATTTGGCTCTTTGAATAAAAGCCAAAAATCTTTTTTATGGTTATATGTGAGCCACTCTTGTTTTTTAATAAGCAAATAGAAGACTTGGACAACACTATACACCAACTAAACCTAAACATGCATCTATAGAGCATTCTACCCAGTAACAGCAGAATATATAATCTTCTCAAGTGAACATGGAATATTCTCCAGAAAAGACTATATGCCAGGCCATAAAATAATCTTTGAAGCATTTAAAATGGTTGAAATCTTACGATAGTCTCTACCACAAAGGAATAAAATTGGAACTAAATAACAGAAATTTGAGAAATTCACAAATAAGTGGAAATTAAATAAAACACTCCTAAATAAATACTGTGTCAAAGAAAAAATCACAAAAGAAATTTGAAAATAGTTTGAGATTAAAAAAAAAAGCAAAACTACAATATGCCAAAGATTATGGGATATAGCTAAAGCAGTGCTTAGGGGGAAATTTATAGCTGTAAGACCTTTACTTAAAAAGCAGAAATATCTCAAATCAATACCCTAGCCTCTCACCTGAAGAAACTAGAATAAAAGGTAAAGTACACACAAGGCAAACATAGGGAAGGAAATAGTAAAAATTAGAACAGAGATAGATAAATTGGAAAGTAGAAAAGCAATAGAGGAAATCAAAGAAACAAAAGTTGGTTTGAGAAAAACAGCAAAACCGACAAGCACTGATGGATATGTGTTTGAGCTAACTCCAGGAGATAGTGAAGGACAGGGAAGCCTGGCCTGCTGCAGTCTGTGGGCTCGCAGAGAGTCGGATAGGACTTAGTGACTGATCACCAACAGCAATGGTCAGGAACAAGACAGGTATGTCTTCTCTTGCCAGTTTCATTTAACATTGTCCTGGAGGTTTTAGCCAGAACAATTAGGCAAGAAAAAGAAATAAAAGGCATCTAGACTGGAAAGGAAGATGTAAAAATATCTATTTGCAGATGACTTGATCTTATATACAGAAAACACTAAGAAATCAAATTAAAATATTACTATAAACAGTTCTGCTAGGTTTTAGGAGACAAGAGCTATATATAAAAGTCAGTTATATTTCTATACAGTGTACAGTTCAAAAACTAAAATTAATAAAACAATTCCAACCACAATAACTCAAAAGCATAAAATACTTAGAAATACAGTTAACAATAGAAATGCAACATTATACTCTGAAAACTACAAAGCATTGCTGAAGGAAATTAAAGCAGATCTTAATAAATGGAGAGAAATCCCATGTTGATGGATTGGAAGACCAAATATTGTTAAGATGTCAATACACCTCAAAGTGATCTACATTCAATGCAATGCCTATCAAAATCCCAATTGGCTGCATTTCAGAAATTGACAAGATGATCACAAAATTAATATGGAAATGCAAGGGTCCCAGAAGAACCAAAATAATCTTGAAAAAGAATAACAAATTTAGAAGATCCACAGCTCCTCTTTTCAAAACTTTCCACAAAGCTACAGTAATTAAGACAGTGTAGTGCTGACCCAAGGACAGGCATGTACATCAGTGGAACAGAATACTGAGGGCCCAGAAATAAACCTTATATATTATTTTTGATTGTTTTCAATGGAGAACAAAGACTCTCTTCAACAAATATTGGCTGGGACAACTAGATATCTGTATGCAAAAGAATTAACTTGGACCCCTTCCTCACACTATATACAAAAATTAAATCATAATGAATCAAAGATGAAATATAAGAACTAAAACTATGAAACTTTTAAAAGTAAACATAGATGTAAATCTTCATGACTTTGTATTTGGAAATGCTTTCTTAGATATAATATCAAAAGTATAAGCCACAAATAAATTGGACACCACTGAGAAAGTGAAAAAAAAACCACACAGAGTGAAGGAAAATATTTGAAAATTATATATTCTGATATCTCAAATGTATAAAAAATTATTACAACCTAATAATAAGACAAATAACTCAATTTGAAAATGGGCAGAGGAAAGATCCTCTACGACCCACCTCCTAGGGTAATGGAAATAAAAACAAAAGTAAACAAGTGGGACCTAATTAAACTTAAAAGCTTCTGCACAGCAAAAGAAGCTATAAACAAGGTGAAAAGACAACCCTCAGAATGGGAGAGAATAATAGCAAATGAAACAACTGACAAAGGATTAATTTCTAAAATATACAAGCAGCTCATACAACTCAATGCCAGAAAAATAAACAACCCAATCAAAAAGTGGGGAGAAGACCTAAACAGACATTTCTCCAAAGAAGACATACAGATGGCTAACAAACACATGAAAAGATGCTCAACATCACTCATTATCAGAGAAATGCAAATCAAAACCACAATGAGATATCACCTTACACCAGTCAGAATGGCGAACATCAAAAAGTCTACAACAATAAATGCTGGAGAGGGTGTGGAGAAAAGGGAACCCTCTTGCACTGTTGGTGGGAATGTAAATTGATACAGCCACTATGGAAGACGGTATGGAGATTCCTTAAAAAGCTAGCAATAAAAGCACCATATGACTCAGCAATCACACTCCTAGGCATATACTCTGAGGAAACCAAAATTGAAATAGACACATGTATCCCATTGTTCATTGCAGCACTATTTATAATAGCTAGAACATGGAAGTAACCTAGATGTCCATCGACAGATGAATGGATAAAGAAGCTGTGGTACATATACATGAGGGAATACTACTCAGCCATAAAAAGGAACACATTTGAGTCTAATGAGGTGGATGAACCTAGAGCCTATTATACAGAGTGAAGTAAGTCAGAAAGAGAAATATAAATATCATATACTAACGCACATATATGGAATCTAGAAAGATGGTACCAAAGAATTTATCTGCAGGGCAGCGATGGAGAAACAGACAGAGAATAGACTTATGGACACAGGGAGAGGGGAGGAGAGGGTGACATAGATGGAAAAGGTAACATGAAAACTTACATTACCACGTGTAAAATAGATGGCCAATGGGAATTTGCTGTATGTCTCAGGGAACTCAAACAAGGGTTCTATATCAACCTAGAGGGGTGGGATGGGGAGGGAGATGGGAGGGAGGTTCAAAAGGGAGGGGATATATGAATACTTACGGCTGATTCATGTTGAGGTTTGACAGAAAACAACAAAATTCTGTAAAGCAATTAACATTCAATTAAAAAATAAATAAATTTTAATTTAAAAAGTAAATAAATACAAGTTAGGTTAAATATATTAAATAGAAAAAAATGGGCTGGGGAACTTCCTAGTGGTCCAGTGGTTAGAACTATATGCTCCCATTGCAGGGGGCACAGGTTTGATCCCTGGTCAGGGAACTGAGGTCCCCAAAGCTGCGTAGTGTGGCCAAAAATAAATTAAGTAAATAAATATGAGTAGAGGATTTGAATAAACATTTCTCTAAAAAAGATATACAAATGGGTGATAAGCACACGTTAGTCCTTACTGCTGCTGCTGCTACTAAGTCGCTTCAGTCATGTCCAACTCTGTGTGACCCCATAGACGGCAGCCTACCA
Source organism: Ovis canadensis (assembly GCF_042477335.2). Classification (NCBI taxonomy): domain Eukaryota; kingdom Metazoa; phylum Chordata; class Mammalia; order Artiodactyla; family Bovidae; genus Ovis; species Ovis canadensis. The sequence continues at coordinate 127,213,203 of NC_091727.1, forward strand.
GGCTCCCCCGGCCCTGGGATTCTTCAGGCAAGAACACTGGAGTGGGTTGCCATTTCCTTCTCCAATGCATGAAAGTGAAAACTGAAAGGGAAGTCGCTCAGTCATGTCCAACTCTTAGCGACCCCATGGACCGCAGCCTACCAGGCTCCTCCATCCATGGGATTTTCCAGGCAAGAGTACTGGTATGGGGTGCCATTGCCTTCTCTGGTTAGTCCTTAGAGAAGTGCAAATGAAAACTACAATAAAATACTACCTCTCACCCACTAGCATGGCTACAATAATAATTTTTTAAAATAAAAAAGTGTATAAGAATACATGAATTTTTGTATTGATTACATTGGAAGAAACACAAGCTGGAATCAAGATTGCTGGGAGAAATATCAATAACCTCAGATATGCAGATGACACCACCTTTATGGCAGAGAGTGAAGAGGAACTAAAAAGCCTCTTGATGAAAGTGAAAGAGGAGAGTGAAAAAGTTGGCTTAAACCTCAACATTCAGAAAACGAAGATCATGGCATCTGGTCCCATCACTTCATGCGAAATAGATGGGGAAACAGTGGAAACAGTGTCAGGCTTTATTTTGGGGGGCTCCAAAATCACTGCAGATGGTGATTGCAGCCATGAAATTAAAAGACGCTTACTCCTTGGAAGAAAAGTTATGAGCAACCTAGATAGTATACTCAAAAGCAGAGACATTACTTTGCCAACTAAGGTCCGTCTAGTCAAGGCTATGGTTTTTCCAGTGGTCATGTATGGATGTGAGAGTTGGACTGCGAAGAAGGCTGAGCGCCAAAGAATTGTTTCTTTTGAACTGTGGTGTTGGAGAAGACTCTTGAGAGTCCCTTGGACTGCATGGAGATCCAACCAGTCCATTCTGAAGATTTCTTTGGAAGGAATGATGCTAAAGCTGAAACTCCAGTACTTTGGCCACCTCATGCGAAGAGCTGACTCATTGGGAAAGACTTTGATGCTGGGAGGGATTGGAGGCAGGAGAAGGGGACGACAGAGGATGAGATGGCTGGATAGCATCACTGACTCAATGGACGCGAGTCTGAATGAACTCCGGGAGTTGGTGATGGACAGGGAGGCCTGGCGTGCTGCAATTCATGGGGTCGCAAAGAGTCAGACACGACTGAGCGACTGAACTGAACTGAACATTGAAATTATTATTTTAAATAAAAGGTCATTAAGTAAAAAAAAACAAAACAAAAACAAAAAAACAAGCATTAAAGAATGTGGAAAAATAGGAATTCTCACATATTGCAGATGGAATTTGAAAATGGTGCAGCCAGTTTGGAAAACAGTCTGGCCATTCCTCAAAAGGTTACATATGGAATTACCATATGGTATATAGCATATAATTCCATCACTAGCTATATACCCCCAAATGAAAACATACATCCACATAAAAGCTTGTACATGAATATTCATTGCAGCATTATTTATAATAATCAAAAAGTGGAAACAACCCAAATGTCAATCAAGTGATGAATGGATAAACTATAGTATAGCCATATAATGGAATGTTATTCTGCCATAAAAAAGAATAAAGTACTGATAGATGCTACAGCATGGAGGAACCTTGAAAACATGATGTTAAGTGAAATAAGACAAACACAAAAGGACAAATATTGTATGATTCCATTTATATGAAATGTCCAGAACAGGCAAATCTATAGAAACAAAAAATAGGTTTTGCTTGACAGAGGCTTGGGGGTGGGTGGCAGTGGAGAGAATAGAGAATGAATGCTAATGGGTATGGGGATTAGAAAAGTATTCCAAAATTATGTGGCTGCTTGCACAACTCCATGAATATATGAAAAACCATTGAATTTAAATGAGTCGACTGAATGCTTTGTGAATTATACCTTAATATAAAAAAAGAAAGAAGAATCAGAGATATTTGGGGGACTCAGAGCAAGCGAAGCATGGGAAATTTCAAGCCCCTTAGAAAAGTCATAAGCCATCACGAATCATCTGCAGTAGAAGTGGCAACATGGGGAGGGGGTTAGTTAGAGAGAAGCCTGTCAAGTGGTGTGGAAGAAATCCAGAATTCCTTGTGGGGACCTGTGGAGGATGCTGAAGGCAGCTGAGAATTAAGAGGCAGCATAGTTGCTAGGCAGTCGCTGTGGCATGAGTGAACAGACCAATGAGTTTCCTGACCAAATCACTGTGCATTGCCAATAGTGAGAGACTAATCCATAAATTATGGACATTTAAACAGTGAAGAGAGTGAGGCAAAATGAGCTAGACTTCAACTAGGATCCAGCAGAGATTATGGGACTCACTCCCTGCCATGAACTTTAAATCAAATGTTTGCACAAAAGAAAGCTTTAATTCAGAACACAGTTTTACATTTTAATTGACAACCTTAATCTATCCAACCTGTGCCCAACCTGTGCCTCCAGGCAACTGGAGTAGGTGCTCCAGAACATGATGAGATTAATTATAGGGAAACAACTGTATGTTTAAATTAAATTTGGAGGTGGGGCATACTTGCAGTATATACATTTTTTCACCCCACTAAATGCATAGAGGATAGTAGATGAAGTCTTTAAGGAAAAAAGAAGAGTGAAAAAGTCAAGTAAAGATTCTCCAAACTAAACACCTTTGCATTTTGGTTGCTCACAACTCCTGTTCAGTTCAGTTCAATTCAGTTCAGTCGCTCAGTCGTGTCCGACTCTTTGCAACCCCATGAACTGCAGCACACCAGGCCTCCCTGTCCATCACCAACTCGCGGAGTTTACTCAAACTCATGTCCATTGAGTCAGTGATGCCATCCAGCAATCTCATCCTCTGTTGTCCCTTTCTCCTCCCACCTTCAATGTTTCCCAGCATCAGGGTCTTTTCAAATGAGTCAGCTCTTCACATCAGGTGGCCAAAGTATTGGAGTTTCAGCTTCAACATCAGTCCTTCCAATGAACACTCAGGACTGATCTCCTTTAAGATGGACTGGTTGGATCTCCTTGCAGTCCAAGGGACTCTCAAGTCTTCTCCAACACCACAGTTCAAAAGCATCATTTCTTTGGTGCTCAGCTTTCTTCACAGTCCAACTCTCACATGCATACATGACTACTGGAAAAACCATAGCCTTAACCAGACAGACTTTTGTTGGCAAAGTAATGTCTCTGCTTTTTAATATGCTGCCTGGGTTGGTCATAACTTTTCTTCCAAGGTGTAAGGGTCTTTTAATTTCATGGCTGCAGTCACCATCTGCAGTGATTTTTGAACCCCCAAAATAAAGGCTCCCACTGTTTCCACTGTTTCCCCATCTATTTGCCATGAAGTGATGGGACTGGATGCCATGATCTTCATTTTCTGAATGTTGAGTTTTAAGCCAACTTTTTCACTCTCCTCTTTCATTTTCATAAAGAGGCTCTTTAGTTCTTCTTCACTAAGGGTGGTATCATCTGCATATCTGAGGTTATTGATATTTCTCAATATATTACAACTCCCATAACTGCCCAAAATAACATTCATTTTGATCATCTATTCTCTAAAAACTTTCCTTGCTAACCCACAACTAGCTAGTTTTGTGAATTCTTCCACATTCAGTATAGATATTCACATACCTAAATCTTATTGAAGAGTTGATATAACTTTGTCTCAAGGAAATAGCTAGTGAAACAACATTTGATTAACTTGCTTGACAAGAGAAGATATAAATGAAACAACTAGAAAACAGTCAAAAGTAGACCATGGTCCTTTGTCTCATTAATGTGTTCATTAGATAAAGACAGGTTTCAGGAAGGAAGGATCTGACTTGTAATCAAGAAAACAAAAGCTGATTTATCCATTTGAATTGAAAAGCAGGTAAAGAATTTCAGTATTTATTCACATATTCATTCAAATATAAAAGGGAACTGATCACCACCTCTGCCACCACAACCATGTGTCATATGTGTACAAGGTTAGATCAAAGTGGTAGCTAATAATACTACATTCTGCAGTTGTTCAAGGATGACAGTTGAGAAAGTTTGATGACAGAGGATAAAAATAACACTTGTTTGGGCATAAATGGAAGTTTTTTCATTGAACTATGTGAACATTCCTCACGTCACCTACACTGTCAGAAATCTAAGAAAACAATTTTGCAACATTTTTATGTGTTCACTACTCATCAAATCACAATTATTCTTTTTTTTCTGAAATGAAGAATAGCTACTGTAAGCATGAGAATAAATTGAGGTAATGATAAAATAATCAGCAACTATTAGGTATAATTCAATTTCCAGTTTTACTGCAGTTACTAATGTGCATAACCTTTGTTCAAGTAGTTTGTCACAGTTGTGTAACAAAGTGTTTGACAAGAGTTAGTTAATAGCAATTTACAGGCAGATACAGAAGCAGAAATCCTTACAGTATGAATATACTTTGTCAACAAAGAAACTATGGCCTATTTACTTCTTTTTTACTTAAAAGAAACATGGAATCTTTTGCTCCCAGCTTGACAGTCAGTTACAAAAAGCAGAAGGCACCTTAACGTTTCCTCTGGAGGATATTATCACTTCATTCCAGTATCAGCAGCGGGTAGAAACATGTGCTTTATCATACTTTGACCTTTATACTTCAAGTCAAGAGAATCCTAAACAAGGTCAGTTTCCTCATCCAGCATGCACTTTGTGCAGATGTAAAAAAAAGTTTTTTTCCCACAGAATTAGATCTGTGGGTTTTGTGTTTGAATGAAATGTTTATTTCTATGGTGGTGACTTTGCAAGAAAACAAGTGCAGAAGTATTTCCTCAAAGGCTAAAAGGAGGCATTACCACCACCACCACCACTTGCCAAGGGATTTGCAAAGCATCTTGAGGCTCATGGTTAGTATGGGAGACAAGCCAGAATTAGGAGAAGTTAGCACAGAGAGAAAAGGTGGAGCGTTTTCCCCCCCTTTTAGCCAGCCAATTCAACAAAGTCCTTCAGATAGTAACACCTAGTGGTCAGATAATTATGTCTTTTCTACAAGGATTGTATTTGGGTTTGTCTATTTCCTTTATGTTTGGAAGATTTGGGGTTTGCATTTAAAATCCTTGGGTGGAAAGCTATTTTTGTAACTCAACTGGGATGTCCTTGTCTTAGGGTTTCCCATTGCATCAGTCCCCTAGCCTGGACGATAACCATGATAGAGCTTTGTCTTTCAGATGAAATGCAGAACTAAGGACATGACTACTGGTGCTTATTAAAGATTCCCTGCTATTTTCACAAGAGTAGGGGTGTTAGACTCTTGTCTACTGGCCAGATTCTAAATTGGGAGATTACATTCTGCTTTCCTGAATTCCCCCAGCAGAAGCAGCCATCCATGGTATCCTGCTTTGCTTCCTGTGCTACACTGTTGTGTGATGTCATTAAATGGCTCTGCTTTTCTACTCTAGAAGTGACCACTTCTTAGTGGAGTGGTGAATAAATTGGTACCTATTGTCTGATATTGTATTTGTCCTAGTTTCAAACAAATTAAAAGGTAGGCTCTGATAGTTAAGGGTAAAGAACAAAACAAAACACTCTAACGGTACTGGTTGTTGTGAAGCAGTAAAAAAAAAAAAAGAAAGAAAGAAAGAAAGAAAGAAAATCTGCTTTCTCTTCTGCAACACAGACAAATTAATACATTTTTAAAAAAACTACACTAGTGGTTGACAACAAATTGTTATTTTGCCTCCAACAGGAGGATAGTTCTAACAGCAATGATGAGGTTTGAGAGGATGTGATCACATATCACAAACCAGTTAAACCACCTCTTTCGCCTTTAGGTTGAGTCTAACTATCCTAGACAATTGATCTGTCTGTTTCATAAAATCTCTCTTTTAGGAGCGTCTTCATCTTTTCTTCTTAACATATTTCAGTCTTTTTTAATCTTTCCATAAAAATGATGTTCTTGTTTTTATTTAACCTCCAGTCCACCTACTGTAGCTTAATGTCACCATCTTTTATCCATCTCTAGCCTTTTATACTGCACTAGTACTGAGAGGCCGGAGAAGGCGATGGCACCCCACTCCAGTACTCTTGCCTGGAAAATCCCATGGACGGAGGAGTCTGGTAGGTTGCCGTCTATGGGGTCGCGAAGAGTCGGACACGACTGAAGCGACTTAGCAGCAGCAGCAGCAGTAGCAGCAGTACTGAGAGGCAGTGTAGCACAACAACATGGTTTTTGGAGTCAGACATGCCCACGTTAAAATCCATCACTTTATAGGTTGTATGATGTTGGGCAAGTTACTACTGAGGTTCAAGTTCCTCATCTGTAAATGAGCAACCTCTTCAACCTCATGTGAAAATCAAATGACATAATATATTATTCGTAGGGTTATGGGGTAAGATGACAGAGAAGGCAATGGCACCCCACTCCAGTACTCTTGCCTGGAAAATCCCATGGGCGGAGGAGCCTGGAAGGCTGCAGTCCACGGGGTCGCCGAGGGTCGGACACGACTGAGCGACTTCACTTTCACTTTTCACTTTCATGTATTGGAGAAGGAAATAGCAGCCCACTCCAGTGTTCTTGCCTGGAAAATCCCAGGGATGGGGGAGCCTGGTGGGCTGTCGTCTATGGGGTAGCACAGAGTCGGACACGACTGAAGTGACTTAGCAGCAGCAGCAGGGGTAAGATGAGGCATGGTATTTGGCACCCAAAAAGTGCTCAATAAATAGTAGTTATTCATCTGATTAGGTGCACAAATCTGACTCAATTCATAAACTTTTAGAGTGGGGAAGCATACTTCCTGGATTTCAACACAAGTCCCCTGGTAGCTCAGTGGTAAAGAATCCGCCTGCCAATGCAGGAGACACAAGAGACATGGGTTTGATCCCTGAGTCGGGAAGATCCCCTGGAGAAGGGAATGGCAACCCATTCCAGTATTCTTGCCTGGGAAATCCCAAGGACAGAGGAGCCTGGTGGACTACAGTTCATGGGGTTGCAGAAGAGTTGGACATCACTTAGTGACTAAATAACAACAGTGTCATAAACATACTAGGCAGAGAGGCTCAAAATTTGTTGACTTATTTTTCCCCTGGAGTGAAATGAACAGCCCTCACCTATCTGCAAGATATCACATATTTAGCTCAAAGGTGACAAAATCGATCAATCCTCTGATGCCTCCAAATATGTAGATACATCGCTTTGTCTAGATGTTTTGGCAAGGCATAGACACAACACAATAAGCTTAGACTTTCTGTTTCTATGAGGTTTCATTTCTATGAATATTTTACATTTGATTATTGTCTTGGGCGCCCAGAATGGGAGTGACTCAATCAAACGCCTCCTCATCCATCCAAGCATTCTTTGAGAAAATTTTAAAAGAATACTAGCAACTAATTATATACCTGAACAAAATCTTTCAACTTGTGACCAAGTATACTACCCGCCCTGTTTATCTGTAAGATCTGTGCTAACTACAGATATATTTCTAACTGCTTTGTTCCCAAGCCAATCCCCTCTCCCAATAACCCACCGGTGCAAGTTCCAGACCACAGTGAACATCTGTGAATCAGTGAGGTGTTGGTTAGGATTTTATTTTTTGCTTTTAAAGGTCTTTATGGGGCTAGGAAGGAAAGTTGAGGAACACGCATGGGGATATATAGAGTCGATTGGGCTGGAATGTCTGTCAATAAGGACAGAGTGTGTCTCTTTTACCGTATTCTTGGAAAAAAGATTATGTGCGTGTTCAGATGGAGTCACTGCAGTATGGCCCGTTCCCTGACTGATTCATAAGGGGCGATCTCAGGTGTGGAGTTCCAAGCACCTGCTTGATCACACTCCGGCAGTTCAGAACCTCGCGTATTTGAGGCCGGTGGCTCAGGTTCCACTTAATTTGGCTCAGGTGTCACTAACACTCTGTGCAGTGCCCGTCACTGAGTCGTACTTTGGGACTTGGATACTTACTTCAGACTTTCTTGTTTCTCCCCGCTTCCTTCCCATTAGTTTCCCTTTCGCTCCTCCGTCTCCGGGGTGCCCACTTCCTCCCTTTGCTCCCATTCTCCGCTTTCTTCTCTTTCCTTCCTACTGGGCTTCCCGTCTCTCATCCTCGGAGGGCCGCGAGGCTCGAGGCTCAGGCTCGGCTCCGAGGAGGAGGAGGCGCGAGGCCGGCGGGACAGGCGCGAGGTGCCGAGCCGCGAAAGCGCGGGGCGCGCGCCGGGGCGGGGGCGCGCGCGGGCTGGCCGCGTGGCCGGGCGGCCGGACCAGGGAGCGGCGCGCGCGCGCGTGGCCCGCGAGCCCCTGGCGCGCCCCCGGCGGCCGGGGCCGCAGCGTGCTCGCCCCCGCCGCCAGCTCGCCTCACTTATGGGTCGGAAGCGCTGCGTGGGGGAGACTGTTCCAAGATGGCGGCGGGTTGCTGCGGGGTGAAGAAGCAGAAACTGTCCAGTTCGCCCCCCTCTGGCTCGGGTGGCGGTGGTGGCGCCTCCTCCTCCTCCCACTGCAGCGGAGAGAGCCAGTGCCGAGCCGGGGAGCTGGGACTAGGAGGCGCCGGTACGCGGCTCAACGGGCTAGGAGGTCTAGCCGGAGGAGGTAGCGGCAGCGGCTGTACCCTCTCTCCCCCCCAGGGCTGCGGCGGCGGCGGCGGGGGGATCTCCCTGTCGCCCCCTCCGAGCTGCGGAGTGGGGACCCTACTTTCTACCCCGGCCGCCGCCACCTCTCCCTCGCCCTCCTTGTCGTCCGCCGCCTCGTCCTCATCGCCCGGCTCCCGGAAGATGGTGGTGTCAGCGGAGATGTGCTGCTTTTGCTTCGATGTGCTCTACTGTCACCTGTACGGATACCAGCAGCCCCGGACCCCCCGGTTCACCAACGAGCCCTAGTGAGTACCGTGCCCTCCGCCGCCCTCTCCCTTGCGCTCGGGATGGGGCTCAGAGTTGAGGCAAAGTACGAGTCCGCCTCCCCGCCGGCCGCTGCCCCTGCCCCTCTGGCTGCCCCGGGTCCCTGGAGCCACTCTCCCTGAGTACGGGCACCCCGCACTTTCTGCCCTCTGAGACAAGCGCCCCACACTTGGAGAGGGGTGCTGCTGCGAGAGATGGCTCGCTGACTCCCAGAGGTGTTCGCTTTCTCTTTGAGGTAACTTCGAGGAGTTTTGACCCTCTCCTTCGCCACCCCGGCTCCCCATCTCTGGGTTTGGGAGCTCTGGATCCCTCACGGTGTTGACCTCTCCTGGATTGGGTTTCCTTGACCCCCAGTGAAAGTCCCGCCGGTGTTCCCGCCCCGCGTACCATGCACATGGAGCGTTACTATCCCATTGCAGCGTAAAAAATAGCAACTATCCAACTTCTGTTCTGCCAGTGATGGAACTTAGCTCCGGAGCCTATGAGCTTACCCATCTTTTTCCTTTGGGTTTCCTTGTGTCCTGGGGAGGGAAGACACATGTTCCCTTAGTACCTATTTTTATCCGAACTTACCCATTAAAATGTGTTTCTAGTGAAGCGCACCGCTGGCTCTCTCACATTTAAAGAGTGAGTTTTTTTTTTTTTTTAATTCCACCGTCTGGGTAATGGCTCATTCAAAGAGAGCTGTCCCCATAGAGCCACTGTCAGTTTGTACATTACGCGTGCACTCGCTTTTGTGTCTATTTCACTTTTAAGAAACCCATGTTAGGCTTGACGATTCGGGAACTAGTTAAACAGTAAGTGTGTAGGAATTTTTATGGTTTCCTCCGGTTTTGTACTTTTATTTTACCCTTCAAGTGTGTGGTTGAAATTGTTTAAAATAAAACTGTTACAGCTAAAAGCCAGGTTAATGCTAATCCCTGTCCATTTGGATGTGTGGGAGATGGGGCATGTGTTGTTTTTCTAATGTGTACACTTGAGTGTAAACTGACTTTTTGAGTTAAATGCTCAAGACGGAATGTAAAGCCTAAGGAAGGGCAGAATGACAAAGAGGGTGATTGTTTTTCTTATGAGTACTTAGCATCAATGGGTAAAATAATAGAGAAAAATTTCAGTGAAACTTACACTGAAAAGCATCAACCCTTTTTCTGGCTAAGACAAGTGCCCCTTGTCCCCATACCGTAAGTACCTAAATTGATGTTCTTTTAAAACTGCTTCTTTTCATTTTGTGAGATTAGGGGATTAACTGCAACTGGATAGTATAAACACTCTGCCTAGTCTAAAAATATTCATTTAATATGTAAAGTGAAAATTGCAATAAAGTATCCTGGAAATTGTAAATTCGTTTTGTTTTTCTTTGGCTTTGATACTTGAAATGTATTTCATTTTGTATTTTTGCTACTTTCCTGTGGTCTGTGCATTTTCTTTCAGACCTGGTTCCTCTTTGGGCATTGGTTCATAAGAAATGCTTGAAAGAGCAGAGACTGACACTTTGTCAAATTACATATCTTGATAACTTTCATAGTTTCAATTCTAAAAGCTTAAATCCTAAACCCACACCTGTACTTAGCCAATTTGCTTTTTGGTTAGGAAGTAGAATTCATTTTGAAAAAGACTGCCATGTAAAAAAAAAAAAGTCTATGAAATATTTATTAGGTTGAGTCACTTATTTGTGACTTTTCTGCCTTCTCTTGGATGTCTATGGTGTATTAAAGCCAGTCCGGGGATGATACATAGGTTGGCTCAGCAAAGTCATGGAACTGCAAAAATTCTCTCCTGTTTAGTTATATGAGTTTGGCAAAGGCTATTTTACTATTCACGCTCCATTGCTCCAAAGCATATGCGAACACACTTTCAGGAGGTGCTATTTTCACACATTTTAAAGTGAGTTTGGGTTAACTGAATGACTGTAAGAAGAATTTTAAAAGGAAAGTGAGCTTGACCAGCTCATACAGAAACTGCTTTTGAAAGTGTCATTTAAGAGTGGCTACTTTATACACATATTTAAGTATTATTTCTCTAATACCCCACCCACTGGATTTATTTCTCTTGGAATTAAACAGAAAAAATAAGACACCCTTTGACCACTGTGGATATGTTGCAACAATGGTGAAAGAATAATAACTGTTATCATTTAGCAGGCCTTGACTGTGTGTGTCATGTATTCCACCAAACAACAAATTTAGAAGAGACACTGAACATGACCAAGGGGAGAATGGAAGCTCACTTAAGTGGAAAGAGGAGTGCATCTTTATTTTCATTTATCTTAAAGTCATTTTGGAGGTGGACTGTGGACGAATTTAGGAAAACTTCTTCAAAGCAGGGTTTGATCATGGGAGTAAAATAACTAGAATCACTTGACAGTGCCTTAGTAACCAGCACCCATTTTCTTTCTGTTTTACATATTTAATAGCATTGTGTACTTGTTAGTGTGGCTTGGTGTTGGGGGCCATAAGACATAAATAGATACATTGCTCCCCCCCAGAGTTATTAGTATCATGGTGTCATGAGCAGTGCTGTTTAGGTCCTGTCTCTGTCCACCGGAAGACGTGCTTTTGACAGTGGCACATTGTCCTATGGAAAAGCACACCGTTTTAATCCCTTCCCAGGACCTTTCTGCCAAAATGTCGGTCACTGGTGAAATCTGCCTTTTACGGGCTGAGAAGTTCCAGTGACGCTTCCACTCCAGTAGGTTATTAGAAATCTCCATGATCTATCAGTTTCAGGTTTGGCAGGGAGGGTGTCACTATAGGAACAGGCTGTATGGATACAGATTCTTCACTGTATCTGCTGTTTCAACTGTATCAACACAGCACGGTTGCTACTGTTTCCTTGAGTACCTACCTCATTGCAAAGAAGTAGCCGTAGCCGGGGCTTGGGAGGAGAGTGGAAATCTGTTCAGTGGAGGACAGGTAACATTTGTGTTCAGAGTGAGGAATGAATGACTGAATCCTTGGTCTCAGTTGTACAGCCACATGTGCCCACAGAACTAAGGTTCAAAACATGATTTAAAGCAAACATGACTTTAGGTGCATTTTACGATTCACAGAGCTTTGGATTTCTAGATGGGAACGTTATAAGGGATCCACTGTGCCAAGTGTTGAGCCAGTTCTACTCCAGAACTGTCCTTCCCAACTTTGGCTGCACATGGGAATCACTGAAGAATTACTAAAAAGACAGATGCCTGAGTCCCAACCCCAGAGATTCTGATTTAATTGGTCTTGGATAGGGCCTGGGCATCAGGAGTTTTAGAATCTCTCCAGGTGATTTTTTGACATGCAGCTGAGGCAGAGGACCAGTATGTTGTATTCGACTAGGCCTTTCTCCTGAGATTGTGATTAATTTGGTGTGGGGTGGTTCCTGGGCACTCGGATTTTATGAGCCTTCTGAGTGATTTTTGGTAAACAGCCGGTTTGGGGAAACACTTGCAGTGTGGTCTGCAGACACATCACCTGGAACTTGTTCAAAATGTAGGCTCACATACCCCAGCTCAGACCTGCCGAATCTGAATCTGCATTTTGACAAGCCTCCCCAGGTGACTCTTAGGCACATGGAAAAGTTTGGGGAGGTGTGGTTCTCAAACTTTACTTCATAAGCTCCTGTAGTGCTTGTTAAAACACAAATTGCTGGGCCCCATTCCCAGAGTTTCTGATTCAGTCGGTCTGGGGTGGGGCCGTGAATTTGCATTTCAACCAAGCTCCCTGGTGATGCTGCTGCTACAGTTCCCAGGACCACACGTTGAGCCCCGCTGGTTCGGACAGCCGAAGACCTGAATAAAGTACTCGAGCAACTGTAAGGGAATGGCACTTTCACTGTCAGCTTCCAATGTAAAACTTCCTGCTTTCATGCCAATATCCTTTATCGTGCTCTCTTTCTAACTTACACCAGAGAGACTGAATGCTGCCAAGATCATAATAAGAGTCTGAGGTTCTTGGGATGGTTTCAGTCCGAGGTGAGATTGAGGGGAGGAAACCCTTACCTGGAAACGTGCAGTATGATTTTAGGTGTTTTTTTCCCAGAAATTGTTAAATGTGAGGAGCACATTTTAGGAATAAAAGCAGCTCAGATATGATATCTTTAAGTGAGTTTTATTGATTTTACTAACTAAAGCCCCCTTCTGTTCCCATAAAAAAAATGCTTTGATGATTAGCTCACTAAATAACATGTTGTCATAAGATTTTAAAAGCTTTTTGCTCACACTTATGCTTGCTGGATTGCATTTTAAGAATTTCCCTCATTAACAAAGAAACATAAAAGGATCCTGCTAAGGCACTGGGATTGTTCAGTCTTATATCTTTAATACTGTGTTGCATGTCACATCCCATGAACTTTTATTTTAATCTTCTTACCACCTTTGAAGTTAATGCAGTACTACATTTTGTATAAACCAGAGCACATAAAAAATACTTTACTATTAAACATCAATAAGTGTGTTTTCCCCCATTGCAGTGAACAAAATGTATTTTTTAAAAAATCCACTCTTGGACATGCAGATTTTCAGATACCCTCATCAGGTGTTTGAACAATTACCTTTTTCTTGTCTTGTCACAGTAGTCAAATTACTGTTTGTCGGTGTGCTTGGGAGGAATTGGGTTGCTGTAGGGAGGTGAGAGGTAGGCACTTTGTTTCATTAGAACAGTAATGATCCTATCACATGTTAGTAAGAAGGATGATTTGATAATACAGCTCAGGTCAAAATGATATTAAATCAGCATTTTAAGCACAGACTATTTCTGTTAAGTCCCTTTTGGATGAAGACTGACCAGAATAGCTGGAAGATGTGTGTTTCTCCTAGATGATGCTACTAAGCCATTACAGATTTCCTCATCTATGCTAGTGTAATGATCGTAATGTATAGTTCTTTTAAAATAATAGTCTGAAAAATTGTTGAGCATTTTGGGAGGTATTATATGGGTTGTTTTTCAACAAGGTCTATTTCCATTGGAAGGCAATCTGGTGTCCTATCTTACAGAAAAGAAAGCAGGGCATGCCCCCAGTTGTCATTTATGCTGTGAAAACCTTCAGTGACTGAAATGGTAGGCTATAGAAATATAAATTACAAAATTATTTTTACATCCATGCATGAAGGTGTATGTAGGGCAAGGTATATTTAGTTACAAAGGAAAACTCGATGCTTATTTTACCTTCTTCCCCATATGGCCAAAGGGAGTGATAACCTAGCTCATAATTTTTCGTGCTTATGAATTGTGTTTGTGCTACATTCAGGTCCCAGTTAGTTGATAGCAACCAAGAAGGACCTCTCAGTCCAGTGGGAAGAAAGACCACTACTGAGAAAGAGAAAACTGCTCTGTTAGCCCACGCATATATTGTTTTTTTCTCTAAGTATGTGTTTCTCAGAAACAGACTAACATTCACATTGTTGTCTTTAAAAGACTGCACACTTTTTGCAATTGTGTTAAAACACTATATCCTATTACTGCAGTTTATTATAATTTTGGAGTCAGTTGTGCTTCCCATTAACAGACCATCTTTTTGAGAACGTATGTGTGTGAAACACTAAAACTTGTGCAATGAGATTCGTCAGAGTTCCCTGTTTCAATAGGCGTTTTTCTGTTCTCTCCATGTCGCACATGCTTGCCTGTTTTAAAGCAGCACAATGACCAGGGCTTTTACATTTAAATTTTCTTAAATAGTCTTTTTTCCCCCCCAACTTGTGTAATAATGTCTTTTTGATACTGTTCTGAATCAATTAAGCTAAGTGCATGAGGACCAGCAGTAAAACCCAGGGGCTGCCAAGAATGGACCTTCAGTGTGTAAGCTGTCTTTCCACAATCAGTAATTGGGCAGTTGCTCAGAGGACACTGGAGACAGTGTGGGAAGCCAGTGGTTGTGTAGGTGGGAAGAGTAGATTCCCAACAGTGAACTTATTTAGAGTTGAGCTTCTGTAGTTACAGTGTTGCTAAGAGCAAAAATGAGCCACAAGCTTATGTAGTAGAAAGAAAAGTGCCCAAAGGAAAAAGTATGGTGTAATAATGTAGTTGGTTGGGTGGGGCATATTTTATGTTTGGTCCAACCATAAGTGGCATCTTTTCTATCACGTGTGGGTGTATTTTCTACAGCTGTTAGTGTACCATACTTTCAAACTTGCTCACCTGTAAAAATGTTAGTGTTGAATAGCTGAGTGGAAATTATATGTCACTGGGGAAGAAACCTGTTTTTTTTTTTTTTTTTCTTATTAGCATATACACTTCGCTGAGTTCCGTGGTTGGAAACTAGAGAAATAGAAGAATAATTCTATCCTCACAGAGCTCACAGTGTTGTTTAAGATATGATACTTAACATGCTTGCAGAGCAATATATAGATGATTATAGGTGAATTAGACGCATGAAAAGTACTCTGCATGAGCATGGTAATGACATGGGGTATAGGAGTGGCCAAGAAGAAGGCTTTGGGGAGAGGACAACTTTCGAGCCAGGTTTTTAAACGGCAGAAGCACAGAGATTATTGGTAAGAGCCTGTGAACAGTAGATCTAGAAGTCTTACTTGGTTGTTCTCAAACCGGTTGCTGTCACCGCCACACCCCTTGCCACAGCACTTGGGGATTCCCAGCAGCTGTCTTCAGTCAGCAACTTAAACACTCAGCATTTGCCATACCACTCCCCTTGCTCTAAGCTCATAAAACTTCAAGGAAATGGAAAGTAGCCTTTTGGCTTGGGAACCTTCTGAGAATGCTGCATGAGAAATATTGGATCTGATTATAGTTTTTCATGTTAGGAAGGAAACAGAATTTGTAGACGAGTCCTCTAGAATGCAGGATGAATTAGAAGAGGAGTCTAAAGGTAGGAGAGAACAGTGAGACTTAAGGTGATGAGGGCACAAGGAATGGACCCCAGGGACATAGTTTGTGAATCTAGGAAGGTTGGAAAATCAAGAAGTGGAAGGAGTTATCAGTGTATGCAGGGACTCGCACTCTAGGGCCAGGTTTTGTGTAGGAGTGTGGAAAGGTCCCAGCTCACCTGTTTTTTGGCTCCCATCATTGCCTCTTCTTTTCTTGGCTCTGTGCCTAGCTATTCTTGTGCTCAGGAAAAGTTTGTTCAACAGCTCTGTTGGAATTGCTGTGAAATTTGATTCAAGTGTAAGGACCTTCCTTCCACCTTTCACCTATTCCCAACTGTATCTAATTTGAGAGAAAGGAGTAGAAGACATGTTGGTTTGATTGAATTTGGATTGACTATGAAGATAGCTGAGATAGCTTTTGGACAAGGACCTGAAATTAGGTGATTGCATGTGAGTAAAGAGGCATTATGGGGGGAAATCTACCAAATTCCCATTGCTGGGGCAGGTGAATGTAAGAGAGGCTCTGAACATAATTCAGAATTTATAAATCTGAGGAACCAGGAGGAACGGTGGTGCCACTAAAAATCATGGTGGCGGAGGGGATCAGTTCAGTCGTTTAGTCGTGTCCCTCTTTGTGACCCCGTGGACTGCAGCACGCCAGGCTTCCCTGTCGATCACCAACTCCTGTAGCTTGCTCAGACTCATGTCCATTGAGTTGGTGATGCCATCCAACCATCTCATCCTCTTTCGTCCCCTTCTCTTCCTGCCTTCAATCTTTCCCAGCATCAGGGTATTTGCCAGTGAGTCAGCTCTTTGCATCAGGTGGCCAAAGTATTGGAGCTTCAGCATCAGTCCTTCCGATGAATATTCAGGACAAATTTCCTTTAGGATAGACTGGTTTGATCTCCTTGCAGTCCAAGGGACTCTCAAGAGTCTTCTAGAAATAAATAATTGGTCTGGTGAAATCAGATTTTTAATATGTATATTTCAGGTGTTGGCAGTTATCAATGTCATTTCTTTTTTAATTAACAGCCACAGAGCAGCAAAGAGCTATTGTGATGATTTGGTTGGTCTCTTGGGATCTCTTCAACCTCCCTTTCTCCCCCGCTGCAGCTTTGAGCTGCTGAGATGGGTAGAGATCAGTGATAGTTTTCAGCTTTGTCAGTGGAAATACTGACAGAATGTTGGGTTCCCTACTGTAGGTTTATATATTTTCTCAGTCTTCAGGCTTATCAGTTTGAAAGCAGTCAGTGAATTTTTAATTTCCTTATGTGTATATCATAGCATAGCTTTCAACAAAATAGAGCCTTGTGGAAGACCATCTCAGGAACTTGTAATTTTAGGTCTTAGATGAAAGGAAATTTCTGAAGGATAGAAAGTACTGTCTGGTAGGTCCTGTGTCCTCAAGCTTAGAAAGTAAAGAATCAAACTGGATCTGTTTTGCATCCTTGCTCATTGATCAAAGAGAGTTATTATCAATGGAAAGGATCAGCCATATTGCTTTGTGATCTTTGCAATCTTCAGTGGATGGGCAAATGTGAAAAATTCTGCTTGAGTACAGGCCTACTAATTCTAGTTTTTAAAATAAGGTCTGTGATAGTCTTGATGATTCTTGCCTTTCCTCTATCTGTTTCATTTTACAGATAATCCACACTGTGACCCAAAGCCACATGCAATGCTGGGAGAGCACAGTTGACTGTATTATGCAATATCCTGCCGGAAGATGCTGACCAGCTCTCTAGTAATGGAAAGTAGTGAGATTGACCTAACTGCCTATGTAGCTTGCCTTGCCATTCCATATACTTTCTGTAAGCATATTACACACAACTCTAGTTAACATATCTTATGGTGAGATCTTAGATTGCTGCAGGGTGGTGACACCAGATTCTCAGCTTTGCTTCAGGCACTGGTGGATCTTTGAGTCATTCTCATAGTATGGAATTTATGAAAAATCAGCTTTGGTGTTGTCATCCTGAAGGCCACCGCACTGTGTCTGCCTCAAAGAAATTCTCCCGTGCTAGTCACATTGATGTGCTTCTTCTCTGTGACTTTAGTATTGCTTATGTAGCCTAAAAATCACATGGTTAAGTGTAGGTAGTTTGGGGTGCAAATAAGTTATATAACCGGTAAAACTTAGACTTCAAGCACAAACCTTATTGTAGTAAGAGAAATACTCTCTGCATCCTGATTTTGAACAGCAGTGAGGTAAGTGTTTAGATGATGGGTGCTTTTTTCACTTAAAAAAAAAGATGGTAAGTGGAAGACAGTGTTGCTGATTTATTCACTAAAGAAGAATTTCATGAAGTCTTCTGGCCTTTTTTCCATGTTAGATTATTGTTCTCAATGCATTTTGTCAAATTCCCCATGATTAAAACAAACTCTCATGCTTCTTTTGTATTAAGAACAAAATCTTCCCAATAGCTTGGCCAGGTACTTGATTTTGTGGAATAGCTCTTTGATGGTAGGAGTAGGGGGCCAGGCAGTCAGTGATTAAAAATTCTTATTCAATTCGTGGATCCATCTGCCCCACACCCTTGTCAGTTCAAACTCCACCCCCCCCCCATGAGAACAAATAGGAATGATACTGCTTTCTATTTCTCTAACACTAATGAAGTGATATGTGGTTTGTGGTATATTTCACTCCACAAACTCCTCTAACCATTGCCCTGTTCAGCAAGTTGTTTTGCAGAAATCCACCCTTTCACACTGAAAGCAAAGCTCTGTGGAGAAAGAGAGTCACATAGAGCTGGAGGTAGGAGTAGAGGGCATGTGGGAATCAGGGAAGGAGAAAAAATAAGATTGTTGTCAAATAAGGTGACACCTGGATTGAGGGCAGATAAAGGGACCGAGTGCCAAGTCTGGAGCAGGACTGTTACAAGAGGCGTATTTTACATGATACAAACCTAGGTGTTCTTCCTTTAGGACCAAGGGTTGGTGGCACTCTGGTTAGAAAGAAATGATGGCTTCCAGCCACAGATGCACAGCATGACGTTTAACAACATAAGAGAGCTTGTGTATGAGTCCCCCAAGTGCTCCCTAGAGACCACGTTGATAATCATTCATATTGTGTCCTCGGATTGAGGCCTCTGGGTGAGTTTAGACAAGTAGCTTAAGTATTTTGTTTAGTCACTCAGTTGTATCCGACTCTTTGCTTAAGTATAGCCCAAGTGGATAAATGTTGCCGCTCTCCGGTCATTAATCCTTTTTTTCTTAATGTGTCAATGAGTATAGTTACAAATCCTCAGGTATTCAGATGTGTCTTATTTTTAGGCCCATGTATTTAGGTATTAATAGCCTCTTCTTAGACGTAGGAAGTTTCTTTTATATAGCTTGCTCACAGATATTCTCTATCACAAAGATTATGAAACAGATACTATGAAAGGAGAGACCCAGCTGTAATTTCTGAATGCAGAATACAGTCGTATGAAGGCATCCTACTTAGCATGCTCAGCTCACTGTACCTTGTCTCCAGTGTCTCTTTAACAGGACCCACTATGGTCAGTTTAGTTTGTACATTACATTCTCAGAGATAACTGGAGCACCAGCTGTTTTTGGTTAATGACTTCCTCTTCTATCATATAGATGTATATCAATTTTAGCAAGTATTTTTTATTGTGGTAAAAAATACATAACATGTGATTGATCCTGTCAACATGTTTTTAAGTGTATAGTACTGTTAACTATAAGCACCATGTTTAGCTCATTTTTAAAGGTAAGTAATAGTGTCTCTACCTCAAGCAACTAAGTTTTCATAGGAATGTTGGAATCTTTTAAAATGTCATCTCACCAACCCATATTAGAGATTCATGAAGCCTATATGCAGGAGAGCCTAATTTAGACTTTGAAGTATAATTTATTTTTCCACACTTATTGAAAATTATGAATAAACTAGATTCAAGGCATTATAGGCAGAAACAACCATTTAAAAAAAGTTAAATTTCAAGCTAGTAGCATTTCAGTTAGTATTTGACCTGGCATTTATCATTTCTTTTACTAGTACACAGAAGAATTATACAACACCGATCTTAATGACCCAGATAACCACAATGGTGTGATCACTCACCTAGAGCCTTGGAGTGCGAAGTCACGTGGGCCTTAGGAAGCATGACTATGAACAAAGTTAGTGGGGGTGATGAAATTCCAGCTGAGCTATTTCAAATTCTAAAAGTGCAGCTGTTAAAGTGCTGCACTCAGTATGCCAGCATATTTGGAAAACTAAGCCATGACCACAGGACTGGAAAAGGTCAGTTTTCATTCCAATCCCAAAGAAGGGCAATGCCAAAGAATGCTCAAACTACCGCACAATTGCACTCACTTCACATGTGAGCAAAGTAATGCTCAAAATTCTCCAAGCCAGGCTTCAACAGTATGTGAACTGAGAACTTGCAGATGTTCAAGCTGGATTTAGAAAAGGCAGAAGAACCAGAGGTCAAATTGCCAACATCTGTTGGATCATAGCAAAAGCAAGAGAATTCCAGAAAAACATCTACTTCTGCTTCATTGACTGTGCCAAAGCTTTTGACTGTGTGGATCACAACAAAAATGTGGAAAATTCTTAAAGAGATGGGACTCCCAGATCACCTTATCTGCCTCCTGAGAAACATGTATTCAGGTCAAGAAGCAACAGTTAGAATTGGACATGGAGCAATGGACTGGTTCCAAATTGGGAAAGGAGTACATCAAGGCTGTATATTATCACCCAGTTTATTTTACTTATGCAGAGTACATCATGTGAAATACTTGGCGGGATGAAGCACAAGCTGGAATCAAGATTGCTGGGCGTAATATCAATAACCTCAGATATGCAGATGATACCACCCTAATGGTAGAAAGCAAAGAACTAAAGAGCCTCTTGATGAAGGTGAAAGAGGAGAGTGAAAAAGCTAGCTTAAAACTGAACATTCAAGAAACTAAGATCATGATAATCCAGTCTCATCACTTCATGGCAAATAGATGGGGATACAAAGGAAACAGTGAGAGGCTTTATTTTTTTGGACTCCAAAATCACTGCAGGTGGTGACTGTAGCCATAAAATTGAAAGATGCTTGCTCCTTGGAAGAATGGTATGACAAACCTAGACAGCGTATTAAAAAGCAGAGACATTACTTTGCTAACAAAGGTCCATCTAGTCAAAGCTGTGGTTTTTCCAGCAGTCATGTACGATTGTGAGAGTTGGACTGCAAAGAAGGCTGAATGCTGAAGAATTGATGCTTTTGAACTGTGGTGTTGGAGAAGACTCTTGTGAGTCCCTTGGACTGCTCTTGAACTATGGTGTTGGGGAAGACTCTTGAGAGTCCCTTGGACTGCAAGGATATCAAACCAGTCTATCCTAAAGGAAATTAGTCCTGAATATTCATTGGAAGGACTGATGCTGAAGCTCCAGTACTTTAGCCACCTGATGGGAAGAGCTGACTCATTTGAAAAGACCCTGATGCAGGGAAAGATTGAAGGCAGGAGAAGAAGGGGACAACAGAGTACGAGATGGTTGGATGGCTTCACCGACTCAATTGACATGAGTTTGAGCAAACTCCAGGAGATGGTGAAGGACAGAGAAGCCTGGCATGCTGCAGTCCATGGGGTCACAGAGAGTTGGCCATGAGTGAGCAACTGAACAAGAACAAATACTGACTCCGTGTGTTCAAACAGAGGTTGATTTTCTAGCTTTCCTCTTGGGTTATTATCTCATCTTCTATTTTTTTAGGGCTTTCTAATGAATTTCCTAATAATAATATAAGGAAACATCTGTGACAGGTAGGAGTTTGGCCCTTGTTCACCCACTTTTAAAGGTGGAGGGTGGGACCAAGGCATTAAAGAAGAACATTAGTTTTGACAGTTAATCCTGATGTTTCTTAGAAAATGTGTTTTCTAGAGAGACTGAAAATTGGAAGACACCTTGTCTCATAGGATATTATAAGTAAGGCGTTTCAGTCCATATGTTTGTGTTTTGAAATGACTTCTTATAGTGTACATACTTGTTTCTAATGGAAAGCTTACTTCTTAATGTGTTAATAGCATCTGTGAAATAATGGATATGGTCAAGTCAGGGGTTTTCAAAGTTGTTTATTTGCTCTGTTGTCTGCACAATCATATGAGGTTCTTTATTAGCAGAGGTGCAGACATTTTTAATAGCATCACTGAATTATAATGCATTAATTTGGATTTTGGAGAAGTTTCTAGCTTCTTTCATTTAGAGATGCCTTTGCACTTCTAAAAGAGAAAATAGAATTTTCACCATGATTATCCCTTTGCTTATAGTCATTTAAAAATGAGTATTTGTTTAAGCTTCAAGACTTATTTGCCAGCATTATCTTAAGACAGTATGTTTTCATCAAAACTTATCTCTATTCTAAGCTAGTACTACTCTTCATATTATGGTTAATTCTAATATTTCCATTCAACAAGTGATATAAGTGTTGTGGGCGGAACACTGTGGTAGTCTCCTTTTTGGGTGCGGGTGGGTGTTCTATAAGATAGGCATAAGCCATACGTCCTGCCTTTAAAAGGCTTGCAGTCATATTGAGGAGACAAGATTCAGGAAACAAATAATGAAGTCACATATGACTTATTGGCCAAGTGAATGATGGAAACAATGAGGTCTGGAGGAGTTTGGACAAAGATGAATGTGAGCTGGGGTTATGTAAGAGGGTTTCATGGACAAAGTAGCGTTTGGGCTGGGTAGACCTTTTTCGTAGATAGATCAAGCATTCTAGACAGAGAATCAATTTAAAGATAACAGAGGTCAGAATGAGCACTAGACAGTAGTCAATGGATGCCGCAAAGGTAGATTAAAGTGGGGGAGATCCTAGCAAGAAAGGAGATGCATCAGGATACTGTTGCTATAATTCAAACATTTGGAAATGAAAGTCTGCCAGTTGACAATTTTAAACTATTAATGGCTTGTGAATTGCTTCTTTCTTGGTAAAGTTTCCCTTTTGTCCAGTTAATTATGCCTCAGCAGCTTCTTTAATGTCTTGAATGTCATGAAGCCTGGACAAGAGACTAGGAAATAACACATGTAGGAGTCTGCTGTGTATGCAAAGTTCTTTCATTCATCAATAGACATTCAGCATAAGTCAGATTAACATTGGTTATATCTTCCTTTGCCTGAGTGTCTTTTATGTTCAGTGTTCTTTTTTTCTTCCAAACTTCAGTGTCTCAAACATGAAGTTGGGAAAACTGAATAGCTACAAATATTATGTAATTGAAAAAATAAACTACTCTAATTATTATGGAATTAAATGGCTGTAAGCCATTTTTTTCCTCCCTAAATTAATGAGAAAAGTTAACTTGGACGTTGCAAATGTAACCCATATAAGGTAGGTACTGGGAATTATAATAATTATAGGGGGATTGTGTACTAACTATTGAATGATGTCATTAGTTAAATTAGCTTTAGATTAGTCTAGTGGGTGTATTCCTTATGGTTCTTAACGTGTCCTACTCAAGAATGTTACAACTGTTAAGACACAAACTATATAAGCAAAATCATTAAAGGTTTTATAGTATTATTTAGAAACAAAGTTCTCAAATAGCTTCCTGAATTATAATAGAACAGCATGTTTTTATTTTATGCTGAACAATTGCCCTTTGAAGACAAAAGAGCAAAATTCTCAGTCTTTAGTTGATAATTTGTCTTTAATTACACTAAGTTACAGGTTTAGAATCCCCAAATTCTTCTTCAGTGATCATTGTAAAATTTTATTTCAGTAACTCACTTTTTTTAAATTCTCTAGAATATATTTCAGAATATAAGGAGATTATTTTGAAACTATGAGACTGTCTCTGACAGGTTTTAGCCACATAAACATGGACATTGTGCCAGCATACTCAGGATGTAAAGGAAGAAAAAATACATGAGCACAATGCTCATGAATAGTGTTCTCTATGTAGTCAGTTTATGTTTATAAGTAAATGAGCTCTCCCTTAAGTCATAGCGTTGAATTATGAATAATCTGTAACTTGAAGTATCTATTACTATAGCGAGGTGAAGAAACACCAGATATGAAAAGAAAATAGTGGTAGTGAAATGTTTTTGAAGAAGGATGGATT
This sequence comes from Ovis canadensis, assembly GCF_042477335.2. Taxonomy (NCBI): domain Eukaryota; kingdom Metazoa; phylum Chordata; class Mammalia; order Artiodactyla; family Bovidae; genus Ovis; species Ovis canadensis. The sequence goes on from NC_091727.1 coordinate 127,236,843, forward strand.
TTGGCCTACGTAGGTGATCACAGATCCCTGCCACACAGTAGGGTAGGAGGCCAAATGGAATCTAGTGATTTCTTTGGACAGATCACACAAAGGTCCTTGATCACCCAAAGGTCCTTGATCACCCTCAGTATGCTTAAAATCTTTATTAACAAAGGTGCATGCCCTTCCTTGTCAGGGGAAGGAGAGGTAATTTTGTTTATACAGGGCTGAACCACTTAGATGCCAATTTCATTTTTCACAGGCTTCAAACAATAGGCATGTTAAATAGGCAGTGGCCTCTATGGTGTAGAGCACAACCAAGGCTCCATTTTGATGTGGCAAGAGAACAAGCAAATCCCAATTTTAAAGTGAAACTTTGCTGTATTTTATTCAGTTCAACCTAGAGAAATTCAGGTTCATTTTTACAGAAAAGGAGTGTTTTAGTCTTGAAACTTTTGTTCACTTTTTCATGAAGAGTTGTAATTATTTGTCACCCCATAATAACCATTCATTAACCCTTTATTAACTTAAATAACCTGCACCAACCCAGCAGGGTCAGTGGTGCTTTCCTGTTCTCCGAATTGTTGTTGTATTTATCTGAATGCTTTTAATTCATAGTCTCTCATACCCCAAAATTGAAGCCCAAATCCAGGAAGATCCTTCTCTTCCCCTTCCTCAACATAGTTTTTCTGTGGAGCTTCATCATTTTTGAAAGCAGTAGTCTTGAATATCTGAAGGCTTGGTAGCAACTGCATAATAGAATTTTGACCACTTAAATCCTAGCAGTGTTGAACCATTTTGCATTATCTAGAAAGCTATTTGCTGGTCCTGCTAGTTTTGCAATTTGGGGAGGTGATGGAGTAATGGTGATAAATAGGTTGTGAATTTATGACTTTCAGGATTTTTCAAACTGGATTTAATATCTAAAGGAGTACTTAAACATTGTTTAAGTGGACTGATGAATTCCGAGCAGTGCCAGATCTCAAAGATTTCTAGGTTTTCTAGGCAGTTTAAAAGCAGAGAATAAGTGAGATATTCTATTGTGCTCCTTCTTGTGCTTTACCTTAGTGGATATCTTATGTGTATCTTTTTCTTATGTGTATAACTGACACCATAAGATCTTTGTGGATTTATTTGATATTGTTTGTTATTTGGGGACTGACCTGGCTACATGTAGCTGTATGCAGGAGGGTAGGAACATGTATTTATGGTTCTCAAGGAGTTGTGGCACAGACTTTAGTCACCTGCTTATCTTTTACCTGATGATTCCATTCTCATAGGAGACTGGAGTAAGGGGGAAAGTACTGGATGGGATGAATTGGGAGATTGAAACTGACATATGTACACTACTGATACTATGTATAAACTAGATAACTGTTGAAAAGCTAACTGTGTATCAAGGGGAACTCTATTCAGTGCTCTGTGGTGACCTAAATTAGAGGGGATATATGTAAACAAACTTATGTAAACAGACTTCCCTGGTGGCTCAGATGGTAAAGCGTCTGTCTACAATGCGGGAGACCTGGGTTCGATCCCTGGGTCGGGAAGATTCCCTGGAGAAGGAAATGGCAACCCACTCCAGTACTCTTGCCTAGAAAATTCCATGGACAGGGGAGCCTGGTGCAGGCTACTGTCCATGGGGTCGCAAAGAGTCGGAAACGGCTGAGCGACTTCACTTTCTTTCTTTCTTTCTTTCTGTGTAAACAAATAGAATCACTTTGCTATACAGTAGAAACTAATACCGCATTATAAAGCAATTATACTTGAGTAAAAAATTATAAGACATCAATATGAAAATTTAAAAAAAGATTGGAGTGCTTTGAAGGCTATTTGGTACTATTTACTTATTTTTTCCTACTCTTTTGTTTTACACTCTAGGTTTCCATATGTTTAGATAAATGTGTCTTTCTTTCCTAATATTTCTGCAGTCAGGAGTGTTTAATCTATTGCCTAAGAATGTATTTTGGGAGGGTCAGGAAACACTGAATATCCTACATTTGATGAACCAAAGCAATACCTTTGTTGTTTTATGAAAATTCTTGATGTTTCTGTTCTCACATTAATATAATTTAGATGAAGAGAGGCAGATTTGAAGAACCCTGACCCAAGGGATTATGAATTATCCTGAAAGCACAAATAATATTTTAGCATGTAATTTCCCTCATAAAATGTTTTATGGCAGACTTGTTTATGTCATAGATCTGAGTCAAAGCCGAATTGAAGACATTAGTCTTTAACTTATCCAAAATTAATATCTTCTGGCTAACGACCAATACTTATGACTCTTAAACCATTTCCTTATATTAATCATCAGCAGTAGAAATTTGCTTTATTTTGGGGACCATTTTTTTTAAAAACAATTTTTTAATAACTTCCTGATTTATTTTGTAGTTTACAATGCAAAGAAAACATCCAAAGCATAATTGGATGATAGGATAGACTTACTAACTTAGCAACTCATTCACACATATTAGCCTTAAAGTACACAAGATTCAAATTCTTTAAATTAATGTGTTGGCAAAATGAAAAATTATTTAATCAAGGACTATAATGGTTGCTCATGAATTCCTAAAGTTGCAGATTCTAAGTCCAGGAATTGTGAAGATACATAGTGCAAACTTACCATGTTATATACCTTTGTCATATGTTCATGATGGTTTATAAAAATATGTATAGACTAGAAATAGACTAGGAAAGTGAAACTGAATGATAGCATCATGAATAGCACCGAGACTACTTATCATTGTTGATTTTTATGAGTGAATTCCTCTATTTTGAGGATTTGGTCAATTTAAATTGCTTTTCTTGGAGAAGATTTTAATGACTTTGTAGTCGCTGTTACTGTGTTTCAGAAATTGTCGGTGATACTCAACATTTTTCTTTCAACAATGTGACTCTCTGCTCTTGCAGCATATGACCCTGAAGCCCAAAGTCCCATGTACAATTTTGGGTGCTACTTTAAGAGGGGCAAGGAAGTTATGTGGAAAGCTTATGTGTTCATTCTAATTTTCTACATCATACCCCCCACAACATAGGCGCACAAGTTATGTGCAGGCTGTTTCCATATCATACATGCAACTAAACTCATTTAGGACCCTCAGAACGCTCCAGATGAACCAGTTATAATATGTTTGACATTTTCTAATTTAGTACTGTGTTGGTTGCTTAGTCGTGTCCGACTCTGTGACCCCATACACTATAACCCACTGTAGAATTCTCCAGGCAAGAATACTAGAGTGGATAGCCATTCTGTTTTCCAGGGGCTCTTCCCAACACAGGGATTGAACTTGGGTCTCTTAAATTGCAGGCAGATTCTTTGTCTGAGCCACCAGGGAAGACCATGGACAAAGGAGCCTGGCAGGGGGTCCATGAAGTCACAAAAGAGTTAGACATGACTTAGCAACTAAAGAACAACAATTTTGTATAACAATAATGCTACCATTGGGCTTCCTGGGTACCTCAGCTGGTAAAGAATCTGCCTGCAATGAAGGAGACCCTAGTTTGATTCCTGGGTCCGGAAGGTCTGCTGGAGAAGAGATAGGCTACCCACTCTAGTATTCTTGGGCTTCCCTGGTGGCTCAGATGGTAAAGAATCCACCTGCAGTGTGGGAGACCTGGGTTTGATCTCTGAGTTGGGAAGATCCCCTGGAGGAGGGCATGACAACCCACTCCAGTATGCTTGCCTGGAGAATCCCATGGACAGTGGAGCCCGGCAGGCTACAGTTCATAGGGTCGCAAAAAGTTGGACACTGAGCATCTAAGCACAGCGCCACAATGCTACCATTGTTGTCAGACACTTTCATTACTTGTAATTTGGTTTGGTAACATTATAATAAATAGTTGTACATGATGAAATAGCAAACATCCTATTAAAATGAATTTTTAAATTATTTATGATTCTTTATAAAAGTCAAGATTTAGAGCTTATAATTACTATCTTCCTCATTTCATATGAGAGATACATTGAGACCTTTTCTTAGTAAACTTTCATCTGTTATGACTCTAGCCATTGAATTAGATGCTGTGCCTTTAGTCTTACCATGACTTGGATAAATCAGTCTTGCATGTTCTATAATGTAAAATTAAAATTTGTGAATCTTTAAAAAGAAACAATATTTTAAAAATACTTAAGTGTAGCCAAATGTTGATAAGAGTAAATGCTTTTTTTCATGTCTGTTATCAAAAAACATATTTCCTTGTAGTTTCCAAAGGTAAAATGGAATGTAAATCTAGGTTGACCATATTTTCTCTCTTCTAATTTTATAGGTGTTCATGAATACTTTAACCTAGAAATGTACATGTAGATATCACTAGGAATGCCATATGCTTTGCTGAGCCTTTTAGGAGCTGAAAGTTACAGTCTTTTGGGCAAACACCAGTTCCAGAAAGATTTTCACACTCAAAGAATGGATTTCAGAATATTGGAGTAAGGACCTCAGAAAATCTACTTATATGAAAAAGCAGCACGAACACTGTCTTTGGAATTCTGGAAATTAACCAGAGGCTTCTAACAACCTGAGGAGCATTTTTTTATTCATTAAAAACAGCTGATTTTCAGCAAGAATAGTGAACTTTATTGTGTTTTGCCTTGCTCTAATATCCCTATTCCCATAGAACTGTTACTATTTGACCCATCTGGCAGCTCCATGGAAAGGCCCCATTCACAAGGCTTGTCTTGACTTGACCTGACTCATCCTTTCTCAGTGGAAAAGTCTTATCCTCAGGACATTTATTTAAAACATTCAGAGAAATTGTTTAACATTGCATCTGCCTGAGGTAGTGATACCAGGAGGCACAAAGAAGGGGCTGGTCAAAAAATTCAAAAGCAGGATCTAGAGATGAGATAGGAAGCTTTAAAAAATTCTGATAAATTCCTGGGTATCTACAAGGCCATACACGTGTGCAGGGCTGGGTGTATGCCCAGGAAAAACCTGTGGAAGCCTTGTGTGCTCGCTTCTGGATGACCTTAAAATCTTCAGAAGCAGAAAATGAAGACTAAGGCAGAGTTATAAACTGCCAGATCAATTGAAGGCCTGTCCCAACATACGCATGGAGTCCCTTTGCAAAGGGTGAAAGATCTGTTGGTACGAGGCATTTTAGAAAAATCTCTCTCCAATCATTAGCTGATCCCTAAGCTATTAATAACTGAGCAGAGACTTCAAGTGGCCACAGACTGGGAATACAGACTTAACAGAATTCTTCCAGGAATGTCACTAAACAAACAAATAGCAGCAATAACAATAAAACAAGAAAAACTTGGAGGGGGGATCAGATTTCTAAAGTTGTTACATTATTTTAAATGTCCAATTTTCAACAGAGAAACAAGAAAGTATGGCACATATGCAGGGAGATAGCATTTGATAGAAACTGTCCCTGAGGAAGCCCAGATGTGCTTGTAAACAAAACTTTAAATGAACTACTATATATAGTCAAAGGAAATACTATCTAAATTTAAAGGAACTTGTGAATATCTTGTCAAATAAAGAATATCAATAAAGAGATAGAAATTACTTTTAAAAGAGCCATATGGAATATCTGTAGTTGAAAGTTTTAATAACTAAAATTTTAAAAATTTACTAAAGAGGTTCAACAGCAGATATGAGCTGGCAGAATTAAAAATCAACAAACTTGAAGATAGATTGAGATTATACTGTTTGAGAAAAAGAAAAGTGAAAGTTGCTCAGTCGTGTCTGACTCTTTGTGACCCTATGGACTACACAGTCCATGGAATTCTCCAGACCAGAATACTGGACTGGGTAACCTTTCCCTTCTCCAGGGGATCTTCCCAACCCAGGGATCGAACCCAGGTCTCCTGCATTGCAGGTGAATTCTTTACCAGCTGAGCTATCAGGGAAGCCCAAAGAGAAAAATAAAAGGGTGGGGGAGAAAATGAGCAGATGCTGATGCCTGTGAGACACCATCCGGTGTACCAACATACATATAATAGGAGTCCCAGATGAGCAGTAGGGGAGCAGAGGGAGTATTTAAGGAACAATGGGTGAAAACCTCCAAAATTTGATGAAAACATTAATGTACAACATCCAAGAAGCTCAACGAACTCAAAGTAAGATGAAATTAAAGTAGGATGAATTCAGAAAGATCCACACCTAGACACATGATAGTTAAATTGTTGAAAGAAACTGAGAGAATCTTAGAAGCAGCAAGAAGGAACCTATTACACACAGTTCTGTTCAGTTCAGTCGCTCAGTCATGTCTGACTCTTTGCGACCCCATGAATCACAGCACACCAGGCCTCTCTGTCCATCACCAACTCCCGGAGTTCACTCAGACTCACGTCCATTGAGTCGGTGATGCCATCCAGCCATCTCATCCTCTGTCGTCCCCTTCTCCTCCTGCCCCCAGTCCCTCCCAGCTTCAGGGTCTTTTCCAATGAGTCAGCTCTTCGATGAGGTGGCCAAAGTACTGGAGTTTCAGCTTTAGAATCATTCCTTCCAAAGAACACCCGGGACTGATCTCCTTTAGAATGGACTGGTTGGATCTCCTTGCACTCCAAGGGACTCTCAAGAGTCTTCTCCAACACCACAGTTCAAAAGCATCAATTCTTCAGTGCTCAGCTTTCTTCACAGTCCAACTCTCACATCCATACATGACCACTGGAAAAACCATAGCCTTGACTAGATGGACCTTTGTTGGCAAAATAATGTCTCTGCTTTTCAATACATTGTCTAAGTTTGTCCTAACTTTCCTTCCAAGGAGCAAGTGTCTTTTAAATTCATGGCTGCAGTCAACATCTGCAGTGATTTTGGAGTCCAAGAAAATAAAGTCTGTCACTGTTTCCATTGTTTTCCCAACTACTTGCCATGAAGTGATGGGACTGGATACCATGATCTTAGTTTTTTGAATGTTGAGTTTTAAGCCAGCTTTTTCACTCTCCTCTTTTACCTTCATCAAGAGGCTCCTTAGTTCCTCTTCACCTTCTGCCATAAGAGTGGTATCCTCTGCATATTTGAGATTATTAATATTTCTCCCAGCAATCTTGATTCCATCTTGTGCTTCATCTGGCCTGGCATTTCTCATGATGTATTCTGCATATCAGTTAAATAAGCAGGGTGACAATACACAGCCTTGACATACTCCTTTCCCAATTTGGAACCAGTCCATTGTTCCATGTCCAGTTCTAACTGTTGCTTCTTGAACTGCATACAGGTTTCACAGGATGCAGTTGAGATGATATAGTACTGTCTCTTTAAGAATTTTCCGCACGTTGTTGTGATGCACACAGTCAGAGCCTTTGGCATAGTCAATAAATCAGAAATAGATGTTTTTCTGGAACTCTCTTGCTTTTTCTGTGATCCAGCAGATGCTGGCAATTTGACCTCTGGTTCCTCTGCCTTTTTCTCAGTTCACGTACTGTTGAAGCCTGGCTTGGAGAATTTTGAGCATTACTTTGCTCACATGTGAAATGAGTGCAGTTGTGCAGTAGTTTGAACATTCTTTGGCAGTGCCTTTCTTTGGGATTGGAATGAAAACTGATTTTTCCAGTCCTGTGGCCACTGATGAGTTTTCCAGATTTGCTGGTGTATTGAGTGCAGCACTTTCACAGCATGATCTTTTAGGATTTGAAAGAACTCAACTGGAATTCCATCACCTCCACCAGCTTTGTTCATCATGATGCTTCCTAAGGCCCACTTGACTTTACACTCCAGGATGTCTGGCTCCAGGTGAGTGATCACACCATCGTGGTTATCTAGGTCATGAAGATCTTTTTAGTACAGTTCTTCTGTGTATTCTTGCCATCTCTTCTTAATATCTTCTGCTTCTGTTAGGTCCATACAATTTCTGTCCTTACTTGTGCCCATCTTTGCATGAAATGTTCCCTTGGTATCTCTAAATTTTCTTGAAGAGATTTCTAGTCTTTCCCATGCTATAGGTTTCCTCTATTTCTTCACATTGATCACTGAAGAAGGCTTTTTTAAAAATCTCCCCTTCCTATTCTTTGGAACTCTGCATTCAGATGGGTATATATTTCCTTTTCTCCTTTGCCTTAAGCTTCTCTTCTTTTCTCAGCTATTTGTAATGCCTCCTCAGACAATGAATAAGATTAGCTGGTTTATCATCAGATACCATGGTGGCCAGAAGGGAGTGGGATCAAGTATTTATAAAGTGCTGAAAAAATGGATTGTCAACCAAGAATCCTGTGTCTAGCAAAACTAGCCAACATAAATGAAGGAAAAATTAGGAAAATGAAGGGAAAATAAACAGAAACAGAATTTGTTGTTATAGGTCTGCTCTTCAAGAAATACTGAAAGGAGTCCTTCAGGCTGAACTGAAAGGACACTAGATAGTAAGTTGAATGCTTATTTAAAAAATGGTATTGGTAAAGGTAACTGCATAAATAAACATAAAAGTCAGTGTAAAGTTATTTTTGTAACTCTTCTCCTGTTTGATTTAAAAGAACTGCATAAGCAGTAATTTTAAAACTGTTAATGTAAAAAATGCTTATCATTTATAAAGAAGTAATTTGAATGACAGTAATAGCTTAATGGAAAAGGGGAGGGACAGAGATTTTGTATACTATTGACATTGGTTGGTATTAATGCAACTAGATTTTTTAAGTTAAGATGTTAAAACAGTTCCTGGGCAGCCATTAAGAAAATGACTCAAACTGGAGCAAGGAATTGATAGTTTCAGAAATCCAGTGCTTTGACATGCAGGTTAGATGACGGGAGTGCCATTACAGATTATTTTCGAAGTTAAGTTCTATTTGACGGTTTCTTTTATATACTGTAAGCAAGTACAAGTGTATTGTCTATGTGCAATATTTTGGGTTCCTTCTAGATAGACCTTACTAAAATACAAAAGAAAAAAAAAAAACCTTCAGAATCATCAATTCTCAGAACATTCCCATGAATTATGGGTTTATTTTTATTCCAGTTTTTAAAATGAGAAAACTGTACCACAGTGTTTAAGCTTTGCCTGTTTCTTTTATGTATGATTTTTGACATTGTGAGAATTGTAATACTCAAGCATTGGTTTTATAACATATCCCTCCTCTCCTAAAAATGCTTAATGACATATGTTTATTTTTTGATATTAAAATGAGTATGTTTAATAATTTTATGACAGCCCTCATTTAATAATTTTATGACAGCCCTCAGGTAGCTGTAGACAGTTAAAAATCTCTCTCTGAGCTTGCTTAGCTTTCTTCCAGAACTAATTCCCAGAGACCTTCAGTGGGATGTGCTACATCTATCACAAAATGTGATATCTATTGCCCAGAAAGTTGATTTTAGCTCAGGTAGAGTCTCTTAAGAGACTTGAGAAAAATCTCTTTTTTTAAAAAGTAAGTATGGTACATCAATAAAAAAGTTGAATCATTTCTAATAGAAATGTCTGAATTTTAAAAGTGAATTATCTGTCAATGTGCATATTCAATGCATCCTTGAAAAAGTAAATTCAAATAAATATTCTTAAAAATTTACAATGTTCAAGGCACTGTGAGAGATTCAAAGATAGATACAATGTGGTTCCTGCCCTCATCACAGCTTACTATTAAGGACAAGTGTGAAGGATTGTAATATGATTTTTTTAAAGTTGTCTTTTATATTAATGCTTGCTTTAAAACTAAATAAGAATTTCAGTAGAGTTTTAATATAGCCTAACCTTTTGAAACTTATATAACTTAACTAACCAAATGAACTACAGAATAGACTAATGAAGTTTCAGATAATAAAATCCGTTATAACTTAAAATATCAATGATTTGTTTCTATGGGGAGAAAATCGGCTCTAATTTTGACTTACTTTCAGTTCTGTTTATTTGAGGAGGAGGTAATGTGGCAGACAAAATGACTAAAGGCTCTGAGCAGTTTTGCATAAATCTTGACTCAGCTGCAAATAGCAGAAAACAAGGACTTCACTGCTTCTGGGGGCTGGCTGTCAGGATCAGTGATGTCCAGCAGGCAAAGCAGGATTCCTTGTAAAGTAGGAAGCTAGTGAATGGGTGCTCTCAGAAGAGACTACATCTTCTTCTCTCTCCCCCTAGGGATCTTAGTCTCCTTATTTAGCAATTGTTTACCAAGTTTAAAGAGCAAGTAGCTTAGCAATTTCATAGTAATGTTTCAGCTTAGAAGCAAACTATACATGACTGAGAAAAGGAGAAAGGATATGTTTCTAGTATACAGATCAAGAAAGTGCTGGATTCAACTCCATGAAGTCAGAGCATTCTCAAGGATGTTATGATAGCTAATTTCTTTCTAGATGCACTTGTAAAAGTCTTTTATTTGCCCTTACAACAAACCCTCTATGCTATTTTAAGCAAATTTATTCAGTAATACATTAAATGATATTTTTAAGTTATTTAATTTTCAAATTATGAAAAGTTAATTAAATGAACTGTCTTCAAAGATGACTGACCTAGATATTAGTTACTGTGGGAATAATGAGATTGATAAAGGCTTCCCTGCCCTTAAGAAGTTTACACTCTAGTAAGAGAGCTATTGGCTTCCCAGGTGGCTCAGATGGTAAAGAATCCACCCGCAGTGCAAGAGACCCAGGTTCAATCCCTGGGTTGGGAAGATCCCCTGGAGAAGGGAACAGCAATCCTCTCCAGTATTCCTGTCTGGAGAATCCCATGGACAGAGGAACCTGGCAGCCTGCAGTTTATGGGGTTGCACAGAGTCAGACACGACTGAGCGACTAACACTTTCACTTTCAAGAGAGCTAAGTTATACACTTAGATAACTGAACTACAAATACGTCTTACCTTATAGAGGGACAAATAAAACCTCTAAAAGTTAGGGGGTGATGAGCCTGGATAGCAGGTTTTAGCTGAGATGACTGTGAAGAGTCGTCTTGATAGACATAGAAATGTTAAAGTATTAATCACCCATGTTTCCATAAAGACTCTGGCCTTCACTGGACTAAGCCTGCACCTTTTTGGGCATTTGGTGTCAGTAGTTGCTGATCTGGGAATGACTTATGCTAATGAGAAGTTAATTTTTTTAGCTTTGCCTCTGGGGCAGAATCAGTGGTAAAGAATCTTTCTAGGTGTGGGGTTTTAAGAGTAGGTCAAAAGGAAGGGCCAGGGTAAAAGGTCAAATTAATTCAAGAAAATCTGTGTCACAAGATATGTGAGACTTTGTGCCAGGGACGGCTGATGTGGCTCTTCTCCCTGGAGAGCCTAGCTCACTGTCTAGCAGGTGGACACAGAGTGCCAGGTCAGTGGAAGAACCTATCCCTAAATCCCATCCTGTAACCCTTGGGCCTTCTAAACTGAGTGTAGGGGAATACATCAGATGGAAGATACTACTTTAAAATCTTGTGACAGGAAGACTGTGCCCCTGGAGTGAACTTTTTTTTTTTTTTTTTTGAAGAGGTAGTATGTGTACATGGTGGGGCTTCCCAGGTGGCTCAGTGGTAAAGAATCCGCCTGCCAGTGCAGGAAATGCAGGAGACACAGGTTCTATCTCTGGGTCAGGAAGATCCCCTCGAGGAGGAAATGGCAACCCACTCCAGCATTCTTGCTTGGGAAATCCCATGGACAGAGGAGCCTGGCGGGCTACGGTCTACAGGGTTGCATAGAGTCAGATACAACTGAGCACACATGTATCTGATGTGTCCATAGTATGAAATTCAGACATCACAAGAGGACAATAAGATGTAGATCTCCCTCCTACCTCTGTCTCCCAGCTACCCAGTTCCCCTCCCCTGCTGCCACCAGTTTCTTGTGTATCTTTCTGTAGATAATCTATGCATATACTAGCATGTGTATACATATACATACCCTTTGTTTTGCACAAAAAGTAGCATACTGTGCATACTCTTCTACACTTTTTTTTGCAGTTAAGTGCCAATCTTGGAGATACTTCTACATCAGCACACTGAGAAATGCCTAGTTCTATTTTTTTTCTTTTAGCTTTTTATTATGAAATTATTATGGACTCACAGGATATTACCAAAATAGTACAGAGAGCTCCCATGCACCCATCACCCAGCTTCTCCTGCAGGTGATATCTTCCATAACTACAGTGTATTACCAACACCAAGAAATTTGAGCACCACTGTATAATTAACTAGACCCCAGTGCCTGTTTCTGCTTAATGCCTGCAAGATATCCTGTTATATGGATGTACCATGATTTATTTAACCAGTCCATTATTGATAAACATTTAGATGGAAGCATTACTAGCAGAGGGAAAGACAGGAAGCAAGATTATGTATTCAGGGCCACTGCTAGCAGTACATTGTCTTTGTGTGAATTTGAAAAACAGTGCCCTCTCTGGGTGGATGCAGGACCTATAGGTGCATGGTTTGGAAAGCAAAATACAACCTGAGTGACTGCATTTAGCATTGCTACATATAGATCTCTTGGCACATAAGTGGGGATCCATATGTAAGATAAAAGAGTGTAATTTAAAATCTACAGCATGGCATCAGTACTCCAATTTCAAACTTAGAAGCTGGCTTCTTTCTGACTTGGCATGTCCCCACACCCCTCCCTAATGCCTCAGTCATTGAATGTTTTCTATTATTTGTATGCATGTCCTTCTCCCACATTAGATTGTAAACTCATTTGATAGCAGAGACCTAATGTCTTTGTCTTTGTATCTTCTTTTTTTTTCCCTTTCTCACTCCATTTTAACCTATACAGATAGAATATTGCTTTATATGAAAGGACTGAGTACATTTTTATTTGTATTTGTTCCTAAGGCAGAGAAATTAAGAGCAGTGAGTTTTTAAATCTGCCTCTCAGTTCTTCAAGAGGTGTCATGAAGTTTTAAAATCAAAATTATTTTAATGAAAATGCCCACACATCCTATATTTGTAGGAGAGAAAAAGAGTATGTCATGAGGTCAGTCAACTAATAATAAAGTGAAGTTGCTCAGTCGTGTCTGACTCTTTGCGACCCCATAGACTGTAGCCTAGCAGGCTCCTCCATCCATGGGGTTTTCCAGGCAAGAATACTGGAGTGGGTTGCCATTTCCTTCTCCAGGAGATCTTCCCGACCCAGGGATTGAACCTGGGCCTCCCGCATTATAGGCAGACGCTTTACTGTCTGAGCCACCAGGGAAGATAGCCCAACTGATAATCTCAGAAGTCACTCAGTCGTGTCCCACTTTTTGTGACCCCATGGACTGTAGCCTACCAGGCTCCTCCCTCCATGGAACTCTCCAGGCGAGAATACTGGAGAGGGTTGCCATTTCCTTCTCCAGGGGATCTTCCTGACCCAGGGATCGAACCCGGGTCTCCCACATTGCAGGCTGATGCTTTAACTTCTGAGCCACCAGGGAAGCCCCGCCCCCAACTGCCCCCGCTCCAAGAAAAAGTGAAAGTGAAGTCGCTCAGTCGTGTCCGACTCTTTGCGACCTCATGGACACCAGGCTCCTCTGTCCATGGGATTTTCTAGGCAAGAGTACTGGAGTGGGTTGCCATATCCTTCTCCAGGGAACTTCCCGACCCAGGGGTCGAACCCAGGTCTCCCACATTGTAGACAGACCCCTTTACCGTCTGAGCCACCGGGTGCTGCAATTTGAAAAATAGTAAGCATTAAAGTACTGAAAGGAATAAAATCAAATAGCTGAACTCTTGTAAAATTGTAAGCAGGTTATTGGGTTTTGGTTCCATTGAATATTGAAATGTGGGAATAAGAATAATCCTTCATAAGGGCATTTTAAGAACTCATATTGTGTACTAAAGAAATATATACTGTTAGATAAAGCATTTTAAAGCTCTATTCACAAAGAACCTGAATGTATTATGTATATTATATGCTTATGTTCATATGTACCATTCTGAGAAGTTGCATAAATCTTGTGCCCTAAAAATACCCAGTTTCATCAGGTTTTAACTTTATATGCCATTGATTTAGGATGAAAATTGTCCATGTTTACCACTGGCTTTTTTGTTACTGTTAAGGTAGAAATATTCTATGAAATTTTAATTGCATTAAGTGTTTCATTAAAGCTTACATCATCAGAACCATATGCAGTACATATGAGTACTATTATAAACACACAGAGAAGAATGGAAATGTTTTTTAAAACCACCTTCTATTGTGTAGAATTTATATTTCCAGTGTATCAATACTTAAATACAGTTTCGTAGGCTAACCATATAGCCTGATTGGCATAAATCTTACACAAGTAACAAGCTAAAATAGATAATAGTAGTTGCAGAATAACTTGATTTTTTTTTCTTGTTGTTTTTGAGGCAAGGAATATGGCTTTATCTGGAAAGCCGGCTGACTGAGAAGATGACAGACTAATGTCTCAAAGTAACCATCTTGTTGGGGTCTGGATGCTAGGTTCTTTTATAGAAGCAAAGAGAGAAGCAATGAGGAACTAAAGTCAAAGGGCAGATTAGAGATGGAGAGGCAGTGGTGAAGTAAAGTATAAATGGTCTTCAGTCTTGTAAAACATCTCCAGGAATAGCCAGCCTTTGGAAGGGGGTCTGTTAATCTATTTGTAGTCATTCACAGGTAGGCTTCCCTGGTGACTCAGTCAGTAGAGTCTGCCTGCAATGTGGGAGAGCCAGGTTCGATCCCTGGTTTGGGAAGATCCCCTGGAGAAGGAAATGGCAACCCACTCCAGTATTCTTGCTTGGAGAATTCCATGGACAGAGGAGCCTGGTGGGCTACAGTCCACGGGATCACAAAGAGTCAGACATGACTGAGCGACTAACACTTTCTCTTTCACAGGTGGGCAGAGGTCACATTATCTCTCTATGAGCAGAATAACTTGATTTTGAAGATTAAGTCTATAGCATAGGCAGTGAATGGATTTGACATCCATTTTAGGTAGTTACGTATGCTTATGTACAATATTTAAAGAGGTAAGGGTTGAGGAAGTTGTATTGAATAAAACTGGGGGAAAATGTTCACAGTGAATTAACAAGTGAGGATTGCTTTGCCAGCAGCAAATAAATATTTTTTCATTACAGGGAGTGGCTGTTACTAGAAGAGAATTGAAGAAAACATTTGTTTTCCTTGATTGTTTGATGTAAATAATTTTTTGTACCAAATCAACAAACTACTGTGGATTCATTTTGAGACAGAACATTGTTATCTTGAGGCTTTGTCATCCTGATGTTAACTATAATGAGTTTTTACCTGTATTCCAGGAAATAAAGCAAGTTGGATTGATTCCAGTAGGTTTTATTTTTCAGCTTTCGGGCTAAAGTCAGATTGTGTGCGACTCTGAATCATGGGTCTATAAATTCTTGGCTATACTAAGTAAATTACAGTATATCTTCCAGTACAATTATAAGAATGCTGTAACATGCAGGATTCTTTTTTAGAGTGTTTTTATGATTAAAGATTCATTTCCTCCTGAACTTGGCTGGATAGGTTTTCATTCAGCTAGTATTGAAGATCATTGTCAACTACCACTTGAATGCCCTCTATGTACTTGACAGTTTACTGTGGACAAATAGGAGTTTAAAGAATAGTTTGGCAAGCTCTTTTATAAGGTATGACTAGGATGGGCACATTTACTTTGTAAGCATGTGTGTTTATGCACACACACATTTCATGTTAATCTTAGCCTGGAGACTTTCACTATACAGTTCATAGAATAATTTACCAACTTGCTCTTGTACTGGGACATACGTAAGTAAACATCTTTTCTATTTAACTAACCATGTGGCTATTTCTATGGCTATGATGTATGTCTCAAATTATAACTTGATGTAATGAAATTTTACATGTATATATGTAATCACCTCTCATTATCCCCAGCTCTGTAAGGGACCTTAAGGCAAATAATGCAAAACAGTAATTTCCTTGCCTTCTTTTCTTGACTTTTCCCCTCATTCTGTGAGCTGTTTATATGTACTTTCCTTACCATGCTCCAGTGCCTTCACTGGAGTGGCCATACCCCAGGCCAGTAACTGAAAGAGGGGAAACGGCCACACGTGGGTGATGGGGAGTTGGGTATTCATGATTATACATGAAAATGGGGGAGGAATATTAGTCATGTTGACATTAATGGACTTATTTGTTGGAAAAGCATTAATGGGAGATATTGAATTATGTTTCAAATGATAAGAATTTAGAATTTGATTTAGGGGTGAGCATTAGACATTCCAACCAGTGAGGATCACAGAGTTGATTTAGTTTTATTTAGGGAACTATCAAGAAATGAGGATATTTGAGAACTATAGAATCAGGAAAGGGAAGAGTGGAGAAGCTTGAAATGAAAGCATTTGTTCATTCATTTTGACTTGATTTTCTGACCTATTAGGAAAATATTGGTATGGGAGTTATACAGTTGAATCAGAGTGAGAGATTCAGTTAAGTTCAGTTGCTCAGTCATGTCCGACTCTTTGTGACTCCATGGACTACAGCACACCAGGCTTCCCTGTCCATCACCAACTCCCAGAGCTTGCTCAAACTCATGTTCATTGAGTTGGTGATGCCATCCAACCATCTCATTCTTTGTCATCCCCTTCTCCTCATGCCTTCATTCTTTCCTAGCATCAGGGTCTTTTCTAATGAGTCAGTTCTTCGCATCAGGTAGCCAAAGTATTAGAGTTTCAGCTTCAGCATCAGTCCTTTCAGTGACTATTCAGCACTGATATCCTTTAGGATTGACTGGTTTGATATCCTTGCAGTCCAAGGGACTCTCATGAGTTTTCTCCAACACCATAGTTCAAAAGCATCAGTTCACAGGTAAAACAGAGTCATTGTTGAAGAGAACATTGGAATAGTTTAGCCCAGAGAGGACTCTGTTCTGTGTAAGGATTAGCTGTGAAGTTAAATTCATGAGGAAAGAAGAGGTACAGGGCTTCCCCAGTGTCTCAACAGTAAAGAATCTGCCTGCAATGCAGGAGTCAGAGGAGATGTGGGTTCGATCCCTGGGTTGGGACGATCCCATGGAGGAGGGCATGGCAGCCCAATCCGGTATTCTTGGCTGGAGAATCCCATGGATAGAAGAGCCTGGTGGGCTACAGTCCATAGGGTCGCAAAGAGTCAGACCCAACGAAAGTGATTGAGTATGCACACACACAATAGGTACAGATAATAGTACAAGAAATGGTATAGGTTAGCATTTTACTGAGTGATATGAGTAGTGATCTAGAGGTCATGCTACGCTTCTAGTATTCATCCAAAGAGAAGGACTGTGCCATTTCCCAGTGGATTTAGAGAGCTCTGTCAGCCACACCGATGAAACACTGCTGAGTAATGTCTATATTTTTGCTTCCAAGTATACTTTGGTGATCTCTGTTTTTTTTTTTTTTTTCCTCATCTTCTGAGTGCAAAATCTAACTCCTGAAATTCTGGTAGAATTTGTGGGGAGAAGTCAAGAATAGTAATATTTGCCAAGAACTTAGGTGTCATGTACTCTTTTGGGTGTTTTACACACTTGTTCCCCTGCCCTGTCCCTGTTTCTCCACCAAAGTAAATCTTCTGTAAGGGTATATGCAGGTGAGTGAGAAGGCATTCTGCTGAGAGAGAATTCTCCACCCTGCCAAAGCCTCTGTCCCCTAAAAATGTCCAAAAACAATGGTGCTCCTTCAGCTTTTTGGCTGGGAACTTTTCTAGCCTTCCTTCTTGCTTTTGTTCTACCTTCAATTTATGCTGTCTGGTGGCTCCAAGCCACAGATATTGAGCTACTTTCCCCAATCATGATCCACTTCTTGCTTGCTTGCCTGAGCTCCCACACCAAGTGTTTTTATTTTGCCCCCTCACTCCTCATTCACAGCTATTTTAGCATTTACTGTTTTATGTTAAATTTTATATTTGTGGTTTTTCTTCTTCACTTACTAGACCATGAGCTCCTGATGAGGAAGGATGATCTTTGTCATTTCTGATCTCTAGTGGATAGCACAGAGTAGGGAAGCTGCTTCACCATGATTTGTTGTCTTAAATTCACCCTCTCAACTGCAGTTTAATCTTGTTTATCCTTGTGGGGTGATGACCCTCTAACCCATTCTTTCTGTTGAGAAAGAATGAGGCCAGGAACACCTCTTAGCTTTCTTTGTAGTGTCTTTTAATCCAGACAATGCATGCCTTCCAGATAATAGTCTGAGTCCTCCAACAGCTGAGTATTCCCCACTCTAACCTGTTCTGCGTGGTGCCATGTATACCAGTAACTTCAAAGATTGAAATACAAGAAATGGTTGAGGTGAGGAATTCTGAGCACTAGTTATACACACTAATTTCTTTCCTAGAATGATGATACCCGGGAAAACAGGGAGCCTATGGCTACTGGAGGAGCTGTCACCCACTCCATATCGAAATTAGATCAAGTGACACTAATTGCTGTCGCTCTGACTGATCAGATGCATTCTCTCCAAGTACAATGGCAAGGTAGCCTCTCTTTTCCAGGGTTGGAAAGGAAACCAGAACAATTTGAAAGTTGTTACTCAACTAGGTCTGGAGGGCCAGCCATTTCCGTAAAATGAAAGATCCTCTGAAAAACACTGCCTGCTCAGTCTTAGTCACACTAGATGACTGCACCAGTCAGAGTGTCTCTGCATTTTGATTTCTATTTGGGAAAAGCATCTTGGGAAGGAAAATTGACACAGTAGTAGTAAGAGGTGGTTTATCCTTCATTCCACTCTTTTGGTATCCTGCTGTTAAATTCTAGTAGGTAGAATTATTTTCTCTCCCTTAAACCTGGTACTTGCACGGGAAGGTAAATTGTTTAAACTAACCTACTTGTGACTGACTTGATAGTAGCAGGTCTCATAATTGACAAAATCACTGGCAGTAAGGTCATTAATTCTCTAACCAGTCCAGTTTTTATAACCAGTGGTTATAAAGTTCTGCTTAACTGTCTATTGGATCTTAAAAAACTATGAATTCCTGACCATGATTTAGTATTGAAGGACCTTTTGTCCCTCCTTACCATCAAGGGCAGTGAAGTAGTCCAAAGGTACCCTTGAGCTGGTATTTTAAAAAAACACAGTAGCTAATATAAGATATTTGGGATAAGCCTGATGATCTTTTACTAAGGTCTCCAGATTTTGGCCAGTGAATTTATAAAACCCAAAGGGTCTGGTGAAAAAGGAAGAAAGAGAAGATGGCCCTAAGTAACTTCTCATAAATGCTCTAAGTTTTTAGGGGTCATGTGCCCATACAGCCTTCATTACTCAGGGTGAGTCATAACCAGAGCCTGTATGGAGGTATTGTGAAACTTTGTGCAGTTCTTTAGCCATACTGGTGTTGGTTTCTTTTAAAAATAGACCATTTCCAGACAGTAACCATATATTCTGAAATTCCCAGGACAGCCCTGGTTTTGGTTTGTCCCATTGTGTACTCATATTCATCAGACACTGTACCAATTTTTGGTTTGGAAAATATAGACAGCAGACATATAAGGACTTCGTTCTTGCTCTCTGAGAAGAGTCCATCATGGCCTAGCCTTGCTCTTCTAACCTGCTATTTTCACTGCCAGCAGTTCTCTCACCCATGACAAGAAACCTCTTTTCCATTCCCATCTTGCTTCCTCTCTTTAACCCTTCATGACTTAACTTCTTTTTTTTCTTAGGCATCTCTTTGCTCAGGAGTCTAGCAAGCAGTATATCTTTACACTCTCACAAAGCTACTTGTATCCTAGCATGTAGGTGATACCCTTTATTTTCCCAGGGCCTTCTTGGAGGTTGAGAACTGTTTCTGTGAGATCCTCATCTTCACAGGCCTCCACAACAGATTCATTAAGAAGCTGCCACTATCATTTATGGAGTGTTTCATATATTTTAGAACTTAGGTAAATTTTTAAAAAAAATCTCATTCAATCCTTCCAAACTGTGAGGTTGGTATTATTCTTTTCTCACAGATAAGGAAACATGCTTAAGTTAAGTAAGTTGTGCAAGATCCTTCCTTAATAGCCTGCATTTGGAAATCCTTACTCCCTTCCAGGTAAAATGTTAGTTGTGTGCATACCAGGCTCAGAATCGTGGATAACCTGGCCAAACATTTCAATGCCATACTAGAAAAGAACCTTTACCTTTATACTTCCCTGAAGCAGAAAATGTATATTTCTGTTCTCTTGTTACATCCCAGCGTCCTAAAATTTGAGCATGCAGGGAAATCCCCTGGAGGGCTTGTGAAAATGCAGGTGGCTGACTCTACTCCCGGAGTGTCTGATTCAGTAGGTCTGGGGTGGGACCTGAGAATTGAATTTCTAACAAGTTCTCAAATGATCCTAATGCTGCTGGTCCAGGGACCACACTTTGAGAGTCATTGTTATACACATTATTCAGCATTTGTTGTAGTCTGGGCCCTATGCTAAGCACTGGGGATATAAAAGTGAAAAGGGGGCAGATAGGGCCTTTGTTCTCCTAGAGCTTATAGTCTAGTGGGAGAAACAGACTGAACTAATTTTATTTGTGTTAAGTAAACAGCATCAACATGAAGAATAAGAAAGTTGCTGTCCTCTACTTTGGGCTTTCCAGGTGGCTCAGTGGTAAAGAATCCTTGTTCCACTGCAGAAGACATGGGTTTGATCCCTGGATTGGGAAGATCCCCTGGAGGAGGGCATGACAAGCCACTCCAGTATTCTTGTTTGGAGAATCACATGGACAGAGGAGCCTGGCGAGCTATGGGGTCACAGAAGAGTCAGCCATGATTTAGTAACTAAACAACAACATCCTCTACTTTAGGTAGGTTGAGAGAAAGTCTCTTTGATGAGGTGCTGTTTAGTCTAAGACTTAAAGGATATGAAGAGTTCATTAATGCTTTCAGCATTGGCCTTCTTCAGCTCCAACTTCTGTTTCCATCCCTGGTGATGACTACCTTGGGAGAACTCCATGAATTTCAGAGTGACCTCTGGGCAATTCATTCCTTGGCACTTTCCATGGCCTTGGCCAAGTTTGATTGCATACTTCCTTCATGACTATTTCCCTCCCCTCTACTTAACCCTTGCACCCCTGCAATATAGTTACAGGGGTCAGAGAAATTTGAAGGGTAGAATTTTGTCTTCTGGCTCCATCTATATCACATTGCTTGGTATCTTATGGCTTAGGAAGAATATATATCTAGGATAGGGCCTGTGAACTTACCATTCATGACCACTGCCTTCACTTTATAACTATTTATCAGTGACATCTTAAGATTCTGTTTTTATTGCCACTTGGCAAATTTGCCCGGAAAGAGGTGTCAGCATAGGAATCCACATGACTCCCTAGCTACTTGATGTTGGGTTTCTTTAAAGAAGATTTCCCAATTCCTGTGTTCTAAGAGGATGCTTTCTGCTTTCCAAAAGCCCATCAGAGCAACACAAACCAAACCTGCTTTCTAGTTATATTGACCAAACCTGGAAAAAATTCTAGGTGTTTGAAGATGACTTTGGTCCCATCTGCCCTTATCTCTAGCCCTCTGATTTTTAGTTCTGATTTTAACTCAGACTTTTAGTTTGATAATGTATTCTTTTTTGCTCAGATCTTCCCTGCCCTGAGTTAACTAGCTTTTGCTTGGAACCCTCCCACCTATAGAACCATTTCCTAGATAATCACTTTTATTGTGTTTTGATGAAACATTTCTGCTGGTATTCTGTTCCTGTAGCGGTGAAGGGACTCTTACTAGATATTTCTCTGGGTGTTTTCAGGGAGGGCATTTCTTTAGACCTAGGTATACTTTTTGAGATAACGGATTTCCTTAGTCACCCCTCTATAAATCCCTGAACCCTAGGATGTTTATCACATGGGAAATACTGGAAACTGACTTTTCTGGTTGCCAAGGATATCCTGAGTTTACTTAAGTCTTTTAAACAGTCATCCAGTGCTTGCTTCATGGGCTTTGATGTCTCTTCTACCCACCTAAGTAGGAGTCATATTTAACTACTTCACCTAGATTGAGAATCACCTTTTCCCTGTGGATTCAGAATCTTACTGTTAATCTGTGTCCTGATGGTATAGAGTGGATCAGCAATTTTTGTAAACCCTTATATCAACCACATGACTGAAATAATAAAAAAGGAAATGGGGAAATGGTATGCAAGCTCACTCATCTGAAGATGATAAATTTTTTGTGTGGCTTTGGAGTCAGATAACCATGGGTGATAATGTCAGGTCTTCCTCATACTAGTAAGCAACTTCTCAGCCTCAGTTTTCTCATCTGTAAATGCGGATAATAACACCTTTTTAAAAAGAGTTACTGTGGATAGTAAAATGCATTATGGAAACACTTAATATATTTGACTCATACTTTGCTCTCGTTTGATCTTCCCTGGTGGCTCAGACGGTAAAGCGTCTGCCTACAATGCCTACCATGTGGGAGACTTGGGTTCAGTCCCTGGGTTGGGAAGATCTCCTGGAGAAGGAAATGGCAACCCACTCCAGTACTCTTGCCTGGAAAATCCCATGGATGTTGGAACCTGGTAGGCTACAGTTCATGGGGTCGCAAAGAGTTGGACACAACTGAGCGATTTCACTTCACTTGCTCTCATTGAGGGCTTCCCGGGTGGCGCTAGTGGTAAAGAACCCACCTGCCAATGCAGGAGACATAAGAGATGCAGGTTCAATCCCTGGGTCGGGAAGATCCCCTGGAGGAGAGCATGGCAACTCAGTCTTGCCTGGAGAATCCCATGGACAGGAGCCTAGCTGCTACAGTCCATAGGGTCGCAAAGAGTCAGACACGACTGAAATGACTTAGCATTCATGCTCTCATTGAATGTTAACGCTCGCTTTCCTTCTTAGTGTTCTTAACGTCCTGAACCACTTAATTGAGCATGGCACAGTCTCTCATGGTGCACCTATCAGCACCAGAATCTTACATTTCCCCAGACATGAAATCCATTCAAGAACCACCTGTGAAATTATAATACTTATTAGAAGAAATTATAATACTAAATTATAATACTCAAGTATCCCTACTTCTCCCAGGTATGCCAGGAAGGAAATGAAACGCTATTGAGGGGCTACTTATTAGAGGTTTCATTGGCCAAAAATGATGATAACATTAATAATTATACCTTTACTGATATAGCATTGTAATAGTTGGCAGTTTCAGAATCTTCTAAATGGCTAGTGCTCTTGGATCCCTATCAAGCAAACAGTGCAGTTGCCTACATCTTGCATATCGGTGTCTAAAGATGAAGGTAATGGAATGACTCCTTCATGGCCTTCTGACTTGAATGGCGGGGTGGAGCCTTGGGCCTGTGTCTTCAGATGCCTCATCCTGATTTCTGTTTCCTTCCCACTCTACCCGTGCACTTTTATCCTGCTGTAGCACATTGATCTGAACTCTGTCTGAGATTCAGATACATGACTGACTCTATGACTAGAATTCTAAGAACCAAACGTCTCATAGGTTTCCCCCTGATTTTATCCCTGAGACATTTATCTCCCTAAACGATATCTCTGAAGTGTGAAAGTTTTGCACTGTTCGTATGGGCCTGAGAAAGGTGTTTATACTTTTGATATAAATTCTGTGTGCCACAGTTAGACATCCAGTACACATTCAAAAATAGTATTTCTTGGGCCTAGACCCACAACAAAACTCTTTTAGTGTGATTCTCAATCTTTTAGATTAAATTATTTTATTCATTCTACAAACATATACTTAACCTTTGCTGTGTGCCCGGGGCTAGGAATACAGCAATGCAAAAGGCATGTTCGCTCTTGGAGCTTACCATCTGGTGGGTAGACAATAAACAAATAGGTAGTGATATGTGCTATAAAGAAAAATAAAGCACTTAAATTTTTTTTTTTCTCAAACCATGAGATTACTAAATTGCAGTAGCTATCAGTGACCCCTGTAAGACTTTATAAGTAAGAAAAGGAATGTTGCCTCTGACAGCTCTTAGCAGTTCCTGCCTTCCTTTCCATTCTTTGGAATAAAACCTTGCTTTCTTACATGGTTGTGAGAAACCCTGATCAAATTGGATTGTAAGGACACAGCCAAGCACTTAAGATAGACTGAAGAGGAGAAATATAATCTTGCAACAAGTACATTTAGGGTTGTGTTTATCTTTTATTCTTTGAGTATAATGCCTTGCTTTATAGTATGTTACATGAGGAACATTGAAAATAGGTGGATTCTTAAGTATTGATTCAACTATGCTACGTGTAACAAAACACAGTATAAAAAGCAGCCTCCTCAGATGCTTCTAGTTTTATGGTGTAAGGCTGTAGAAGTTCTTTCTGACATAAGTGTTTTAAAAGTTTTGAAGAACAGGGAGTCTAAAAATTAGAAAGAAGCCAAATATACTTGAGTTTAATTTTTAAACTATAACTGCCGTTTGACCTTAAATTAAAGACAGTCTGTTTTGTGGTGTTTTACCGGTTTAACAATGAGAACATTTAAAGCAGCTGCCACCAATTAAAATGATTCAGAAATGCTGGTTGTAGATAAATATTCCTGAAGTTTTAACTCAATGAAGTCAGTCTGTTTTTTTTTTTTTTTTTCCTTCAGTGGGTACTGTCTTTCTGGAAAGCAATTTTGTAGAATGCATCAAGAGCTCAAAAATGTTCATACACTTTGAACTGTAATTGTGTTTCTAAAAAAAAAAATTATCCTTAGAAAATAAATCTGAGCTCTGGATAAACTTTAATGCACAGAGATGTTCCCCACAGTTTTCATAAGAGAGAAATGATTACCTAAATTATGGTACACCCATATGATGGAATATCATAGAGCTATTAAAATATTTTTGAAGAATCTTAACCATGTAGGAAAATATTTATGCAATTTAGTTGAAAAATAAACTATGCAGTTTGACCATGCAGTATGATCTTAACCATGTGGAAATATTTTCACAGAAAAAGGCTGTCAGGAAACATTGTAAGTTTTCATTTTCTTTGGGTTGTGAGATTATGTGTGGTTCTTATTTTCTTTCTACTTTTCTGTATTTCTTAAAAATTTTTTACAGTGAACATATATTACATTTATAGTGAATCAAAATATAAGTGTTTTGATCCTTTCAGTGGGATGTTTTTTATTAATACACAGTCCATTTATACTTATTATGACATAATTTTCTTCCAGCTTTTCACTTGTAGAGCATTTCTTTCTAGTGAAGTTATATGTTTTCAATATTCTATTTAATTTTTATGATATACATAGTGTCAACAATTTTATTTATGCTTGCTCTAATTTCTAGGTGTTCTTCTTTAAAGCCGATAATTCAGTTCCACATTGGAATACTAATTTTTAGGTGGTTTATATCAAACAACGCACATACATTCATGCATGCTTAGTCACTCATTTGTATCCAACTCTTTGCAACCCCATGGACTGTAGATGGCCAGGCTCCTCTGTCTATGGGATATTCCAGGCAAGAATACTGAAGGGGGTTGCCAGTTCCTTCTCCAGGGGATCTTCCTGATCCAGGGATCAAACCTGCATCTCCTGTGGCTCTTGCGTTGGAAGGTGGATTCTTTACCACTGAGCCACCTGGGAAGCCCCATATATATTCATGGTATGTGGTGAAGAGAGTTGGCCTGAAGCCACAATGCTTGGGTCCAAATTGTGGTCCTATTACTTAGTAGCAGTGTGACCACTGACAGGTTAATTGTTCTCTCTGCTTCTCAGTTTCCCTATCAGTAAAATGGGGGATAATAATAATATCTACCTCATAAGGTTGTGGTAGGAATTTAAAGAGTAATTACATATAAACACTTGAGAAAGTCCTGGCACATAGAAAACAGTCAGTAAAAGTTATTTTTAGTAGTATATATACACAAACATATATTATGTTTAAATATGTTAAAATATTATGATCGTTTCTAAAATGATTTTTTTAATCTGTCGTCTTCTTTTTTACAGTTGGTAATCGGTCAGTTTTCTTTTCATGCTTTGAAATTATTTTTTAAAGTTACCATATTTTCAGCAGTAGAAACCTTATTGATTAGTTTTCCAATCATATTTTCTTTTTCCATATTTGGAAGTGATCATTGTTCATGTGAGATGGAATGATGGAGGTTGGTTTTATTTTAGGTATAAAAAACTTCTATTTATATACAAATAGTTAACATATTCATTACCAGTTATTCTCATCTATTAAATTATTTATTAAAGTGCTAGAAATGCTATTTAGTAGAGAAGGAAGAGGATGGGCAGGTAAGTGAGAGTGTATCTGCAAGTAATAAAACTACATTTGTCTCATTTTAAATTCTGTAATTCAGACTTCTCTAATTCAAATTGATCTTCCCAGACAGATTTGGGGTGAAAAGAGAGCTACCTTTTAGTGAATCATGCACTGGGCTTACATATATATGTATATGTAAAATACATACTATGTTATATATAATATATATAAAATACATTGTTATGTATATTACATATATATTACACTTATGTATATTATGTAATTTTGTAGTCCACATGAGAACTATTTTATTATAAGTAAAATAATCATTTGCCAATTGTTCTGTCTTATATTACAGAATATATTCCTATGGAAAACAATTTGGATTTAACTGATTAACTGTTCTTTATAGCTAGTAATTTTGCCATTGCTCAGTTTCACTTCCTTTAAGAAGAGGTGCTTTTGTGTTACGGTTACATTGTCAGAATGAGGAAAGACACTGGGCAAGTTTGAAAGCATGTAGCTGGTTACTGAAAGACTCTAATAAAAAGATTTTTCATCAGTCTAGCTGTATACAGCTGAGACCAATAGAGTCCAGACATCTGTGTGTTTAACTGGAAATTTGTATGGTGTGTGTGTGTGTGTTTGTATAGTGTTTAATGCCAAGAAAATGTTGGAGAAGTAGGCTTGATAAGAAATAACAGTTTCCCTGGTCTTTGGTTCTATAGCTATATAGAAACCCTGGACTGAGTATTAAGTTCCATATGTGCATTTCAGATCTGTAAGTGGAACACTCTGTGTGTGCATGTGTGCGTGCTCAGTCGTGTCCAACTCTTTGTCACCCCATGGACTATAGCCTGCCAGGCTCCTCTGTCCATGAGATTCTCCAGGCAAAAATACTGGAGTGGGTTGCCATTTCCTCCTCCAGGGGATCTTCCCCACTCGGGGATGAAACCTGCATCTCTCGTGTCTCCTGCATTGCAAGGTGGATTCTTTACCATTGCGCCACCTGGTTTAAAATAAAGTATTGTTTTTTATCTGTGGGATTTATCTAAAAAGCAAAGGTTTGGTTGGGAACTGTTCTTTCTGGTTTTAAAGAAGAGGACTAGGTGGACTATAGGGGAAAAAATTAGCTGTCAGGGATGAGCATGTACAATAGCTTAGGTGGCAAAGCTTGCTTTCTTGTATTGACATGATGAAGCTGAGTAGGTCACTCTCATTTCCAGACCCTATACACCACCATTAGCTAGTTTGTGGTCGGCTGTGTACCTAGCAGTTCAGCTGGAGGCTTTTTAAACCTGAACCTTTAAATATACAGAGGAAGTTGTTGTACTGGTGCCTGTTGGTAGGGCTGCTGTGTTCTTTCTTATCTTCCCAGGGAGTTTGGTCCCTTTGTTTAGCTTCTGTTTCATTTGTTTATAAAGTTATAGACTTTGAAGTAGGCAGTTATATAGGACTGCCTAAAGAGAAGTGTACAGCAAGAAGGTAGGCAATTTTCCTTCTCACTTCACTACCTCGTTACCTCGGTTTCTCAGTCAGTGTCATTCAGGGATTTTGCTTTTTTCTCTGGCTTACTTCCCTCTATCTTAATTTTTCTTTGGAAACTTACGTTGTTCTGTGCCTCCCACGTTAGTGGTTCAGTTTACTTTTTGAACATTGAACTTTCATGGTGTTGCCTGATGTGTTGGTGGGAAATTTTTAAAAGTAATTTTGGATATGATAATTTAATGGCACATATCGCAGAATTTTTTTCTGGTTTCTTCCATCATAAGAGATTTTTTGCGTATCTGATTTCCTTAATGTGGAGTTCCTGTGTTTAAGCGACTGCCCTTCTATAGATTTGGCATTGTGATTGCAAGATTTATGCCAAGACTGATAACCTCAGTTTTATCTTGTAGTGAGGTAAATAACTGAGCCCTGAGATTGTTTAGTCATCATAGCTGAAAAAACAACCCTTTAAAAATAGTAATATCAAAACGTACATACATCAGACATCATTCATAATTATTGATGACTTCCTCAAGATTTTTTTAAGTGTTGTAAATAAGGTTGTCTAGATTGCATTTTTTGTTGTTGTTTTAACTTGTATGAAAGAATAAGAGGAGAGAGCTATTTTTGGCATGGGCTTAAAGAAGGAAATATCAGAGTGACTGGTAACTGACACTTTTGTCAAGTTCAGTTTATACTTGACTGCTTTGATTTTTTTTATTTCATTACTTTGGATTTTAGTGTTCTTGATTTGATATTTTTAAGAGTGACATCTCTAACCTTTTGGTTCTGAGTACTGCATTGCCTCTGAAATTGGTTGAGTCACTTCATATTCTTCTAAAAGTGCACCAGCTGTCAAAGCTGAAGAGATGTGTCCCTTTGCTTTCTGCTTCCTGAACCATTTTCCTGCTTACTGTGGTCGTCTACTATTTGTGGAAGGCTTTTTCCACATTTAGTATGTGAAACCTACCACAGAGTTGGACCCTTAAGTGACTCAGTGTTAAAAGGCTTTGAGACTTCCACTGTGGTCCACGAAGGAGTAACTGGTATAAAACATGTTCCCTTCTGCCTCATATACCCCATAAACTACTTGAAACTGGACAAAAATATGTAAAACAGTGTTTTCAGAGATTGGGCAACAGGTAGCACAGGACTGTGATCCCTGAGAAAAACGGAACAAAGAAAATGAGTCCTGCAGTCACACTGGCTTTCTGTCTGTAGGTAGTTTCTGGACCATAGCATTGTGAGAGGGAGCTCAATCAGAACCTGCAGTCTTGTTGAATTGATGAGACTGAATTAGGAATTCAGGGAGGTCTACCTAGGTGACAGGAATTTGTGGAGCAGAGTACTGAAAGGGAGGGAGGGCTAGTCAGAGAAGTAACTCCAGAAATCTGCATAAATGTCCCCTTTATCTTTGGCTGAATTATGAATCTGTGAATGTATTGAGAGAAACATCATGGTGCTGGATAAAAAACTATTTCTCAGAAGCTATGAGCTGAAAATTTACCAGAGCTCATACAGGACTGAGAAAGATTTCAGTTCCCACAGCAAGAATTGAGAGACCTTGTTGAACACCCAAAACATTCAATAGAGAGCACGTAAGAGTTATTCCTTAGTAGTAGCGTTAATGTAGTCGTAGAATAAAACATACTTTGAACCCAAAGTAACAAAACTTAAAAATCAAGCCTTGAAAAACTATTCACAAAACATTTAGATGCACAACAGAACAAGCTTCAATAATCTTTAAAGGAAGACATTAAAATAAAGGGCTTCCCTGGTGGCTCAGAAATAAAAGCACTCAAAAATTCAATGACTATAATAGCTGATA
The DNA here is from genome assembly GCF_042477335.2 of Ovis canadensis. NCBI lineage: Eukaryota > Metazoa > Chordata > Mammalia > Artiodactyla > Bovidae > Ovis > Ovis canadensis. The sequence continues at coordinate 127,266,071 of NC_091727.1, forward strand.
TCCAGAAAATTACTTGACATTCCAAGAAGCACTAAAATGTGACCCATAAGCAAGAAGAAGTCAAGTCAGTAGAAACTGAATGAGAAATAACAGTTACAGAATTAGCAGACAAGGACTTCAAAGCAACTTGTGCTGAACAATTGAAAGATAAACATCGATGGAATGAGGAAAGAAATTTAACACAGAAGCAAATAGAGCTCCTGGAACCAAAAAGTACAGTATATAAAGTGACAAATTTACTGGATGAGATTAATAGATTAAATTGCAAAAGAAAGGATTAATGCATTTGAAGACAAAACAACAAAAGTATCCAATCTGAAACAGAGAATGTAAAAAAACTGAAGAAAGAGAAAGCCTCAGTGGTTGATACTGTGGGACAATATCAATCAGACTAACATGCATGTAACTGGAGTCCCAGAAGGAAAGGAGAGACAGGAATAGGCAGAAAAATAGTTGAAAAAATAATGACAAAAATTCCAGTTATAATGGAAAATATAAATTAACAAATCCAAAAAGCTCAATAAACCCTAAAAAAGTAAGATAACCCCAAAGAAAACCACTCTAAGATAATCAAATTGCTGAAAACCAGTGAATAGAGGGAGCATTGAAAAAAGAAGCTGGAGGGGGTGGAAAGAAACAATACATATGGAAGAACAAAGCTAAGAAATCATTCATATCTCATCAGAAACAGTGCAAGTGAGAAGACAAATGGCATGACATCTTTAAAGTGCTAAAGAAAAAAAGTACTGTCAACCTCAAATCCTGTCTCCAGTGAAAATCTTTTTAAAAATGAAAGCCAAAATAAATGAAGGAGAAATATATTTTTTCAGACAAAAAATTGTCACCAGCAGACCTGAAATATTAAAAATTTCTTCAGGCTGAAGGAAAATGACACCAGATGGATACCTGAATCTCTAGAGGTAATGAAGAGTTCCAGATAAGTATGGTAAGTGGGGGATGAATATGAAAGACTTTTGTTCATTAAAAAAAATTTTTTTAAGTTAACTGATTAAGACAAAATTAATAATCTATTTACACATTATAATGTGTATTTATAATGTATATAGATGTAAAAGGTGTGACAGGAGTCCCAAGGAATGGAAGGAATGAAATGGAAGTATACCGCTCAGGTTCTTATATGTATAGTGATGTCATATTACTTGAAGATTGATAACGATAAATTAAAGATGCATAATTTGCAACGTGGAATGACCAACAAAAAAGTGTAATAAGTTAATAATGGCAATAAAAATGAATATTAAACTATACTCATTTAATCCAAAAGAAAACAGAAAAAGAGGAGCAGAGAAAGGATGGGAAACAGAACAAATATCAAATATAAAGAATACAACAATATTAAGGCTACATTAAATATAAGTAGTTTTCCAATTAAAAAACCATAAAAATCTAAGACCCAACTAGGTACTATTGCCTGTAAGAAACTCACTTCAAGAATAAAGACACAGATAGGTTCTAAATAAAAAGAAATATATCATGCAAGCACTAATCATAAGAAAGCTGGAGTATCTGTGTTAATATGAGATTATACTTCAGGATGGGGGCACATTTCATAATGATGAAGTGTTCAATTCATTAAGAAAGCAACAATCCTAAAAGGGTATGCTCTTAACAGAGCCTCAAAATACATGGACAAAATCAAAATAGATGCAGCTGAATGGATAAATAGACAAAACCACAGTTAGAGTTGGATATTTCAACACTCTTAACTCAGTAACTGATAGAATAAATAGAAAAGTCAGTGAGGGGATAGAAAATCTGACCAGTACTACCAACCAACTTTACCTAACTGGTATTTATAAAACACCAGACCTAACACTACCAAAATATATCTTATTTACAGAGTCACGTGGTACATTCACTAAGACCACATTCTGGGCCATAAAACAAATCTCAATATTTTATAATAATTGAAATAATACAAAGTATGTTCTCTGATCAAAATGGAATTAGATTAGAAATCAGTAACAGAAAGCTATCTGGAAAATTCTCAAATATTAGGAAATTACGTAGTATACCTCTAAATAAATCAGAGTCAAAGAAGAAGTTATGGGGAAATTAGAAAATATTTGAACAGAATGGTAATGAAAACACAACATATTAAAACTTGTAGGATGCAACAGTGCTTAGAGGGAAATGTATAGTCTTAAGGAAGATCTAAAAATCAATAATCTAAGATTCTGACCTAAGAAGCAAAAAAATGAAGAGCAATTAAACCCCAAGTAAGAGGAATAAAATGTTAGAGTAGAAATCAATACAATAGAAAACCAACATAGAGAAAAATCAGTGAAACCAATAGCCAGCTCTTTGAAAAAGATCAATAAAATTGATAAGCTGATAGCTAGATTGATACAAAAAGAGAGAAAGATATAAATTAATGCAAATTACCAATATCAGGAAAGATAGAATGGATATCACTACAGATCCTAGAGACATTAAAAAGGTAATAAAGGAACATTAAGAATAATTTTATGCCAGTAAATTCTACAGTTTAGATGAAATGGAAGAATTCCATGAAAGACATAGATTACCAAAACTGACTCAAAAAGAACTTGAAAACTCTGAACAGCTTTAAATCTATTCAAGAAATTAAAATTGTAATTTAAAATCATCTCATAATTAAAATCTAGGCTCCAGTAACTTTAATGGTGAATGTAATCAAAGATTTAAGGAACAAATAAATCAAACTTGTAGGAAAGAGAGGATAAAATTCTTGCCAACTCATTCTGTGAGGCTGGCATTGCCATGGTGCCAAAAACCAACAGATATTAGAAGAAAAAATCACAGACCAATGTTTTTTATGTACATAGACACAAAAATCCATCACCAAAATTAAAAAATATTCAATATTCACCTTACAATATATACAAAAGTAACTCATAATGAACTATAAACCTAAATGTAGAATCTAAAATTATAAAACCCCTGGAAGAGAATAGGAGAAAATCATCATAACTTTTGGATAAAGAGTTCTTTTATTGAACACAAAAATATAAACCAGAAGAGAAAAATTGATAAATTTCATTAAGATTAAGAACATATACTCTTCAAAAGATACTATTAAGAAAATGAAAAGGCAAACCACTGACTAGAAAATTGTATTTGCAATACATATATGTGATACAGATTGGTTTTCAGAATATATTTTTAAAGCCTGAAACTCAATAAAAAGAAGAAAAACAATCCATTTAAAAATGAGCAAATGAGTTGAACAAGCACCTTCCAAGAGAGGATACGTGAATGAATATTAAACACTTAAAGAGCTGCTCAGTATCCTTAGTTATCAGCTGCAAATTAAAACCACAGTGAGATATTCTTACACATTAACTTAAATTATTTTTTTAAGACAATACCAAGTATTGGTGAGGCTATGGAGTCACTGCACACTTATGCAAAACCGGTAGGAAAGTAACTGGTACAGCCACTGGAAATTGGTACAGCCAATTGGAAATAGTCTGGCAGTTTCTTACAGAGTTAAGCATATACCTACTCATGCTCAGCTGTTATCTTTGTAGGTAGTTACCTGAAAGGAATGAAAAGTTATGTTCACACAAAAACGTAAATCCAAGTATTATCATAGCAGCTTTATTTATAATAGCCCTAAACTGGAAGCAACCCAGATATCCATCAGCGAGTGAGTAGATAAACAAAACCACTCAGTGGAATATTATTTTAAAAGGGCCAAACAACATGAGTGAACATCAAATGCATTGTTCTAAGTGAAAGAAGCTGCACATGAAAGACTGTATACTAAATGATCCCATTTACTTGAAATTCTAGAAAAGGTAAAGCTGTAGTGCCCAAAAGCAGGTCAGTATTTGCCAAGGTCCAAGAGTATAGGGAAGGGATTGATTGCAAAGAGACACAGAGGAACTCTTTGGGGCGATGGAAATGTTCTATACCTTAATTGTGGTTTAAGTTACCTGTATATATACATTTGTCAAAATTCTTTGAATTTTAACACTTAAAAAGGCTGATTTTATTATTAGCAAAATATACTTTAATAAAGTTGATTTTTAAAAAAGAAGCACTTTAGAAGTGAGAATGTCAATTCCATGTCAAAAACCATAATCCCTTGGATATTTCATGATAGAGGTTCTTAAGAGGTTGAAGTATTTTTTGAAAGTTAAAGAGAAGGGGAAAGAAAGAAAGCAAAGGCAGCATAAGCTGCTCTGATACAAAATATGGTCTCAGTTGAGTACTTTGTCCCTAAATCCTGCCTTTCTTCTTCCTCCTAAAGTGAGAAAGGCTCGCCGAATTCCTGCCATAAATCTGAGTCTATCTAGCTCCTTTCTCCCAAAGGAGCAAGTAATCCAATACAAGGACCTTAAAATAAACAGTTACCTTTCTAAACTCAGAAAACGTGAAAAAGAAATACATCATAGTTTTATTGCTGGTCTTACTTACTAAGCTGGGCTTCCCAGGTGGCTTAGTGGTAAAGAATTTGCCTGTCGATGCAGGAGATTCAGGAGATGCAGGTTCAATCCCTGGGTTGGGAAGATCCTCTGGAGGAGTAAATGGCAACCCAGCCCAGTATTCTTGCCTGGAAAATTCCATGGACAGAGGAGCCTGGCGGGCTACAGTCCTTGGGGTCGCAAAGAGTTGGACAGGACTGAGCACACTTACTAAGCTCGTACATTACATGAGACCTCCTTGGAATGGGAAATAAGATAAAAATCTAGAATGAAGAAGCTGAAAAACTTTCCAGCTTTTTTTATACTAGTGTTTAAATCAGTCAGCATATTTATTTCCTATGACAGGATTGCAGAACATAGGTCATTAGCTGGGGAGGTAAGATGTAGGGACAGACCTAAACCGCAACAACAACAAAAAAACCGTAGTTGTTTCCATTGTTTTAAGTGTTAATGAATTCCCTGAGCATCCGGCTGAGCATCTGACATACAAATAGACAAATGGAAGTATCAAAACATAGTTCCATAGAAGTTTTTAATGGCATTTTAAAAAGTTTACTATATCAATCAATATTCATTCTAAAACCCCTGAATCTAGTTCTGGTTCTCAGTTTTCCTTATATTGAGTTTAGAAATCTTCGGACTTCAGTAGGTCATTTTTTTGACCTGGTCTGTTTTATATTAAAATAATTAATTCTTTTCATAGTTAAGGCTGAGTCTCAAACCTTAAGCTCTTTGAACAAATCGTTTCAGAATAGGAATTCCAAATAGAAATTATTTTATTTTTATAATCTATAGCAATTTGTCATTTAAAATTTATGAGTTAGATTTTCAGATAGTAAAGATTTATGGTTTGTTCCTGTTATGAGAAAAAATAGAAGCTATTTTCTTCCTTCAAATGCTACCATATATTACATTTAGTTCCCACTGCATTGTAAACTAATAAGAGAGAATATGTGCAAATGTAGTATTGTTTTCCAATGCAGATAGCATTCTCACCTAATTTGGGACTTTAAAAATGAAAATAATAATAAGACTATCTCAATTTATTAAGCCTGAAACTGAGTTTTTTTAGTTTCCTGAAAATTGTTGATTTGGTCTTGCTAAAAGTAAAAAATGGTTCTTTCAGTTCAAAAAATGGCAGAATCAAGCTAATCCTTTAAAGTATGCTTGTGATTTGCCTGATTGTGTGTTGGTGGTGATTACCCTTGATTTGTAAGACACACACACATACTCAACCTTCCCAATCATCTGTAAGTCTTTAGACTGCCTCTCCTCTGACATTTGCCAGTTAAATGAGCATTATGAATATAATGCTGCTATGATAGAATTTCTGGGAATACCAGGCAGAGAAAAGTAGTGAAATATTGGCCATTACTGATTCCCACTTTCAGGGTTTGAGGGCCTTCTATACTATCCCATGCTGTCTGTTTAAGCAGTATCCCCTTATTTTCCTGAGCCCTGTGGGATACAGGAAGTATCCTGGAGGGAGGAGTGTGGTATAAGGCTGTAATGGTGGTTTAGTGTATTTTCCTTATCTGCAGTAAAGGATTGTTGTGGATGAGAAAGTATAAATGCTGTAGAATCTTACCTTCTCTCTCTGTCCCTCAACCGTGTACCTCCTCCTATTTCTCTTCCTTCAGGGAGTCCTATCAATTTGAATTTCAAATTATCTGAAAGAGTTAAGCTTCATTCACTAATTAATGATTCATTCATTCAGAAGTCTCATTAAGTAGTACAAATTACTTAAATAATCAGATTAGTACCTAACTAAACAGTTGTTAACCAGTGGTATATGGGAATTTTGATTTGGTGGAAATTTGTAGATATTAGAACACCTGAGTTTTGAGTTTAATGAAAGCTGGCTAGGCAGTAGGAGATAATGAAGGTTTCAAGGGAGTGAGAAAGGGTGTTGGTAGACTATCAAAGGTAAAATGACAGATTTTGCTATGGCTCCTAATGGGAATAGTATAGAAGCTTGCAAATTGGGTCCAGTGTTTCTAGGCTGATCCAACATTTCCAGTTTGTCCCGGTATCTTCTCAACTAATTTCTCTTGTTCCTTCTGAGAGGAGAGGGAGAAAAGGAGATTTGTGCTTATGTTCACCTATGTGGTACTGTGTAGTAGTTTTGGGGTTTTCCTGTTCTCTGGTATTTTAGAAGACATCTAGGCTTGCTACTCACAATTCTAAATTTAATTAAAATTTTAAATCAGTAGTAAGAAAATCTGCAGAAGTAGCCAGGTTCTAACACTAACTAGTTGACCGTACATTATACCTAGAGAGCTTTTTGCTTTTCACCTGTAAAATGAAGAGGGAATAGATAATCTCTTAAAAGCTCTTTCACCTAATAACCTTAGATAACTTATTACATAAACTTTGAAATATGTGCTAACATTTTTGTTAGTGATTTGCTATGTGTCCCCACAAAATCCATATGTTGAAACCCTAACCCCCTAAGACTACATTTGAAACATATAGTTGAAACCCTAGCCCCCCAGGACTGTATTTGGAGTTAGAGCCTATAACGAGATAATTAAGGTTAAATGAGGTCATAAGGATGGGGCCATGATAAAATAGGATTAGTGTCCTTTCAAGAGATACTAAAGAGCTCACGTGGATACTCATTCTCATTTTGAAGTTCAGAGGAAAGGCCATGCAAAGACTAAGCAGCCATCTACAAGCCAGGAAGAGAGCTCTCAGAAACAACCCTACAGGAACCTTTATCTTGGACTTCCTATCCTCTAGAATTTGAGAAAATTAATTTCTGTTGTTTAAACCACTCAGTTTATGTTATTTTGTTATGGTGACTTGAGCAGACTAATATGAGATTTAATGATAATTGAGTACATTTTAACAAATTGAATCTGTTGTTTATACAGTTTGGAAATGAAATATATAGCTTTGGGTTGAAATAGAATATGAAAGGTTTTAATCTGCTTGTGGAAGGAATACTGCCATTTCTGTGGTTCTCTGAGCTTCTAGGTACTGCGGAATTACAATGTTGAGTTGGATGTTATGAGTAATACAATGGACTGAGTTGGTGAGGAGCCTGAGTTCAGTTGAAAAACAATCATTGTTTAATGGCAGAAGAACCAAGCTAGAGGAACTTCTCTCTTTTCCTATACCTACCTATAATAACCTGTTGAAGACCCCTGTAGCAGTCATTAATATATTGATAGGGATTGACATTGTATTATTAATGTTACCACCTACAAATCTCATTCTAAAGAGTAAATTGCCAGAGTAGGGGCTTGCTAATGTCCAAAGATATTTTTAACCTTTGTTTTTGCCTTGGTATGGCAGAGGAGATATTACGGTAAATATATTAAGTAAATATGCCTTTTTCATGGTTGTACCCCTCTCCTACAAACATATTTCTAATCTATCCTGATCTACATCAATAGAATAGTATTAGAAAAGAGGCATAGGAAGTGGCATGCAACTTGGGAGTATCCTGCTCAGATTTACATTGCTGTTCTGGACTTTTGCTGATTCCATGCAACTGCATTTCCCCTAAGAGCTACTATTGACCTGATAGTACTGTCTGTCAGTTGGCAGGGAGGATTTACCTAGATTAGGTAGTTACTTCCACTTCCTCTACAGACTTGGAAAAATGGAGAGCATTTACTTTCCCCCAAACATTTCTCAGAACATAGTGGCACAAACTGTTCAGGAGTGGCAAAATTCCTTGAAAAGCTATGTCTGGTTACTTTCAAATAAATATTTCCATTAATATTTCATTTCATTTTGAACCCCTTTCTGGTTTGTAGCTTTTTTTTTCCCCAATGTATGTTGGTGGCCTCAAACCATATAGTGAAAGTATTTAAAACTATATAGTGAAAGTATTTTCAAAAAACATTCACTCTTTGTCTTACTATGACTATGAACTGGTTTGTTTGTTTGTTTTTTAATTTCCCTGTCATTGAGTAAGCAGCTCCTCTCAACAGGCTCAAGTCCCTTTTTCTGCTTTGATCTGTCTCTGATTATGTTGATGTTTTATATCCTTTTGGGAACTCATATGTTTTAATAACACATTTAAGAATGAAATTGCCTATTTCTTCCCTCTGTGTGTTAGGAAAAGAAAAACTTTTGTTGCTAGTTTTAGACGATATGTATTGAATGTTCCCATAGCCATTGCCCTGTACAAAGTAGTTGTAGATATACAAGATACAATCTCTTGTGCTCCATCGTGTTTATTCTGTTTCAGTCTACTTTAAAATGCTTAACTTCCCAAGTTATTTTCCCCATTAAATAAATATTGCTTTTAGATGTTTGGGGTTTTTTTAATTTCCACATAACATGTTCTATATAAAAGACTTTGGATGAGCATTTGCAAGTGAGAAATTTGAGTCCCAGATTTCGAAGGAGTAGTTTCATTCTGCCTACTAAAGGTCTGGTTTCTTCCATCTTCAGGCTTCTGTCCTAAATACAGTGGGGTTGTCAAGTAGCAGTCCCTCCCATCTTTGACACAGATACTTCCCTGCAATACCACCCCCACCAAAGAGGATGTTGCCTGGGGCAGGTAAGCAACAGGGAGAGTACAGGCGATTCTGCATCTGCTCTACCTCTATGAGGGCTCTTGAGAACATATACTCAACAGTGCCTAAAATTCATAAAGTGTTAAATATGGAAGAGACCATAATGAGTTATCAGGATTGTCAGACTACTTCTTGGTCTCTGAAAGTGTTGTGTGCTTTTACTTCTCCATGCCCTTGCTTATTATGGAGCACCTGTTCTCCCAGGCCAGGAGAGCCTGGCAAAATGCAGTTTATCCTCTAGCACTCTACCCTCTGAGTGAATCATTCCTTCATCAGTCATAGCATAGCCTAATAAGAAACTGTGCGAGTTGGCCCATAAAGAAGGCTGAGTGCCGAAGAATTGACGCTTTTGAGCTGTGGTGTTGGAGAAGACTCTTGAGAGTCCCTTGGACTGCAAAGAGATCAACCAGTCAATCCTAAGGGAAATCAGTCCTGAATATTCATTGGAAGGATGGATGATGAAGCTCCAATACTTTGGCCACCTGATGCGAAGAGCCACCTCATTGGAAAAGACCCTGATGTTGGGAAAGATTGAAGAGAGGAGGAGAAGGGGACGACAGAGAATGAGATGGTTAGATGGCATTACTGACATGAGTTTGAGAAAACTCTGGGAGATGGTGAAGGATAGGGAAGCCTGGCATGCTGCAGTTCGTGGGGTCGCAAAGAGTCAGACACAACTGAACAACAACAACAACAAAGAAACTGTATATAATTTCTCCAACTATGTGCTTGAATACCCTCCAACACATTTCATAATATAGTTTAATGGTGTTCTTTTTTCATTTACTCTATAATTTCTAACATTTGCTTGAATAGACAGGATTACAGTGAAAATGGTATGCTTATCTATTTTAGTGGGATAAATAAGAGGATTGAAGGAAAAGTACTTTTAAATGACTTTCATGTTTTTGATAGCAAATAAATTCATTCCTACTTTTAGGTTTCCCACTTAAGTCACTGAGGAAGAGAATATACAACTTAGTTCTGTGTTATTGAGAAGCCATCATAGAATTTTAAAGACATATTGTTATATATAGTACAGAATGATTCACTTTGTTCTGAATCTGCCAAGGGATCTTACATACAGATCTTTTGTATAGGCATTGTTATGGGAGAGAATTGACATCTTACTCTTCATTTAATGATTACTGACATTAACCCCAAGTTAGAAGGTGAAAAATGAAGAGATGAAATTCATTTTTAAAGACAATATGTGTGAATTTTAGGATATTAGTATTTGTACAAGTAATGGAAGAATTGGTGAGAAAGTGATCCCATCTAATACTTATCGTTCTGATCAACTAGTAATCAAGAGCAATTAGAGAAAGATTTCAGCTGGAGCATTAGAACCCTGTATCAAGTTATAATATAGTACATATGATGTAGAAAACAAACCAAAAAAAAAAACAACCAGCCCTAAAATTTACCTTTTGCTTTTTATTTTAGTACCTTTAGTATAGGTCATCCAGCATGTGAATAATACCTGACGAAACTTGGCCTTACACTTAGTCATCTTTTTCAATGCCTCTGGGCATTTGGCTCTTAGAAGAAGGTAATTCTTAGTACTGCTCCCTAGTTTGGATTATTTATTTGGGAATCTCTCTGCCATTGTGGTTACTTGTTGGAACACAGCATAATTTAAATGTTTGAGGTGGATGACTGAAGTGTTTGAATAGGATATCTTTTCCCCCAACTGCTGATGACTGATTAGAGAGTACATTAAATAAAGAATGTGTTCTCCAGTATATTAATATAAAATTATAAATATATTAATATAAAATATACATAATTGTATAAGAAATATATGACATCTGTTATATCCCATAAAATTTTAGTTTTTAGAAAGCTGAAGTATATTATGTTATACAAATTCTGTGACTACTCTATTAACAGGGGCCATCCCCAACTATAGAGTGTTAATCTTTTTACAAAATGTTCTAAAATGTATGAATTAATTTATTTTATAAAACCTGACAAAGTTGCTTCTATTTATAAAAGAGTTGTTTTTAAAATTAACCACTGATTGAAGCTATGAGTGCTTTGCTGCAGAATCCAAACATCTACTGTATTAAATTTCATTTAAAATTGTACTACTGCATGTTATACCTATGGTATACCTATGGTATAACATCAACTCATGTTGATATATGGCAGAAATCCATTGTAAGGCAATTATCCTCCAGTTAAAAATAAATGAATTTTTAAAAAGAATATATAAAAAATAAAGTCTACAGACGGTGAACTCAAAAAAAAAACTGTATTACCCTTCTTAAAACAACAATCCAAACAACTAAATTATTTTCTTGTTGCCATTCTAATTGACATTTTGATATTTGATGCTTGAAAGATTTTATTTATTGGCAGTAATTTTATCTAAAAATTGAAATAAACTTTTCTGGTTTCAGAGTATTACTTTGTTAATATTTGCTATTGACATTCACCTCTCCAAACCCTACTCATTCTTCTAGGCCAAGCTGAAGATGATCACACTTGATGAAATTTTCTTCTATCCCAGTAGCTTAATCTGTGGCATTTTGGACAGGGCTTCTAGCACTTAGTTCCTTTTGCCTTGTGTTAGTTAGCTGTGAACAAGCCTTCCTCCTATACTGGCTCTCAGAGAGCAAAGACTATGTCTTAGGCAACTACAATAGCACCATCTCCAATAGCACGTATCTCCAATAGCGCCTTTCCCAGTGCTTTGCACCCCCCACCCCCGTACATTCAGTAAGTATTTATTGAATCTGTTGCTTTTTACCCGGATTTTCTAGACTAGACTTAGGAATCAATCAGTGACTTGAGTTTAAAATGAGGAATTAGGCAGGAGAAGGCAATGGCACCCCACTCCAGTACTCTTGCCTGGAAAATCCCATGGACGGAGGAGCCTGGTGGGCTGCAGTCCATGGGGTCGCTAAGAGTCGAACACGACTGAGCGACTTCACTTTCACTTTTCACTTTCATGCACTGGAGAAGGAAATGGCAACCCACTCTGGTGTTCTTGCCTGGAGAATCCCAGGGATGGAGGAGCCTGGTGGGCTGCTGTCTATGGGGTCGCACAGAGTCGGACACAACTGAAGTGACTTAGCAGGCAGTAATGGCTCTGTAGTCAAGACTGGCTAGGTTTGAGTTCCTACTTCATGATGTATTAACTGTGGTACTGCTTCATCTGTAAAATTGGAAATGTTAGTAATAGTATCAGGCCTCTAGAGTTGTTGATGAGGATTAACATAATCTGTTAAAGCCGCTTATTGGACTTTCTAACATATAGAGCTTCCGAGGTGGCTCAGATGGTAAAGAATCCACCTGCAGTGCAGGAGATGTGGGTTCAATACCTGGGTCAGGAATATTCCCTGAAGAAGGAAATGGCAACCCACTCTAGTATTCTTGCCTGGGAAATCGCATGGGCCAAGGAGCCTGGTGGGCTACAGTCCATGGAGTCTCAAAAGAGCCAGACACTTAGTGACTAAACCACCAACAACATAAAGAATACATTTAATACAGTGTAGCTATAATTGTTTCTAAATGCAGCTAAGCCCCTGAGGGCCTGTCATCTAGTCTTTGTATTTCCGGCACCTAACCTTGGTATAGTAAAGATTCAACAAATATTTCTTTGAATTGAATTGATTGATTTACCCTATTTTTATCTTCCATTACAGCCCACTGTTTGTAACATGGAAGATTGGTCGAGACAAAAGATTGCGTGGATGCATAGGTACTTTTTCTGCCATGAATTTGCATTCAGGACTCAGGGAGTACACACTTACCAGGTGAAGACCAATTTTTGTTACCTCTACTTCTACATTAAAAAAAAAAAAAAACCTTATGAAACTTAAACTTGATTCTTAACTCCTTTTCCTTTCCTGAATTGTCAACATTCTTGACTCCTTTCATGTCAGACTTTTTTCTCCTCGACCATTTGCCATATCTCTGATAAAATGTTATTGATATATATTATAATGTAGAATACTGTGATTACATGTATTCTGCCATAAATGTCTTTAAGTGTTTTTTTTTTCCTTTCAATGATCAGCTTATTTTGTATAACTTGAAAATCAATGACCAAATATCCATGGATTACTTACATGTGTTATTTCCATAATAACAGTCATTGTGTCTTCTTTGTTAGGCTTTTAAAAAATTGTTGATGTCTATGCCGCCTCACCCATTCTGTTACACTTTTATATACTTCTGGAATTGAAGGGAGAACCTAAGAAGAAAGTGATGCAACAGCCTGACAGCATAATCATTCACATTCTTACTTTACCCAGAGTTAACTGTAGCTTACTTATTTTGTTTCATCCAACACGAGGACAAAGTAATGAATGCCTCATTACAGTTGTTAAAACTTTGTTCTTAATTTCTGAACTCACAAAAAAGCTATCTAGCATGCCATCAGATTTTTTTGGTTCAAGTTTAGATTTCTAGCAAATTGTGTTCTAAAATTATTTCAAAAGAAAAAATTCCTTAAATAATAAGCTATTAGTAAAGGAATTTCCTGTTTTTGTTCATATTTCAGGGTGATTATCTGATGCAGTTTCTATAGTTGTAAAATGCACGATGTCTGTCCAACAGGAAATTGGTCCCTGTTGACTCTTGGAACTTGGGGCAAGCTTCTCAATCTCCAGTAGATAAAGCAGTGTTTAGAGTACTTTATATACTTTATAGGAATGTTAGGGAGATGTCAGGGGAATGAAGTAGCAATAATAATCAGTCACTGTGTTGCTTCAGGATTAATGTTGTAGAAGCTTCATTATTTTACTATAGAATTGCATCAATGCAGCTCATATCACCAGTTATTAAAATGCTGGTAACTGAGTTAAGTATTCTTATATTTGAAGATGTAGCTCATAGCTACAGGGTTGTCTTAGCTTACACCAAAGCCCAGAAAGGAAGGAAAAGGCTTGGAGAGTCACATTGATACTTAGATTTTCACAGGTATTAGAAGTGGGGTGTTTGGATTTGATTAAATAATATATAAATAGCAGGCAGAAAAGGGGTTAAAACACACATTCTGGAAATAACTACAAGATAGTACAAGTATAAATCTAGGCATGTTAGATTTTCTTCCCTGACATGAAATATCATGGACTCATTTTGGGACTTTAGCAAATTCTGCCAGTGACTATCTTTGGGACAGGTGCATAAAATTACCTTTTAAATAGCTAATGAAAGACAATTTATTATACATTTCCTAAAATAAGTTGTTATAAGGAATAATGGTTCCTTGGTATTGCTTGAAAAAAGAATTATATGGTCAAATAAACTTTGGGAATACTAGTTAAACAACTTTAAACAGCTTTGCTCACTGCAGGATTTCTCAGAACCCTTTTATCCTCCCACCCTCTTATGTTATGCCATTAGTGCTCCAAGGAACACATTTTCAGAAACAGAAGTATGTTATAAAATTTCCATTTTTCTTTAAAGTTGGGGTGTCCAAGTAGATAGTATACAAAACCTTTGTACTTTAAAATGAAACCGTGGCAGAAATCCCAGTATCAAATATTGTATACTTTAGAAATCCTTAGTAACAGTAACTGTAGTAGCAGTTTGTTTTTACTTAAAAAAAATGAAATTCTCTTGTGTACATTGGTAAAACTTGTGGATCTGCCTCCTAGGGCAATTACCAGAGGAATTACAGTATATTTTTTCTGACGATAATATGATTCTGAATGAATCATTCAAATAGTTGAACTTAGAAATTTGCCTACACTTGTATTTGTACATATACAAATGCAGTCTACTCTTCCTGTTTACTTTTCAACTTTTTCCCCATGTTTCTGTACAACTTGCTGAAATCATGTACTACACATTAGAGAGAGATGTGTGTTTGTGTATGTATATACACACATACGTACCTGGTGTTCTCATTTTTGTTGGACTTAATTTCTTTTCTTGCTTAATATGATAATAAGAATGAAGTTATTTGGAAGAGAGGAACAAAGAAAACAAGTCTCAAAATACACAGTTGTTCTATTTTCTGGATTCATATTGGAGTCAAAACTGTGTTGTCATTTTTAAAAGTGGCATAGGACACCTATCATTTCTACATGCTGTTGTTATTAGTGGTATTCATAGCTCCTGTTTTTTAAGAACTTACTACATGTCAGTGGAGAAGGCAATGGCACTCCACTCCAGTACTCTTGCCTGGAAAATCCCATGGACAGAGGAGCCTGGTAGGCTGCGGTCCATGGGGTCGCGAAGAGTCAGACATGACTGAGCGACTTCCCTTTTACTTTTCACTTTCATGCATTGGAGAAGGAAATGGCAACCCACTACAGTGTTCTTGCCTGGAGAATCCCAGGGACAGGGGAGCCTGGTGGGCTGCCGTCTATGGGGTCACACCGAGTCGGACACAACTGAAGTGACTTAGCAGCAACTACATGTCAGATACTGCAGAGGAGCTTTATATGCATGGTGCTGACAACAACTCTTAGGTATTAATATCCACGTTTTAAAAACAAGGAAACTGAGATTTAGAGAATTTAAATAATGTACCCAATCACACATCTAGTAAGTGGTAGAAACAGGATTCAAACCTAGGCTATCTGACTGCAAAGTGCAAGCTGTTAACTACTACATTTAAGATAAGATAAAATAAAATTTTCTGAGAATGTATGTTTTGCAGCTTCCTGGTGAAAATAATGAACTTGAAAGCAGGTTCCTGTAAATTGTGGGTCAATAATTCTTCAAAAATTCTAGTTAGCAGTTAAGATGAAGTTTAGAACATTATTTTAATAGACTAGTCAGAAGAAAATTGACTTGGATTAATATTGTATAAAAGAATAATGCTTTTTACAAAAATATACTATCATATGAAATGAAATAATGTTCTTTGCCTGAATGTAAATTGTGGGTTAGACTCCAAGAAGAATACAATTCTTTTGAACATAACAGTTGGTGATTCTTGGAGTCTGGTCTTTCAGTCTTAAAACCTATCTATAAATCATAAAACTTATAAATGGAATCAAATAAACTTAGTAGGTTAGGAATAAGAGAGAAGGAGAGAATAAAACCAGAAATAGTGAAATTAACGACTCGTCAGGTATAGGTGTCCTTAAAAAAAAAAAAAAAGGATGTCTGGTAACTCACTGTTTTCATCTGTGACTAGATATTATTCAGCTTTCTTCATGTTACTCAGCTATACTCTTTTTTATTGTAAAATATACATAGCATAAAATTTACTACTTTAATTTTAAGTGTATAGTTCTATGGCCTTAGATACATTCACACTGATGATGCAACCATCCACCATTCATCTCCAGAACTTTTTTAATCTTCTCTAACTGAAACTCTGTACCCACTAAAGTCTAACTCCCCATTTCCCGCTTCCCAAGCCCTTGACAACCATCATTCTAATACTTTCTGTCTCTATGACTCTCACTCTTCTAGGTACCTCACATAAGTGGAAGCATACCATATTTGTCTTTTATGACTGGCTTATTTCATTTGGCATAATGTTTTCATGATTCACGCATGTGTTAGAATTTACTTCCTTTTTAAGGCTAAATAACATTCCATTATATGTATCTTGTACATTTTGTCCATTCATCCATGCATGAAAACTTGGATGGCTTCTACTTTTTGACTGTTGCACATCATGCTACCATGAACATGGGCATGCAAAAATCTGTATGAGTGCCCTTTCTTCTTGTAAAAAGCTAACCATTATATAGAAGATAGTGAACTAGTTTGTTTGTGGTCTCTTAATCTCTAAAACCTAAGTGTAGGGGAGGAAAGTAGGAGGGGGGTTCAGGATGGGGAACACGTGTACACCTGTGGCAGATTCATGTTGATGTATGGCAAAACCAATACAATATTGTAAAGTAATTAACCTCCAATTAAAATTAATTTATATTAAAAAAGTGCAATTCTGAAAGCAAACAAAATAAAATTTAAAAGAAAAAAAATAAAACCTAAGTGTAAGAGAAATGACCAGGTACTTTGTAAATGAATGCCTAATCTGCATTAAGTTTTTATACTGTTTTAAAATTAAAATACTTGACATAGCCCAGTTTTACATTCTCCCGAAATCAGATTGATTATATTCTTTGCAGCCAAAGATGGAGAAGCTCTATACAGTCAACAACAAAAAAAAGACCAGGAGCTAACTGTGGCTCAGATCATGAACTCCTTATTGCCAAATTCAGACTTAAATTGAAGAAAGCAGGGAAAACAACTAGACCATTCAGGTATGACCTAAATCAAATCTCTTATGATTATACAGTAGAAGTGAGAAATAGATTTAAGGGCCTAGATCTGATAGACAGAGTGCCTGATGAATTATGGACTGAGGTTCGTGACATTGTACAGGAGACAGGGATCAAGACCATCCCCATGGAAAAGAAATGCAAAAAAGCAAAATGGCTGTCTGGGGAGGCCCTACAAATAGTAGTGAAAAGAAGAAAGATGAAAAGCAAAGAAGAAAAGGAAAGATAAGCGTCTGAATGCAGAATTCCAGAGAATAGCAAGAAGAGATAAGAAAGCCTTCCTCAGCAATCAATGCAAAGAAATAGAGGAAAACAACAGAATGGGAAAGACTAGAGATCTCTTCAAGAAAATTAGAGATACCAAGGGTACATTTCATGCAAAGATGGGCTCGATAAAGGACAGAATGGTATGGAACTAACAGAAGCAGAAGATATTAAGAAGAGGTGGCAAGAACACACAGAAGAACTGTACAAAAAAGATCTTCAAGACCCAAATAATCACAATGGTGTGATCACTCACCTAGAGCCAGACATCTTGGAATGTGAAGTCAAGAGGGCCTTAGAAAGCATCACTACGAACAAAGCTAGTGGAGATGATGGAATTCCAGTGGAGCTATTTCAAATCCTGAAAGAGATGCTGTGAAAGTGCTGCACTCAATATGCCAGCAAATTTGGAAAACTCAGCAGTGGCCACAGGACTGGAAAAGGTCAGTTTTCATTCCAATCCCAAAGAAAGGCAATGCCAAAGAATGCTCCAACTACCGCACAATTGCACTCATCTCACATGCTAGTAAAGTAATGCTCACAATTCTCCAAGTCAGGCTTCAGCAATATATGAACTGTGAATTTCCTGATGTTCAAGCTGGTTTTAGAAAAGGCAGAGGAACCAGAGATCAAATTGCCAACATCCGCTGGATCATGGAAAAAACAAGAGAGTTCCAGAAAAACATCTATTTCTGCCTTATTGACTATGCCAAAGCCTTTGACTGTGTGGATCACAATAAACTGTGGAAAATTCTGAAAGAGATGGGAATACCAGACCACCTGACCTTCCTCTTGAGAAATCTGTATGCAGGTCAGGAAGCAACAGTTAGAACTGGACATGGACCAACAGACTGGTTCCAAATAGGAAAAGGAGTATGTCAAGGCTGTATCTTGTCACCCTGCTTATTTAACTTATATTCAGAGTACATCATGAGAAACGCTGGGCTGGAAGGAGCACAAGCTGGAATCAAGATTGCTGGGAGAAATATCAATAACCTCAGATATGCAGATGACACCACCCTTATGGCAGAAAGTGAAGAGGAACTAAAAAGCCTCTTGATAAAAGTGAAAGAGGAGAGTGAAAAAGTTGGTTTAAAGCTCAACATTCAGAAAATGAAGATCATGGCATCCAGTCCCATCACTTCATGGGAAATAGATGGGGAAATAGTGGAAATAGTGTCAGACTTTATTTTGGGGGGCTCCAAAATCACTGCAGATGGTGATTGCAGCCATGAAATTAAAAGACGCTTACTCCTTGGAAGGAAAGTTATGACCAACCTAGATAGCATATTGAAAAGCAGAGACATTACTTTGCCAACAAAGGTCTATCTAGTCAAGGCTATGGTTTTTCCAGTGGTCATGTATGGATGTGAGAGTTGGACTGTGAAGAAAGTTGAGCACCAAAGAATTGATGCTTTTGAAGTGTGGTGTTGGAGAAGACTCTTGAGAGTCCCTTGGACTGCAAGGAGATCCAACCAGTCCATTCTGAAGGAGGTCAGCCCTGGGATTTCTTTGGAAGGAATGATACCTTTTACAAATGGTAGCATGGCTTGAGTCCTAAAATTTATCCCTCATTTGTCAGTTTCAGTATATAAAGTACCAAGTGAGAAATTGTCAGATTTTATAAGCATTTAATTTGAGGTGTAGTTTGGAACCTAGCTTGCTAAATGTCCTTTACTCAGTATGTCAGAATCTGGAATCTTCACTTTAGCCACTAGTTTAATGCACGCCTTCATTATTCCATCGTTGTGCTAATGTGGAGAGATGTGGCCAAAGACTGGGCAAGAGAATGTGGCAGGAGAAACCGAACAGAGAGAACCATTCCCAATATGGGTGATGACTCCTGAGTTGTAGAGACGTGTCTGAGTTCATGTAGCACCTAGTGCCACAGAAATTAAGTGTATTGAATATATCAGATTGTAATTCCTTATCACATCTTCCAGATCTTCAGAATCTCCAGCTGGAATCTCTGCTGCTTTGAGACACAGGCACAATGCCTTTGGGTCAAAAATCAGTAAGAAGGTGAAGGTGTGAGAGAAGCTGAAAATTGGTGAAGGTGTGGAAGAAACTGAAAATGGTGTTTTGCTCTATCAGAGCTCTTGGCCTTTGTGTTTCATAAGGAGAGGGCAAACTAGGAGAAATGGAACCTATTCTTACATCTATCTCTAAACTCTACCCCTTTGCTCTTAAAAAGCTGCTTTTTCTTTCTTTAACTATGTTTAAACAGTTCATCCTATAAATCTAGTCTAAATTTTGCCTTAGGAGTTTATAGTATAGTAGGAGAGATAAGTTATATAAATAATTATAGTCTAGGTACAAAGTGATTTTTGCCAAAGCGTCAGAGGAAGTTATACTGGATAAACAGACATTCTACATCTGTAATAAAAGCAGAAATGTATTTAAAGCAATTTATGAGATTATTTAGTCCATTCCCAGTTCAGTCTGAGTAAAAGCAAAACACTATACCACTTTTTGGTTTCTTTTTTCCTATGTGGACAAAAGTCCAGATTCTAGGGATGTATGTAAATTGTTATTATCAAAGTGACCATATACAAGGTATTGGGTATTCTGAGAGATTTTACTAATAAATATTTTAAAGGGAAAGGGAATGAACTTGCTATAGAAAAAAATAAAACCTGGTATCTACCTCCTTTCCTAAGACTCACTGCTTGAAATAGTCTTCATTTTTTTTGGGGGGGGGGGAATAAAAGACTGAAGTGGTAAAGATAAATTAGAACACAAATATTGTATGAAATTTGTATCACATTAGATGTGGTCAAAAATCGTACCATAGGCATTTAACAATACATTTACTTTTGTCTGAACATTCTAAAAACTAAATATTGGGTCTACTTATAAATGTCTGAAGTATTTGAGTCATTAGGGCATGAATGAACAAGAGAATGGATTTGTATCTTAGTATTCTGGAAGAAGAAGATGCTAACACCAATGTATCCTCAAGGTGATTATTCATGTCTAGAATATCATGCAAATAATATACACTTACCTCTCTAAGGGACAATGTTACTAGTTATTTGAGAGCTCTAAAATAATTGAATGTTTAAGTTTGGGGGCAGCAATTTCGTATTAAATTTTCAGCTATTATTTTATGAGCATGAGCAAATACTTGTTAAAAGACTTCCTTAATAGGCAAAAGAAACAGCCCTCTTCAGTGATCTTTGCCCTTCCCCCAAACTTTCAACTACCTCAGATGTGAATATCCGGAGTAGTAGCCTTTGGTAAACATTTTCCTTTTCATTATTGGTAACAATTTGGTGTTCCTTAACACCTAAACACTTAATTGTTAGCCCTTTATCTTACATTATAAATATATTTGTCTTAGAAACAATTTCCAGATTTTTTTTTTACATTCTCTCTCACTCTTTAAATAAAAAGCAAGCATGATATCTACATTTTCTCAGCTGCTTCTTATTAATGAAATTTATTAAAACACCCATAGTATATAACAAATAAAATAGACATCGACAAATGATAACAAAAAAATTCTACTGGAATAAGAATTTCATAGGTGCTAAGGATTTTTAAAGGTGAAAACTAGTATTTAATAACTTCTATTGAGAATGTACATCTAATCATTGTTAATATCAAATGTACCTTTTTAGTATGTTTAAAATTTAAAAGTGAAGAAAATTCATTAGATTCATAAAGTATAGATTTACAGTTGGTCTCATGTTCAGAAAAATTTTTAATTAGTTTCACAATTTTACTTCAGCCCACGAAGCTACTTTGTAAATAAATATATGAAAACTACAGTGTTCTTGCCTGGAGAATCCCAGGGACGGGGGAGCCTGGTGGGCTGCTGTCTGTGGGGTCGCACAGAGTCGGACACGACTGAAGTGACTTAGCAGCAGCATAGGCTTCATCATTCAAATCAGGTTTAGCAGGTTTTCTCCTGTTTTTAAGCCTCATTTTTAAAATTTATACATTGAAGTACTAACTCTTGTGTCCTTTCTAGTGGTGAAAGAGAAGATTAGAAAAAGCCATAAAATAAATCCTTCAGAAGCTTTAATTAAAGGCAAATTGAGTTGCCCAGAACTCAACTTCCTGTTCCTATACCTGACTACTTCTAGGACTACTTTATATGTTCCACAAAGCTGATTTAAAAGGCTGCCATTTCACTAAGTATGGGAGGAAAGAGAAACGCCCTTAAATTCTTCAGGCTGCTTTAAATCTAAATCATTCTTCCAAATGGCCTTCCACTGCTCCTTGGCTAAGGGGGGTGGATTGATTTGCTTACCTAAGTAGGGAGAAGGCTGCTAAGCCTTGGAAATGAGTGGAGCTGCATTGCAATATTATAAAGAGCAATAAATAACCCATACACTGTGGCTAGACTGACATTGCTAATGAGGTCACAGGTTCAATCCCCATTTGGGCCACTTGGCTTTGTTTTGCTCTGATTGACAGACTGCACCCTAGACCCTGGGCAGTGGATTCCAGGGGGCTTCAGACAAGAACATGTGGGTGATTCAGTACCACACCCCAAACCTCAGCATTGTCTCAGCATATGAAACATGCCACACTTGGAGTACCCCAAACTGAACTATCTCAGAAATAGGTGTGTGCGCTTATTCGCTTAGTTGTGTCTAAATCTTTGTGACCCCATTGATTGTAGGCTGCCAGGCTCCTCTGCCCGTGGAAATTCTCCAGGCAAGTATACTGGAGTGAGTAGCCATACCCTCTTCCCAACCCAGAGGTCGAACGCAGGGTCTCCCACGTTGCAGGCTGATTCTTTACAGTCTGAGCCACCAGGGTAGCCCAATAATACTGGAGTGGGTAGCCTATCCCTTCTCCATGGGAACTTCCCAACCCAGGAGTCAAACTGGGGTCTCCTGCATTGCAGGCAGATTCTTTACCAGCTGAGAAGACCAGAAATAGTTAATACGAAGTCCAATAATACTTGCTTTGACTCTCAAAGAAAAAAAAAGAATATTCAAAATGTTAGTTTCTTTTCAAAAGCCCTTTGAAGGGAACCAGTGTGACATTGGAAAAAAGAGGTTTTAGGAGTAGTGGTGGGACTGAGAACACAGTTTGGGTTTCAACGGTCCTGAAAATGCTGCGGACAAAATGGGAGATCTCTGGTTTGATCCCTGGTTTCAGAGAAGTTTGGAGAAATTGTGTCTTAGTTTCTCTTTCCTGTAGTGGCTGGGAGTGGGAGCCATCTCAGATAATAGTGGATTTCAGCTGAAGCAACTCTTAAGCACTTCAGTGGTGAATGGATGACTGTTAAATTCACAAAGTTATAAAGACATGTTCTAAATGCAATTGCTCCTTTTTAAAAGACAGTTTTTGAAAAGACTGCCTTTTAAAGTTGTCATCTCTGGTGTATTAAGATGTTCCCATGCCTCATGCATCAGCTCACTAAGGTGTGCGTCTGCTGTCTAAGCATCTGTGCCCTCCCATGCTGTTGCATCGTCCTCGTCATAGCTTTTGTTATTGCTTAGAACAGCAGGCCTACCCCGTCAGACAGAATGGACTCAGACTTACCCGCTGGTGTGACTAAACTCTCCTCATTTACTGTTAGTGGCTCAGATGGTAAAAAATCTGCCTGGAATACAGGAGATGATCCCAGGTTCAATCTCTAGGTTGGGAAGATCCCCTGGAGAAGGGAATGGCTACCCACTGCAGTATTCTTGCTTGGAGGATCCCATGGACAGAGGAGCCTGGTGGGCTACAGTCCACGGGGTCGCAAAGAATTGGACATGACTGAGTGACTAAGATACACTATACCTGTGACACGAATACCCTTTCTGCCTACCCATCTTGTGTGGAGTAAAATCAGTCATTCCAAAGCCTGTATTTCACTCAGAATTAAGCTCACGTTCTAAAGTGTCACCATTCTTTGTCTGCCCCTGCCTCTCCCCCCAGTTCCTATTCCCATCCTTCTTCAAAAGCACAGCATCCAAGGCCTTAACCTCACACTCCAGCCATGCACACTCCCACTTCCCAAATGTAGTCTTCTGTGTCTCTGTGGCTTTTGAACATTTTTTTTTTCTCTGCCAATCACACCTCTCTCCATTTCTAGCTAGTCAACTCCTACTCATCCTTCAAGACTCAACTTGCTCATTACTTCCTCTGTGAGATTTCCTAGACACTCCCCAGTAAAGCTGGTCCATCTCTGTATCCATATAGCACTTTGTCCAGGCCTCTATTAGAACACTGAGCACATTGACTTGCAATGATTAGCTTTACATGTTTGTCTCTCCGTTTTGAAATCACTCTCAGTAGTAGTTTACCAAGCCGCATCAAAGCAGATCAACAGAAACCAGGCTCATGACTTTGGAGCAACTTCCCTTGATCCTAAGAACCATTTTTACTCTCTTCCCTTTCTGTCTGCTTCTGTTAGCTTAGGTTTGTCACCTTCTCTTGCTGCCAGTGTACTTGAGCTGGCAGGAGTTGCCAACGCTGATTGGTAGTGAGGGGGGTAGTTTAAGGCCACTTGGAGCTAGACTGAGCCAGAAGACAGGGGTCTGTACCCACACTTTAGAAAGAAGGTTAACATCAAGTCAGTCTCTTGTTGTAAGTGCTATAAGTGACTAAATTGATGCTCACTATGGAACCATAGAGCGGGAAGCATCCTTAGAAGTCATCAACCCCCATCAGGTACTTTTATCTCTCTTAAAGTCTCCCAAGAAACGGGCATCTAGCTGCTATATGAACCTCGCCATTGACTTGGAACTCACTCCAAGTAGTCATTTCATTCTCAAACACCTCTAAACCCACCACCACAGCTCCAGTTACCACATAGCTTGGGTTGAAGTGCCAGAAGTCAAAGATTGCCTGTATTTAGCACTTTATCCTTTATAGAAAGCCACATTAACCAGCAGTGGTTAAACTTGCCCTCTGAGTAATGGCTGAATCTTTAGAAGTTTAGGAGTGGTTAAGATACACAGCTTTACAACTGACTCCCATCAACCCACTCATAACAATTTTCATTGGCTCCTTATTGAAACCTTTGAAGCTGCTACCACTGCATCTTCTCTCACTGCCTATGTTAGACTTCTGAAATTGGCTGGGCTAGACAGTCCACAGATTCCAAGATAGAACTGGCACTAGAATTTTTAGTACCCGCAACAATTTATCACAGAAAATTCTGTGAGAGTTAGAACACGAGTCTTCTGACATCACCAGAGACTGTCACTACAATTTTCACAATAGAAGGTATCCATAACATAAATAATAAATTTATTTATTTTAGTTTTATGTTAAGAAGCATACAGTCTCAAGGCACCCTGTTATAATCATTTTGTAATGTAATGTCTCACTCTCAAGTTATCTGCCTTAGGTCAAGTTTTTGGCATGTTTCCATAAAATGAAAAATGCCCTTGGAGTGATTCAACCAAAACTACAGGTGTAACAGGATACCAGTATTGAGAAGCCTGAAGTAAATGCATATATATATAAAGTTTATATATGAAGTTTATATATATATAAAGTTTACTCTTAGATTTCCCTTTATGTTCAAACATGCCTCTAACATACTACTAGTTATATTTCCTAAGCACAAAAATAATTTCTATCTTTGTAGGTGTGCTGGACCTGTCCTAAGTATTTTATATAAGTCACCTCATTTAATCTTTTCAACAACTGCATGAGATTGAAGGTAGTTCACTTATGTTACAGTTAGGAAAAACCAAGGCTTAGAGAGGTTGAGTGACTTGCTGAATGACAGCTACTACTTGACAGTACCTGAATTTGAACCTGATCCTGTCAAAGTCTGTTCCCAACCACTGTGCTGTACTGCTCCCCTCCAGGGACACTGTTCCCTCTTCTCCCATGAAAACTTCTTAAAGCTATTTGTTCTGCTAACTCAGCTGGTACCCCCTGGTCTCAGCTAAGAGGAAAAACAAACACTGAATAATTTTTCATTCAGGGACTCACTTTCTTAACTCAGTATCCCCCACATCTCCCGTACACCCTCAGCCTACTCTTTGCAGTCTTACTCAACTTCTCCTGGGTTATCTTTCCTTTCAGAATCCTGTGGTGCAATGTCTCCCTCATGTGCTCTTTTTCTTCACAACCATCCTCTCAGTTCAGTTTGTGTTGTGAACTCCTCCGATCGTCCCATCAGAATGGATCATTCTCTCAGGGATACACACCCAAGCTTTGATTTCTCTCTGTGCAATATTTGCATTTAACATCAGCCAGTTTCCATGGAACGCTGGTTCAGCCTGCAGGTTTCTAGCCAGGCATAACCCACTGGAATCTACTTTGACTTTTGAAGGGTTTGGGGAAGGCTTCACCATCAGGGACTGAAGATAAAAAGCCCTGGTTTTGCTCTTCTCCACACTCCATCAAAAGGGAGACATTTTGGAAGGAAGAAATTAGTCTGTTCCTTGGAAATTATAATTAAGGAAACGAATTCCAAATTTCTAGATAATTCGGGCCAAATTTACTGCCGTAGTTTTCATTATTGTAATTTGAAGTTCCTTAGGGCAACTTACAAAACACGAAACAGCTATATAAATAAAGGACTAATATATCCATGACTGACATTTTTCTTATATTAATAAGAAAAGAATTTCAAAAAGGAATTGTATGTATTTGGTCATGGACTCTATCAGTTTTACCAGACATAGATTTCTTACGATCATAGGGTTTAAAAAGATAAAATGATCCAGATTGTGTCTCTTTTAGTGCAGCTGAATTCAGGGATCTAAGTACTTGGAAGACAGGGGTGCATTACCTTTTTAAAATTTTGAGGTAAATGGTAATAAAAGCTTTAGAATCATAGGCTTTGTGCATATCTTCTGTTTTTGCTCCTAATCCACTTAATTTTTTTTTCTTTTTCTGAAACAAATAATACATTGTTGGAAATCTGTTTTCAGAAGAGGTTTTTTAAAAAACATTAAATTTTTCTTCCGTAAAGGAAGATACTTTTCAAAATGTATCTTCATATACTGCCTGTTAATTCTAAGCTTACAATCAGTGTTGGTTGTTACATTGTCCATGTCACATGTTTCTTAATAAGCTTTCAAGAATTTTGCAAGTATAAGAAGTTGACATTTCACATATTCAAGACCCCCCATACCAGAGATTCTTCATGGCAGGCAACATGGCAAATTAATGATGCAGTGGAAGAGAAACCAGTAAATGGCTTGGGGATGCCAGGCCAGAAATTAGTAGTGTATTTTGTCTTTGGAATGTCAGTGAGGCTAAACAAGACATTTAAGTGTCATTGGTAGGCTTACTTTACAGGCCAAAGAGGTGGGAGGAAAGGAGGATAGGGGGCCTGGTAGAGCAGAAATTCTGAGGAATTGTTCAGTGTCAGAGTTGATTGCTGCTGTTCTGTCTCTTGCCTTAGGTGTATTCCATTTTAAGTTCAAGACTAAGAAAACCTTTCAGAAGGAAAATTGAAACATTTCAAAGCAAATAAATTAGTAAACACTCATGGCTCTCCAGTTTCCCGTGGCAGATTCTGTCTTCTGTTTCCTAAAGGATTCGCCCAGGGTTTTTCCCAAACCATCCGAGTTACTCCTGCTGCACTGTGTGCTCATTACACACTGCTTGGTGCCTCAGTTACAGGACTTGCTTTATCTTGCCTTGCAGTGTCCTTAGTTTCTGGCTTGATTGTCTTCCCTACCTAGATGGGTAGTTCCTTCAGGATGTGGGGTAAATTTTTCACATCTTTGCATCCCTTAAGTAGCTGTGGGGAATTAGGCATAGATCAAAATAAATGTTTGAATAAAAGCATTCAGTTCCCTTAGTATAGTGAAGTAATTGTTTAGTTAGGTGGATAAGGTAATTAAAGAAAATGTTAGAAGCCTATGCAACGGAAGCGAGAAATGAAAATTAAAGCATCTCTGAACATGTAAACCATAGGACAACAAAATTATTTTGTAAAGGCAATTTACTTTCATGTTTAGGAATGAACCTAGATACAACCTAAGGTGAGGCATATCTGTATTTTGTTTTCTATTTATAATTTTAAATCAAGGAGCATTATTTGCTTTATAATTGTATCAGTTGTCATTTAATAAAGGATGGGAACACAGTTCTTATGGGAGACTTTTTAGGTTGATACAATAATATTTCAGTATCCTAGTTGCAGCTATTAAGTTTTGCTATTATAAAGTGAAACAACTGAAATAAAAAGTTTATAATATGCTCTATGGCAAAACCTATATATACTAATTCTAAAAATAAGATGATTGAGAAACAGAAATAGCCTGAAGAAAGGAAACGGGAGTGATATTTAACATCCTATATATTATCTGTAGTGCACAATTGCAACTTATAAGCATTTGGTGCCACAAGGCTGCTTACTAGAATTGTTTCATGAGGGACATTTTATTCACAGTGGCACTGCTACCCATGTATTTTTAAAAAAATCCTCAGAAATGGCCATTTCTGTGAAGTTTTACTTGTAGTTTCTAGTCGTAAAAAGGTTTCAGTGAGCAGGTGATGGTTTGTCAGAAATGATCTTTCTGTGACAGCTGGACACTTTGGAGGGATGAAAGTTTGAGGTGAGCAATCCCAGGTCATGTCTTCACATTGTGCCATTATTTTTGTATCTAGTTAACTATGCTTGAATCTGTTAATGGATGAAACCACACAGAAAGGCTTTGTTGACATAGAAATAAAACTTGAATTCAACAGACAAAACTGTATCCCACCCCCTCTTTTCCAAAGATGACTTGGACTAAGGATTGCGACAACATTTTTCATCATTGTTGTCAGCAAGTTCAAAAAAGTCCTCTTGAGGGATATGACCTCTAAGGGCTCCCATCTGTGATTTATCTGTGGGAATATTTGCTCCGGAGTGGATCCCACCGTACTGTGAGCCTGACTTTCCTTGTCATTCCCCCTACAATAAATACTATGCAATATTTGTCTGTGTAACAGATAAACAGTTTGGGGATTAAATAGAATGCAGTGGGGAAAAAAGAAGGTTTTTTTGACATGCATTTGATAGGAATGTGTTAATTTCAACAAAACATCTGGTATTAAAAAAAAAAAAGCTGTGAATGCAGGACATTTGAGGGGGTTATGGAAGGAGAAGGGATTTACTGTGCTTAACAATTGCCAGTAGTCATACCACTTCCAAGTTGTGATTTTGTCAGACTTGGAAATTAAGTGGGATCAAGTCTACTCAGCCTTTCGGTGGGAGAAGATCCAAATCCAGCTGCAAGAAGGACCAGTTACTGATTAAGAACTCAGCCTCTACCCAGTGTCTCCTTGCTAGTTTTAATTAATTTGCTTCATATTCCCTTTTTAATTTCTGGGTTAAAAAAAAAAAAAAAAAAGACTGCCTTTGTGGCTTACTGGTTGAACTTGTACAGCTGAATCTGCAGTAAAAGGTCTTTCTTCATTGGCATTATTTTACTACAGATTTCAGTGTTCTTACTGTTCTACTTATTTTCTTAATAAGGTAATTCAAACTTAGAATAGTTACTATAGTTTCAAAGCTTGATTGAAAGATGCATTCAGTATTTTCTCTAAATAAGCAGCAATTATAACAGCAGAGCTGTAGTTAAAGATAGAATTTATTATAAATCCTGATAGTCTTGTTTCTTAATTACATCAGGCAGAAAGGTTTATTCAGTTCAATTCCACATTTATTGAGCACTTAACTCAGCACGATACTGTACCAGGTACTGTGGGACTACAAAGGTGAACAGTATGTGATATCTACCTGCCATGAGCTTGTAGTCTTATAAGAAAGATGGTTGGTGATGGACAGGGAATCCTGGTGTGCTGCAGTCCATGGGATCGCAAAGAGTTAGACATGACTGAGCAACTGAAATGAAACTGAAAAAAGAGAGATGGACAGGTACACAAAAGAATGATAAAGAAGAAAGTGTTAAGTTCTATTTAGATGTATAAACAACACTACTGGAAGTAAGAGGAATTAGTTATGGCTGGACAGACTGGAGAAGGTTTTACAGAAGAATGGCAACCCACTGCAGTGTTCTTGCCTGGAGAATCCCAGGGACGGGGGAGCCTGGTGGGCTGCCGTTTATGGGGTCACACAGGTTTGGACACGACTGAAGCGACTTAGCAGCAGTAGCAGTCTGCGGACATTTAAGACTCCATTTCAACATTCAAAAGTGAGGATGTGGAGAACGTATGCATTATGTGTCCAAAAAAACTTCCTGAGCCAAATGCAACGAGGCAGAACAGTATTTATGTCATTTGGGGGAGAACAGTAAAGTAACCCTGTGTGGCTTGAGCTACAGGGAGGACAATGGGAGAGAGAATGATAGACTGGGGCTGGATTTTTTTTCTAAAGGCATTAAATTTCCATTGAAAAGTTTTCAGCAGAGTAAGAGGGTCATTAGGGATGACTTGGCTGCTTGTATATAGGATGGAGTAAAAAGATAGAGATGAGAGACAAAATAGTGCAGAGGCTAATTTTAAAAATTCTAAATGAGAGATGTTACAGGCCTGAACTAGATTAGTAGCATAAAGGTTGTAAAGAGACATATACCAGAAGCATGGTAGTGCTAGAACAAGATGAGACTGTGTGTGGGAAACAAGGTACAGGGAAGAGCTGACGATGGCTCTGAAGGTTCTTCCTAACGTGATGGGGAGATGGCACAATTACAAGTGATAAACAACGCAGAAAAAGGTACATGTTTGACACAGTGCTTATAGAAGAGTTGTTTTTAATGTCATTGTAATTTTGACTTTAATCTTAGGTTATCTTTTTTCCTGAATTTGAGCATTGAAGACTTAAAATTTTATTGAAAATTGTTTCAAGATATGGTAGTGAGAGTGAAATATACTATTTAATATATTCTTATATCATTGTCTTATTTCTTTTTTCTTCTGGTTCTTCTGGAGATATAATCACCACACAGCACTTTTTAAGATTAAGGTGTGCAGCATCATCATGACTTGACTTATAGACATACATCATGAATGATGACCACAGTAAGTTTAGTAAACATCCATCATCTCATATAGATATAAAAGGAAAGTTTTTTAAAATTTCTTCCTTGCGATGAGAACTCTTAAGGTTTACTTTCTTAACAACTTACATATACAACATACAGAAATGTTAATTATCCTTGTCATGTTGCACATTACATCCCTGGTCCTTATTTATCTTATAACTGGAAGCTTGTGCCTTTGACTGCCTTCATCCAATTCCCCCTCCTACCCCTCACCTCTGGCAACCACAAATCTCATCTCATTTTCTATCAGTTTGTTTTTGAAGTATAGTTAACAAATAGTATGTTAGTTCCTGCTGTAAAACATAGCGATTGGATATTTTATACATTTCAAAATGATCACCACAAAAAGTCTAGTTTCTGTCCATCACCATACAAAGATACTACATAATTATTGACTGTATTCCCCACATTGTACTTTTTATTCCCATGAGTCATTTATTTTGCAACTGGAAGTTTATACTTTTTAATTTCCTTTGCTTTAGAAAATATATGCATTATTATATTAGACAGTAGTATTTAATATATTATGTAAAGGCATAATAAAGAAAATAGAGGAACAGGATCATTGATAACATTATTTTCTTTTAGCTCATGCCACAAAGTGAAGCTTAGAAAATA
The DNA here is from genome assembly GCF_042477335.2 of Ovis canadensis. Lineage (NCBI taxonomy): Eukaryota > Metazoa > Chordata > Mammalia > Artiodactyla > Bovidae > Ovis > Ovis canadensis. Next base: position 127,297,042 of record NC_091727.1, read on the forward strand.
AAAGATAATTTTTATAGGCTACGCTTGCTTGAAAAAAACATTGATGTTGTAACATTTGTTAAAGTACAGCTAAACCCTCAAAATTCCTTTTCTAACCAAATATACATTTTGTGGATGGGAAATCTATAAAGAAATAAATGTTTGTAAACACTGAATGGTTGTTATGGAATTTAAATATCTGTACTTATTACCTAAGAATGTCTGGGTTTCAGGGCTGAATTAAAATGTATTCCAGGCTTCCTTAAATGTAAACAGCATGTCTTTTGATTTGTCTAGGACAATGGAAACTGACTGAATTTTGTATTATGATAAAAGTCAGCATCTTCTCTTCCATCTATTTAGCAATACTTCTTGGTAATCTTTTCTCCTTTGGGGAACTTTCCAGATGTTTTGTGAATATGATTCCAATTTAGAAGAATTGTTTTTATACTGTAGCTGACTGATGTCCTAACTCTGAAACTCTTAGACTAGTGTAACTCTATCCAAGGGGTCTTCTCCAATGCATGTAGGAGTGCTCTGTGACACTTTGGCTTCCTTGACTGGCCTAGCCTCTCAAAGCTGCCTGTGGGGGCAGTTTCCTGGAGTCAGTGAGTCCATCCCCTATTGCAGTAATTTCCATTAACAAAGAAAATAATATTTCCAGGTATCTGGGGTCACTGAGTTTGAGCAGTGTTCATATAGTGCAGTAAAAATGAACAGCTAGTCCCACAAGATTATTTAGATGATTCCTTAGAAACAAATGTCGACTTGTACTTTCTGAAAGGAAAAGAAGCCCTGAAATTTAGTGAAAATGACAGGGTGGTTGCTATTGTACACATTGTTAAAAGAATCATTTTCAAATAAAAGATTGTGAACATTTATTTTTATGCTAATATGTTGTAAAAGTCTAGCATTAAGTAGTGAAACAACCTCAGACAAATGTCCAATCTGTTTTATGACTACGTTTATTTCTTAATTTTCCTTTAGAAAATTAATCACCAATGGTTAGTTTTATCTGAGTATGAATTATGCCTTTTATGATCTCCCATGGAAAAACCCTCCTAAATCAGAACTTTCAGCTGCCTTACTTGGGCCTAGTAGTTGACTTGTGTCTTGTGTTTGCTGACCACCTTAAATATTTGCCTATTCTTCAGTTCAGTCGCTCAGTCATGTCTGACTCTTTGCGAACCCATGGACTGCAGCATACCAGGCCTCCCTGTCCATCACCAACTCCCGGAGCCTACTCAAAGTCACATCCATCACGTTGGTGATGCCATCCAACCATCTCATCCTCTGTCATCCCCTTCTCCTCCTGCCTTCAATCCTTCCCAGCATCAGGGTCTTTTTCAGTGAGTCAGTTCTTTGCATCAGGTGGCCAAAGTATTGGAGTTTCAGCTTTAGCATCACTCCTTCCAAAGAAATCCCAGGGCTTATCTCCTTCAGAATGGACTGGTTGGCTCTTCTTGCAGTCCAAGGGACTCTCAAGAGTCTTCTCCAAAACCACAGTTCAAAAGCATTAATTCTTTGGCACTCAGCTTTCTTTATTGTCCAACTCTCACATCCATACATGGCTACTGGGCATAATTTAAAAAGTAAAATTCTCATTTAAAAAGACTCACAAGCTTCTGGTGTCTGGTTGTAGATGCTTTTGAAACTGTGGACCCTCTTTTTCCTCTCAGTTTGGCACTGATATAGAGACTGACACAGATGATCAACCCAGTAGATAAGGAGACCTATGTTTTTTTGTTATTTCATTGAAATATCGTTGATTTACAACATTGTGTTAGTTTCTGGTGTACAGCGGAGTGTTTCACTTATCCACACACACACATATTTTTGTGTATTGTGGTTTATCACAGGATATTGAATGTAGCTCCCTGTGTTGTACAGTAGGACCTTGTTGTTTATATAGATTCCACATATAAGTGATATCATATGATATTTATCTTCCTCTGTCTAACTTTTCTTAGTATGATAATCTCTAGGTCCATCCATGTTGCTGCAAATGGCATATCACTCTTTTTATGGCTTAGTGGTATTCCATATATGAAAGTGAAAGTGAAGTCACTCAGTCATGTCTGACTCTTTGTGACCCCATGGGCTGTAGCCTGCCAGACTCAGTGAAGTATCACTCTCTCTAGTCAGAATGACCATCATTAAAAAAGTCTACAAATAACACATGCTGGAGAGGGTGTGAGGAAAATAAATTAAAAAATGGAGTATATATATTCTTGCCGAAAACCATTTCAAAGAATCTTTTCCCTATAAAATGTACTGGCTAGCATTTGCTTTAATTGGAACACTGACCTATGATTATTTTATTCACTATTCTTGTGGGACACCTATCAATTTTAGTGTCCCAAATTCTCTTAAGCAAACACGTTTCATGGTTCTGGTATTTTCAAAGTTTCTATAGAAACTAGAAGTTTGGGAACCTTTTTGTTTTTTTTAATCCTAGTGCTCTGATTTACAGTTCTGTGTATGAAAAGAGGAAGTCTTATCACCTCAACCCAAGTGAAATTAGTAGACTCCCCTTTCATGATATACTAGTTCTGCATTTCTTGTGCTTAAGGGAAACCAGTAGGAATCCAGGAGCTTACAGTGTTATTAGAGTGGTCAGAGCTCAACTTGTGACAAGGTAACCTGGCCTCTCAGGCAGTGAGCCATGATCACCGAGGGAGCTGGAAGACTGCCCTGTGCTAGTGAAGTGAGAGCCAATGGAGGTGTGAGGAGTAACAGCCTCGGGAGTACTTCCTTTGGTGTGCTTTCATTTGATGTTTGTTTCACAATGACTGAATACACAGGTTTCCCCAGGACTTTGTTGCTTTGCATTTGAGTTTGTTTGTTCTGGTGTGTAGGTCTCTAACCTAAGGGATGTACGCTTTCTTTTTGTTGTTCTCTCTCCCCCTGTTTTACAGCTAGATGTAACCTGAGGTATTAAAAGTCTGTGACTTCTTTAGATCAGACAGTAAGTGACTGAACTCAGTCGGGAACTTGGGCCATATTTCTGACTCAGGTATTAGTGATCTCCCATAGGACTTGTACTCAGAGGTCTTTGAAGGTGACCACGACTGTAGGCAAGTAGCCTAGCAACACCAAAGTGGAAGTCAGAGCTCCCACATTAAAAATAATTGCAGGAAGTCCAGTATAATCAATAAAAATGAATATGATTTTCTTTTAAAATAGTTTGCTTGTTTTAATAACCCCAAGTGGGCTGAGTATTATTAAATAAAAGTCTTTAAGAGATCTGCTTTTGCATATACACACAAAATGTGTAATTATGATGTTACAGTGTTTGTAGATGGTTAATTCTACAGTTCTGAAAATAGTTTCTCTTTCAGCAAGTCCTGTACTTCTCTTCCAACCTTAATTACAAAGTTGATTTACTTAGAGGAGCAGACCCTTCTTTTCCTGTCAGCATAGGTCTGTTTGAATTAGCACAGATTTTTGAATTAGTGGAGCTCAAATTAATGACGTTTTATTCTGTTACAAAAAATTTGTTTTCCATCACTGATAATTATTTCCAGGAAAGTTAAGTCCACAGAAATATTCTCTCAGTTTCGTTCATATTGTTTACCAAAGTCTGAGAAGTGGCTTTTTAGTTACATGGGGGAGGGAGAGGCTGCGGCAGTAGCAAGGGAAAAAGAGGTGCTACAATCTGGTCTCTCAGATTTGTGAAGCAGGCTCCAAGCAGCATTCTAAACCAATATTATTTTTGTAAAAGGCAAACCGGACCTGGGAATGTGAAAGTCTAATGTGATTGAGGGAGTGTGTGCTAATGTATACTAATTCTTTAACCCCCATCAGCCCAGTGGGTTGTTAGAACGTCTCGGTTGAGCATTCTGACAGCCCCACAAGTGGGGCATCAGCAGTCCATCCATCTTCTCCAGAGTCAGCTTCTTTCTCTCTAGATCATTCTCATTACCTATGAGAGTTGATTTCCAACAAGTGCCCCTTTCCCTTTAGACACTTACTTACCTGAAATCTCACAGAGAACTGGAAGAGTAGGCAGAGGATATTTTTTTTAAGGAAAACTTTTTTTATTTGTGAGCTGACATCTGATTTCTTTCAGACCCTTGTTCATTTAGAGAGACTGTTATCTTGTGCTTCTTTCTTCTGTGCCTGCCCTGGCTGACTTGTGATTCATCCAGTTCATAAGATGTTCCTTTATAAGAAGGTGTGAAAGGCCTAAAAAAAGATGAGTAATATGGGCCCCTATATGTTCCAAACTACAGAAAAATAGTAGTAATAATCACCACATAAACCTAAGAGGCCACTGAGCTCCTCAAGGTTGCAAGGCATCTGTGTTTTCCTCGGAGCAGGGAGAGGTCACTGAGATCAAAGTAACTCTGTAACTCTATCATGGGAGTAGATTATTATCTATTTATAGCAGTCTATGAGTTTTAGATTGAAAAATGTTGCCAAACTGTGCTGCACTGTGAATGCCCAGTAATCTAACTAAAGACTCAAAACACCAGTTACCACCTTCTAAATGAGCAGCATTTAATAGATTTAATGGATATTAAACCAAGGAAAACACACTTCAGTGGACAGTTTTTCAGTTGATGGATAAAAGGCTATTTAGAGTATAGGGGAATGTTGACTGTTTAATAAAGCACAATCAGTGGGGCCATTTAATATTTATTATATTGCCAATAAATATTATTAAATACATGGTGATATAAGACTACCTTCCTGTATTCTTTCTTTCACTATCAAACTCACTAGCTACTGAATGCCAGTCACTGGATATACAATGGTGAGCAGAAGTGGACACAGTCGCTGCACTCAAGGAGCTCATGGTCCAATGAAATTAGACACAGAACACATGCAGAGGTGTAAATAGTCAAAAACTAAGTTTTTGAGTTTCTGTAGGGTTTTGCTTAGTCTTGTAGATTTTCTTGACATAGCCTAGTATCCATAAAGTTAAAAGTAGTAAGGCCCTGTGAGTTTAAGTACCTCTCTCTCTTTTTTTATGTCTCTAAATATGACTTAGTTTGAAACTTGTACTTATCATTAGGTACTCTGAGTTGCTCATATAAACACGAGTTGTACCATAGTGAAACTTCAATGAAGCAAAGTGTTCCACAGGACTGCAGCTGAACATACTATGCCACTGTAGGTAGAGTTGTACTCAGCACTCAGCACATAGCAAGCATTCAGTAAATATTTACTGCATTAATTAGTTCATGATCATAGGTATCTCTTCCATCAGTAATCATTAAGACCACCACTTACTCATGGCAAGTTTTGCTGCTGTGGGGGACAGAGCTATTGTCACATGACTGTAATTTAAACTGCATGGCTTTTATCCATTGCATTTTTTCCATCCCCAAATGATGCAGTTTCCTTTTAGCATCTATTGTGGTTTTCCTAATATGTACTGAGCACAGAATCAGCAATTGTTGTTATTTCAGCAGCATATTGCAAAGTGTTTCCAACATATTTCATTACCCCATGTGCTTGTCTCATGGAAACAAAAATCAAAGTGGACCTTTTCAATGGGAAAGTTAAGTAATTTTTAATGGTAATAGAACGGGAAACTATACAAGTAAAATTTTGACTAGCCTTTGAAAATTAGATTTATCAAGATGTAAACCAAGCAAGAGATGAAGAGTTAAAAAAATACCCTTTTCTGTTTGACCAGGCCTACTGTAAACATATTTGTTGAAAGGAACAAAGTAAAATCTGTTCCAAGTTAGGACACTGGAAGATAGATTGGATTAAAGTCCAAGGACTTTAGCAGTACATGAAGAACCACATATTTTTCCTATGCTGGATCCACGCATGGTGTTATGCTGTTTACTGGAAAATGGGTGTTCAGGTTATCTTGCCCTGACCAGCTTTATAGTCTGACGTATTTATAGACACACCACCAGAACATAGTGTGGCATTTACAAGGACAGATTCTCTAGTTGCGAGAACTTGAGAAAAGGGAATGAAATGCCTTATTTTTAAAATGTATAACTTTTCTGCTGAGCAATCCTATGTAGCTCAGCAGCTAAGAGAAGTGACAGGCCAGAATGGATGGCCTGGACTGCACTGGGGAGAGAGCAAGGGAAAAGCACACTGGGGAGAGAACCACTAACTAGGAGTGAATAAGAATAAAGGAGTGGACTGGAAATGCAGAGGAGGGCAGTGATAAAGGCTGCGTTGCTCTGCTGCTCCCCCACCCTTATCTGCTCAGTTTCTAGACTGCGTGACTTCAGCATGCTGACAAGTCCCAGGGGCCTGGCACTTGGGAAGCTCACTGTTTCACTGTTGTAGCTATTCCCCAGTGTCTTTGGCAGCACTTTCTTCTTCCTCCTCCATACATCCCTGCTGGAATATTAGTGGATTAGGCCAGAGCTGGTCCACAAATATGTGAAAGAATAGTGGAAAAATGAATGGATGGGGGACAAGGGATGTCTGAAGGTGCAGCAGTGTAAGCCCTGACTCCACTCCTCGGTAGCTGTGTGACTTTGGGCACATTACTTTCTGCTCCAGTTCCCCCAGATGTCAAGTGAACGGTGTGGACCAGACGGTCTCTAAGCGCTTGTGGCTCTGGCATTTTGTGACTCTGTGACTACAGGGGGTCTTGTTCTCAGAGGAACACCTATTGTGGTTTCTAACATAATGTAGCGTTAGCTTGTCAACTTCATGAGGCTGTTTTGAGGGTCAGGATCAAAGATGTGAAGCCCCTTTGGAAATTCTATGAAGAATCATATAAAACAAAGATGATATGAATGGTTTAAAGGAAACTTTCCCCCAAAGATACCAGATGGTGATAAAAATGAAAGAGAGTTCCATTTAAATGAATGTTAAGGAAAGTTAAGAGGCCTTAAAAACAGGCGTGTAGTTTTGCTTTGTTGTTGAGATATATGCCTTGAGAAAGTATGCAAATCAAAGAAAGTGATTCTGTAAACGTGTGGTTAAGCAGCTAGGCTGCTAGGGTTGAGGCCCTTGACTTTTCTTCCCAACCTCCAACCCCTTGGCAAGGGTACCTCAAAACCCCAGAGAAAAAGAGGCAGTGGACTGGGTTGTACCTTTATCTGTCACCATCACCCATCTACTCCCTGAAGGCTGAAATAGAACATTAAAACCAGTACGGAAGGGAATGGGTCATCCTGACCCAATGGCCACTGCCTTGCACGCTGCTCTGTACATTTGTCCAGTAGAAGCAGCAGCAGCTGTATGTGTTTGTCTTCATGTTCTCTCTCCCCCCACCCCCCATTCTTCTCCTTCATCTCCTTGCGACATTTTACAGTTTTTCCTTCCTTACCATAGTAGAGTAAGAAGAGGAAGAAAAAGAGGAAAACATCCAGAAGCTGGGAGAGGGTAAGAAGAGAAGGAAAAGAAAGATGAAAGACATATCGCTTGAGTCAGTGGAGAGGGCTGGAGTCTCTCGCTCCCTCTTCCTCAGCAGGACTGAGTTACGTTGATCAGTTGATTTTGTACCTCATCTTTAAGACTGACTTAATTCTTTTATCCTTTGTTACCTTTCGTTGCCTGTCAGTGACATCTGAGAAAATCATGGACAGGCCATCCAATAAGAACCAGCATGTTAGCTTTCAGCAGGCCTGCGCCAGCTAGCACTGGCAAGAGTTTAAGAAAGGCCAGTAGGCTCTCACCAGAGGTAAGACTGACCCACCTCACACAGCACATCAGAGAGAGTGACACCATATGTTTTGCAGTCTACAGAGTTCAACTTATAGATTTGATTACCATGGAAAGAAGGAAGGGAAAAAAATTGCCTGACTCTTGTGGTGAGTATGAGGGAGCTTATTCATTCATGTTGGAAAAGCAAAGTTAAAAAATCAGAAACAGGCCTGCCAGCCTAGATATGTCCAAGACTAGTACTTTGGTAACGCTATTATGACTTTCAGTAGATTAAATTTCAAATTGTGGAAAGGCTTCAGAATAAGGGAAGGCTTAGTGTCCCACTAATAGGCCTTATTAAATTTAGATAAAACAGATGTTTTTCAGTGACAGCAGCTCTGAATCACCAAGATCAAAATGAAGAAAGAGCAAAAACAAGCCAAAACTTTCACTAAAAAAGTACTATTTGTCTTCGTTGCAGAACCTGCCCACACTTATAACCTACAACATCCAGTTAAACCCCAAGAGAAGCCTCATTAATTGGGGGAAAATTCCTTAGAACTGATTGAATATGCATATACTGAAGTTGATTCACTAACATTCTAGAGGCGGTGCTGTGAAAACAGAATGGAGCCGTAGAGGCAGGCTGCCCAGAATTCAACTCTTACCTGCTTTAATGACCTTGGGCAAGTTGCTTCATCTCACTGAAATCAGTGAACCTCAGTTTCCTCATCTACAAAATGGAGTTGATTTGAGGACTCAACAAGATAACACATATCTAGCACTTAGCACACAGCAGGCACTCCATAGGTATTAGCTCTTTTGTATTTAAAGCTCTTTTTGCTCATAGTGTCATGTCTAAGTATATCAGGACCAATTTCTTAGAATTTGATTAAGAGCTTTAGATTAGCAGTTTCCTAAGAGCAGTACATCCAAGACCATCCATTGTGGAGTGGGAAGAAAAGGTTGGAAATTCTATTTATGATCTTTTACATAAAATATAGGAAAGAACTGACACTCCACTCATATTTAATGTATGCATTGACCCTGGTGCTCCCATTTGGTCTATGTCAGTGGGTCATTGTCACATACTCTAGATTGAGGGATCCTGAGGAAAGTCTGAGAACCACAATTTGCTGGGAGGTGATGGTGGCACGCTACTTTCAGTCACTGTTGCAGGATGTTGCAGCGTATTTCAGTTTACGAGCCTGGTTAAGTACATGCGTGGTTCTTAGTATTATCTTCAATTTGTGGTTTCTTTGCAGGAATCTTCTTAAGCCATTTGACTATTATGCATAGGTTGGCTAAAGCTAGTTAAAGCCACTCAGGGTAGACAAATGGCTTAAGAACATTCCTGCAAAGGAACAATGGAGTGATGATAATAGTCATAATATAAGCACAAAGCAAGGACAAGAAAAAGGTGGAGCTAGCTGCCACTTCTGCAAGTCACCTTGTAAATTGGTTGGCCAACTCAGCAAGTGAAAATGAATATAATCTAATCGGACCTGACAAGATGTCAGCCCCCCAAAGAAGGAAATGATCAAGAACATTATTTGAAATATGTGTTTATACCCACTGTTTTCAACAGCAAACTTATTCTAAGTCTGTATTGTGCTTTGGATATATTCGCTGTACGTGACTGTGATACATACTTTGTAAATAAATATACATATTGAGGATGTATGCTCAGATTTCTTTTACTGATAAGAATGCTCAATCAAAACAGTTTGGAGACCACTGGGTGAGATGAGGAAAGCATGGAGCTTCTCATCTCTCATCCTGTGTCTGCTGCTTAGAGAGTGTTTACATTTTTTCCTAAGGATTTTGCTGGAGCATAACCAGTAAGATAGAGAGTAGCATATCTAAATCCATTGAAGATAAATTGAGCACAGTTCAGGGAATTGCATCTCTTGGTAAACTTTTTTTTTTTTGTATGGAAGTAAAAAGCCAGTCCCTGCCCTGGAGATTTTTTAAAACCTAGCTCAGGAAAACTAAGAGTTACATTACAAAGCCAACATGAATGCATGGCTGCAGGATAATGGAAATTCTTGATGAAGAAGTATGTTGCTTGATGTAATAGATGTCTTACTAGGAAACAAAAATGTGTATACATTTAATTTCTGTGAATTTACCTGCAATTCTGGGTCATTTGGTAACCAGTAAACCAGTAGCAGAGAGTGTAAACAGATCCTTCCAGAGGACACTAACCTTGCCTAACCTTGCCTCTCAGCCTTTCTATCAAACTCTTTTACATGTGTTCATGTATTATTTTGTAATCTACTATTCTTAAATCCTCTGTGGCTCTTCACATAATAAAAGGCATACGCAGATGCTTAATAAATATTTTGAAAGTGAAAGAAAATGAAGTATTCTCAAAAACACCAGAACCTGAAAGGGTAGCCATTATTCTCTTTCAATGGTCACAACAGTTCCTAGAGCAGATAATTTGCTTTGATCTTCTCATAAGGTTGAAGGGTCAGTCTTAGTCTTGAGGCTCCATTCCTGTCACAAGAAGCATGACATGGAGGCAGCCCTGCGGGCATAAACTTAACTAAAACTTTGATGGTGGTGGGGGAGGGCACTACTTACTGAGCCCCTGGTGTATGTAAGGCACTTGTGCAGGTATTATTATTTTGTTCACTTGTCACAGTAGCTCCGTGAGGTAGGTACTGTTAGTATCCCCATTTTATAGAAGAATGGAGGCTGGCACAAGTTAAGAGACTTAACCAAATGTCACACAACTAGCATGCAGTGGAGCCACAATCCAAATGTAGGCGTGTCTGATTCCAGAATCCAAGCTTTTGACGATTCTCCTGTGCTGTGTTCTATAGGACTGTGAAATAGGGCTCATATATTAACGATGACTTCAATTTTGCATTTTGGGGAGCTATTTTTATCAGTGGTAAGTCACAGGAAACTGTTGCTACACCTTGGAGAAATGCTCTTATGACCCTGGGAAGGTGATACTCGTTCAGGGTTGTAGAGGTTTTTCTAAATTCTCCGAGAAAGGCAGTAAAATTGACATTTGATTCAATTTGAGAGGTAGTTCAGTTTTATAGTATACAAACTTAGAGAACACAGGGGTCAGATCCCTTGAAACTTTGAAAGTCTATGTCAGGTTATTTTTGTGTTACATTCTCTTCAAAGTAGAGATAATCTCATGTTTTCAAATTCCCCAAGATGGAATCTGTTGGTGGTCAAACTGTAATCTGTTTTCCATACCTACAGATTTTTTTTTTTATTGCCAAGACTAAATTGAGAGTACTGTTCCAATACTGTATAGTAATGAATGGCCCAAGTCATATTGAGTCTTAACGATGAACCTCAGTCATACAGAGAAAATTATGTCCGTTATACTCTGGTAGAATATATTTTAAAAGATTTCCATCAGAAAAATAATTAAAAACCAGTTTCTAGCCCTTCATTTCTAAAAATAGGATCAAGTAAACCCAGAAACTCTGCAGGGAAAGCATCATGTGGACGCTACATACACCAAACATTTAGCCATCTGTTTCTTCACATGAAGAAATATCTTTTATTGATATTTTCCAGTTGTAGTTCTGCTCCACTCAATCAAATTCACGACCTTGTCTCCTAATTTACAGGTGAGGAACTTGTGGCTAGGAGGCAGATTCTTGACAATATTGCTCTGATAATCACAGCATGCAGCCCAGAGAGTATTTTTCCTTCCTGGTGGGCAGCTGTGGCCATCTCAGAGAGTAGAGGCTTTTAAGAATTCCAGATTAGAGCAATTCAAGAGCTTTAAGCCATTCAGAGGTGATAACAGACTGAAGCCTCTGTGAATCCTATAGGATAGGAGCCAAATAACTTACATGAAAACCTCGAGCACCCACCACTCTAGATCTTCCTCTCCTTCCTACCCTTCCATTCTTCCATCTTTGCATTCTCTCTCTACCCCTCTGTGTGTGTGGTTTTTTTAACTTTCTTTGCTTCCCACTTCCTTTTTCTGCTTCTAGTTTTCTCTTCCTCTCCATTTTTCTTTATATATATTTTCGTTTTCTTTTCCTCCTTCACATTTTCTTTCTTTTGTTCCATGCCTTAGTTCTTTCCTCCACTCCCTGCTAAGTACCCATCCTATCATGCTTAGAAATACATATTACAATTAATAAATTGTAGTGTTAATGCTCATTAAGCAGCAAGTAGGTTGTACTCATTACTCTAAAAGGGAAAAACATGTCCCAATTAAGTAACAGTTTACATGTGGCTTACAATTGAAAATTTCCTTTCTTATGGGTCTCAACTCTCACCAAAATGAGGTTCCCTTCCTCACTCCTTAAGCATTACCACGTCCTTTGTTGTTCCTCTCTACGCTTAGGTTTGATGAATAGTCACTTACTTTTTTGCATTCTGCTTTGTGCCTATTATTTATTTATTTATTTTTGGACCACGGGAAGCTAAAATTGATACTTAATGTGGAAGAGAGGATATAGATAACTTTTCAGATTTGGGCTTAGGATTCTAATATTCTCAGCTCCTGGAGTTTAGACATGTCACATGTCCATTCTGTTCTAGAAGCTCTGACGAGGAATAGCAGAATATCCAGATAATTGAAACCCCTTGTGTAAAAAGCTGTTTTTTAAAAAAATTTTTTTAGATTAATGTTTACTTGATTTGCTTTTCTTCACCTGTCCAAACAAAGACTTTAAATTTTGGTTATTACTTCCTTGTCCTGGAAAATGATTGCTTGTAATATGAAGCCTTTCTCAGTTTGGTATCTTTCCACTGGTTAACTGATTATGGTCATCAGTGTTTTAGACAGCAAAAGAATGAATGAATGAGTGAGTGAATGACTAGCTATCTAGACTCACAAATAATTTCTGTTGCATGCTCTGTTGTTTGTGATGAGCCTTTCCATATCTAAGGCTTTGTCTCTTTTCAGCTGTCGTTTTTCCCCTCATAGTTTCCAGGTACTGTCACAAACCATGTGATTCTTTGATAGCTAAGCTCCTAATACTTTTTTTTTAATGTTCATTTTCATTAAAGTGCTATTTAACATTAGATATTAACTTTGACAGATGTTAATGCTGCTTCTCAATTAGGTGGAATGTATTCTTGGGAAGATGCCACTTTGAATTGAATATATTTGAATTTGGTATTGAATCAAACTGTTGTTTAAACCTTAGCCATCCATCATATGGGTGATGGAGCAGCCAACAGATTTTTGTACATAAGTGTTTTTTTTCCTAGCAATATTTAAACATTAGAAAATGGCTTCCTATTGTAACAAAGAGAACTTCATACAAATTTACTACAAGATCTTTTTCTTTGTCAGCTCTTTAAATTGGCACATACTACTTTGGTATAAAATGCTTTCCATGGACAGTATTAATATTTACAAATCCTTTTTGCCCCTGCAGATTTCCAGTAGACAGGACATCTAGCTCTATTTACCCTTTGGCTACTAGTGAATGCTGTTACATTATTATTTATCTTTTTTAGGCAGAGGCACTGCAGGTATGAGATCAGAATTGCCTAGTAAGGCAAGCATTTTGTTTTCAAATGAAAAAAAAAACCCTCATAATCCTGTCAAAAGTAGCAACTAAGGAGTGGATATTAGAAAGAATTGTGAACTTGCATCAGAGAATCTGGGTTGTCCCCCTACTTGTGTTACTGACTAGCTGGGTCAACCTCGAGTAAGTCACTGCCTGACTCCCCATAGCATATTGTCTCTAAAGGCTCAGCTTCCACATCGCATATTCTATATACAAAAGGGAGCAGGGCCAAGAGAAGCTGAACTTCTTGTTTATCAGCCATCTACCCCAGTCTAGCAGCTCTGAGCTAGTCTCCAGCCGCATTTTTTCATCTTTTTAATAATCCCTTAAATCCTCGCTAGGCTTTCATTGCTAGTTCTTTTCCCTAGGAATTTGCATTTAGAGATACTGAGGGCTTCCTGCCTTTTGGAATTTGTCTATGCGCATGAATTTAATGAAAAGTTACCGATGAAAAATGCAAGAATTAAAAGTCTTGTTTGAATGAGTGTTTCTGTAAAATCAGACTGTTTACATCATAATTAACATACCTTTATTAGTTCAGTGTTTTGAGTGTCATATAGCAAGGCATGATTGTTATTTTCTCTTACTAGCCATGCTAGCATTCTCCCACTCACTCTTTGATCTAAACATTTTTTTTTTAAGTCCCTGGTGAGTGAGCAATAGACTCCATATCACAAGGAAAGCTTCCTAGCCTGGTCCCCAGTTGCACTTGAAAATTTTGTTGATTTGAAATAGTTTGAATTGTACTAAGCTAAAATATACCTTTCCTGGTTTGCTAGGAAATAAAATAATAACCTGCCTCAGAGTGTTGAGAAATTAACTGTATGGCAACTTCAACATGTGTATTTTTTAAGTATATATGAAAGCTAGAGCTAGATACACAAATCTCTTCATTAAAGGAGAACTAGTACTATAATGAAAAAGGCAGACAGTAAGAAGTGTTGGTGAGGATGTAGGGATATTGGAACCCTGTACATTGCTGGTGGGAATGTACAGCCACTATGGGAAACTATTTGTTGGTTCCTCAAAAAGTTACACAGAATTCCATGTGACGCAGCAATTCGGCTCCTAGGTATCTACCCAAGAAAAATGAAAACATTACTTTCCACAAAAAACTCATACATGAATATTCATAGCAGCATTATTCACAGTGGCCCAAAAGCAGAAATAACCCAAATGTCCTTCAACAGATAAATGGAAAACAAAAATGTAATATATCTATAGGATTGAATATTATTGTGCAGTTAAAAGGATGATGTGCTTTTACAAAACGTATTAAGGTGATGAACCCGCCTGCCAATTCAGGAGACATAAGAGACAAGGGTTTGATCCCTGGGTTGTGAAGATCCTCTGGAGGAGGGCATGGCAATCCACTCTAGTATTCTTGCCTGGAGAATCCCATGGACAGAGGAGCCTGGCGGGCTACAGTCAATGGGATTGCAAAGAGTAAGACATGACTGAGCGACTAACACATACCAATACATGCTGCAAAATGGATAAAACCTCAACAACATTATCCCAAGTGAAAGAAGCCAGACACAAATGGTCACATCGTGTGTGATTCCACTTATATAAAATGTCCAGAACAGGCAAATCCATAGAGACAGAAAATAGATTAGTGCTTGCCAAGAGCTGGGGGGACTGACTCCTAACAGGTAAAGCGTTTCTTTGTGGTGTGATGAAATATTTTAAAATTGGATGGGGTAATGATTGTACAATTCTGAATATACTAAAAATCATTGAATTGTGTACATTGAAAGGGTGAATTTTATGGTATGTGAATTGTATGTCAATAAAGCTGTTTCATAGGAAAAACATTAGCAACTATATTACTATAATTATTTGAAATTATAAAAGTGTATTTAAATTACATTTCTCCCAGGGGCTGGGAGGAGGGAAGAATGGGGAGTTAGTGTTTGTTGGGTACCTTGTTTCAACTGGGCAAAATGAAAAAAGTTCTGGAGATGCATAGATGGATGGTGGTGGTGGTTGTATAAGTGAATGTATTTAAGCCCAGAGAAATAAACACTTAAAAGTGGTTAAAACGGTAATTTTTATGTTTTTTATATTTCACCACAATAAACTCTAGAACCCTAAAAATAATATTTTATGTTACTCTAATGTATAAGGCTTTTTACCCTCTCTTTTTCTTTTTCTTTTCAAAAGGAAAACTGAAAGTGTGAAAGTTTGGATTTTTATGCATGGGATTCTTCTGTTTTTACAACTCCTCTCCTGGGTGGGGTTGGGGGGGTGTTATACACACATCATATATGTCTTTATGTTGGCTTTGGATAAGTACTTGAAAATATTTCTTAAAAGTTTATTTGCCAGTTGGAAAATAAAAGAAGCCAACGATAGGAAATTTATGTTGTTAAATTATGAAATAGTTAAATGCTATTCTCAGAGTATGAATTATCACAGATTTCCTGATTTTCTTGGTTAATCTTGGCTCCTTGAATGGGGAAAACATGTATGTTCTCTGTGTAACTTCTCTTTCTATAAGCATTTTCCTCTGTATGGCAGGATAGAACAAGCACCACAATGTATCGAAAATACTTAACAAACATAGGGGTATATTTGTACAATACAGTGAGTGAGTTTCTGAATGCAAAGGAAGGAATGGAAAAAAGAAAATCCAGCAATGAGGAAGTTACTGAAAAATGAATTTAATTATTTCCAAAGGTCATGGAACTTTGTTATGACCCAAGCAGTTTGTAGGCTCTAAGTTTGTAACCTCTAAGGATTAATCTGTGAAAACATTTTCTAAGCCTGGCTCTGCTATACAGGACATTTGAAGATCGACAGCGCAAATGCCATTAATATAGGAGGCAATCAGAGGTGTGTTTGTTTTCTTGACGAGGAAGTGGTTTCTTTTAAAAGTACAGGAACACACAGCCTGTGTGTGTGTGTCTTTGTCTTTTCTGTCTATTCTACTGTTGCAGGAAGAATTATGATCTTCCAACATTTTTGTCCTTTACAGTGAGGTTTTTCTAGAATTTGGCACTGTGGTGCACTACCCTTGATTACAGGATTGAATCAGAGTTGATGTACTCAGAAATCCATTGATGTGATTAATGGTCTCCTAATCATAATTTTATCTCCTAAGATTAGCCCTATTTTCTGAAGTTTCACAGTTTTTGAGTAGAATCTTGAATTCTTCTTTAGAAGGGGCCTGAAATCTTTGTACTTTTAGTCCATAATTTGCATGATAATTTTCATTTTCTTTGATTTCTTTTGCTTGAAGAAAATAACATTTTTACCTTTTTTTCAACTTTTTATATGTTGTTCTATGGTAACTGTCCAATGTAGTGTGAACCTTTCTTTTTAACAACATGAAATATATATATATATATATATATATTTTTTTTTTCCCCTACCAGTGCTAGATACAGAATTCTTCCCCTAAGTTTCCACTGCTTTGGTTTTTATTCTCCTCAAAAATCAAATAAAATATTGTCAAATTCTACAAGTAGCAAGGAAGTATACAAGGAAATGACTATATAGGAAATGTAATTGATCATTCACTCTTTACAATTGAATCAGTCACAGGATTGGCTAGTAAATCTGCTGAATGCACAAAAATAACTTCTAAAACCTTTGGAGTGCTTGAATGCATTTGGAGATTTTGGCACCTTTCTCACCTTACTGATTTTTTAAGAAATTCTTACCTTTTTCAAATGATTGTCTGCATTTGAAACTAGGAACTCATATCTTGTGACTGTTGTAATATTCACTTTGTTTTCAACAGTGCCCTTAAAGATAGCCGTTTTCCCCCAATGACAAGGGATGAGCTGCCACGGCTGTTCTGCTCAGTGTCTCTGCTCACTAACTTCGAAGACGTCTGTGATTATTTGGACTGGGAGGTAAGACAATAGAGAATTTTTAAAGAAAAAGGACGGTAACTCCTGAGTAATTGTTTAAAAATTAGGCCCAAGATAACTCTTTTGTAATGGAGATGGAGATAACATGGATAAATAAACCTCACAGCTGATCAATGAAATGTGAGTGAAGGAGTTTTTCTTTTTTTTTTTTTTTTAAGGCAAAGTACCTTATGTTGTTTAAATACCCCAAACTAAATTTGCTCTTCATTTTTATCCTATTAACTTCACTACAGCACCTCATAAAAGCTGTTAACAAGTAGTAAGCAGGATTGATTAGAATTTATTTCTCCTCTCTGGTATGACTGCCACCAGTTAGGTAGTCAGAGGATGTATCACAGTAACAAGCAGCAAAAGGGTTAGGATAATATACCAGTTGGGGAAATCAGCTCATGGATAATAATGGGGTGTTGGTTAACTACAGGTAAATCATGCTAATTCATTCTTGGCTACCTTAATCTATGTACTTGCACACACTAACAAGTAAGAGTATATCTAGGGTATCTCTGTGCATTACAATTATCATAGTAGCCTATATTGATCATCTTTTTGTTCTTCTTTAGTATGTGGGGTTGAGTTGTTAAGAAACTTCAGATTCTCACCATGATTTGTTTTGGTGGTTGGGTGGTGTTAGTTGAGTGTATATCTATGAAATTTTACACTTGAACATACCCATGTTACCTGACTGCTTACTGTATTCCAGGCATGTGCCTCATGCATGTAAGTGCTGAGATTTGGTCCCTGCCATAAACATCTTATAGTCTAATAGCAGAGAAAAGAATTATACACAAGTACAAAGAAATTAAGTGGCATAAGAATGAAGCAGTGGGAATTCAGTGATACACAGAGCATTCATGTGCACACAGATACTCATAAATGATTTGACTGTATCATCATGATATAACATGTTTAATTCTACTGCCTTGTTAGAATGACTATCCCCCATGGTAACTGAGATATTTTTCTCTGTGGACAGGCTGCTTTCTTGACAGTTAATTTTATTTTTGGCTTCCCCCTCACTCCTTGTGATACCCTGGACAATTTACTCCACTGTGTTTCAGTTTTCCACATACAGAAAAAAAGACATTTATAAAGTTCTTAATCTTCATCGAAAAAAATCTCCATGATATAAATATTGTTGTTATTCGAGAGCTATTCTAAAAATTCTTCAGAGTAGGATGAAACAGTTCCTTTCTGGGGTTTGTGGTAGGGTTTCTTTGAGCATTATTAGAATATGAAACCATCTTAAGATTTTTTTGTAAAGGAAAAAGTAAAATTTGTTGATAGTGTTGATCCTGGCAAAGTTGGAATGTGAAAACCTTTTATAGAATTAAAATATTCCAGTTGATCCTTTTCTATAAGTTTTATTGTTCCTATTTGAATTTTTCTTAAAGAGATATCTACCGGTATTATAGAAATACCTCAGTACCTTATTTTTAAGTGATCCCAAATCATATTCCTTACTTATTAACAAATATTACAGTTTGGTTCGTTCTTATTGTTTTAAGAGTACTGCTTCCTCTTCTCTAGCTAGACTTATATTTCTGCTTTCTGAATCACAGGGCGCTATGTGTGTATTGGTAGGGATGGGAGTGATAATAGCAGAAAAAACCTGAGATCCAGGGGGTGATTGGGCTACAAAAACATTCCTAACTTTACTTGCAGCCACTGAGTTGGAAGTATAGTTCAGAAAGGGTGCAGAAGTGTGCACGTGTGACATGTACATGAATGTTTATTGCATAAATGTGTGTGCATATGTTCTAGGGGAAGGAAAAATGGGAAAAGCCAACAGTTGCTAAATAGGTCTGGGTAAGCACACCATCATCTTCTTTAGCCCACATCGAGTAGTGTCTACAACTAAAATGAACCTAGATATTATTGGGCTTGTATGTTCATGAGATATATTATCTTTCTGTTGGGAGGGTGAGAGGTAAAGCACTTAAGAATTGGTACTGTACTCTCTTAGGGTGTATTCATCCTCTCTGATTACCATCTGCCAGTTTGAATTTCTAGAAGATTCTATATGCTTCTACTTGGCATTATATATTTAATATAGCCCTCAAAGTTTAAATATTGATGTCTATTTAGTGATGCTTTTCTGTTAAAGAAGGAACAAAACATATACATATATTTTTGTACTTTAATATATAAGCATTAGAAAGTGACTTAGGTACTGTTAGAATAGCTATGCTAAGAGGAAAAGACTGTCATTTGTCAGTTACTTCATCATAGTTTAAAGTATTCAGCATCAGAGAAATTTGTTCCCAAAGAATAAGGATGAACATTACATTTTTAGAAAGAATGTGATTTGGCTTTTAAAAAAATGTACCATAATCAGTATTATAAGGATTATCCTTAACAATTCTGAAAAAAGCATTGCTACTTTAAACACAGAATGCCAAAGTTGAATTAAAGAAATTTTTTAAAAAGCGTATGTCAATAACCTTCCTCTGCTAGGTATATCCTCCAAAGAAATGAAAACAGATGTTGAAACAAAAACTTGTACATGAATGTTCATAGCAGCACTATTCACAATAGCCAAAAGGTGGAAAACAAACGTCTCTCAACAGATGACTGGATAAAATGCATTATAGCCATAGAATTGAATATTATTCAGCCATAAAACAAATGAAGGACTGATACATGCTGCAACAGGAACGAGCCTTGGAAACATTATGCTAAGTGAAAAGAGCCAGGCACAAAGGCCACATCCTGTATGATTCTGTTTATAAGAAATATCCAGAATGGGCAAATCCAGGAAGATAGACAGCAGATAGTGCTTGCCAGGGGTTTGGGGGGAGGGTATGAATGGGGAATGACTACCTAATGGGTACAAGGTTTTCACTGGAGGTGATGAAAAACTTCTGAAACTGGATAGATTGTTGTATAACATTATAAATGTACTTAATGCCACCTATTTTGTACACTTTCAAGTGGATAAAATGGTAAATTTTATGTGTATTTTATCATATAAAAAGGTACATATGCACATGCATATATATGTATATATTTTAAACTACTGTCCACAATAATATAGTAATTCTAAAAAGAATAAAACTTTGAAAATTCAAAAAATGTAAAGAAAGAGCTGCAAGCCATTTGGAATTATACCATTCTGAGATAACTGTTAATATTTTGGAATTCTTTCTCTTAATTCTTTTTGTATCTTTGTATCAATAAATCTACATATTTGTTTATGTAACTGAGATTGTATTAAATTTATAGTCACTATTAAAAAGATTATAGGGAGTTTGTTTATGGTTTATCTTTGTATATATGTTAATTATTTTTTGTGGAGTTCCTTTATGAGGAGTCAGTCTATATTAGGAAGGTATACATTTCGCTTTGAGGAATTTCACACTGTCAAATAAGTATTAGCTTTTCTTCTAGGAATGAACTATCCTATTCACCATAAGTATCTAATTTTAACCTGTAATACAAAGTACTATGTATGTTTATACCAGAGGGGGAAACAGGAGATGATTACAGAAATTCAGTGGAGAATTTTTAAGTCAGGGATCGATCTGTAATGAGTATGTTTTATATAAGCAGAAGTCTCAAACATAGGGCTTTTCTGGTGGACGTACAGTTTGAGAGTTGACCCCCGCTGGTGAAGCATGTTACTGCAGTAGAATTCCTAATTAAAAGGACAAAAATGCCCAGATCAAAGTAGGAAGAGGGCAAAGTCTAGAAGTCCCCAGGGATAGAGTTAGGTAACTTCAACAACAAGAAAGACATACCTATGGTCATGAGGATGAGGGACGTGACCAGCGGTAATAGACACCTAATTTTCAAATGATCAGGAACAAGTAAACTGCCACAGGGCTGGCAGTCACTCTCTTCTTCAGCCAAGGTTTTTAACTCAGCCTATTTGGGATCTCTCTTTTGGTAACATGTCTCTAATTTTATGAGACATTTAGTAGGAAAATAGGACTTACATCAGACTTTTAGAGGCTAGAATGCTTCTATCTGATAATGTGAAGAATGCATGATAAGTGGTTTCACAAGTGGATGTAACTAATTTTCAAGTCACACATTTGAATTCACATTTCAAATTCACATTTGCCTGTTGAACTGACAAAATGATCAGTAATGCTTCTGTCTGTTATATTTCCTCAAAATAGTAATTATACACTTAAAATGAAAGTGTCTACAGGTAGCCTTTCAAGGAATCTGCATAGTCATTAAAAACAACAAAACCAGCCACCAAAGGCTTGAAAGACAAATTGGAATAGTGTTCCCTCCCTTCTGAGAATTGCTGATCACTGCCCACATCATGATCTACTTACTGCCCTGATAAGTATGAGAAGAGTGAGGAGTGATTGATCTGGGCGGGGGTGGGGGTGGGTGGGTAGGTGGGTAATAATTAACTGGTAAGTTGAAATACCTACCTGCAAGGGTAACATGGTTGTTAAATGAGGAAAATTATATCTCTAGGGAGATATCTGAAGTGATCTGCCTTGTGTTTGAACACAAAAACTTATCATCATTATTCTGTATTCTTCAATTGACAACACTCTTAGAGTTCTGAGTGGCAGGATGGCTGACAGACATGGCACTTTAGAAAGGGGAAAAAAAAAGAGCTTATGCAGCATGTTGGAGTCCTCTGAAATGATAGCGAGCCTAGAACTTGTGTAGTTACACTGTTTGGGAGCCATGTTTCCTTTTAAAGATCTGGAAGAAGATAAAACCAGTGGCATCATACTCCCTAGAGTTTGACTCAAGGGGTGATTCTAGGTGAGTCATCTACTAGCTGCTCATTTTCAGGACTATGTAAATGAATAAGCCTTCTGTTTGTAGAAGAACTTGTGTAGCAAGTTATGCTACCAGTGATCCTGTGGGGAACTGATGTAGCAATTTGCTGACAGATATCAAAATATTTTATAAATTGTAGTCGGGCATCTTTTATCTCTGCTTTAGAGACAAGGTCATTTTGAAGGCATGAGGAAGACATGTTTTCTGTATTCTGAAGTAGACCCATATATCATATTTCAATAGATTACTGATACTGTCACAAACCATAAGGCACTTTTTGCTATATGCAGCTTCCTGAATCACTGACATCTCACCTGTGTATACAGTTGTCACTTGTGGTCCTAAGGCAGACGGAATCAACCCGTCCTGGGTGGGCCTGGCCCGCATGATTCTTACGTGGTACCAAAAATCTGTCCCCACACTATAAAGGTGGACCTCAAGTCCCTCCTAGTCTTACTCTGTCCCCAAAGTGCCCAAGTTTGTTGAACTCTTAGTACCCAGAGAACTGTACTTCACTTTAAAAAGCAAGCTCCAAAGCACACCTCTTAAATGATCTCAACTCCATTTCTGACGTGTTCAGTTGCAGTTAATAATAGGGAACTTTTGTAGCAGCCTTCATGAGAGTAAACAGATGAGATGAATAAATCAGCTACCATCATTATCTCGCATATATATTTTTTAGAAGTTCATGTTCTTTTTTTCACCCTGTCTCCCCACTTAAAGGTTTTACATTTTTCTGGCTCCTATTAATGTTCCACTGAAAACAGTGTTTCCATTCATACGCAGATGATTAGCATGACTCACGAAGTCACCAAGTGAAATAACTTCTAGTGGTATATGTTCTGTCAACCCCAGGCCCTTGCTTATTTTTCCCAACTATGATAGACACTGTGTTTTGTTTCTCTTCTAACCTAAGATTTCTGCCTTTAAAAAAAAAAATACATAGGCTTCATCTATCTAAGAAAATGTTTTTCACAGTATTTTCTCAGGCACCTTGAGGTGGTTGTGTAAGATGTCACTATCATTAGGATAATTTAGTCTCCATCCTGATGCTCTGCTTTGAATGTTTTTTCAAGTGCTGTAGAACATTGGGAAAGGAATGCTTCACACTTCCTGGCCATCTAGAAAGAATTTGCTGTGAGTCAACAATTCAACGTATCAGAAGCCTAGTGAGGAAGCAAGCCGAACAAAGTAAAGTAACCTCTAGAAGGTGATTTAATGCATAAAATTTTCTATTAGCTATTGATACTGTTAGTGAGATGGGCTGCTGTAGTCTGTTGTCAGGCCTCCTCCATTTGCTTCCAGCTTCCCTCCCAGGGCATAGTTTGGTGCGGGGAATTTTTTCCTGCTTCTTCCCTCAAATCCACAAACTCTTCCAGCCCTTTTCTTGTAGTAGTTCCCATTCAACTACTCTTTCCTGTACAGGTTGCCTCTGTGTGTGTATCCCTAGCATCTGATAAAAAGAGAGTGCTGAATTGTGGAAGTGAGGGGACTTGGGTTCTCTTCCTAACTGCCACTACCCAGCTTGCTACCCTTTTTGGACCTCCATTTCCTCACCAGGAAGTTGGAAGAGTTGGACTAGATAATTCCTAAGGTCTCTCTGGATGCTGACAGAGTGTGACGCTGTGACACCGGTTTTAAAAATGGCTTATTTTGTTTTACATCCAGGGAATGAATGAATGCTAGCCATTGAGAAGTCATAAAAGGTCCCTAACTTTTAAAATGGCCATTACCAACTTAAAGTAGGCAACAAAGTTAAAGATTGTCCATTTTCTAAAATTTTGCATTCTAAATTTCTTTTTCACAAAAGAATTCTCTTTAGGAAGAAGAATACTCAATTCTAAACCATAAATGCTTCTACTTTATTATTGCATCATACTCTAAATCAACATTATTGGTATAAATCTAAATTAAGCAAATATATTAGGGACTGATTATTCACTTTACAAATAGATATTTTCATTTGCAGAAGGACACCCTATAGGGTTTCTTTACTGTCTCCCTCATGACTTTAAGATTAATTTATTTACATAAGTTCAAGCCATATGTAACTTTTTAGGAACAAATCTCTTTTGTAGAAACTGAGTAAAAAACCATACTGAGTCAGGTACTCAGTGTATGTACAGTTCTAATGTGTATAAGATTGTTCTCAGTTTCTTACCAGGGAAACAACATTTTTATATTGAGTTACATTTTCAAGAGGTGTTTTTCCCCTCAGCCTTTGAAAAGCAAACTAAAGCAGATCTCTAGATTTTTTTTTAAAATTTATAACTTTAGTTTCCTTGTCTGTAAATTCACTCCCTTCCTCATCCCCTTTTAAAAAATGGTAGGAATGCATTTTTCCAACTTTTGACGAAAAGCAGGCTTTTTATTTAAAGGTCACCTGTGTTGCCTGAGCTTTCCTTGGAAAGCTTCAGGATGTTCAATTTTTAAGGAATGCTCATTATAATTAATCATTACAGAGAATGGGCTTTTTCCCCCTTAATTGCACTCTGAGCTGTCACTTGTTCCCTGCAAAACGTTAGAATAAGAACAGTTTCTTTCATTGCAAATGATGTATAAACATGTTTGGCTTTTCAAAGCACCTCTTCATTAACTATGCTTTATTTAAAATTTAGCTAATTATTTAAAAGTTCATGGAGATGATTATTAGCTAGTCCAGGTATTTTCCAGGCAAGAGTTCTGGAGTGGGTTGCCATTTCCTTCTTCAGGGGATCTTCCTGACCCAGAGATCAAACCCAGGTCTCCTGCATTGCAGGCAGATGCTTTACCCTCTGAGCCACCAGGGAAGCCCCAGGTATTTTAGAGCTATGCATTTGCTATGTGTTTGCCATTAGTTAAAATAAATGTTATCAGATTGTTGTTCAGTGGCCTTTGTGAAATAAATTGGCAGCTTTATGTTCCTGATAGACAAGATGTCTCAGTCTCCTACATGAATCAAAATTGGCAGTAATTGGTCTTTTGGTAAGCTCTGTAAAAGCCAAGAATTGGTCCATGGAGACTGAACTAATTTCTAAGCTGCTGCTGCTAAGTCACTTCAGTCGTGTCCGACTCTGTGCAACCCCATAGTCAGCAGCCCACCAGGCTCCCCCGTCCCTGGGATTCTCCAGGCAAGAACACTGGAGTGGGTTGCCATTTCCTTCTCCAATGTATGAAAGTGAAAAGTGAAAGTGAAGTCACTCAGTCGTGTCTGACTCTTGGCGACCCCATGGACTGCAACCTACCAGGCTCCTCCGTCCATGGGATTTTCCAGGCAAGAGTACTGGAGTGGGGCGCCATCACCTTCTCCGAATTTCTAAGCTAAAGATGTCTAATTTGCAGAGATTTTAGAAAAGAACAATACATATGTATTTTGATCAAGGAGACCTTTGCAGGTGTTTTTACAAAATAACAACAGGGTGGGGGGAAACCATCAGCTGAGGTGGAGGGTGCAGTAGAGTTTTTAAGGTAGAATATACTAAAAGGTTACTTGTGCCTAAGTGAAGGCTTTGCAATCAATTACCTTTTTTGTTTACTTTTGTAATATTTTTTACAAAGACAACTAAGGGAACTGGTCAGATAATGGATAAAAACAGCCTAATAACAGTCCTTGGTGACATTTCAGTTGGTTCAAGAGAAGGTTATTTTTTAAGTGTCATGAAGGCAAGAGCTGCCCCTAGATAGTACGAGGATTATACATCATCTTTAGTTTCTCCTGTATAATTTTCAAAAGGGATGATTTTTGTAATATGCATGTACTATTCTTACAAATTTTTAAAAATCCATGTTTATAATTTTTAAAGTTCACAGAAGTAAAAGTTACTGAGAAGAAAAACCCTGAACTGCAGCAACACTATTTTTAAAATTTATTATTTGGCCAGATTCTGAAGTGTTCATTGTTAACCATTAAGTGTTAACTATCAATCAGATGGGCATTTTCAAAGCTTCAGACTTAACTTCTGAAATTGATGGGTAGAGTAAAGTGATGTGGAATCACAACTTTGGGAATTTGATGGGCAGGTTGGAACAATATGTAGTTGACTTTTTTTTTGTAGTCAACATTATCAGGATTGGGGGAAATGATTCATTAGGATCAGTACAAATTGTCATCAGCCCTTATGATGAAAATGCTAATTTTTCTTGCCCAAATAAGAATTATTCTTGGTGGACAACCAAGTTTGGTGAATTTGCCTCTTTTATGTGGAATTTGCTTTCACTGGGGAGAGTAAGAGTCAGTGTGAAGAAGGCTGAGCTGGGGATGAGGCAAAAGGTGTACTGTCAGGCTGTGAGTTGAATGAGTTGAAGGTGCTGCGTTGTGGATTTTGTGCTTTCAGGCAAAATATCACTTGTGGCTTTATCCTAAAAATAGCAGAAACACCAGACTCTGGGTCAGACCTGTAGTTTGTTTGTTTGTTTGTTTGTTTCTGTCCGTGGTGCCATGGGTTGTTTTGTGAGAGAGCCCATGAGAGAGCCTCGTGTGTCTCCTATGATGCTAGCCTCTAAAGCTTAGGGGCTATGCCAAACATCCTGAGCTCCTCTCTTTAGGAACATAGTCCTTTCATTCAGTTCAATGGAACTGGCACACTGAGCCTGGCAGGTCAGTCTTATGTGAATGACCAGCGACTGGCTGCTTTGTTAACTGCAGAGCCTGTTTTGCCAAATGATATCAGCAATGAAGCTGTGTCAGACAACCTCTGATTCTTTGACCTCCCAATATTTTTTATTTTATTCAAGGTGAACCCACTGAAGATCAGTGGAATGAAGCTATGGCCATACCATTCATTACAGGGAGAACCCAACATTTGGTTCTGAAAATGGGGAAGAGTGGGACTAACAGGGACATTTGCTAAGACAGGATGAACCTGAGGAAGTAAATTGGTTTTGTTGGCCAGGATGTGATCAGGGGCAGATTTAGCTTTAAGGGTCAGGATGTGTAGGTAATTGTGGACCCAAATGGTCCAAGGCTTGCATGGAGCCTGCACCACTTAGCCAGATCACATTTTATACTCACTGATGCTTTTAGCCAGATGACTCTCTGTCCTGTTTCAGCATATCCGGATTGTTGGCTCGCTGATTAGGCTCACAAGTAAAAGCAAGACCCTTTTGTAGTGCTGCTAGTGGATTATAGGGTATTTTAGACATTGACTATGCAATTGTACAGGGCATAATATGGACCGTGTATTATAATGAAGACGGGAGAGGGCACTTTTTTTTTTAATGCTCCTGTGTTGAGAGTCACTGCATTAGGGGGTAATAGTTTTCAGTGAAGCCACATTTCTAACAAGGGGTGAGATAACGAGGATAAATGAAATCTGCAGTCTAGAAGCTTCATTTTAGCCATTATTTATAATCTCTTCTCCTACCAAACCATTTTACTATGTAGCAAAATTGATTAATTTACACGTATCTCTTTTCCCTGTGCCCACATGCTCTCTGATAGAGGAATGAACAAATAGAGAAATATACAAGAGAGGAAAGAGGATGAGGCCGAGGCCAGGGGGAGTTGGGGATGCATAATCCCCACACTGAATAATCAACTCCAGAATAATCAAGATATATTTTAGGGTCCTAACATTCATCTTGATATTTAATCATTCTGGGCCATATTGAAAACAAAAGATTGTATAATAGCATTAATAAAAATCACTTGCTGTAGAAAGGTTCAGAATAAATATAGCTTTCTTTTTAACATGAAATAGGAATCTGTTGAACTGCTCTTCATGTTCTATCACAGCACACACAGATACAGCTCTGTTTAATTCCATATCCTCTTATCTATAAGTCCTACATTTAATTTACTACCATTCCAGTTGATTTATAGCTTTGCTTAGTAAAAGTACAGCCTTGATTAAAAGGATATTATCACAGCTGATGGACCTTGAAAGCATTTGTCTCCCCAGACCTTCTAATAGTTTTGAAAATGACCTGAAGACTCCAATAAGGCTAGATTTTGCGTGTCTCCAGTTTTTGCTCACCTGGCTGTACTTTTAGGCGGTGGTGGTTAAGGGTGTTGAGTGACATAGTTTTCCCATATGCTAACTCCCTATATATCCTAAGAAATGGAAAGTTGCTGTGATAGTGTTTTCAAGCAAGTTTGCTTCAAGGACTCCAAGACCCCTAAGTCAGTTGCCCTCTTATCTAGTTGATCACTGCAGCTAGAGCCTTTGTCTCCTGGGATGCTGCTGGCCCAAAGGATTCTCCAGTCTGTTGAAGGGAGGAAGTATTCAATTATTGTACATGAGGGTTACATTTTAGAGTTACAGCTGTGACAGATGCCTCCTTCCAACAATGCAGAATTAGTTTTGGTGCTCATTTCAGTGGAGATGACTTAATTTGCAAGGCCAGTGATTTTCCCAGGTTAGCCAGATTTGGTCATTCTCCACAGCAGGCCGTTTTCCACTCTCCTGTTTTGATTGTGCAGTGTGACTATTTGGTGGTGTCTGTGGTTCTGGGAGCAAGGAAAATGCTGTTGCTCAACAGGTGAAAAAAGGCTATTATACTTTGATTCTGTTCAGAACATTATTAGCATTCTCCTGATTCTACTAGTCAGAAAAAAAAAATGAGTCACTCTGGCTTTGGCTTTATATCTCTGTGGTATATAGTTTTGACATATGAAATAAGTTATTTCTCACAAAGGTATTACTTGAAAATCACCATACCTACAGTTCAATTTACAAGGGCTTTCGATTGTTCACAGAGAAGGTGATGGCACCCCACTCCAGTACTCTTGCCTGGAAAATCCCATGGATGGAGGAGCCTGGTGGGCTGCAGTCCATGGGGTCACGAAGAGTTGGACATGACTGAGCCACTTCACTTTCACTTTCATGTATTGGAGAAGGAAATGGCAACCCACTCCAGTGTTCTTGCCTGGAGAATCTCAGGGACGGGGGAGTCTGGTGGGCTGCCGTCTAGGGGTTGCACAGAGTCAGACACGACTGAAGTGAGTTAGGATTCGATTGTTCAGAATCATAGGAACACGAAAAAAAGAGTTAAAAATTGTAAATGTGGTACTGATTGAAAATGGGAAAATTTTGATATTTTTTTATATTTAATTTGATGGTGGGGCCTCCTCGAAATACAAAAGTAAATCAGTTTTATTCATGAATAATTTTTATTTTGGTCAACATGCCCTTCCAGTTTGGTCTTACCGTCTTCATATCTATATATCTATATATAATCTTTATTAACATATCATTCACGTACCATACAATTGGTCTTACCTCTTTTCATTTTTAAATTCCTAGGTTTCAAAATCTCTGAAATTTTTTTGAAAAGCACAGAATGTACTCTATGAAGAAAAGATTTATGTGTAAATCACCTCCAATTTGCCTGAATCATTTTTGTTTTTCAATACTTAGCCACAGTTTGTCGGCTCTAGACTGATTATTAAAGGTTATCTAGTTAACTCAGAATAAAAATCACTTGGGGAGTTATTCTTTTTACAAACTGTACCTACGAACCGCTTGAAATTCTGATAAACTTTGCAGCCCCCAGCCCCACCCCAGACCAATTAAACAGTACTGATTGAATCCAACATTCTCATTTCACAGATAGGGAAACACTCTTCCTCTCACAGTTTTGATGAGACACCTTAATAAACACCAAAATTCTTTTCAATTTTAACATGACGGGTTTTTGATAAATTGAATTGAAGATGCAGAATTCACCTCAGTGAATGATAGCAGCATAAATTATTTATACCGTATGTTTTTAAAAACAAATTATGAAGGATCTGATATTGTTCAAGGAAAAAATTTCAAAGTCACTGATCAGAAAGTCAGTATACAGAAACTGTTGCAAATTTGTCATTGTCTCAATATTTTGTCAGGCACTGGGGAGATTAGTAGATGTCCTTTATCCTGGAAATGCCTGATAGCTAAGCACTCAAATGTCTTTTCAGCTGTCCATGGTCATTTCCCACAGGGGATGGGAGGCGTTATTGTGTTAGTTTTTAAACAGCTGCCTTGATTGCATTTTCAGCAGAAGGATATTCATAAGAATACTGATATTAGATAGAAAAAATAGCCACAGAGGTAGGCTTTAATAAAAAACATAAACTTCTCAGAAGATCTGACAGGCTCTAATGGATGGATGTGTGAAGACCTGGGGAAAAAAACAAAATGGCTTTTCCAGAGGACTTCTTATTCCTGAAAAACTGAGAAATTTCAGGCTAAGTGCAGAAGAAGCAAAAGGCCTTTACATCCATACAGATGAATGGATGTAACCAGCTGTTCTGCAAAGAAGCCTCTTTGGTAAAAATGTTTACCTGGTCTTAACATCTTCCCTCCTGGACAACCTTAAATTCCACCTAGGAACCCTTGATCTATAGCAGCCATACATTTGGGAAAGCAGAATGGAGTTTGTTATACTTTGAAATGTCATTATCAATGTATATAAAGAATATAAGAACTTTGTATGGTCTTTAGCTCTATGTACTATTCTATGTGACATATGACCAGAAAGGACAGATTCCTTTTGATTGAATGCTAATCGAACAAAAAGTATATAATGTTCTTAAAACAGTAGCAAGAAATTGTCCTTTGCTTAAGAGACTACCTTTTTTAGGGCATCATCAAAAGTTTGTCTGTTTCACATAATAAAGTTATAGTGGTCTCTGGGTTAGTATATAAGAAACTGTGTGAAAATGCCCTGCCTCAAGGTAATTTGAAATTTTACTGCTCTTAGATTTGGCAGGAGTGTTGTAGATAGACAGGGTTTGCTACAGGCACACTTCAAGCCATAATACATTTTTTTCAGACATAATGGGTGACGATGCAGGATCTGGTTGTTAGATTTTTCTGTCTTATCTGTGTTTGTTTATCCACATCTAATCAAGGTTTCAAAGAGACTAGACAGTTTGGGAAGGGAGTCAGCTACCCCACAAGTTCTGGAACTCAGTCTGAAATGGTGTTTGCCCCTGAAAGCAGGATGGTTGTTTGCTGTCTCTCTGAAGTGGGTTCCCTTGGTCTAGTTCCTTACTGGCATGAGCTACAACTTGGGGGTGGGGGCAGGATGCTTGCCATTGATTGTCTTATTCTACACACAGCCCCAGAGTGGTGGTCCCAGTTCCAAAGAGAATGGCATACATAATCTGGTGCATGTTGGGCACGTGTAAATCAACATTTTCAGTCTCCATGGCCATGATACTGGCCTTCAATCTCCAAAGTCAGTGTTTTGGAAAGAGAAGAGATATGCCTTTCCAAAAAGCAAGGGGAAAGGAAAAAAAAACTGCATTCTCTGAAAGTTAAATTATAACTTTTTCTTTTTTTCCTATGAAGAAGACTGTACTAATAAAACTGCCCATTTCTTTCAGGTGGGTGTACATGGCATTAGAATAGAATTCATCAATGAAAAAGGATCAAAACGCACCGCCACCTATCTACCGGAGGTTGCAAAGGAGCAAGGTCATTGCTGTACTTTATTTTATACCATCTGGTGAAGAATTTGAACAAATAAAGTAAAATGTGCTATCTGACCTTGCAGTTATATCTGATAATTGATCACTGTCAGATAATAAGAAATGATTCTTCTATCACTGCCACTGCAATGTCTGTCTGAAATGGGTGAATTACACAGAAGTTGAATCTCTGTACTAAAGTTTGACAGCAAAAACATTAAAAAATAAACTTTCAAAAAAGGAAAGATTTGTAAAAGTTTGGGCTTTTAGGCAATGGTTTGCTGTAAATTTGATGTGCCACTTTCCCATATTCCACTGTGCTATAGCCTTATGGCATAATAAACAAGTCTTTTGTTTGATGGTCAGCCACACACTTCATTGTCATTATCAAATGTTTCCTTAGGTGGTTGCCGTTACTCATTCTGCTACTATTAAGACTGTTAAGTTTCCCGTGAAGATTAGGAGCATTGAGAATCAATGAACTATTATAGTGTTTTATTTGTTCCTCATCAACAAATGTTTTTTGACTTTACATACATAGCACAAAGCTTTAGGAACTACCAGTGTAACCCAAAATACATTTCACTCTAGTATCTTGTCCTTTCTAGCCACTATTAAATTATAATTTCATGTTAGTTGAAATGAATATCTCTTCTTTATCTCATGGAGCTTTTCTTCTCATCAGAAAGCACGGGTAATTTGGTTTCACCATATCTGTTTAATATAAATGTGATATAGAACTGAAAAACTTAGTAGTTAACCCCCAAATGAGTTATTAGTCTTTAAAGCAGCTCTCTGAAGATTTATTGGGGTTACTTTTGAAATTTTCTTAGTTCTGTAGTTCTGCTGACTCTGTAGAGCATACATGAGCTTGAGGGCCTGGGGTATGAATGTACATCCTGTGTCAGAACCCACAAAAATGCCTTTGAATGCTGCACACAGATACACATGATTGACTCCAGAAGATACCATTAGAAATGGCAATTACCATGAGTTGGTGTGGGACTCCTATGTCCTACTGAGTTGGCTCAATGAGTCTTTTCCCTCCCTTTTAAAGATGTCACCGTTAGAGGAGAGTACAGTGTTTATGATTTGTTGCTGAGACACCCCTGAGAAGTTACTGCTGGCCTCTTAGGCTCTGTGTCTTGGAATGTGGTTGAGATAAAGAAGCCAGTGTTGTGAGCCAGCAGGGATCGCTAAAATTGAAGGTGTGCCATGGTATACCTGAGTATATACAGGGTGAAATCTTAGCCCTTCTGTGTGCCTGTTTTTAGGACCAAAGGGGTTGATAGCAGTTGGTGACAGTGATAGCTGACCTCTACAAAGTCATTTTGTATTTAACCAAAGGTGCTTATTACATGTGCTTGACTGGTATTTTATCTGGTCTACTCTCCACAGGATGGGACCACATTCAGACCATAGACTCCTTACTGAGAAAAGGAGGATACAAAGCTCCAATTACGAATGAATTCAGGAAAACCATAAAACTGACCAGGTACAGAAAGCACTGTCTAGTGCAGGGCTGACTGATATATTTTGATGTGCATACCTGTAACCTTGTGTAATCTTTTCTCTAACTATACTTGCTGCTTTTTTCTGAAACAGAGTGAAATGAATGGCAGGGCCATTCTGAGGGTGGATACAGTGGAACTCTGCTCAACAGTAAAGCCTCTATGCTGTATGAGCCCATCCTTCCCATCTTAGCTCTGTGTGATTAGTCTGGCTTTGTTAAAGCAAGCCTTCTGAGCCTTTAGACTGCGTTATTGAAGAAAGTTACCTGAGTTTTTTGGTCAGCTTTTGACATGCCTTAGCAGGACCGCAAGATCCTGATAAGCAGCCCTCAAATTTGAATTTCACTTTAGAATCTTGGCAGTGACAGAAAGCTAGCTGAAAAAAACACAATTAAGCTAGACTCACAGATGCTGAATGAATTTCTGCAAGGGCTCATAGGTGTACTGACTTAAAAAAAGGAAAGTATCAAACATTTTAGGAAAATGGGTTGCTGTTTCCATTTCTTTTAATTCTCTAAAACCACACTGAATGCCTATAGTCTAAAAATGAGGTATTCTCAGCTCTGAGGAGTTACAGTCTAGGAGAATAGAAGGGCATGTGCAAAAATAATTATTAATAGAAGGCAAAATATGATGGATGGTATGAGATCATAGAGTAGGGAAAGAGGAATTCCAAGAGGGGGTTGTGAATAACAGAAAATTTCAAAGAGGAAGTAGATTGGAGGCTGAGTATAAGAATTCTACTCATTGAAGAATGAGTAGAATATTTGACAGGTGGGGAGAGTCGGGGAGGAAAGGGGTTAACTTAAAGAGAACTTTCTGAGGGGCGTCCCAAGTGGTGTAGTGGTAAAGCATCCACCTGCCAATGCGGGAGACGTATTATATGCAGGTTCGATCCCTGGGTTGGGAAGATCCCCTGGAGGAGGAAATGGCAACCTACTCTAGTGTTCTTGCTCGGATAGTCCCCTGGACAGAGGAGCCTGGCAGGGTACAGTCCATGGGGTTGCAGAGTCAAGACACAACTGAAGGAGCTGAACATCAGTGTACATAGAGAAGGAGGTCACCAGGGAGAATATGGCCCAGAAGGCAGAGAGAAAGAAGTTTAAACTCGACTGTAGGCAATAGTAGCCACTGACGGGTTTTGAACAGATGGATTTGAAATGTAAAATTAGAATTGGAAACAGGAAAATTAGGAGACATTTCTATTATCTAAGAATATGTGGCAGCAATCTAAAGAAGGTGAAATGGGAGCCTTAAGAGCTGTGGCCATGGGATGGCATGAAAGGAAGGAAAAGAAAATATTGTGGAAAAAAATAAAAGGACTTAGTCATCATTCAGGAGTAGGGAAGAAGAGCAAGTCAAGGCTTTTATCTAAATAAAAGGGACCAAGGCAGTCCCGTTGACCAAGACATGGACCACATTGAGGAGTTCCATTTATGCACTGATTCTGGATTTTAAGTGCTTCCTGGGATAACTGTATAGAAATGTCCAATAGGTCACTGAAAATGTACATGTGTAGAGCTCATGGCTAGAGGTGGTGATTTGGGATCATCTGCAAAGACAACATACTTGAAGCTGTGAGGCAAAGGTTCACTGAACTGGGACAGAGCATAGGGACAAAGGAACTGAAGGGAGAAATGTAGGAACCTCTTACAAGGCACAAGGGTAGGATGAGTGATCAGAGAGATAAGGAGCAGTCCAAGAGGTAAGGGGAGCACCAGGGGAGTCTGAAGTTACAGAACGCAAGGCACAGAGAGCTTCCAAAAGGGAGTGGTGAGAAGTATCCTAATGGAGAGGTAGAAAACACATGACTCTTCTGAGAAGTGTGGCAATGAAAAGAAAAAGGAAAAAAAAAAGATGGGGAAAGAGGATTGAGATACCACAATCAAGACACGTTTTGTGTTGCTGCTGTTTTCCCTTAATGGCAAAACCTGAGACCTGTGGACAGAAGGAAAAGAATGGTAAAAGAAAACCGATGGAGGATCCCAGAAGAAAAAGTAGTCAAGTGAATGAAATGTATACATGACAGTAATAGACTGGCTTTCCTCTGTTCTTTCCTGTTAGCAAACTGGAGCCGAGAGGGCAATACAATTTCTAGAACAATTTAAACGAGGAGTGAAAGTGTTCATTGCTCAGTCGTGTCTGACTCTTTGCGACCCCATGGCCTATAGCCTACCGGGCTCCTCTGTCCATGGGATTTCCCAGGCAAGAATACTAGAGTGGGTTGCCATTTCCTTCTCCAGGGGATCTTCTCAACCAAGAGATTGAATCCAGGTCTCCTGCGTTGCAAGCAGATTCTTTACCATCTGAGCCTCCAAGGAAGCCCTAAACAAGGAGTAGTAGAATGCAGAGTCCTGGACTCAGACTCTGGATTCCTGGGTGGTTCTCACCTTTGCTATGTATTAGCTGTGTGGGCAAGTCACTTCTTCTCTCCAGGTCTCTGTTTCCTGTTATAGAAGAATTATCTCTAAGGATCCCTTGGCTCTGACATTCACACATTACCTATTTCATGATGTTAACTTTGTCTCTTCCCTGACTTTCTTTCAGGTACCGTAGTGAAAAGATGACCTTGAGCTATGCTGAATACCTTGCTCATCGCCAGCATCATCATTTCCAAAATGGCATTGGGCATCCCCTTCCACCATACAACCATTATTCCTGACACTGAGCCGCACAACCAGTCACTGGGCCTCTCTGCAGACCTCTTCCCAGGAGACCCTACCCCTTCTTGGTCTAGCTATCTGTTTTACTGTACCATTTTATGATGATAGTTTCCGTTGCCATGGTGAAGCTTCGACATTGTCAACTAAGATCATCATGGTAACGGGTAGGAAAGTGGCATTTATTAAGAAGATCCTCCTGTTTTATTATTTTAGATCATTTTTTTTTTGCAGCATATATGAATTTTGGAGTTTTCTTTCCTTATAATATTATATAGAATTTTGCTTTGCTATTTCAGTCAGGTTTGTCTTCCTGTCCTTCTTGCCTTCCTTCCTGTCTTCTTTCTTTCTTTCTTCTCTTTCTTCCTTCTTTTGACTGTGGATGGAAGAAATTGTGCAGTTTTTAAGGATTTTATTTAGATTTTTCCTCCGTTTTCCTTAGTAAGATAGATAACTTTTGATAGCCATGTTTGGGAGTAATTCATATCAGATTCAGGTATTTGTATACTTTTGAATTTGTCTAAAATTCATTTTACTATAAGAGCTTAGTATATGGGTCTTTACTGCTTAAGTATGTTTTTCCCATGGTTAAAATATATGAACTTTCATTCTAGTGTAGAATATTCGAAGGTCCGTGATAGGACTTGTCACACAGAGTGAGAAATCATTTATGCCTATTGTTCTAGTTATCATAGGAAAAACTGCCTCATCACTTTATAGAACCAACTTACAAGCGGAAACACTGTTTTAAGAAAGTGCAAGCTACCTTTGAAATATGCTACAGAAATCATTTTGAAAGGCAGCATATATCAGGAAGAGAGCAGATACAGAATTTAGTGCCTTTGAGAAGAATATAATGAAGTGGAATTAAGAAGGGTTAGAAAAAAGGCAATTTAGAGAAATATTCTTATAAAATTTTATTGTTTGTATATGTGCAACAACAGATTAGACAAATTGCTTACTCTTGAGTATTTTTTTAAGCTGAAAAAAATTATTTTGAGCAAATAACCAAAAAGAGACACATTTCTATTATATATTAATTTAAATTTGTTAGCTTTAGGTTTCAATAAGTCATGATTGGCCAGAGACAATTTTAGCTACCATTTAAATAAATGGTAATGATAATCTAGTGAAACAAAAGTTCATACATGTCATGATTTTAGACATGTTTATCATGGGGACAATACTGGAGTTTTAGAAATACTATAAAATCGCTTGAATCTCTTTCTGCACTACATACTTTTGATAGAAACACATTTACTATATTGAGATGTTATGTTACCCCTGCATAAATGGAGTTGGCATTTAGGTATGATATAGTTGCTAGAGCCCAGCGCATTTGCACGCTAGTTTTCCCATGATGTATACACAGAGAACTTCCCCGTGTCAATGGGAGGTCTGTATGTATACCCCCAGGAAAAATGACAGATGACTCTGGAGAAAGATTATCTTCATATTTTGGTAGTTCAGTTCAGTTGAGTTCAGTCTCTCAGTCGTGTCTGACTCTTTGCGACCCCATGAATATATATAAATATATGTGTGTGTGTAAACATTTTTTTTTCAAACAGGAAACAAAGATTTCAAGTGATGAATATAAGTATGGTGCAGAACATATAGTCTAAAACTACACGATGTCACTGAATATCAAGATGGCATAGCTTATTCATGTAGTTGCTGTGACAAGTAACAGACTGCTAGTTCAGAATTTGAAAACCCTTTTCTAGTTTGTGAGGTGAATTGGCTGAATTTCTTCTGCTGGCCCTTGCAGCAAAGCCAACTGCTTTTGTTTTTGATGAGAGTTCTCAGAAGTTTTTTGGTATTCCTTCATCCACAGCATCCATTGTTGAAATAACCATTTTCAGTTGTGATGCCTTAACTAAGAAGCCAGTTGTTAGCCTGAAATGGAACCTTGGTAGCCAGTTCCATTGAACCTAGAGATTAGTTAGAGAAAGCTAGCTGTTGGCCTTTAGAAAGGGATTTTGAGTCCTTTCATTTCTACTTGGGAGCATTTTGGAGCAGATTAGTCTTTCAGTATAAAAACAAGTGGCTACCTGATGGAAATTTTTTCTTGCCCTTATAGGGAAACTGAGCACAAGCTGAATGATATTGTCTGCTGCAAAAAAAAAAAAAGTAAATAAAACAAGCAAACTGAAGAGAGACAGAATAGACCAATATTGATCCATCTTATCCATCATCTCATCAGTTCAACAGGCTCCTCATCCTGGGTGAGCTCATGGTTAGAAGTTTTTTTTTTTTTTTTAAAGAAAAGATCTATTACATGCATATGTGAGTGTGTATACAATATATACATATGTGTGTATTAATGTATTTAACGGTGCTAATCAATCTTGAGCAGGTCACGTGACTGGTCATGCGGACTCTAAAATCATATCAGATTTTTTAAAATTCTTGATATATGCAGATGTTATACAGATTTTCTTACCAGTGTAATAATGTTATACTGAAGAAATAACCATCCTGCAGGCTTCAGAGGACGAGGTCAGCAATATTTCCCACCGTGGCTTGGGGGAAAAGGATAGTTTTGTCTCCTTTTGTATTCAAATTAATGCACAGTGCATTTTTTGTGTCTAAGTAGCTGTTGACTAAATGATTTTGTAGTGTAAAAGGTGTTATACAAACTTGTAATGGTGTGCTTCAAACAAATGCTAGACCCTTTCACCTTTGTCGTATATTACAAAGCTGTTAAATATGTGATTTGAATTAACTTTGAACATGTTGAAATATGTAGCATGTGTTTTTAACTCAGACGAAGATTCTAATTGCACAGGTTGTGTTCTAGCCAGTTGTGGTTTATTTGTTCAGAAACACAAATGTGAATTGCACTCTTATCACCAGAATATTGTATAAGTTCAGTGATCTCTAAACAGCTCAGAAGTAATACTTGAACTTCATTTGAGTAGCACAAAGTTTACATAGCCCCCCCTTTTAAATGTTAATTAGTTCCATTTATGTTTTCTGTTTTTCAAATGCAACTGGGTATTTTTTTTCCTCTTGGAAAATAGTACGTATTTTACTTTGGTATGTAGCAAAAGGCTTCCATTTCTGGAAGGGTTCTCTTGTTGTTAAACAAGGTCAGCCAGGTACCAGATTCTAAAAGAACAATTGCCCCTCCCCCTTCTCCCCTTAAGTGGCCTTCTGACTGTAGGAGAATGTGCTACTGCCCTATCCCGTCTCCCCTATCATGAGAGGCCGGTGTGATTGATGGAGGAAGTGCAAGGCTTGCTCTTTACCCACCCCACCCCCCAGGCGCTCTTAAAGCAGTTATAAGATTTTCAGTCCACTGCATACAACCCCAATGCCCAGCACACCGGAAGTTTGTATACTGGCCTCTTTTCATGTCTTCAAATGTGCAGGAAATTCAAAAACTGTCACCTGGAATAGGTCCCATCTCTTCTGTGTGTTAGATCAAACCAAAGAAGCCCCCAGCCATGCCCAAATGCTGCTCCAAAAGCCTGCCTTCCAGTCCTTACAAAAACCTTGCAGGATTAAATGTGTTAACTTTTTTATTTTTGTACAGTTTCTAAGTGATTTTTGCTAGTGATGTTAAATTGAATTAAGTTTATTTGAGGGGTGTGAGCACCTCCTCCATTGAAATAAACTGGTGACTTTCCTTTTATTTTTTAAGAGCGGAAGCCCATTGTGTGCCTCTCGATTTAAGGGTTTCTGATTA
The DNA here is from genome assembly GCF_042477335.2 of Ovis canadensis. NCBI lineage: Eukaryota > Metazoa > Chordata > Mammalia > Artiodactyla > Bovidae > Ovis > Ovis canadensis. Next base: position 127,335,983 of record NC_091727.1, read on the forward strand.
CATTATTCTTAAGACCAGCATTGATCCTTTATATACAAAGATATGTTTTCCTTGTTTTTTATTACTGTTTCAGAAGAAAATAAACCTTTTATTTTGCTCTGGACCCAGTAACTGCGCTGGTACATAGACGCACTGAGAAAACAAACTTTTGTAACCACCTCTGACTGTTTTTGTATATGAAAGTTGATTACTTTTGAAATATTTGGATCTAGTTTCTAAGTTATTTTAGTGTTTTATATGTTCCCCAAAATTACTTTGAATCAGTCACCAGCATAATGAGTTCTTGGTGATGCAGTGGTGAGACTTGTAATGAGCAAAGCTACCTGGAGTAGCTCTCTCGTCCTCCCTTTCTTAGTACCCTGTTTTTTGATTACAGTAAGACATCACCAATTATGTGTAACCCCTTCAAGTATAACTAGATCCTCCTTCCTTCCACATTTAATTGCTTAATAGTTTGAAGAAACTATTGGAAATGGGCATTTTATATGACATGTATGGCTTTAAAATATTATAAATGAAGAAAAAGAAAAATGAGAAGGTTTATGTGGGTCTGTAAGGTATGGCTGTGGAAAGATATTGTAGTAGTTTTGACACTATTGTTATTACCTTTAAAATCATTTACCCAATAAAATGTTAAAACTGAATTACCATTTGTGGTTTCTTTCTTTAAGCTGCCTCACCAGAGGATTTGGGCCTCGTGGGTACTCCTTAACTAAAAGCTAACAGTTGAAGCTGCTGAAATAATATGTGTGCAGGCTCAGTCGCTTGCTCAGTCGTATCCAACTCTTTGTGACCCCATGGACTATAACCACCAGGCTCCTCTGTCCATAGAATTTTCCAGGCAAGAATACTGGAGTAGGTTGCCATTTCCTCCTCCAGGGATCTGCCCAACTCAGGGATTGAATCTGTGTCTCTTGCGTCTCCTGCATTGGCAGGCAGATTCTTTACCACTGCTCCACCTGGGAAATAATATACTTAGGAATGGACACAGATTTCTTTCCAAACTGGCACTTGGGAAACCTCATCTCCTTACAGCTGTTCCCTACCATATGAGTTACCTATGTCATTCTTGTGCCCAGCCCTAAATCCTGGCCTACTGATATTCGGTTCAGTTCAGTCGCTCAGTCGTCCGACTCTGTGACCCCATGAATTGCAGCACGCCAGGCCTCCCTGTCCATCACCAACTCCCGGAGTTCACCCAAACCCACATCCATCGAGTCGGTGATGCCATCCAGCCATCTCATCCTCTGTCGTCCCCTTTTCCTCCTGCCCCCAATCCCTCCCAGCATCAGAGTCTTTTCCAGTGAGTCAACTCTTCGATGAGGTGGCCAAAGTACTGGAGTTTCAGCTTTAGCATCATTCCTTCCAAAGAACACCCAGGACTGATCTCCTTCAGAATGGACTGGTTGGATCTCCTTGCAGTCCAAGGGACTCTCAAGAGTCTTTCCCAACACCACAGTTCAAAAGCATCAATTCTTCGGTGCTCAGCTTTCTTCACAGTCCAACTCTCACATCCGTGACTACTGGAAAAACCATAGCCCTTACTAGACAGACCTTTGTTGGCAAAGTAATGTCTCTGCTTTTGAATATGTTATCTAGGTTGGTCATAACTTTTCTTCCAAGGAGTAAGCGTCTTTTAATTTCATGGCTGCAATCACCACCTGCAGTGATTTTGGAGCCCAAAAAAATAAAGTCTGACACTGTTTCCTCTGTTTCCCCATCTATTTCCCATGAAGTGATGGGACCAGATGCCATGATCTTCGTTTTCTGAATGCTGAGCTTTAAGCCAACTTTTTCACTCTCCTCTTTCACTTTCATCAAGAGGCTCTTTAGTTCCTCTTCACTTTCTGCCATCAGGGTGGTGTCATCTGCATATCTGTGGTTATTGATATTTCTCCCGGCAATCTTGATTCCAGCTTGTGCTTCTTCCAGCCCAGCGTTTCTCATGATGTACTCTACATATAACTTAAATAAGCAGGGTGACAATATACAGCCTTGACATACTCCTTTTCCTATTTGGAACCAGTCTGTTGTTCCATGTCCAGTTCTAACTGTTGCTTCCTGACCTGCATACAGATTTCTCAAGAGGCAGGTCAGGTGGTCTGGTATTCCCATCTCTTGAAGAAATTTCCACATCTCTTGAAGAATTTTCCACAGTTTATTGTTATCCACACAGTCAAAGGCTTTGGCATACTCAATAAAGCAGAAATAGATGTTTTTCTGGAACTCTATTGCTTTTTGGATGATCCAGCAGATGTTGGCAGTTTGATCTCTGGTTCCTCTGCCTTTTCGAAAACCAGCTTGAACATCTGGAAGTTCACGGTTCACGTATTGCTGAAGCCTGGCTTGGAGAATTTTGAGCACTACTTTACTAGGGTGTGAGATGAGTACAATTGTGTGCCTACTGATATAGTCTAGCCTTTATTGGGCAGTCTGCCCTGGCCATGGATCTGAGGCAAGCATCAGACTTGAATTCCAGTGGCAACATGGCTATACTTAAGCCTGTTCCCAATTTCTTCCAGATCAGTGTATTACTGGGTCTTCCCCTTTGGGAGCTGGTAGGGGGTAGTAGCAGTGCCATCAGGGTACATCACATATGTAAACTTATTACCAATTTTCCAGTTCCAAAGTGATATGAGATGAACCCTATTTGCCACTTGAGCCTGGGGAAAACATCTGCATATCAGGCAAGGTAACTAGTGCTACTGCCATCCAAGGGCCAGATAGGAGCCCACATCAAGCAAGGGATCTCTTGGTGTCCTATCTCTATCAGCTGTTGCCTTATCTCTTTCTCTGCAGAAAGGCCATCAAGGACATTGCTGAAATACCTCTGGCTCTTTCTAAATCATTTGCTGTCTCAGTTTCATAATGCATATTTCAGGATTAATTGCTAATGAATATATGCAGGACAATTTTCTGTTTCATCGCCCCAAAGCCCCACTCCCTGTGTGAATTTGATGACATGTGCTTATGTCAATCACAGTGGCTAAAAACAGCCATCTTGGCTCTAGAGGACCATTGTGGTTTGGAATAGTGCTCCATTAAGGCAGCCATCTGCTCAGAGGCAGTTTCATCATTCATGTTTAATGGTACACAGGATTTTTTAATGATTTAGATGATATTAATAGGTTCAGGTAGAATGAAGTAATTTAATGAGCCCACAGCATTCTTTTTTAATAGCATTAGTGGTTAACTCAATGATCTGGACCGATTTCAACTTCAGTAATCACACTCCACCTACCTAAATTCTTCCCAGAGTTTCAGCACTTCCCCTCTTTAGACTTCATGCCCCACTGGGCACCTTTTAAATTGCTCCACTGCTTCAGAGGGCAAGTGTGACTGTGTGGAATGTGGCAGTTCCTCTCTGTTGATGGGAAATACTGTCATATCCAGGGGGTGCCATCACTGTGAGCTGGGAGGAAGTCTGCTGTGGGAAAAATCACACCTGGATTCAGAGCTGCCGCTCAGGAGAGCCCAGTTAGTGAATGGCAACCATTTTCAGAGTATGGCTTCTCCCACTTTCTGCAGCTCTTAACCACATGAGCTAAGACACGTGTGGGTTTTGGCCAAGCTCTGATGGCTTCCCATCTGTCTGTCCAGGCTTTTCCCCTTCTGGAGGAATAGCTGAATGGAAGGATGCAACTGAGGCACGCCCTGGATACACTGCTTTGGCTATTACATTCAGAGGACTTCCTTGATCCCTTTAACCCATGAGACAATCCCCTGTTCCAAACCCCAAGCCTGTTGGAAGAAATCTTTTCAAGAATCAGAAAAAACTGCCTTAGGACCCAAACCAGTCTACCTCTTCATCCCAATAACTTAGTTATCACTATGATTTAAAATGACCCTTTTCTTACTATGTTCCGAGTATATGGACTATGCCTCTCAAATAGTTTCAATGGACCCACCCAGAGGGCTAGTAGAAGGCATGTGCTTTACATAAATGAACACTGACCTATGCTTGCAGATTTCCATCCTGACAGATGATTGCATTAGCTCGACAGAGGCTAGCAACAGAAGTTCGCTGTAAGATGCACTAAGACAGGAGCACTGGGTGGTGTCTGCATTACGGGCCTCTGTGCTCACAAGTGCCCTGGTGTCCTTGAGTGCCTACTCCCTCTCTAAAAGGACACAGCCAAGTCACAAGGGGCTGGTAATTTGTTCAGCCTTTAGTCTCCCTCCACGTTGGAAGAACCTCTTTGCTTTTTAATCAGAATCTTAGCTGGCACCTCATTAAGTTACAAGTATGAGATTAAAAACAGTATTTCATTGTTTTAAAGTACAAATGTATACCAGTTACTCAGAAAGTTAATGAGAACGACAAGGCTGTTTGGGTGACTATAAAAATTTGTAATTGGGGTGACAGATGACAGAGGCTCAGCGCTCCATTGATTTCTGTATTGTTTTGGCTGTACAGCAGCAACAAGGTCTTGATTTGCAAACAGAAGAGGTAGTATTGTGTAGTTTTATGAAAGTGAGTACACATTGGCCTAAATTCTAAAACCCCAGTGCAGTCACAGCCTTCTGAACCAGGCCTGACAAGGAAGGCCTGCAAGAAGTTTGGCATCTTGCCAGAGGTTTGAACATAATATGTCAACTTGATGGTTCCTGCTGACCCACTCGTGGTCTTCAATTGCCATTCTGAATGCAACATATTATAGATGTTTTAGTTAGGTGGGTTTTTTTTTTTTTTTTTTCAGTTCGTGTTAGTGTTTCAATAGTATACATTTAAAGACACACACTTTTTTTGAATCAAATGTTTATGGAAACTTCAATCAGTTCCAACAGAATGCCAGGTCCCATGGGACAATCTGAAAACCACTGCTGCCGTCCCAACATGCCCAGTTATTTTGAGAGCCTTTGGCAAAGCGTCATTTCATCTCCTTTTCCATTTTGGCCTTTTCTTCCCAAATGTCAGGCTCAACGTGATCCATCAATATTTACTGAGTGCCTGTCCCCCCAGAGGCAGGGCACTGTGCTTGGTTACAGAATAAAGATAGTATCATTTTGTAAGAGAAATTAACAGTCCACTCTGAGCTAAGAGTTGTGAGCAGCATATAAGTGTGTTCCAGCTGGCAAAAGTCATTGACTGGGGCCCAGGTGATACTGGGATGGCTTTATAGGGTTTCTCTAAATGGCTCCCACCTCACCGTGGCATTAGAGGAGAGTTGTGGCAGCCTTGTTGGGAAATGGCATTTCTTTGGCCCTCCTATGTATCAGCAGTAGAGACCACCCAGAAACCAGGCACTGTCATGGTTCCCCCCTTTTTTTTTTGTCATGGTTCCTTGAGTGGAGGACATGCTTTGGTCTCACAGTGAGGCTGTCTTGCTCCCTAGCAGGAGTGCCAAGGTGGCTGGGCAAGAAATTACATGACTGTATAAGAAATAGGTCTGTGTACAAGCAGAATGGCATTTGGTGTCTCAAAGTTTTGTTGTTGTTTTTTTTTTTTTTTACTGCAAAGCTGTCCTCTGGAAGGCATCAGAACCTTCCTATGACCAGGAGAGAGAGAACTAGGCTGTTTGCTCTATGAGGCTGCCTTGCAGCCAGAAGAAAGTTCCCAGCATGTCAACTAATGGAAAAATCCATTCATGGGGCAGGAGGAGAGATAAGATAGTGAGGGAAACCCACCCAGAGAGGGAAATCAGAGTCACTTTCTGAATCACCCACTACACAGAAAGGGCAGGAAGGCAGTATTAAATTTGGATATTGTAAAACAGGAAACACAACTGGTACACAATAGAATGTTTAAATCACGTCTTAACTGACAGGAAGCTGCGGAGAGTCACAGCCACTGCCTAAACACCAGGCAGATTTGAAACTAGGAGTTGCTCTTGTCACTTTTCATCCAACTAGCATTTTCATGTCAATATTCTGGAATGATCCAAGATTAGCATATGTATTAATATGTGTAAATGGATTTGTGCGTCTCAGCATAGGAGATGGGTGGGCCAGACAGCTGGCTGGGCCAATCAGGATCCCCACTCCCACATAGCCTGGCAGAGCCAGAAAGGGGGTCATGGATTGGAAAGAGTAAGAAATCCCCATCTTGTTGAAAGGACAGTACTAGTGTAACACAAACATTTCCCTAAACTTTCTCTACTTCAAACAGTCAAATGAATTCCAGGAACTCTGCATGGAGACATTGCCACCCTGCTGGCATAGGTGTCAGCAATGGCCCCTTTCCCAGAACTGTGGTCAGTGACATGGTTGTTTACCTTGCCTAGCCTATGTGATCCATGGCACTCATGAATGATGGGGTTGAAAAGAGGAACCCCGGGTTAATCCAGTCATTCAAAAAGGCTGGGATTGCTCCTACAGGGTACATGGTCCTCCTTGGGCCCCTCCTTCCCCATTTTGGTTTGTACCACTCCAGTAGAATCTGTGGCTTTGAAGAAGGTCAAATAGAAATTGATAATGGTCAGCCCTAGGCTGGTAAAGCGCAGGCAACACATTTGCTCTTGGGAAGGTTATCCAGTGAGTCCCGCGAGCAGGGTGCACAGGGCACTTGAGAGTTTAAAAGAAATTTCGTTCTTTTCACCTCCTTTTATTGACTTTTTTTAAATTAAAGTAAAATCCACAAAACACAATGAGCCACTTGAAAGTGTACAGTTCAGTGGTTTTAGTGTCTTTGCAATGTTGTACAACCAGCAGCTCTCTCTGGTTTTACAATTTTTTCATCACTCCATAAAACATTCCATCTCTATTAAGAAGTCATTCCCCTTTTTCCCTTGGCTATCACCTAAGTAACCACTAATCTCTGTCTCTCTGAATTTGCTTAATCTGGACATATCATATAAATGGAGTCATTCAACATGTGACCTTTTGTCACTGACTTCTTTTACTTAGCATAATATTTTCAAAGTTCATTCAAGTTGCTGCGTGTTTCAGTACTTCATTCCTTTTGATGGCTGAATACTATTTCATTGTATGTATAGACCACGATTTGTTTATTTAAATGTCCACTGATGGACATTTGGGCTGTTTCAATCATTTGGCATTTACAAATAATGCTGCTACAAATGTGTGTCTTAAGTTTTCTGTGTGGACACAGGTTTTCATTTCTCTTGGGTAGATACTTAAGGATAGAATTGCCAGATCATGTGGTAATTCTATGTTTAACTTTTTGAGAAACAAACTATCTTCTATAGTGACTGTACCATTTTACATTCCCACCAGTATGAAGGTTCCAATTTCTCCACATCCTCACCAATACCTATTATCTTTATGATAACCATTCTAGTGTGTATGAAGTAGTATCTCATTTGTAGTTTTGACCTGCATTTCCTTAATGACCAGTGATGTTGAACACCTCTTCATGTGCTTATTGGTCATTTGTAGTCTTCATTGGAGAAATGTCTATTTGAGTCCTTTGCCCAATTTTTAGTTGTGTTGTCTTTCTGGTAAGTTTTAAGAGTTCATTATATATTCAGGATATTAAACACTTACAGATATATGATTTGAAAATATTTTCCCATTCTCTAAGTTTTTTTCACATTCTTAATAAGGCCTTTAGAAGGACAAAATTTTTAAATTCTTATTAAGTCTAATTTATCTAATTTTAATTTTGTTGCTCTTGTTTTTGGTGACAAATCTAATAATCTATTGCCAAATCCTAGGTCATAAAAATTTAGCCCTGTTTTCTTCTAATAGTTTTAGCTCTTATATTTAGGTTGTTGGTCTGTGTTGAGTTAATTTTCCTACATAGTGTACTGCCATGGTTGATTTTCTTATGTTGAACCACTCTCACGTTCCTGGGGTAAATTCCACTTTGTCATGGTGTATGATCCTCTCCAAGTGTTGTTGGATTTGGTTTGCTGGTATTTTGTGGAGGATTCTTTGTATCTATATTATAAGGATACTGGTCTGTGATTTTCTTGTGGTATCTTTGTCTTGCTTTGGTATTAGGGTAATGCTGGCCTTATAGAATGTGTTATGAAGTATTCCTTCCTCTTCTTTTTTTTTTTTTGAAAGAGTTTGAATAGGATTAATGTTTAAATTTTAAACGCTTGGTACAATTCACCAATGAAGTCTGGGTTTTGGTGGGGAGGTTTTGGATTACCGATTCAGTCTCTTGTAGATCTGTTCATGTTTTATATTTCTTCTTGAGTCAGTTTTGGTAATTTCCATGTTTCTAGCAACTTTTCCATTTCATCAAGACTAATTTGTTGGCATACAACTGCTTATAGTATTTTCGTATAATCCTTTTAATTTTTGTAAGGTTGGTAGTAACATCTCTGCTTTCATTTCGAATTTTAGTTGTCTTTTTTTCTTAATGAGTCTAGCTAAAGATTTATCAATTTATTGATTCTGTATATCCATTCTTTTTTATATGCCAATAAAAAAAGAATGGATATACATTTAAGCATAACTAGCTCATTTTGCTGTACTGCTGAAACATGGCATTGTAAATCATATTCCAATAAAATTAATAATAAAAATTAAAAAGCATATTGCAAGAAATATATGCAGAAATTTTAAAAATTGGGTACATTGTACTTACATTTTCATTCATCCCAAAGCATTTTCTAATTTCCTTAGTTATTTCTTCTTTTTAACTATAATTGGTTATTGTAGTGTGTTGTTTGATTTCCACATATTTGCAATATTATCAGTTTTCCTTCTGTTTTGGATTTCTAGCTTCATTCTATTTGGTCAGATAAGATACTTTCTATAATCCCAATCTTTTAAAATTTATTGATAGTTGCTTTATGGCCTAGTATATGATCTATCCTGGAGAATGTTCCATGTACACTTGAGAATAATGCATGTTCTGCTCTTGCTGGGTAGCGTATTTTGTATATGTCTCTTAGGTCTAATTGGTTTATAGTGCTGTTGAAGTCTTCTATTCTTCACACATATATTGTCTAAATTTTACCCATTATCTAAAGTGGAATACAGTAGTCTCCACCTATTATTGGAGAACTGTTTCTGTCAAATGGATAGTTCTGTCAATTTCCCTTCATATCTTATGGAGCTCTGTTGTTTGGTGTGTATGAATATACTTGTTATATCTTCTTAATGAATTGATCCTTTCATCAATAAAAGGATAACATTGTCTCTTGTAAAAATTTTACACTTAAAATTTCTTTTGCCTGATATTTTGTAGCCACCTCCACTTTCTTTTGGTTATTATTTGCATTAAATATCTTTTTCCATCCTTTCACTTTAAATCTCTCTGGATCTAAATTGAGTCTCCTATAGTCAGCATATAGTGGATGTCATTCAGTCACTAAGTCATGTCTGACTCTTTGTGACCCCATGGACTGCAGCATGCCAGACTCCTCTGTCTTCCACTATCTCCCAGAATTTGCTCAAATTCCTGTCCATTGAGTGGGTGATGCTTTCTAACCATCTCGTCCTCTGCAGCTCTGTTCTCCTGTTGCCCTCAATCTTTCCCGGCATCAGTCATTTCCAATGAGTTGGCTCATCAACTCATTGCCAGAACCCCCTGGACAGTATATAGTTAGATCATGTCTTTTAAAAATTCATTTGGCCAAAAGAAAAGAAAAACAATTCATTTTGCCAATATCTGTCTTTTAATTGGTGAGTTTAGCCCATTTACATTTAAAGTGATTACTGATAATGAAGAACTTTTTTCCCTGCCATTGTGCTGTTTGTTTTCTACATGTCACATCTCTTTTTCCTCAATTCCTCCAATACAGTTTTCGTTTGTGTTTGATGGACTTTTTTCTAGTGTACCATGTTGATTCCCTCTTCATTTCCTTTTCTGTATCTTTTATTTTCTTAGTGGTTACCATGGGGATAGAATTAACATTCTAAATTTATATAGCAATCTAGTTTGATAAACTTTCTTTTCCTTTTAAATAGACTATAATTTCAGAGCAGTTTTAGGTTCACAGCAAAGCAGAGCAAAAAGTACACTGAACTCCCCATATATTGCCTGCCCCACCTCCTCCACCTCATACACACATAGCCTCTCCTACTATCAATATCCCACACCACAGTGCTACATTTGTTGACTGATGAACCTATATTGATACCAATCCAGAGTTTACATTAGGATTCACTCTTGATACTGTATATTCTATAGGTTTTGACAAATATATCTACCATTATAGTATCATAGAGAGTAGATTCACTGTCCTAGAAATCCAGTGCTTCACATATTCATGCCTCTCCCCAACTCTTGGTAACCACTGACCTTGATCAGCCCCTTTTTAATAACTACAATAGCCAATATTTATGAAGTGCTTACTGTATAAAAAGGACCATATTATACACTTTTCAAACAGCCTTACGAATTGCCCATTTTACAGAATCTAGATCAAAGAAGTTACCAGTTAGCCACCTAGCTACAAAGTGGCAGAGCCAGGATTCAAACTGAGTTTGTCAGAGTCGAGAAACAGCTTTTTATCATTCACCCTGCTGTCTTGATGAAGATGAAGATGATGGTGAGAATGGTGGTGGCAATCATGGCAGTAATGGTAGCAATAATGGCATCTAACATTTATGGAAGTAGTGCTTACAATGTGCCAGGCACTGTGTCAACTGTCTTATCTATTCAATCTTCACACCTACTCTAGGAAATAGTTATTACTATTATAACAGCAATCTCCCTCAAATGCACAGAACCTACTAAGTAGAGGCTAGCGACTATGACTGCAGACTTCATTTTGACTATCCACCATCTCTCTCTAGGTCTAAAGATGGCAAAAACATAGGACAAGTTCTTTCCCTAAAAATTGGTTGGCTTGGTTTTTGAAGTTCAAAATCCAAGGACTTAGACTTGACGTCATTAGACTCCTTCTTTTCCAAGAACATGTGAGGTCTGACAGCACTGCTCTCCTACGGGCAGGGCAGATTCTGCCTTTGGCTGTCCAGCCTTAGTTATTGTCTTTCTTGTCAAAGGAGGACTACCCCCAGGCTTCTAGGTACACAAGTAGGGCTCAGAAATAACCCCCTAATCGGCCTCATCAGCTTTGAAGGAGGCCTCTGCAGGAGGGGCCTAAGTAGGCCACCACTTTAACCCAGTTACATGAGGGCAGCTGTAATCCAGGCTGATCATGTCTTGCTAAGCTCTCTCAGCGGGGTGGGGGAAATGTCCAAAAACTGCTTCCTGTGCCCAATTATCCCTGGATCTCACTGCAGACACTCCTTCCCTTTCTGGAAGAGCCTGGCCTCAAGACTACAAGGGCCAAGTTTAATTAGAATGGCTGCCAGGACTGAGGGAAGGTTGGAGGCAATTTCCAACTGTAGTGAATGTCCATGGGTTACGCTACCCTAGGTGCTGCCAAGGTGCTGCTTTTCCTTGAAAGGCCCACCACGTAACGCTTCTTCCACCTTGCTGGAGGAGGTGAGGAAGTCATTGTATACCTCTGTACGGGCCAGACAACTGCTTACGTCAACCCAGGGAGTTCAGGACAGGCTGCGCTCCTTTCCCCTGCACACACACCCCCACCCCCTGCTCATCTCTGGCAATAAGCAGCCCCAGAGATCCCCAGGGAAGCAGGCTGAGCCGTTTGGCCAGGCTCTGGTTGGGAAATAAAGAAACCAGAGCTGCTGGGGGTGGCTGGCCTGGCTCCCTCCCTGTCAGTTGGCACAGTGGGCTTCCCTGTGTAGGTACACTCCATCTCCTTTCTCTCGCCCCATGAAACACCTGCCCCGAGAGAGAGCTCAACAAAGGGGGCTCCCTCAGATCAAGAAGCTGAAAGTTTGCCTGGCCTGGGTAGATGCTAGCAGGGAAGAAAGAGAGGATGGAGTATCAGGAGGAGACTATATGCTAAAGTTTAGAAGTTTTTCCAAATGGATTTTCTCTACCAGGAGGGTGACTCTCATGGAAAAGAGGAAGAAGAATCAAAAGTTAACAATGATGGCATTTCAGTGACTCTAAGATACTTCAGGTTGAAAGATGGCTGCTATTTTATGTACTATTGAAAAAGTTGCCAATTAAACTGTCATGCCACTGACTGTAAGGTGCATTCCAAATCTGGAGATACTAAAATTATATTTTTAGAAAGTGTCTTAGCGTCAATGAAATACAGAAAAAAATGCCTTAAAACTGAGGTTATCAGTCTCTTACACACCCCACAGACCCCAACCACACAGGGCACAAGTAAGCACAGTGGGTGAGTATAGTCAAAAGCCCAAGCAACTCCTGCCCTCTGAGAACAAGCCTAGTAACCATACTGCCTGGAAACAGGACCCCCTTACACTGGACAGGACATTGCAGTTTATAAAGCCCCCTCACACTCATTTATCTCACTCGATGTCTCACCTGGAGTTCGGAGAGGTCTGACTTTGCCAAGGGGACCTGGGACCTAAGAACGGATAGAGAGCCGGGACCACAGCCCCCATCTGCTGAGCTCCACCACAAGACTCTTCCAACGACCACAGAATGACCACTACCTCAGGGTAGAAGACAGACTAGTGAGGGTGTAACGAAGTGACTTTTAAACTCTTTTCCCAATGAAACTACTTACAGAACCTCAGTGTACAAAGCAGAATAAACGTGGAGTTGTTTTGGGTGAAACAAGGGGAAAGGCCAGAACCTAACCCACTCTGCCCCCACCCAGCCCTCATCCTGAGATGGCCCCTCAGAAAGCTCCCCAGAGTTCCTGAAACTCTAAGGAACAATCTCCGAACCTCTGGGATTAAGAGGCTTCAACTCTCTTGGTAATATTCTTTTTCAAAGTTGGATTTAGACATTCTTCTTCATAACCTTTTGGCATGTTTTAAAATTTTCATTAAAAAATGGCACTGGTATAGATGGGCAGGTCAAAGAGCTGACTCACAACCTGGAAGCTTAAAGTCAGAACAAAACCAAACAAAAAGTTTGCTTTGAATTATGAGCTGGGCTGAGGCCTGAGTATTGAGATTCTTTGTAAAGCTCCCTAGGTGATTCTAATACGAAGGAAAATTTACAAGCCCCTGTATCAACAGCATCCCATCAGCTCCAACACTCTGGAAATCTGAGGGTGTCCTGGACCACACAGGAAGGCCTCTAGGGGGCAGAATACTGGAGAATCCTGGGTCTTCCTAAAAACATGAGGAGATTGGGGACTCCTGGTAACTAGGGAAGGAGCAGCTGAAGGGACAGTAAAGCGGGCAGCACCTCTTGCAGGCCCCTGGATGTCGAGGGAAGGGGGAGGGGAAGGTGGCAGAGAGCAGAGAGAACTGGCGGCTGGAGCAGAGATGCAGCTGGGGATGGGTCATTCATCAGCCTGACATCTGGGGGTCTCTGTCCCACCGCTGGCCTTGGCAAACCAGGACAAGGGGAAACCTCATTGGGGGATCAGATTGTAACCATTCGAGCTGTTCCCTATGCCTCAGAGGTGACACATTCCACGGGCTGGTGGGGCTTTTGCCACATAAACACCAACACTGCCTATGTGCCCCAGGGAGTGGAAGGGGGACCCTGGAGGGGATGAACAGCTGCAGGGGATGCTGAAAAGCAGTTGCTGCCTGGCCCACCCCCCAACCAGAGGTCTAGAGAAGGGTCAGGCAAAAGAGATGCTGTCTCTGTTCTCTAGCCTCACAATACTGCCTCCTCAGCCTGAATCCCAACTACATGCAACCCCTAAAGAGGAGCAAGATGGGGCCTTCCAGCTGAAGCTTGAGGTATCCAGGCCAAAGGCACACAGACCCATGCAGGAGAACTCAAGAGATGGGCCATAGCTTGTGTGGCCAAGGTTTCTCACTCGGGGTGCCTCCCACCATTTTGCAGAACTCGGGGCTAAGAGTGTGGTTCACAGAACATGTTCCAAGGACCAGGTCCTTGTCCTCAAGGAGCTCAACGTCTACAGAGAGACAGAGCACCCTAATGAACTCCAAAATGGGGAGGCAAAGCAGTGTCCTGGAGTGAGCACCAGGGGCTGCGGGAGCTGAGTGGAAGGGTACCTCATGGATACTGGAGCTCACAGAAGACCGCATGCAGGAGCCTGCACTGGAGCTGAGTGAGACCTTTGGACAAGCAGGGAGATGGGGGCAGCTGATAAGACAGCGCAAAGAACAAGGCAAAGAAGTGGGAAACCGCAGGGCGTAACCAAGGGGAGTTCAATACGGCTGGAACAAAGGGTCTGCTATGGATGGGTCTTCATGGAACATGGAGGTGAGGAGATGAAGCCTAGGTGTTTACAAGGCCCCAGGGAAGTGATGCAGTCAGATCTCCACTGGAAACTGTTGCCTGCAGTAGAGTGTACAGACTGGAAGAGAGACCTTCGGCAGACACATGAGCCCTGGAGAGAGGTTGCCGTGAACTATGTCATCTTTCTGACATGGAAGACACACAGAAGGGCCACAGGACCACCTTCTCTCACCTCCCTCTGGCAGCCTCTGCCCCTGGGCCAGCCCTGGCCTGGCCCTGTGCAGTACCATCTTGTTTACTTGTAGGCCTTTCAGCTCTGCTCTGCGGCTCGCCAGGGTCAGGTAGGTCTGCTGGTAGCAGAGGAAAAGATGGGCCTGACTCCCCTGCCTCAGCACTCACACAGTCCACCTTCTGCAGCACTGCCTGTTTCTCCTCCCATTCCTCTCAGACCTGGAGCCCCCTGCTGAGGGTCTGCCCAGTCATCCCAGCACCCCAGATGGGCAGCAGAGCCCAGGGGTCAGGGTGCCAAGCACCTAACCTCTGGAGCCTCACAAAACCAGCTCCTAGGCCAGCTCCTCCATTGGTTAGCTCTGAGTCCCAGTTTTCTCAGTGTCTGCCTATACCATAGGGACAGCACGACCAGTCCACTCACTGTGCTTTTGAGGGGATCACATCCTGGAAGGCATGTGGAGGGACTTAGTGCCCTGCGTGTCACACGGGTGCAGCTATAGTTTTACTGACAGAGAACCTGGGGTCGCAAGCAAACGAGTGACTTGCCCAAGCTTGTGGTTTTGTGGTCCAGGATGGCAGGGCCCATCCACTCTGAAGGCCAAGGCTTCTGACTCCTGGCCAGTGAAGGAAGCCCACTTGCCCTGGAGGCCCCTGTGGCTAGCTGTGTCCCCTGTAGAAGCAGCAGCACCAGCCAAAGTCTGAGTACAGTGTCTCTCTGGTGTGAAGGTGGGCATGGCTAATCATAGTCACCACGGGGTTCTCAGTCAGGAGCCCTAGAAAGCCAGGTCCAACTGTTCCCCAGGGGCAAATTACCTCCACATGGCACGGTCTGACCTGTGTCAGCCTTGGCCCTGTGCTGAACAGAGCTGGCCCCTGAGAAACTTGGGATGAGGGAGCCTGATCGCATCTGGTTTTAGAGCTGCCTCCTGTAGTTCAGTCCTCTAGCGCGTGTGAGGTCCCTTGAGGCCAGGGTCCCTCGAGGCCAGCAGATATCCCCAGCTAACAAGCCCTGTGAAGAGCATAAGGCCTGCTGGGTCCCTGGTGGCAGCAGGCAGTGGGGGGGCTTCAAGGCCACATGACTTGAGCCATGCGACTCCAGGGGCAGAGCTGTGCTGAGCAAGCCCACTGCCCCATGGTGGTCCTCCACAGCCTGGATGGCCAATGGCCCCTTTTGTCTGCTTTTCAAAGCAGGAGCCCTTCCTTCTGAGAGGCTTCTGGGAAGCAAGGCCAAGACTCATTGGTTCTCACAAATCTTTTAATAACAGTAAATGAAGGAAACATTTAACAGTAAGTGCCATGGTGAGGGTTCCTTTTCATTCAGGGATCTTCAACAACAGAAACACCTCAATCTAACATTCAGAGTGCGAAGTACACAAATTAATGATCATTTATTTCCAAAGGTGACTGCAGAAACCATTTTGGTACAATCAAAAGGGTTTTACAAAACAGAGAAAACATTACAACATGTCCCAAGAGGTGAGCAAACTGGCGGGGGCACAGAGCACCCAAGAAGCAGCTTGGCGAAAGTACTCATCTACTCATCTTGCAGCTGGTTAGGGGACTCAAAAAGACTGGTTCTCCAAGGGAGTCACTTTGGAGGCAAGCGCCAGGGAGGGGGTCTGCCCAGGACATAGCAATCTCCCCTTGAGAATAAGGAAGGGCTGTGGGGGGTGGGGGGGGGGGCGGCAAGAGAGGCAGCGCCAATTTCCTGGCAGAAAGAGTTACAAGCTGAGCTATCTTAGTCTCTCTACCACAATAACACCAACAGAAATGAAGAAATTCTTCCAAATGTAATACAAAGCTGACACCAAAAGAAAGCAGGTTTCCAAAACAATAGTTTGGCTTGAAATGACTTTTTTGTTTTGTGTGTTTCGTGCCCCGAGTAGCTAACCAGTGTAGAAAATGTCACGAGAGCAACGATAAGCGACTAGGTTTTCCTGAGCACAAGGGACTCACTGTATGTACAGAAGAGGAAGGCTCATTCCCACTTACAGACCCTCCCCAACCTCAGAGGGCAGGGCAGCCTGTGCAGTGAGGACGCCCCTCCTCATAGTCTGGGGCTTTGCTCCCGATGCCCTCCCTGAGGCCTGCTCCCCATTTACCAAAACCACCACTGGCATTTTGTCTTACAGTGGCCATACCGGCCCTTCTTCTCCCCTTGCCCACCTCCCCATCTCCCCTTCAGATGACCAACATGTACAAATCCAAGGAATTCTTTTTTGGCCAAGGTATGTGTGTGTGGGGGGATGAACGGTCTTCCACTAGCCCCCCACCACCAGCGCCATGCTGACAGCCTGGTCTCTGTGTGCAGCTGTGTCTGCCCCACAGAACAGTGCACTGAAGTATCAATGACCCCAACTGCAAAACCCTGAGGGAGGCTGCAGCCGAGGGGCTGGTCTGAGAGCTGGGCTTGAGGCACCAGATGGGAAAGGGCCCCGAACTCCCCGCCCCACATCATGGCCACCCTGCCCGCAGCTTCCGGGAATGCTGAGAAGCCAGTCCCGAGAGAGAGAGAGAGAGAGAGAGAGAGAGAGAGAGAGAAGGTTGAGTGGGGGAAGCTGAGTCTATGGCTTCCTCACAAGCTGACAGAGAAACACATCACTGGGCCTCCAGAAAGAAGATGGACCGAATCATCTTTGGTATGCAAAACCTAATAAAAGGGGTGGAGGGTGGGGTGGGGTGGGGTGGGGGCTACAAGCAGGTGGGACCAGTTCTCTGTTATTTGGAGCTGATGCCGTAAGTTGGCCGGCTGAACAGACTGTTCTCATTGGCCCAGATCCTCAGCCGAGGCTACCTAGGGGCTGGAGGGAACACTCCTTTTCCCTTGCTAGGGCTGTTGTAAAAGAAAGTGTCCACTTCTACAAACACCCTCCCAGACACATATGGAGCTCCCACACACTGGCAAATGGCATATGGAAACTTGGCCAGGCTGGCTGGGGAAGCTCCTTGGCACTGACAGGAGAGCCCCAGGGAGGCGCAGGAAAGCCTGGCCCCATGGTGGTGGGGGCCACCCTCCAAGGCAGGTCACTGAGGGTTGGGCCAGGTCACCTCTCCACGTGGGCCTGGCCTAAGGGAAGAGTCAGGTACAGCCCAGTTCAGATGCCTGCTGCTCCCCAGCACCTCACAGGTCATGGCTCCCTGTGGACCCAGTGGACAGGGCTTGCTCTCTGTCCCTTCACCTCTGTGTTTCTGAGCAGTGCACCCCCCTTCCGCGGACAGGTGCACCTGCTGCCGGCCGGGCCAAGCGAGGCACATGGCTTACACTTTCTTCTTTCCTGCCAAGCAGCAGCAAAGTGCCAGCCAGCCAGGGGCACTGAGCCACAGCCAGGGCAAAGACGAGCTTTCGGAGGCAGGCCAATGTGAGGAAAGCGTGAGCTGACTGGCACCCTGCACCAGGCCCGAGACAGGGAGGAAAAGAGTGCTCTGCCACTGTGCCCTTGGTGGCGCAGCGTCTGTGCCACCCAGGCTGCTGGCCCCCAGCTGAGGCAGAGATTTCAGCCCGGGTCAGGACAGACCCCTAGGGGCTCCTCCTATGACCTCACTCTAACCTTTTATTTTGTAAAGAGGTCAAAGGAGCACTGAGGCCTGGCCTCCTTGGCCACACCCACGCACAGCCAGTAGACGGAGTGAAACTAGCCACTCAAGAGGTACCTCTTCTGGTGGCAACCCAGAGCATACCACCCTCCTGCAACCCCACACCCTGGGAATTGATGGCATCAATGCCAGCGTCCCTTTGCAAAGAGATGGGCCCCTCCATGGACGCTTCCCTGGGCCTCGCCCTGCTAGAAGAGACTCTCCTCCATTCTGCTGCCTCCAGTAAGTCCACTTGCTAAAATAATGACTACTGAATCACTGAAACTCAGTCTAGGTCTGAAACAGTAACACCTGGAATACTGAAGGAGCCCAGGGCAAGTGGGCTGCCTAGACTGGGAGACAGGGTGGGGGATGGGGCAATCAGAGAAGGTCACAGAACTAGCTTTTGTTATTAAGTAATCTCTTTTTAGTAAGCGCCCACAAAGAGTCAGCAAATGCTGCCACCTCCCTTCTGGAGGTCCATGTATGACTGAGGCTATCCTGCAGCCAAAGGTCCTCCTTTCTGAGCACTTGAACCTCTAACCAAGGGGACCTGATTTTTTGGTACCTGCCTTTCAATCTAGACATGTGCTGTAGGGTTGGGGAGCATGTGACGTTCCCCCGCCTCAAACAATTCAGCTCTGATGCTGGCTGCAGTGATGACATCTAGTCTTAGGGAAACCATGCTGCAGGACCTGTATCCTCCCAAACCTAGGATGCTCATATATCTTGTAAAACCACGAAATCGACAGACAGGTATCCTCCAGAGATAAGCCCTAATGCAAGGATTCTCCGAAGTCAAACATCCCCAAACAAATAAAGAAACAAAACCCTGAAAGCCAAAAAAGCCCAACTCTAGCTCATCTTTCCCTGAAGCTGCCTTTAAAGAGAGAGCGAGCATTTAAGAGGCACTCAAAATAAAAATGTCATCTGTTATCAACATTACACTAAAAGCAAGCCTATGATTCAAATCACAGTTTTCTCAAGTTACCACTTCTGTTGATTAATTTCTATGCTCACTTCTGACAGGGATATGGGTCAGTTCTCAGCTCTCAAGTAGAATCTCCCCAAGGTCCCAAACTAGTATTAGCTGTGGATATTTTGACCTAGTTCCCTTTGGATTTGCTATTGTAACAGCACTCATGGGCCTCAGTGGAATCTAGCCCCTTGGATGATAGCACCCCTAAACCCCACCTCTGGCAGTATCTGGAGGGAGTGACTGGTTGGCTGCTTGCTTTGAGTCACAGGACACCAGTAGGAAGAATCTGGCCAGTTCTATTTTGGCCATGAGCTGGGAAATTCCTTGGCTCTTAGCTTGCCGCTGGTATAGAAACAAGGCCTCGGTCCCCTTATGGCGGGGGCTGTGCTGGAGACAAAAGGGGACCCCAGCATAAGCCTGGAGATCCCTGGCAGTGGAGAAATCAAACACAACCGCATCTAAAAGAACTACTGCTTGTTGTTCCCTTTCTCCTCAACCAGCTGTTGTTAAAGCACCAACAAGCAGAGTGAAAGCCACTGACTACTGTCTCACCACATACGGCCTCAAGGAGCAGGGAGAGCGAGCCCTCAGCACTACACCCCAGGCTCCAGGAGCCATCCTGGGGGAAGAGGTGGGGAAGGAAACGTGTTGGAAGAAAGGGGCAGAGAAGAGGGAAAAAGAAATACACTCAGCGAGCTACTGCCCTCTCCCATGATTCCACCAAGAACTGGGTGTCCTCCAAGTCAAGTCAGGACTTGTTTCCTCAAGGGGAGAAAAAAAAACAAAACAAAACCCCAAACAAAACAAAACAAACAAACAAACAAACAAAAAAAAAACACAAGCACCTTCAGTCTATTTTCTTGGCTGGAAGCCGGAGCAAATCCAGCAGATATTTACACAAGGGCCCAGCCATGTATGAGAACAGGATGACCAGCTTCCCGTGGGTCATGGTCATGAGAGTCTGGTGTCCCGAGGCCCAGATGCGGTACCAGGGGCCGTAGAATGGGTCTGAGATGGCCGGACACAGCATGTTGTTCAAATTCACTTCGGTGACCTGCAGGGACAAGGGAGGTAGAGTGAGCGTTCACCATCCTGAGGCTTTCTCTGGCTTCTGCCAGTTCAGCCGTGTCTACCTAAGGGGGACTAGACAAGGAGGGATTGACCAATCCCCACCTGTTCATAGCGGGATCTTTCTCCCCTAAGTTTGGGTCATGGCTAGAGCCCTTTGGAGGTGATGGAGGAGGCCATCCAGTGGAAAAGCTGGTCTTGCCTTTGGGTTGGGCCCAGAGTCCGTTGACGTTCCTAAGTGTTTACTATGTGCCTAGACCCGGACAGGTGTTGTGGGATAAGAGAGCCATCAGCTGCATGGTCCCTGCCTCTGCATAACTAGGCACCAATCAAGTTGGGGTGATTGGTCTACCACAGCTGACCTCAAACCAGACGGTGCTCACTGGCTCTTGCCCACCATAAGATCTGAGGTGTGTACAGAATGGGGGCGGCAGAGTCCTCAGATAAGATCTGATGAGGGAAGTCATACCATTCTGAATGGACTCATGAAGAATGGATGGAAGTAATGCTGAGGAATGGAGTGAACAGAGCCCTCCATGTAGGAGGCACAGCCTGAGCGAGGTCTGGAGGTGAGACCGAGCATGGTATGTATGGTGACATGGAGACACTGACTCCTGTGGAATCGAGGAGTCACAGTGGAGACAGGTGTGAAGGGAAGGGCGTGATGGTCATACTGCTTCCTTCTGAGAGCACAGGGAGCAACCGTGCTATTGGCAAGGAGCTCAAACCACCCCCAGGCCAACCGGAACAGAGCAACACACCAGGGTGGGGAAGAGGAAATGACTGCGTTGACAAAGGCACTGGTGACATCAGTTACGTGCCCTAGTCCAGCCAGGTCCCGCAAGACTCCACGCGGCTAACGGTACATTTAATGCTGCTCGCACACAAAACCAGGTATGCCACTCCTGCCCCGAGGACGGCCACGACAGCTGCCTTCCAAAGTCCTTCAAGCCCATTCTCCTTAAAGACAAGTCCTTACCACCTCTCAAGAGAGGTGGGGGTTTGTGCTGTGTCACAGATGGGTGGAGAACATGCTGCCCTGAAGGATAGATAACGTGACACCCAGAGCAGTGGCAGAGCCAGGACTTGAACTTGGGTCTCCTACCCAAGCCCCAGCCTACTGGTACTCACTTTGCCATTGACAGATACACCACCTGGGCACCGAGCAATCCTGGGCTCTGGATAACTCAACTACTGAGTCCAGCTATCAGCCACACTCCAGGTAGGTCTGAACATCCCAGAAGGCTACGGGGGTCACCGACACCACACTTCCACTGGCCACGCAGCTTTGGGCCTGGTGGTAGGCCAAGAATGGACCCAAGGTCAGAAGCCTCCCCCAGGGCCAGGGTCAGGGTCCTGCCTCCCACACAGGCCACAGCAAACCACTTCCAGTGCAGCTCACTATTTCCGACCCAAGTGGCCATGAGTGAAGGGCCTCCTTGCCTCTCCAGGGATGAAAGAAACAGTCATTACTGAAGGATTCAGAAAGCTCTTTGGAGAGGCCAAAACTGTGGATTGTAAATCAGTAACCCAGACACAACAATCTGACAGTGTGGCCTTTGGCATCTCGTATTTTCAAAACAAAATGATATACCAGCGCCAACCAGGATTATCAAGATTTATGAAGAACTCCAAACAGAAGGGATAAAATGGGATAGAACCAAGCTTACCAGGCCTAGGATCTGCAAGATGCTGAAGTGGTAGAAGAACATGAGGCCAGTTGAGAGAAGGGCCCACCGGAAACTGCTGAGGGGCTCCGGGGTGTAAGCACCTGGAGAAAAAGGGACATCGTGAGACAGCAGGGGTGGTGACCCTTCTCCCTCACCCCCCGAGGGTGCAGGTGCTGAGGCCATAGCCGCCATCTGCTGTTTTACCCACTTCCGCTGCCCTGCGACAGCTGCTCAATAGACAGCCCCACTGATGAGCTGGGTGACTCTTTATCACCTCTTCCCAACCTCTGTTCTGCCACGTAATGCTGGGGCCATTCTAGAGAGGACATTTTTTTTTTAAACTTCTGTTATAATAGTAACAAAGTTGGCCCTTTGTATCTACAGATTCCACATCCCCAGGTTCCACCAACTGGATTGGTCCATGATAGGCTGATCTTGCACGTTCCACAACTGCAGATGCAGACAGCCAAGTGTATTACACCATTTTATGTGAGGTGCTTGAGCATCCTTGCATTTTCGTATCTGCAGGGGTCCTGGAACCAGTTCCCCTTGGATACTGAGGGACAACTGCACATGCTCACTAAAGGAAATTTCGAAAATGTTAAAAAGGTAGAAATGAGATGGAGGAAAAGAATACACCCCCAACACTCTACTGACTAGCTGAATGTGACCACTGCTAGAATCTGGTGTATCTCCTTGGTTCTTTTTGCCTTGAGAGTTTCTTTTCCTTCTTCTTCTGATTACTGATTGGAATGTTAATGTATACACAACTTCACAGCCTTCATTTTCACCTTTATTCCTATCAGTCCCTCAAGTTTCTAAAGAGAAGCTTCATTGAGGAAGTGTGGCATGGTGGCTGAGCATGCTAACTTTGACGTCACACAGATTTGGTTTCAAATCTGGATGCTACCACTTACTGCCTGCTTGACCCAGGAAATGTTCTTTAAACTCTGTGTTCCTCACTTTACTTGTCTGTAAAATGGGGCTACTTCCAAGAGTAGTTGTGAGGAGTAAAGGAAAGAATATGCTGAGAGCTCTCAGTATGGAATGTGGTGCAATGAAAGTGTTCAGTATGTGTTAGGTACTGTCATTATTGCATTATTATTATCATTCAGATAACTAAAGAATGTGCCATATCCAGTTATCCTGCCATATCCAATTATCATGCCATTTCCTGATCTTTAGACAACTCTCTCCCACTGGAACAGCAAAAATTATGTATTTGTCCTCCATCATCACTCAGAACTCCCATCCCAGTAGGCTTGGGTATATGCTAGACCTTGCACAGTAGGGAACGGCTCATAGAATGCTCTGGGTGCAGGCATCCTATAATGGGGGTACTCCACAATGAAAGAAACGTGGAATGCTCATCTCAAGCAAGTAGGCAGCAACAGGAGGAGGAGTATTTTCCCAAGTCAGTCTTTCACGGATCTATCCACTTATTCACCAGTTATTAGACACCTATTATATTCCAAGCCCTGTGCCAAGCACTGGGGATAGGCACACAAAGGAGGTGGGCTCCCTGCTGCCTCAGACTCACGATCTGGTGGAGGCGGCAGACAAGCTAGGCAACAGTGAGAAGCTGGTGCAATGGCCCAGGTCTGTGCCACGTATAATGGGGGGATGGAACTCAGCTTGGCAGAGGGGGCACAGAGCTGAGTCCTACTGGACAAATGGGACTAAAAGAGGGGCCTAGGAAAGCATACATTTCTGCTGCTGCTAAGTCGCTTCAGTCGTGTCCGACTCTGTGCGACCCCATAGACGGCAGCCCACCAGGCTCCCCCGTCCATGGCGTTTTCCAGGCAAGAGTACTGGGGTGCCGTTGCCTTCTCCGAGACATTTCTGGGAGTAAGCCAATTCACAGAACTATGGGGAAGCAGTGAGACTATAGAGGCCAGTGTGATGGGGCAGTGAGCAGGAATAGGCCTCAGAGGTTCGTAGGGTTAGGCTGCTCCCAGCTGGGCCACCTAGGACCTTAGGAGCCGTGCTGAGGGCTTTGGGCTTCATTTTGTGCTGCAGGGTCATGACAATAAATGCCTGAAGCCTCAGGCAGGCAATTAACTGGGAGCACGGGAGTGACCAGGGACAATGAGCCATCAGGGATACTGGAGACCCGCCAACTGGAAAGGCTAGGCCCCTTCTGAAGAGGGCAGTCCCCACTCAGCAGCACCCAGTCTCTGCCTTACGGAGACCTGGGCCCAGAGCTGACAGTGTTTTCACTTTTGCAAGAAAAGCCAGAAGTGGGGCACTTTCATACGGAATTTCCTGATTTTTAAATGTTGGCAAATAATTCAGAATGTTTTAAGAATGTTCAACGGACCAAACAAAACATGTCTTCTTGGAGAGCTCTCAGCCCAGGGGTGGCCAGCTTCAAGCTCTGCTGCAGAGCCACAGAAAGCAGAAGAGAGTATGTGAAGCAGGAAAGTGAGGTTGATCATACGTGTGCTTGAAAAAGACCACCGTGGCCTCGGTGTAAGGGATGGGCTAGAATAGGCGGGGCAACCAAGAAAGAGAGTGCTTCTGGAGCCCAAAGACAGAGGAGGATGGATGGCTTTGAAGATAACAACAGTGGCCCTGGCTTCTAGCTGGGCATCACTGGGTTGATGGTGCTACTTGCTGTGATGGAGAAGAGGAAAAGGCAGATTTTGGAGAGAAGGTAGAGAAATGAGGCCAATTTTAGACATGTTGGAGTTGAGGCGTCCATGAAATACCCCAGTGAAAGTGTCTCTTGGGCTGTATGCACTCTGGGAAATACAGCGTGATGGGGGTGGCGGTGTGGGCACTGGAGCCGGGCATTCATGGGTTCTCAAATCCTGGCTCTGGTTGCTTAGCGACCTCAGGGTCGTGCGCCAAGCACCGTATCTCAAACTCAATTTCACTCATCTACAAAATAGGGTGCTGTGGCCTACTTCACAGGGTAGATAAGATCATTTAAGCCATGATTGGAGTGCCATATCTGGGATTTAACAAACGCTGATTATTTTCATTATGATATGAACTGCAATCTCAGTGAAAAGGACAGGACAGAGCATCCAGCCACGGGTGTCATGAGCATAGGACGGTAACCAAAGTCACAGGAGCCTATATAGACACAGCAAGGAAGAAGGCCAGAGGCAGAACACCATCATCAGGAGGGGGAGGAGCAGAGACAGGGTGACCAAAGCCTCCTGGGTCTTCTGGGGAAGAAGCTCAGGCTTGTTCCATGAATAAGGTGCAGGATCACTGCACACCTGAGGCAGAAAGCCCTTTGAGAGCGTCAGAGTCATCTGTCCACTTTATAGATGGACAAACTGAGGCCAAGAGATGGCCAGCACCACAGCCAATGTCAACAGCAGAGTACTGGGCTCTCAGACAGTGCCAAGGGACTCAGTGCCCTCACTGCCACCTCTCCAGACCTCCATCACACCACACTGTACCAGCTCTTTGTCTACCCATTGAGATGAGGGCCTCAGAGTTGAGGACCGAGTGGGATTCCTTCCCGAGTTCCTAGCATCTAGCACAGCACGTGGAATGCACTTACACTGGGTGCGTTTTCCTGCCTACGGAATGAGTGGGAACTGAGCCCTGTGTTTTCATCCTGGCTGTTGAGGACATGAAAGGGAAGAGGGAACCTGGAGGATCCACAGGTGCTTAGAACCCTGCTGAGCAGGTTTTCCCAGGTATCCCTTCCCTCCAGCCTCTGCTTGGCTCCCCTTGGTGGCATCTGGGCAGTAGTAACAACCCTGTGGGTGGTGGCTGGGGGGAAGGGGGGACAGGAAGGACCAGACAGGGAAGTATCCTCTGTCACGCTTCAGCAACCCTCCCCTGTCCTCCCCTAAAGGCCCTGTCCCACCCTATGGTAAGGGGTCAGGGGGGAGCACTCAGATACTGCCAGGGGGTCACGTGTCTCAGTGCTCTTACTGCCTCTAGTTCAAACCCCGACTTGAATACCATTCCTTCTGTGTGGCATCATCCATCTCTAAAGGCTGACAACCGAAGACTAGATGCTTTTGAACTGTGGTGTTGGAGAAGACTCTTGAGAGTCCCTTGGACTGCAAGGAGATCCAACCAGTCAGTCCTAAAGGAAATCAATCCTGAATATTTACTGGAAGGACTGATGCTGAAGCTGAAACTCCAATACTTTGGCCACCAGATGAGAAGAGCCAACTCACTGGAAAAGACCCTGATGCTGGGAAAGACTGAAGGCAGGAGAAGGGGATGACTGAGGATGATGGTTGGATGGCATCACTGATTCAGTGGACAGGAGTTTGAGCAAGCTCCGAAATGATGAAGGACAGGGAAGCCTGGTGTGCTGCAGTCCATGGGGTCACAAAGAGTCGGACACGACTGAACGACGACAAAATCCATCTCAAGTCAGACTATCAGGTCTCTGAGGGGCGGGCAGGTTCTGAATCACCACTTCACCTCCAGCACCAGATACACAGTAGGCACTCAAAAAACCATCACTGCTGCAGAAAAGGGTGGTACAGATTTTCTGGAGCATCTATAAACTCTAAACCTTTTGGCTCAACAATGTTACTTTGAGGACTGCTGCCGAATACCTCACACACCCAGCAAATAGCCTGTATTTACACAAAGACATTAACACTTGCACTATGTACTGTAGTGGGACACTGGAAACAAACCAATGCGGGAGATAAGTACACTCTGGTGCCTCAATATTATGCAATAGTCCCTGCCACTCAAATGACAACCAGACAAACTATATACCTGTGCAGAAAAGTCCCCAGCTCGTGATGCCAAGTGTAAGTGACGGAACCAAACAGTATATCAATGATGAGAAATGTGGCTTAGTGGTTTAAAACAAAGGCCTTATGGTCAGACAGCCTTGGGTGTGAGTCCTGCCTCTGCCATGGCCTAGAGTGGTGACCTTGGGCAAATTGCGCCACCCCTCTACGCCTGTTTCCTGTAGTAACGTCTATCTCTCGGGGCTGCTAAGTGGAGTAAGAAATATAAAAAAGTAAACACAGCAGCTAGCCTGGCACACAGATGGCAGCTGCTATTTTTATCATGGCAACCACAGCCATCCAAAATCTCATAAAAGAATGGAAGACAAGAAATCTTGTAAAGAGGTGAGCTTTTTCTATGAAGGGGGACTTTGATTGTGGTTTCCTCTGACTTTTCACTGCTGATGGATTTTTTTTCACTGCAAAGGTGATCAAATATTCAATTTCTTTTACAAAAGAAGAAAAAGAGAAAGCACCGTGAGAATAGATGACCCAGTCTACAC
This sequence comes from Ovis canadensis, assembly GCF_042477335.2. Lineage (NCBI taxonomy): Eukaryota > Metazoa > Chordata > Mammalia > Artiodactyla > Bovidae > Ovis > Ovis canadensis. The sequence continues at coordinate 127,362,778 of NC_091727.1, forward strand.
AGCTATATGCAAATTGTATGCAAACACACATCACTCCGTTTTTTATATACCTGGATGTGGCCCCTGGGAAAATCTCAGTGCAAAACCAGTTTTCTTTTAAAGGAAAATAGAAACTTAGGCACTTTCAGAAAAATTAAACACATAAAACTTTTTTTTTAACTTTTAAGAAAAAATAAATGTGACATTTGCTGCTAGCATCTTCTATCCCAGGAGGATAAAAGCATTTCAACTCTAAAGGTAGGAGGAAACCGAGATAATAGCTTTTTCTGAAATCGATTTCTGCCAGAAGGAAGCTTTATGAGCACTGGGAGAGATGTCAATGTGCACCAGCAGCCATGACAGACCCCCAGAGGCCTCTCCCAAGGGTCTGTTCTCTAATCCTCTAAACCCAGATGGGAAGGCCTTACACCAAGGGGATGAGACAGGGCAAGGCGGCATCCTATTCACCAATCTTCTTCCCACTGCATTCAACTCATTCACTGTTACGCGTTATCCATTCATTCAACATGGACTGGGTACATGTTGGGCAGACTTCATGCTAGGAAGTGGTGATGCGGAGGCACAGGTAGGCCTGTGAGCAATGAGACAGTGTGATAAGTTGTGCCCTGTGTGTGCGTCATCAGTCATGTCCGACTCTTTGCAGCCCCCAGACTCCTCTGTCCATGGAATTTTGCAGGCAAGAATACTGAAGTGGGTTGCATTTCCTCCTCCAACGGATCTTCCCAACCTAGGGATCGAACCTGCATCTCTTGCATCAACAGGTGAGTTCTTTTTACCACTAGCGCCACCTGGTAAGCCCAATAAGGTCAGCACCACTAAGTAATGGGCAAACCGAGGAAAAGGAGCTGGAGAAGATAAGTTGGGGTGAGTTTTGAAGAACAAGGAGGAGATGAGGACAGGAGCTTAAATGAAGGGAAGAACATTCTAGGCAGTGAGTACAACCTGGGAAAAGGCATGGAGACATGGAACAGCATGCTGTTTGCATGGAATCCCAAACAGGTCTGTGTTGCTGGAGCATCAAGTGGGAGGGGGACATGTGCCACGAAATGAAACTGGAGAGAGGCAAGAGGGCTCAGGTCAGGAAGAGCTTTGTCTGCTGTGCCCAGGAACTTGGCCTTTATCCTTTATACAAGAAGAAGCCATTGAGAGGTTTGAAACAGGCAAATAAATGCAAGATCAGATTTTGGTTTCAGCTAGCTTGACTGCTCTGGCAGCAGTGTGGATGATGGGCAGGAGAAGGATAAGACTGAAGACCAGGTTGGGTGCCGCTGCAGAGATGGATGACTTGGCAATTTGTTGGACATGGAGGAGGTTTCTAGGGTGACCCCCTAGGTCAATGAGTTCAGGAACAGAGAGGAATCGATATAGGGGATAGGAGAGCTCAGGTTCGGGGCATGCTGACACTGAATGCCTACAGAGTACCCCAGGTCTAGAGCTCAGGAGTGGGAGATGGCCGGGAAACAGAGCTTGGGGTATGGGTAAGAACAATAAGGAAGAGTACACAGAATGAGATTAAAGGACCAAGTACAGAGCCTGAAGAACACCAATACACAGAAGATCACAGAAGAACACAGAAGATCGTCTTCTGTCAGGAGAAAGAAGATCCATGAGAAGACAGGACTGAAGACAAGATTAAAGACTGTAACAAGCCACATGTGGCAATTTCCTTTTAAATGGATTAAGATGAAGTAAAATTAGAACTCTGATTCCTCAGTAGTGCCAGTCACATTTCAAGTGCTTGATAACCACACATGGTTAGTGGCTACCATACTGGATAGGGAAGAGATAGAACATTCCCATCATCACAGGAAACTGCTGGGAACACACTTCTCTACAGAGTGCAATAAATACAACTATTTCCACTGGGTTTGGCAACATGCTGATCCCTGGTGATCTTTGCTGGAGCAATTTCGGGAAAGTAGTGAGGCATGAGCTGAGTGGTAAAAGATTGAAGAAAAGGCTTCCACGTACCTATGGTAAGGAAGAGAATGCCAGGAAAAGGGAACAGGATATGCAAAGTTACAGAGAAATCATCAGCCACACTCCCAGTGTCTCAATCAACTCTCTGAATGACCCTTTCACATCCTTTTGCTCTTTCATGATCTACCACTTGACACAAAGACCCTGCTTTATCTCTAGTACTGTAAAGCAGTCATTGGTTTTTTCCTTGGGCTCATACAGGAAGAGTGTGTGCCAAGTTGCTACAGTCGTGTCCAACTCTTTGTGACCCTATGAACTGTAGCCCACCAGGCTCCTCTGTCCATGGGATTCTCCAGGCCAGAATCCTGGAGTGGGTTGCCATGCCCTCCTCCAGGGGATCTTTCTGACCCAGGGATGGAACTGTAGTCTCTTACATCTCCTGCATCAGCAGGAATAGGAAACGTCTTTCTTTGCATTGTTGTCTCCAGACCATTGGCCTTCCTTTCTCCTGAAAACCCCACAACCACCATACTGTACCACCCACCAACTACCCTTCCCTTTTACAGCTGCCTACAGACGTACAGGTCATGGCTTTCAATATTCCTCAAGGATATTAGTACCTGGCTCAGCACCCCTCTCTCTAAAAAACACTGCTGCCATAGCTCTTGATCATTTCAGCATGTATCTAATAGGAACCCTTGCCTCTCAGCTCCTCTCCTCAATGATTTTGTCCCCACCTCACCTCAGCCAGTCATTCTCAAGGTCATGCCTGAGATCTGATAATTATGAATATCTGTAGCCCCTCATTAAGTCGAGTATTCCCTCTCCACCCACCACTTGTATCTTTCCAGCTGGCCCCCTTTGGCCCCACTGGAGTCTGCGGTCCATGGGTCCTGCCATCTTTTTTGTTGTCCCTCACAGTTCCTTCTCTCCTGCATTTCCATGGCCCGTCACTCGAATGATCCCTGCCCTACACCTTTGATAGCACGGCAACTCTCATTATGCCTGTACTCATCTTGAAAAAACCCCAGCCCTGCTTAAGTCAGTCCCAACCTGCTCTCCTTCCCTGCTTGCACCTATACAGTTCAGTGTGGCTGGAGAAAAACAACAGTGCTGGCTGTTCTCATTTCAGTTTTGTGATCACACACCTGAAGTGCATCTTTCGTGTTGCCAGGCAATCATAGTACACTCCCCCAGAGCATTCACTCTCTCGGGTCACAATTTAATATTGTCTCCTCGCTTCAATACTTGTATCCCATCCTCACTCTCAGATGAGGACCCTGATTCCTACTTCACTGAGAAAAAAGAAATCAGACAAAAATTCCCATAAGCACTCATGATCACATCTGAGCATGTAGCCACATCAGTACCCAACGGGCTGTGCCTTCATCCTGTCCCCATGGATGAACTGCCCAGGATCCTACCCAAGGCAGGCCTTCCCTTTTGTATCCCAATGCCATCTGCTCTTGCCTCCTCAATATTTCCCCAAAAACTCTTTCCTCTTTCATGAGTTCCTCCCCTCTACTGGATTAGTCCTATTAGCATATAAACTAAACACACTGTAACTAACAGCCCCCATTCTAAAACAAACGCACACACACTTGACTTCACTTCGCCCCTGCACATTCCATTTCTCTGCTCATCTTTACAGCAAAACTCCTTGAGAGAATTCTCCATACCTGATATGGAGATATGGTAGCCACTGCCATTCATGGCTAGTTAACATCTGAGATTTGGCTAGTCTCAACTGAGATATGCTATTAGTGTAAAAAACACTACCGGATTTCAAAGGCTGTAAAATATCCCAGTAATGATTTTACAGATTATTCGGGAAGGATAATATTTTAGATACAGTGGGTTAAAATCAGTTACATTATTAAAATTAATTTCACCCATTTCTTTTACCTTTCTTTAGTGTGACTACAAGGACATTTGCTATCACTTGTGTTGCTACCAAGCTTTTACTATACTGCCATGGCTACAATTCCTCTCTTCCAGGTCTCTCTCAACCCGAGGTCATCAGACTTCCGCATCTACCTCCCCATTCTCACCCACCCCACCTCCACCGCACCAAAACAGCTCCTGTCCAGGTCACAAATAACCTTTCCATTGCTAAATCCAATGGCCAATTCTCAGGCCTCATCTTAGGCACCCTCTGTGTCTTGCAACATTCTTCACTTGGCTTCTGGGATGCTGCTGTCCTAGCTCCCCCCCACTCCCGCCTTACAGCCCGCTTCCTCTCGATCTCTGTCACTGCTTCCTCCTCAGCTCCTTAGGCTGCAGAACTCAAGAGCTTTTCTCTTGTCTACAGACTTTCATTCCCTAGGTTATGTCAACCAATCGCGTGGCTTTAATACCTGCTGATGACTCCAATGTTTTCATCTCAGTCTGGACTGCTGCCTTAAACTCCAGGCTCACACAGCTCACAGTCTGCTTACTATCTGCACTGGGATATCTAAGTGGGCGTCTTCCTCTTAAACCCAGCTTTTGATTTTGGCTTCTATGGTAGATCGTTACAGCACTGGTTTCCAGTATCCACACCCTCATGAATTCCTTTCCCACACTGATTTGGCCATATGGCCCATCTGCCTAAGCCAGGCAACTTGCTTTGATCAATGGGACTTCAAAAAGATGGGATCAGGGGCTTGGTAAGTTCTCATGCACTGGGGCTTGCCCTCTTGGAATGCTGCCTGAGACCCCCATGTCATGAAATGCTTCGTCAATAGAGAGGCCCAGCCATTCCAACTGTACCAGTTGAGTCCAGGCAGGACCAGTAAGCAGAAAAAAAAAAAAAGTTTTAGCTCAGGCAGCTATAGCAAAATACCATAAACTGGGTGGCTTAAACATTAGACATTTATTGCTCACAGTTCTGGAGGCTGACAAGTCCAGGATCAAGGCCCCGGTAGACTTGTTTGGTGAGAACCCACTTCTCTGTCCACAGACAGACAACTTTTGGCTGTGTTCCCACATGGTAGAAGGAGCTAGGGAACGCTATGGCCTCTTCATCACGGCACTAATCACAATTATGAAAGCCCCACCCCCATGACCTCATCCAACCCTGATTATGTTCCAAAGACTCCCACCTCCAAATACCATCACATTGGGGGTTAGGACTTCAACATATGAATTTTAGGGGTGGACACACATATTAAGTCCATGACAAAGAATTACTCAGTTAACCTACACAACTGTGAAAAATAACAAGTCATTGTTTTAAGCTACTAAGTTTGGGGCATACTATACAACACTAGGTCACTGAAGAGCACTCCTACCGCTCCAAAAAAGCAATAAACAAGCACAAAACCCCTTCTCCTAGGCTTCCTTATCTTCATAAATGGCAATCCATTTAAGTTACTCAGGTCAAAAACCTTAGAGTTATCTGTGAGTCCTCTCTCACATCCCACATCTGATCCATCAGCAAATCCTGTTGGCTCTCCCTTCTGTATGTATCTGGAATCCAATGAGTTTTCTCCGCCTCTACTGTTAGTGCTCAAGCCACTGGTATCTCCTTCCTCTTTTATTACAAACATTCTTACAGATCTCCCTACTTCTACCCTGTGCCCTTACAGGACAGTCAAATTTCAGCATAGCAACTAGATGATCCCTTGAAAGACGAACTCAGATCATGTCAGTCCTCTGCTCAAAACCCTCCAATGGCCTCCCATTTCCCTAAGAAAACAGCAAGTTCTTAATGGTCTATGAGACCCTAGATATGATTTGTCCCTCACCTATATCAACTCTCTGACTTCCTCTCCTATTACTTTCCCCTTCCTTCACATGGCTCGAGACATACTGACCAACTTGCTATTGCTAGAATACTCTAGAAAGACTCCTGTCTCTGGGTCTTTACACTCATTATTTTCTCTGCTTTGTATACTCTACCAGATATCCAGAAACCTGCAAGCCTTTGCTCAAATGTCATATTCTCAGTATGGCCGTCCTTCACTCTCCCCACCCACTCAGCAGCACTATGCCCCTTACCAGCTTAACTCTGCCTGTATACACTTAACATCATCTGACTTGCTATATATTTTACTTATTGCTATTTGTTTATTTCTTCACTGTCTCCTCCCATAAAAGAATATAAGCTCTGTGAAAGCAAGAATATGTATTCCTTTTACTCGCTGCTTTATCCCCACAAGTGCCTAACAGCAAGTAGGGGGTTCAACTCCTATTTGCTGAAAGAATGAGGCAAGTGGCCCAGTATATTCAAGAACTTTATAATCATTGAGTCTCAATGGACTATCAAGTGGAGACAGAGGCATAAACAGGAGATGAGGGCCAGTTCTTTAAGAAGTCTTTTTGCAACATTGGAGACGGGAATGGCAACCCACTCCAGTATTCTTGCCTGGAAAATCCCATGGACAGAAGAGCCTGGCAGGATACAGTCCATGGGGACATGACTGAGCAGCTTCCACTTTGCAACATTAGATATACTGAACTTTACAAGTCACCTTGAGATCCAGTTAAAAGGTGGGCTCTGAGGCAGTCTGGGGTGGGGGCTGGAGACTCTGCATTTCTAACTGGCTCCCAGGTGCTGGTGGTCCTGAGACTATACTTTACATGGTAACGGACAGGGCTCCTCATCTGGCGCCTGATTGAAATAGGGCAAGATAAGAGGCAAGGAGACCAGTATTGAAGCTGCTGTAATAGACCCAGTCAAGGATGAACAGAACTGAACTAAATAAAACAGAAGGTATGTTATGTACTAAGTTGCTTCAGTTGTGTCCAACTATTTGCAATACTATGGACTATAGCCTGCCAGGCTCCTCTGTCCATGGATTTCCTAGGCAAGAATACTGGAGTGGGTTGCCATTTCCTTCTCCAGGGGATCTTCCTGACCCAGGGATTAAATCGCCTCTCCTGTATTGGCAGGCAAGCCCTTTACCACTAGTGCCACCTGGGAAGCCCAAACTAGGAGTAGTAGGAATGAATTTGAGAAATGATCAGATCCAATTGATTGGATTGGATGGGATGGGGTGGTAAAAGGCCAATGATTATCTTTAGATTTCTGGTGTGGGTGGTGGTACCACGCAGTGGGATGGTGAACATCGGAGAAGGTGTAGATTTGGCGATAGGGGATGAAACAACAAGTCTAGTTTCCGACAACGTCACGCCACCTTTGCTGCCCTCTAAATGAGAAACCTTCATTTCTTTGCTCTTTTTTGGCCACACCCATATGGGATCTTAGTTTCCCAATCAGGGATCGAACCCATGGTCTCTGCATTGGAAGCATGGAGTCTTAACCACTGGACCCCCAGGGAAGTCCCAGAACCTTCACTTTTAGCTTCTGCCATAGTTACCCAGAAGACAGATGATCATGGACATGTGATTTCCCATCCTTGGCCATTGAGTGCAAGCCCAAGTCAGGACTCCTGCCATCTGGGCACCGGATCAAATGAACTGTACCCTCTAGACTGCTTAATATAGGGGGAAGTGGAGACTGTCCCAAGTTGGGGGTCCATGTGGAAGGTCAACTTGGTTGACCTTTTTATCCTGAGGGGTTGGAGAGCCCACTCTGGCTAGGCCTCACCCTCAAGTGCCCAGTGGGCCACTTAGCCTACGGTAAAGGCACATAAAGACCCACCTTCACCCATGAGGATCAGAAAACCAGCCCTCTGCGAAAAGCAGAGTGAGGACCCTGAGCTGGCAAAGACTTCAACAGGGGGACCTGACCTAGCAGACAAGCTAGGAGTCCAGACCCAGGTCCCAGCTTCCGTTCTTCCCCAGTTGCTGTGAGACCCGCTGTGTGGATCAAAACCCCTCTAAGCCTCAGAGCCCTGCTGGGGGAATCTAATCTCAGGCTCTCCGTACCTTACAGGAGCATGTAGGGATAGAAAAGCTAAAGGAGCACAGAGCTACTTTAGGGGAAAAGTACTATTTAAACACAAGCCCCACTATACCTCACACAAGTTCTGCAGTTAGTACTGGTTGGGTCTCTGGTGAGCTTTCATCAAGGGGAAGTCAGCTCTTGGATCATTTGATGCAATGAGGCTACACCTTCCATCTATATCAGAATCCCCTGGAGGGCTTGTTAAAAGGCATCTTTGCTGGGTCCCACCCAGGACTTTCTGATTCAGTAGGTCTGAGATGGGGCCTAGAATCCAGAATCTGCATTCGCATTTCTAATACATTCTCTGATTAGGCTGCTAGTCCCAGGACCACAATGCAAGAGACATAGGCTTCCCCACTGTCTCAGCAGTAAAGAATCCACCTGCAAGTCTGGAGCTGCAGGAGACATGGGTTCGATCCCTGGATCGGGAAGATTCCCTGGAGGAAGGCATGGCAACACAGAATACTCCAGTATTTTTGCCTGGGAAATCCCATGGACAAAGGAGACTGGCAGGCTGCAGTCCATGGAGTCGCAAAGAACAGGACACGACTGAGCGCCTGGACAACAACAAGAAGCACATCAGGTGATTCTGATGCTAAGTCTTCCAACCACGCTGCCTTAAGAGGAATTCTGGAGCTGGAAGACGTACCAAGAGGTCTAGGGAAAACTACCAGTGTGGGGGGCCTTGGTCTAGTCAGATGTGAGGAGCAGTGTCTCCTGGAAGCTGATAAAATTAAGGCAGGAAATACTTGACTTAATCCACTGCTACCACAAAGCACTCCTGAGCCCCAAATACTTCCTCTTCAGCAGGGAAAGTCTTACAGTCTTCAGAAATTCACCTACCCACCCTCCTCCACAGGGCTCAACCCAGGGCCAATTTCTCAAATTCCCCGCTCTTCCCTCACTCAAAAAACCCCTCAGGAGACTTCAGAATCCACCCAAATCCCTTAGCCTTTCCCCTACCCCTCACCCCATCAGCCAAGTGGAACTGAGAAGCCAGTGAAAGAGAAATTCCCCAGCATCCTAAAGCTAGACAGACTCCAGGGTAGTGAGCTAACCTGGGGTAAGGAAGAAACAAAGGGCACCACCTGGAACTGAGGGTGGTATGAAAACCTGGGGACATCACAGGCCAAAACACTCTTGCTTTAACTGTCCTAGAAGCTAGCACAGGGCTGTATTACAACCTTCACCTTGCAAAAGATAAGTGCAAAGCTCAGATCAAACAACATGGGAGTTCTCACATTCCAGTTTCCTACGTGTGTGTGCTCAGTCACATCCAACTATTTGAGCCCCATGGACTGTAATCTGCCAGGCTCCTCTGCCTGTGGGATTCTCCAGGCAAGAATACTGGAGTGGGTTGCCAGGCCTTCCTCCTCCAAGGAATCTTCCCAACCTATGGATCAAACCCATATCTCATATCTGCTGCATTGACAGGTGGGTTCTTTAGCACTAGCGCCACCTGGGAAGCCCTCGGGAAGCCTGAGATGTCCCCTTGGACTTCAAAAGAACCTTGTCACTTTGCCTCAAGCCTGAGTGTCCACTGTTCCAAGTCTGAGTGTCCACTGTTCCAAGTCTGAAACAAGAGCGCCCTCTAGTGAAGCACATAGGGGTTTCTAAAGAGCCTGACGGCAGGGCTTGCTAGCTTGCCTGTGCCTGGCTGAGTACATGAGGACACTGACGAATCCCTTCTCAGGACAGTGTTTTACACGCATATAATAAAATGTAGAGGGTTACCAAAGAAGCCAATGACATTAAGAGATGATTATCAAAATATTTAAACAGATTTGTAATATAGTAGTTATGCTTCTTTACTGTGTTTAATAATAAGAGCGAGCAGCTACTATAATTTCAAAGTAGTGATGAGCATACACAGCACTCTGAGCTCTCTGCCACAACTGTAACCTGATAGGAAGCCATCTGCGATTGCTATTGACAACAAAGCCACAGGTAGGACTCATCCCTACATTCATGTGCTGCGTTTCTGCTGGAGGTTAGTGAAAACAAAAATATGATTATTTTTCTCATCCAAGTTAATGGATTGCTTAATTCCTACTTGTGGATCCCAGGTTAAGAAACCGTGCTTAGATGAAAACTGCCACAACGAACCAACCAAAGAACCCCCACAAGGATGGAGAAGAGGGAGTTCCCAGAGCAGGGAGTTGTGCCACCAGCCTCACAGGTCCTCAAGCTGGCTGTCATCCAAGCTATCCCGCTGGAAACCCAGGGAAACCCAACATGGTGGCCCCACCAGTGTCAACTCCCTCTGAACCTGCCACCTGTGCACAGAATGGCCCCTCCGCCTCTCCACCCCAAGGAGACCTGGCTCTTAGGATCCAGAGCAGGAAACTCTATATGAGGTGTCAACACCAAAGCTGCAAGTTCTCTTGCCCAGTCCTGCTGCCACTGAGGTGCTGGGTGCCTGCTCAGCTGACATTAAAACAGCCCATTTTCATTGTTCCTTGGATGACCCTTCTTTCAACCCAGATGCGGAGTCCTCCTGAAGAAAACTGGGTGACCGGACAGACTAGTACTGGAAAAACACAAGGAAATGTTTCAGGGGGAACCCCCTCAGTGCTGGCCACCAACCAGAAGGTTGAAGAAGAGCTACACTGTCCAACGTAGCAATAGCTGTTTCCACTGCAATTCAAGTTTATTAAATGTAGAAATTGCCCAGTCCTAGCTCTTCAGCCGCACTATCCGTATTTCATCTGCTCAGGAGCCACCTGGAGCTGGTGGCTGCAATAATGAACAGACTGGATATAGAATATCTCTTTTATCACAGCATATCACAGCACTGGAACAATCTAGACTTATCTCCTCCTCCCATTTCCCGCAGTACTTACTCCTCTTGTCATTACCCTCCTCAGTCTGCCATCAAGCCCTTTCATCCTCAGCAGCTGTCATCGCCTTGTAAGTCATCCATTTCCCTTTCTCTCGGTGCCTTCCATGCACCCTCTCACAACCAGCCTTCATCTTGGCACCTAAAGGTGCCCAGCCTTAGGCAGAGAGGAAGGGGAGGAGGGGAAAGCGGGGCAGAGGGGCCCTTCCCTTGGCTCTGCAAGGCCCTTCAGCCCTCCTTCCTTAACACTCTTAACCACCTCCTCCCCATCCCTTCTCCAGTGGCCTTACTTCCCTGGAATCCTCTGAAACAATGAGGCACTCTGGGGTCACCAGTCCTTTCATGACAATTTCTCCTGCCTTAGCTACCAGGAAAGCCAGCCACTCCTCCGGTTGCTCTGACGATTCCTGCCATCTCCTTACATTCTTCTTCCTGTCTATTTGCAGGCTGATGCCCCCAAGGCCTTATTTGCAGGCTGATGCCCCCAAGGCCTTTTTCTAAGTACTGATTCTTCCACCTACACAGTCAGCCTGAATCATCTCATCTACTCCTGTGTTTACATCCACCACTTTGATACCAAAGACATTGAAGTCCGCCTCCAGCCCAGACCCCAGAATATTCCAGAAGAATATTCCAGAAGAACTCCAGAATATTCCACCCAACTGTGTCCTAGACATCTTAGTCTGATGAGCCTAGAAGTACCTTAAACTCAAGTAAACTCATCTTCCTCCTTAAAATATGCTCCTTCCTTCTGAGTTCCCTCTCCATGAGGGGCACTCAATCCCCCAATCACACTATGGCTAACCAGACCAATGTTCTGGGGCTTCAGAAGACTTCATCCTCTCCCTGGCTCCTATAGCATCTTATTTATAATAAATACTAGTAATTTAGTGAACATTAATTTAAATTCAAATAAAACATGATCTGAATTATCTTCATCTCCTGAAATGATGAAAAGACAAGACTGCCACCTAGTGGCTAAACACAGATTAAACAATTAGATACAGAATTATTAAAAGTATATGGAACTTTCAGGAAAATGTGCCTTAGGTCGCCTAGGAAAGTCAGACATAGATCCAGAGAGGAGTTGCTCCTTTGGGCTGATTTGTAGGGGAGGACACAGACTTTGCCAGGCCAAAGCAGAGAAGCTGGTGTGTATATGCGGCGGGGGGTGGGGGAGGGGAGGTGGGGGCAGCAAGAGCGGAAGCAGGTGGGGCTTTGAAAGTAAGGAAATGGGAGCTGAAGTCTAAGTGATGGGAAATGAGGTCAAAGAGACAGGCAAGTGTCGATTGTGAACAGTCTCGAATGCCCATAAGGCAGGAGTTTGGTCTTTATCCTGCATGAGAATTTGAAGCAGTGGAGAGAATTCTTATCAGATTTGCTTTCTTTAGAAAGGTATTCTGGAGACTGGACACTAGGCAGACTGGGTGGGAGGTAGGGGTGATCGGGGAGGGGGGCAGGGAGACGAGACAAGAAACAAGGTACTAGTCCCAGCAATGGAGGCTGAGACCCTGCGCTAGGACAGGTGGGGGGGACAGAGAGGAACGTCCAATGTGCAAGCATTTTGAGAATCTGGATCCTCAGAACTTCTGAACTGATTGGTACTGGGGGTGAGGCAGAGGAGGGGATCCAGGAAGCTGGCAGGAATTTGGGCTTTGGCACTAAGATAAGAAGTAGAGGAGGAGGGAGAAGAGCAGCTTGCAAGGAGGAGCATGGAACTGAGGAGGCTGGCCAAAGATATCTCCTCAGGCCTGCAGTCAGAGCTACAGACGCGGAATGCCAGGATCGCTGAGACAGGCAGGGCAAATGAGCCCAAGGAGAAATAGCCAGAGGAGGAGGATAACCAGGAGACAGGTGAGGCATGGGATGCAGAGGAGAAGCAGACATCTAAAAGGAGGGCTGCCAGCAAAGGTAAGTCCACTGACAGACACTCTGCATGGGCAAGGCTGCAGCTTCAGAAGTCAGCAAGGCACACCCTGACCCCAAGAACCCACAGTATACTTGGAAGGTAAGATCTGCAATTAACAAGAGGCAGTGAAGTGGTTAAAAATAATAACAGCAGCAGTAATAATACCAGAAAAATAGAATATACCATTTACCATGTGTCAGGACCTTTACATACGTGAGCTCACTGACTCCTCACAACACACCTACCAATCCCCATTCTACAAATGAGAAAATATGCAAACGGGTGAAGGCACTAGCCCGAGGGCCAACGCCAGGATTTGAACGCAGTGTCCAAACCTAGCAACTACCTATAGTGGTTTCAAATGGCAGTTTAAGCTCTAGTGCAGGGGTGCCACAAATTCCTTGGGCGCTTTGGGGCTCTGGCTCAAAATAAAGCTGCTAAGTATAAAAAATAGAAAGATACAGGGTCATGAAAGAAAACAAAACAATACAATATCAAAATACAGTTATTAAAATACTTTTAAAAACTTTTTAAAATGTTGAGGTGATGATGAAGTGCAAATGATTTTGCAAGATATCTGAGCAGTTGAAACAAGCAGAAAGTATCCGATTTATATGAATGGCAACTTGCCAAGGAGTGCAAATGCAACCCAAGGATTGTGGTTTGCTGTGATTCAGAACTAAAGGAAATACTACATTTCAATTGGAGTTAATGCAAATGAAGATGTGATTCTCCCCCTACCCCCACTCCCCGTATCCAGTATCATGGACTGCGTAAGTCTAGTGAACTTTGTGCAGATTCAACCAGCTCAACATTGCCCTATGAAACTCTTACCGAGTGCTTAGTCCATGGAAAGCACACAATAAATATTAGCTTGTAAGATGTCTAACAGAATATGGGCAATGTGCAGTGTGTGGACATACAGTCTTTCATTCAGTCCAGAAATATGAAGAACAAGAGAATAATTCCTGTCCTTGGGGTGATGGGCATGTAAACAGACACTTAAACCAAACCACTAACATAGCAAAAGAAAATAAGGGATATTTTTTTAACGACCTTGGAGTAAGGAAGGGCTTTCTAGTCCTGACTCAAAATTCAGATGCCATGAAATAATAGATACATTACACAGAAATATAAACATCCTACATGGCAAAAATAAATCACGCGCAAAGCCACCCTGGTGGCTCAGATGGTAAAGAATCTGCCTGCAATGCAAGAGGTCTGGGCTCAATCCCTGGGTTGGGAAGATCCCCTAGAAGAGGACATGGAAACCCACTCCAATATTCTTGTCTGGAGAACCCCCATGACAGAGGAGCCTGACGGGCTACAGACCATGGGGTCACAAAGAGTCAGAAATGACTGAGCAACTATACTTTCACTTTGAAGTTATAAAACAGATGACAAAAGTGGGGGAAATATCTGCAGGTGTATTACAAAAGACTAAAGAGCTCCCAGGATTCAATTTTGTATTTAAAAAAAAAATCAACAAGAGAAGAATGAGCACATGAGAGGAACACATAATTCAAGGACAAGGAAATCGAATGCCAATTTAAACATGTATAAAGAGGCTCAGCCTGACTCAAAGTAAGAGAAATTCAAATTAAAAGTGGATCAATATACCATTAGTTTTACCCATCAGATGGGAAAAAAAGTGGAAAGTTTGGAAATATACTCCTTTGGTGAGGCTGTGTGGAAACACACTCTTCCATATTGCTAAGAAACATTTAAATTGATAGAACTTTTGGGGGTTTGGAATTATTCATCAAATTTACAAACACATATACTCTCTAACTCAGCAGTTCCACTTAGGGGGATTTATTATTTAGATACCCTTGCATACTTGGAAAGTGGTATTATAGGTTCAAGGTCATTCGGCACATTGTTATTTATATTAGCAAGAGGCTGGAAACAAACTGAATGTCTACAAAGAGGAGATGGAATAAATAAACTAAGAGTGTTGCAGTCTTGTGTCTAAAAGCCTCGCAAGTTGAGTTCAAATCCTGGGTCGGCTACTTACTATCTGAATACCAGTTTCCTCATCTATAAAACAGAGGTAACAGTAACACCTACCCGAAGGACTGTGATGGGGATTCAATGGGGTAATGTTATGTGAAGAGCTGGAAACAATGTCTGACGCCTGTCACAGAGGGGCTTTGGAAAGGCAGATTGAAAAGGGTCAGGTAACCTTTCATTTCTTTTATTGAAGAAGAATTGATTTATAGTATCATACAAGTTTCATGTGTACAACGTGTGTGTGCTTAGTCACGTCTGACTGTGTGCGATCCTGTGGACTGTAGCCCGCCAGGCTCCTCTGTCCATGGGATTCTCCAGGCAAGAATATCAGAGTGGGTTGCCATATGCGCTTGTAAAAACATACCCCTTTCCTTCAGAGTACGGAGGTCAATTCTAACTCAACATTCATTTGTGTGATTATTCAATTCACACCTGGCTCCTCCCACAACATTATGAATTCTATGAGAGGAGGGGTGGGATGGGGTCTGATTTCACTCATCAGGGCATCCCAATGGCCAGCATAGAGCCTTGTTAGAAAGAGGTGAGGTGAGGTGAGGTGAAGCCGCTCAGTCGTGTCCGACTCTTTGCGACCCCGTGGACTGTAACCTACTAGGCTTCTCCATCCATGGAATTCTCCAGGCAAGAATACTGGAGTGGATTGCCATTTCCTTCTCCAGGGGATCTTCCAGACCCAGGGATCGAACCCGGGTCTCCTGCACTGGAGGCAGACGCTTTAACCTCTGAGCCACCAGGGAAGCCCCGAAGGCACGTATAAATATGCTGCTATGGTTTGAATGTCTGTGTCACCGAAAATTCATGTGGTAAAATTCCAACCCCCCAACGTGAAGGTATTGGGGGCTGGGGCCTTTGGGAGGTGCTTAAGCCATGAGGGTGGAGCCTGGGAAGTCTGAGATAAAAATCACCAGCATGGTCGCCTTCTTGTGAGGCCCCTCTTCCTGGCTCATAGCCGGCCCCTTCTTTTATAAAAGATACACCAAAAGGATCACTCGTCCCATCCACCACGTGAGGCCACAAAAAGAAGGGGCCAGCTGTGAACCAGGAAGAGGGGCCTTACAAGAAGGTGAGCACACTGGTGACTTTATCTCAGACTTCCCAGCCTCCAGAACTGTGAGCAGTAAGTTTCTCTTGTTTATAAGCTACCCAGTCAGTAGTATTTGCTTGTGGCAGTCCAAATGGATGAAGACATATGTGTTAGATGCATGGATGAAACAGATGCGGGGGTAGAGATGATTCCCTGCTTCTAGCTGGAGTGACTGAGTGGTGCCATCTGTCAAAAACCACAGGGCGAGAAGCAGGGCTGATGGCAAGATGAGTGCACGCAGGTAGGCCAAGCTGCGGTGAGCTTGACACATTCAGGAAGACACGCTGGAGTGAACTATGTGAAAAGGAATCTCCTAAGATTAAGGGCTGCCGAAGGTGACCTCATGGCCATCACAGCACGGGCTGGTAGCTAAACTGTGTAAGCACGTGAGACCACAACAGGACTAGCAGAGCAAGAGGTGAGCCCAGAACAGAACTCTGGGGAAATCAACATCTCAGAGGACAGAGGACTGCAAGAGACTTGGGAAGGCACGGATGGCGAGATGGGGATGGAGTGGGGGGTGGATACTGGAAGCCCTGAGAGTAGAATATTCCAAAAGGGAGTGGTCAACAACGTCCAGTGTAGCAGAGGGCAGGCAGGATAAAGCCTATGAGACGGTCACCACATTTGGTCACATAGTTGTTGGAAATCTTTAGAAGAGCTCTTCCCATAAAGAGGTGGGCAGTGAGGTAGACGTCTGATGGTGATGTTCTGATGAATGAAAGTAACTGAGAGGAAGGCTCATCAGATGTAAACAAGTGTCACTCAAAGTTATGTCCTATTCATGACATGATTTCAAGTGGTAAATAGATAAACATTTAACTTAAAAGTGATATATTTAAAGTGTATTAAAATAGGACTTCCCTGGTGGTCCAGTGGTTAAGAATCCAGCTGCCAATGCAGGGGACATGGTGTCAGTCCCTGGTTTGGGAAGATTCCGCACGCCGTGGGGCAACTAAGCCTATGCGCTGCAACTACTCAGCCTGCAATCAAGAGCCCACGAGCAGCAAGCACTGAAGCCTGTGCGCCCTAGAGCCAGTGTTCCGCAACAAGAGAAGCCACCTCAATTCGCAGCCTGCACACTGCAACTAGCGAAAGCCCAGGCACAGCCAAAAATAAAGAAAATCTTAAGAGGTGTACTAAAATAGATAATCAGTGTACTGAATCCAGGATTTCACAAGCTTCTCTTAAAAACAAATATATCTTAGGAAAAAAATTAGTAGGTTTAATATCACGTACATAATAATAGAGGCGAATACATGGATAAGGCAAAAAATGTTATGTCCTAAGAACTGAAACTTGGGAAATATTGTTTGGACTACTTTATGATGTGAGGGGAGGATAAAAGATATAGTTGTGTGGAGTTAAAGTTTTTTAGACTAGCGAAGACTTTAGTATACTGAAAATCCAAGCACTGATGAACACGTGACCAATTGAGGGCTAGAGGTTCCAGAGGAGGCGGAAAGGATGCAATGGAACAACAGCCGGGTGTGACCGGCCACGGCCACGAGCAGGAGGAATACCGCTCCCTCCAAGATCGGAGGGAGGAACGTAAGGATGGGTGTGGGCAGCGTGGAGGGAAGTGGCTGAGGGAATTCCCACTCGAAAATCTCTTATTTCCCCAGTCATTTGTTGGGAGAATATCTACTGAGAGTGGAAAGGATTGGAAGTTTGAATAGACTGGACAGGAAGTTTGGAGTGGGAGGCCAAGCTTTGTCACAAGATCTCTGAGGGCAGAGTGTAGAGACACAGAGGGAGTGAGTGATGGTGCTGACAATAAGAGAGATCATGGGATTCCACTGGCCCAAACCTGAAAGAGTTGAGAAGTTTACTCACAAGACTAACAGTCAGCACTGGGATTGGACACGAACCTGAGTGCAAGGCACAAGGGAGTGAGACATGCTCAGGAACTGGTAAAGGGAAAGTTCCAGTAACTTGTCATGGCGGTACAGCTGATTTGGAGAAAAGGAGAGGTTGGAAGAAGCACAGATTTAGGTCAAAGAAAAGGACATAATGCTTATGATCTCGGAAGAGTTTTAGCGGAAAGCAAGGTCCTGAAAGGGGAACAGAAGTCACTATAATTAATAAGCTCACACACTGAGAAGCTGGGGGTGGGATGAGCAGTCCTCACCAGAAGGTTCTCAGGATGCTGGCTAGAGCTGTATTGAAAATAGTGAGAGTGCCATGGGCCAAAGGTACCTAGGAATGCAGGGAAAGTGACCAAGAGGTTCAAATGGTGGTGGAAATCAAAGAAAGGGGTAAGGAGGATGGTAAAGAAAAAAGCACCCACACATAAGGCAGAGACGAAAAAACGGTCTGGAAGAGACAGTGGAGAGATGGGTGGCATATGGGGCTGGGCAGATACAACAGCCGCAGTTAGAGGGTTTCAGGCAAGAGATGGGAGGACTCTGTGTTTTGTGAAGAGCTGAGGCTGGGGTTATAAAACATGTAGGTCCACATTTCAGAGCTGACAGGAAAGGAAACAGAAACAAAGAGTGTGGCTGGAGGAAGGAGGAAGAAAAGCGCAGCGTGGACAGGAGAGGCCATGTTTACTACGAAGGTGCCAAATGGCTGTAGCAATGAGGAGAGAGAGATTCCCATTAAGCAGGACCTTCCCTTTCAGGGACACAGGGCTCCTTAGCATGTGGGGTACTGGAGAGGAGACCTAGTCTGGCCTTGGGTAAAAACTTCTCAAACACTTATTTCTACAAAATTACAAGAATTCTATTAGGGAAGAGAAGACCCAAACTCTCAGCTTTTTGATTTTCAGGAAATCCTCTTTCCCCTGTTCACTCCAGTTCCATGTTCCCTCTGGAAGGCCGACATCAGGCTCATCCTAAGGTGAAACAACATCAGGAAACCCAAATTTCCCCAAATGCTCATGATTTCCCCCAAGTGAACAGCAGATGGCAGCAAAGAGCCAGAAAGGAAGCTGAGAACACAAGAACCCAGAAATGATAAAGCAGGGAAGGTAGAAAGGCTTCAGAAACCCTATGACACTCTCAGTTGTGTCTATCCTCTCAAACAGGCACTCCTTGTGAAAGGACTGGGCCTGTCTGGTTCGTCTCTGATTCCCTGGCACAAATCCTCTGCACACAGTAGGTGTTGAACAAGCACAGGCATACCTCGGAGTTACTGCAGGTCCGGTTCAAGACCACTGCCATAAGGCAAGTGAGATGGATTTTTTGGTTTCTCAGCACATATCAAGGTTACGTTTATACTCTACTGAAGAACTAAAGAACCTCTTGATCAAAGTGAAAGAAGAGAGTGAAAAAGTTGGCTTAAAACTTAACATTCAGAAAACTAAGATCATGGCATCTGGTCCCATCACTTCATGGCAAATGGATGGGGAAACAATGGAAACAGTGACAGACTTTATTTTTGGGGGCTCCAAAATCACTGCAGATGGTTACAGCAGCCATGAAATTAAAAGACGCTTACTCCTTGGAAGGAAACTTATGACCAACCTAGACAGCATATTAAAAAGCAGAGACATTACTTTGCCAACAAAGGTCCGTCTAGTCAAGGCTATGGTTTTTCCAGTAGTCATTCATGTATGGATGTGAGAGTTGGACTATAAAGAAAGCTGAGCGCCAAAGAATTGATGCTTTGGAACTGTGGTGTTGGAGAAGACTCTTGAGAGTCCCTTGGACTGCAAGGAGATCCAACCAGTCCATCCCAAAGGAAATCAGTCCTGAATATTCATTGGAAGGATTGATGCTGAAGCTGAAACTCCAATATTTTGGCTGAAACTCCAATATTTTGGCCACCTGATGAGAAGAACTGACTCACTGGAAAAGACCCTGATGCTGGGAAAGATTGAAGGCAGGAGGAGAAGGGGACGACAGAGGATGAGATGGGTGGATGGCATCACTGACTCAATGGACATGAATTTGAGTAAACTCTGGGAGTTGGTGATGGCCAGGGAGGCCTGGCGAGCTGTAGTCCATGGGGTCGCAAAGAGTCAGACATGACTGAGCGACTGAACTGAACTGATACTACAGTCTATTAAGTGTGCAAGAGCATTATGGCTTAAAAAAGACCAATAAACTATTTTCTAACAAAGATACATACATTGCTTTTATGTTTTACACAAAACATGCCTAGCACAGCATCTTGCACACAGAAAACACTGAATGAAAAGCAGGCATTGATGGTTATACTGTGGTTGTTATTACTGTTACTATTATTACAGCCTCTTTTCAAGGCCAGGCACCAGAGGAGAAGGGAAAGACTCAGGGACAGTGGGTGAACGCACAAATTGGATCTAACAGAGTGTGTGTGTATAAATTGGAATCCCTTTCTTAGCTTGGTTCCCCCAAACAGTGCAGCTATAGATTCAATAGAAGGCTACAGTGGAGTCAGTCACTTCTAGAAAGTGTAGCTTCCCAGATGGGATTTTTTGAAGAGATGGGGGAGGTAAAGGCTGCTATCAGACCACTCTGACTCAGCCAACCAGCAGACTTTTATAATGCCTCAGAATACAAATAGTTTTAACTAATATCCGTGCACATTTGGTCAAAACTTGCATCCCACACCTCAGGAACCATGAGTGGTGGGGGTCTGGAGGCCTGGGACAGCTTTCTGTCCGGTTCCCTTCAGAATGATTGTACCTCTGAGACTTAAATATTATTAGGAAGCTCTTTCCTGAGAAATGGCATAGGTCACCTGGATATGGAAAGTCAGACTTCTCTTAAAGCTCAGTCAGGAAAAAGGATGTGTTTAGAGCAAATTAAAAAGAAGTGCTCTTTGACAATGTGAGCCCCCATGTGGCAGCACAGGTAAAAAGCAGCCTCAAAGAACAGAGCTAGAAGACTCCATGGAGAGCAACAGTTTCCATCCTCCTACATGACCCCCAGTTGATGGGTACTTAAGGCTCCCTCATGCTGGGAGTTCTTAAAAATTTGCTAGAATTTCTGAGTTAGAGGAAGCACAACTTCCAAACCATCTCCCAGAAGGCTTTAGGGTCCATGTGGCTTCATGGAATTTTTAATGAGATAGAAATGAAACCCCTGCTGCCCTGGGTGAGGTTAGTCTCCCAGCAAAGTCCCAGGAACCAAGATAGAGAGGCTGGTGGCTCAGACTAGAAGAGGTTGACTTCCAGGTATGGGGCCTTTCAGGAAGGTCAGAACATTAAGAAGGGCCGGGGCGGGGGGGGGGGGGGGGGCGCGGAGGGCGGGTCTCACAACTAGTGTAGAATGAGTGAACTCTCCTTTCCTTTAGTCTAACCCAACAGAAGGAGGTGGATCATTTAAGGGTCGTTGTGAGGCTATGGTTTTTCCAGTAGTCACGTATGGATGTGAGAGTTGGACTGTGAAGAAAGCTGAGCGCCGAAGAATTGATGCTTTTGAACTGTGGTGTTGGAGAAGACTCTTGAGAGTCCCTTGGACTGCAAGGAGATCCAACCAGTCCATTCTGAAGGAGATCAACCCTGGGATTTCTTTGGAAGGAATGATGCTAAAGCTGAAACTCCAGTACTTTGGCCACCTCATGCAAAGAGTTGACTCATTGGAAAAGATTTTGACGCTGGGAGGGATTGGGGGCAGGAGGAGAAGGGGACAACAGAGGATGAGATGGCTGGATGGCATCACTGACTCAATGGACGTGAGTCTGAGTGAACTCCAGGAGTTGGTGATGGACAGGGAGGCCTGGCGTGCTGTGATTCATGGGGTCGCAAAGAGTCGGACACGACTGAGCAACTGAACTGAACTACACTGTGAGGTCACAAACAGATCAGCCTCTTGACCAGGTCGGTGGTCTCTCCCTTTGATCAAATGAAGGTTTCCATGGTCTGTTTTACATGAAGATGGCTGCTCCTTCACTAGCCTTTTCCCTTAATCCCATAATCCCAAATTCCTGGACATCTTGCCCCTTTCAGTATCTTTTCTGGTTCAGACAGGATGCATATAATGAGCAAAAGCACAAGGTCCCTCTACCCTCTGCTGCACGCTGAGGCAGGGAGAAGGCAAGAGCAGAAGTGAGTGACAGAGTGTGGGCACACTCTGTCCATGCAAGCCCAAGGCCACCACGGACAAACAGCCTGAGGCCTCGGCCCCGTGACGGGCTGTCAGTGGCCCTGAGCTCACGCACACAAAGGATGAGAAACCACCAGGCTCTGTGCAGGCCTCAGCTGTGCCCATTTTCCCACTGCCTGGTGTCTGGCATGAAACATACTGCAGAGACTCAGTCAGGGAGCACCTCAGGTTTCTGATAAGACACCCAAGAGGTTGTGACTGCCCCCCCTCAACAGAAGAAGAGAAGGTAGGTGTGGAGCTGGCACAGGGATGGGGTTTGCTGGCCTTACCTCCTTTCCAGAGCAGGTAGATGGGCACCACGTAGAGCATAACATGCTGAATGTAGTAAATCTCCAATTCAAAGGGGAGCTGCAAGGACAGGAGGGAGAGGCGTTTCAGAGCAGGAAGCACTCATTCTAAGAGATTCTCGAGCTGAATGCCTGCCCTCCTCTCAAGGACCCACAGCTTAGCAAGCCCACACACTTTAACCAGTTCAACTCCCTTCACAATTAGAGAAGAAACAATGAAATGACTATACCTATGACCTAGGCTAGTCTTCCAAAGTGCATTTTGTAGAGATAGTACTTGAAAAATGCTCCACTCAGACAGTGTGGTTAAAAATTTAAGAAAGGTTAAACACAATCTATCTCCTCCTCCCTTGGAAATTCACCGTGTAGGTCAGTGGTAGATTAAGGACCTGAAAGTAAGACGACTGCTTAACATTGTTTGTTTGGCATTTCCTAAACTTGGTTAGCTAGTGCATTTGTTTAAAAAAAAGCACTTAGTGTTCTGCAGAATATACTTGAAGAAACACAGCCTTACATCACTTCCTGCTCCTACTGAGTAGCTGGTGGACTACTTAAAAGTTTATGTCTCATTAGACAAGAAGAACATACAGGGTAGGATTTATTATTCCCAGTTTCCAGATTTAAAGGTACTGATTGCCAAGTCTGGTTAAGTCGCGATCCAAGAATAAAGAGTTTCTCCACTGGATACTTGGGGTCAGTCCAGGGTTAGCCCTAATTTTGGGCAAAGACTAAGCAGCTGGGCCAATTCTGGCATGGCTTGCCAAAAAAGAGTATCCCCACCCTCCTTCCAACCAACACGCTCATTCATTCACTCCTGCTTCCCATTTCGCTCAAAATGGAAGCTCTAAATTACCAAAGTGGAGTGCGCTTTCAACCTGGCACGGGGACCGTGCTTCAGCGCTTGGCAGCGGCTGGAGAGTGGAAACAGCTGTTCAGTCTAACTCAATTCCGGGAAAAGAACTGCAGCCGCTGGCGAGAGGCCTGGCCTCCAGGGCTTACACAGCCCTACACACACAGACACACAGATACACACACCCCCCACCAAGGGGAAGCCCAAGGAAACAAGGACACCCAATGCAACGATCAGCTGCCTCCCTACGAGTGAGCACAGAACCAAGCCTGTGAGCTCATGAGAGGGCCCAATTCTGGGCTCCCCACGCCCAGGAACCCAAGGCCTTGAGCCAAGGAGTGAAACCAAAAGATGGCAGAGCTCCAACACTGGGAGCTGGGAGGACTGTGGACCCTGCTCTGGCTACTGAAAATAAAACTCATGCAGAAGGAAAATTTCCCACTGACCCAGATGATTATTTTGTACTCAAGGAAATGTAAAATCCCAGAAAAAGAAACAAGGTTCCCAGTGGGTCTGTAGAATAGGGTCGTGGGGTTTTACAGTGAGTGAGCACCACCAGCAGGAGCTAACTTTGGATGCCTGAGAGGTCCACGGGGTCCCTCAGAGCAATGTGGTCTGGGATCACCCTACTATTAATAAATTAACTGACTTGATTGCAGTCCCACAGAGAGCAGGCAAAAGTTTCAGGAAGGCTCAACTCTCTGGCTGTTAAGCCACATCTTCAGGTATCTAAAGGACTAGAGCTCTTCCCAAAATGGGGTCTGGGACTGCAGGCTGCTCGCCCACTGCAGGGAGCAGAAAACCGGGCAGAGGGCCGGCAGCTCCTGGTCCCAGGTCTCCAGGCAGCACCCCTGCTTAACTCCCAGACTCAAGCGTTATTTACCCACCTGGACTCGTGGGGCCCCCTGACTTCCCCTCCCTCACACCTCTTCTGGAAAGCAGACTCCCCACCTGCACGTCCAGGGAGGCAGGTCAGCGCTGCGGCCGCAAGCACAGACTCTGGAGTCGGTCAAAGCCCTGTTCTCCATTTGATTCTGCCGCTTAATAATAGCTCCATGGCCTTGGGCAAGTCAGTTAACCTCTCTACCCTACTTCTGGCACTGGTAAAATTGAAATGAGAGTGTTGTAAAAATAAATTTTTGAACAATTTTACTAGAACAAATATTTGTAGAGTCCCTATTGTGTGCCAGGAACGATTAAGCAATTTGTTCACTATCAGTTCACCTATTAATTCACCTGCGCTGCTCCCATTAGCTCCATTTTACAGATGAGAAACTGAGGCACAGAGAAGTTAAGAGAACTTACCCAAGGGCACACAACTATTTGCTGATGCAGCCCAGATTTAAACCCAGGTGGGCTGGCTCTAAGTTTCCAGTCTTAGCTTATAGACTCTGCTACCCCACACCCTGCTCCTTCCCTCCCACAAAAAATGCTAACACCTTGGACATACACAGCACGAGGGAGATGCGCAGGGGCAACAGGGGTGCAGAGTGGAGATGCGCAGTGGAAAGGAAACCCTGGTAACAAGCGGGGAGGCAACAGAAGCGCATTAGGAGCAGCAGGATCAGCAATTGTCCTTCACCTGGGGACTAGGCCCAGTCCCTCCCTGTTCACAGGATCCCTACCCTCATGGCCTGCTCTGCCCCATGTGGCAACAGGCTCCACATCACACAGTGGCTAAGCTTGGCCTCCAAAACAGAGCTCCCAGCTCCCACTGGAGCTCTGGAGACACGTCAGTCACAGATCTCAGCTGGGCTGCCCAGGAGACTGCCCCCATCAACAGTGTCTTTCCTGCCTATTTCTCCTCCTATTCCAAGAGTTCTCTACCTCAGAAGGCCACAGAGAGTGTTCAACTAGGTGTGGGCACCACTGACAGCCAAGGCCAGGGAGAGGAACGGAAGGGGATGAAAGAGGAGAGCAACATAAGAAAACCATAAAGTGGCAGGAAGCAGAGAGCTGAAGGCAAGCAGGAAGCTAGCTACTAGTGGTCCTTTAATAACAAAGAATATTTAGAAAGTACTTGTGTGCCATGCCCTGTGTTAAATGCTTAACATGTGTTATCTCACTTGATTATTGTAAGGTTCCTGTGAAGCAGGGACTGTAGTCATCCCCATCACACAGATAAGGAAACTAAGGCACAGAAAGGTTAAATAACATCCAAAGAAGAAGAGGCAGGGCAGCGATGGGGATAAAGGACATACAGCAATTGAGCAGAAAAAAGGCAGCTTGCTTTACAGAGCACTGAACCTGAGCCCAGGAACTCTGTCATGGAGGCTTCCCTTTCTGTTTTCCCCATTTGATAAACATTTTCTGTGAAATGTCATACTTCCCCCAGAAGTTCTATTCGGCTAATTCATCTCTGCCCTCTAGAATGGACATCTGGAGCTCCACTCTAATGTACATATCAGCTGTACATGTCCTTTTCAGTGGGGGGATTCCCAGGGCTTTAGACAAAATGTCCTATCATTGCAGTTGAAAGCCAAAGGCAATAAAAACATTTTCAGCTACATAGGTTGTAACGTCCTTCTCATGTCCAAGTCAACACCTTTTTTTTTTCTTTCCCCTTTTTTTAAGAATTAAAAGAACAGACAGGTAAAGTTCTCCAGGCTTCTCAAGTCAAATTGCCTGAAGCATGAAGTGCATGGGCTCCATCCATGGAGATCTGGGGCCTCCTTCCTCCTGACCTTCCACCCTGACAGTCACACACCCACACTCTGCTGTGGAGACGACCCACACCCTGTGTGCCCTACAGCCCGTCCCAGTGTGCCCTATGTCCCTGGTTACTTTTGCCACCATAAGAAGTCCAATACTCCCAGGTCACTAACCAATGCATGAACTCTAATCCCCACATGGCTTCCCACAAATTCCCAGATCCAAGACCACCTTCCACTGCTCCCCAGTGCTTGAAATCCTTCCCCTCTATCCTCTGGAACCCACTATCATTTGCAAAGCTCCTCTATCTTCAAACTCTTTTCTGAGCAGTCAGTTCCTTCACCTTCTTTGGTAAAAACCTGGCCCCTTCTCTAAGGACATGGCTATCTCTACAGCCCCCTCGAGTGGTGGGTGCTTTCCCTCCCATGTCGCCTTGTAACCCTGGGCCAAGAAGACTCCTGTCTGCTCCCAGAACATTCTTTCTTCCTTCTTCCTAACCACTCCCTGGGTCTGAACCTCATGTCATCAGACTCTCCCACCCTCTACTGTTCTTGCTGTACTCATCCTAGGGACCTTTCTTCTTACTGCTTTCCAATCTGCCTTTGTCAAAAATTTTTATGTTTTCAATATTTAGCAAACACCAGTCTGTAATGCTTTGACCTCCATTCCCCTCGAGTTTTCACCTCCATCTCACCTCAGCTCTTTATTCCCATGGTCACACCCACCACTGCCAACACCTGAGGCCCTTCTGTAAACTCTGTCATGCACTCCACTCTGCAACCAACACCACCAGTCTACCCAACTCACTCCACGCCCCCTCACATCCGCCAGCTTCACTGGGACCTACATCTACTGACCCTACCACTGTTTTATTGGCCCTCACAAGCTCATGTCCTCACCTCTTTACTTGCCCATCACTCCCTTCCATATGTTCTAAACCCTTTTCCCTACTTGCCTTGAAAAACCATATTCCTGGTTAAACTGAACTCTCTGCCTTCACGTTCCTCTGCTACGCAAGTAAGCATGGTTGGAGAAAAATGTAAAGCTATGCTGTTAACTCTTAAAATTCATAACTGCAAATTTTGAGTGGACCCTTAATGCAACCTTATAATTCAATTATATTCCCAAGTCCATGCACTCTCATCTCTCCTGGATGATTCCTACCCTTATTTTCACAACTTCTGCGTTCCTCAAACCTTTCCCCATCCACCCTCTCAGCTAGTGGCATGGCTATTTCACTGGGGAAAAGGAAGCAGCTGGAAGAGAACATCAACAAGCTCCCAGCTTCACATCACCCTCCTCCCTACCATCCCATCACTGCCTCCTCTGCCACTGCTCTGCAGGAACCAGCCATGCTACTGGTTAAGGCTAGTCCCGGGTTCCCAGACTAGATCCCTTCCCCTCTCGCCTACTCAAGGACACACCAGCGATTGTCCCATTTTCACTAGATCATTCCCATCAGAAAACAAACAAGCTACAAAATCAAGACAAAACCTTGATCCCACTGCCTCCTCCAGCTGTCACCCCATATCTCTGCTTCGGTCGATAGCAAAACTCCTCAAATGGCTTGTGTCTCCTCACTGCCATCATTTCCCCTCCTCTGAATTATCCTTCCATCCACTCCAATCACATTTTCACACCCACCACTCCCCTGAAATTGCTTTGACTGAGGTTACCAATGACCTCTATGTTCCTAATTCCTCTACACACTGAAGGAGCCCAGAACCACGTCCTTGGCTCTTTTTTTCTCCCTACTCTCACTCACTGGATAACATTATCCAGGTTCCTGGTTCTAAACACTTATCTATATACTGATGACTCCCAAATGAGTATTTCCAGCCTAGAGTCAGGCTGTTAAGACTGAAATTCTAGGACTTCCCTGGTGGTCCAGAGGCTAAGACTCCATGTTCCCAATGCAGAGGGCCTGGGTTCAATCCCTGCTCAGGGAACTAGATCCCACATGCCACAGCTAAAGATCCTACATGCCATAACTGAGACCTGGCAGAGCCAAAATAAAAATATGCTTTTAAAAAAGACTGAAATTCTAGCTCCATCATTTAGTTACTATGCACCTTTGGGCCAATCACAATCTTGTAAAACAGGAATGACAACAGTACCTACCTCATCAAGTCGTGATAAAGTTTGGTGAAATAATGCATGGAGAGCTCCTGGTCCAGTGCTAGAATATGATATATATACACTCAATAAATCCTCCTCTTCAACATCAATGCAGCCAGTGAGTGGTGAAGCCAGGATCTCAACTCCGGCTCACAAGACTAATGCCAGGTCTCTCTGGGTCAAAAGTTAGAGCTCATTTCATCCCATTATTCCACCCTGGCAAGAGCCTCCAGCAAGAGATGGTGACCAACCTGGGCCAGCCCACAGCCCTAAGCCACAAATCACTATTTCATCAGATGACTGCTAGGATAACTTTAGCTTGCCAGCTCAATCCATTTTTTGGCCCACCG
Organism: Ovis canadensis; assembly: GCF_042477335.2. Lineage (NCBI taxonomy): Eukaryota > Metazoa > Chordata > Mammalia > Artiodactyla > Bovidae > Ovis > Ovis canadensis. Next base: position 127,390,686 of record NC_091727.1, read on the forward strand.
TTAAGTGACTTTCTCCTGGAGACTTCTTTATTTCTCAAAGAAATTTCAACACTGCTCTCTTCTTCTCACCCCTGACAGTCCCATTCTTACACTCAGTCAACCAATTGAAAAAAAAAAAAGCCAACCATTTACTGAGACACTCCCAGGTGGCAGGTAATGTGCCCAGTTCTGGGTATGCAGCCACGATGAAGACATAGTCCCTGTCCTACAGGAACTCACAGTCTAGTTGAGAAAGCTCACAGACAAAGGGATAAGGTCAGCACAGCAGAATAGCATGGAGGGAACTGCAGATCAAGCATTGGATTTGGTCTGATTTTTTTCTTTAAAAGTTAAGGGATGGTCCTGTATGATGTGCAAGGGATATTGGTAGAGGCAGGGAGACCAGTTAGCAGCTGGCAATAGCAATGTCGAAATGAAGCTTGAGGGACTTGCCTGGTGGTCCAGTGGTTAAGAATCTGCTGTGCAATGCACGGGACATGGGTTCTATCCCTGATGGGGGAACTAAGATCCCACCTACCTCGGAGCGACTAAGCCCACGCGCCACAACTGCTGAAGCCCACATCCCACAACTAGAGAGTTCATGTGCTGCAACGAAGATCCCACATGGCGTAAACAGGACCCAATGCAGACAAATAAATGAATAGTTTTTAAAAAATCGAACTTGGAGGCAGAGACAGCAAGAGAACATAGGATGGGAAGGTTTGAGAGACGGTAAGGAAGTTGAATCACCAGAACTAAGTAACTGATATGGATGAGGGTACACAGGAGTAAGAGGAGAAGTGAAAGAGAACTCCCAGGCTGATGGCCTAAGTGGCTGGTGCGATGTCGGGGCTTCTCTCTAAGCTGGGGACTACAACAAGGAAGCAGGTTGGAGGAGGAGAGGCATAAGAAAGCAAAGTAAGACCTTTGTTCTTTGCTGAATTTGTGAACCCACTAGGAAAACCTGGTGGAAATGCTCATCAATCAGTGGGAATGTGGGTCTGGATCTCAAGGAGGCTGGAGAGGATGAGAAGAACTGAAAGGCAAATGATATACACGTACGTAAAACGCAAACACAAAAAAGGATGAAATCCTAAAAGGCAATAGAAATGCTGATATTCTCTTTACACACCCCAATACAACACCTTATACAGCCCACTCTACAGACCCCTGGTCCATGGTATTCTTTCAAGGGTGAATGGGTGGCAAGAAACAGAAGTCATAACTCCAGGGGAATATCAATAGAATTGGGAGAGACCTGAACATAGTTACAGGTGAAAGGAAGGAGCCAGTGGGGAGATGCAAGATGAGGAAGCAAGGAGGGCAGGAGGCATTGGATGGTGACAGGTACTGGAAGTGGGACCCAGAGCACATGGAGATGAGGAGGGAAGGACAAGTTGAAGTGAGAACAGCTGTAAGAGGGAAGACATGCTGGGAATGGAGGCAGCTCATGACCCAGGGGGTCCCACTACCTGGCTGGAAACTTGTGTTACCAAAGGATCCATGGCTGCTGATGAAGTGCAGACTGAGGATGGGTGATTACAAAGCGAGGACCCTGCTCTCAACTCAGCTCCAGACTGCAGCCTCGCCAAAGAAATCAGGGGATCAAACTGGATCACTGTATGGTCTGAACGCCTGTGTCTCCCTCAAATTCATGTCTGATGGGATGGTATCAGGAGGTGGAGCCTTTAGGAGATTAGGTCATGATGAAATCAGAGGCCAAGAGCTCCCTTACCCCTCCCACCCTGTGACCCAGAAGAGGGTCCCCACTTGACTCTGCTGGTACCTGGATCTCAGATTTCCAGCCTCCAGAACTGTGAGAAATTTCTGAGGTTTAGAAACCACACAGTTCATGGCATTTTCTTTTAGGAGCCTGAACAGACTAAAACAATAGTCTGCCTTCAAGGGAAAAGGCTGAAGCCTTTGGTAATGTTCTGGCCAACCAAGCTGGGCTTTGGAACGCTCTTCATTAACTGACCACAGACTTCAACTGTGGCTACTGGTGCTGCAAATTCCTTGGGACTAAATACCACTCGTTAGAAGAGCCCCAAAAGGAATGCCCACAACCTAAAATCAACCACAATGCATTCACAAAACAGAATACCATGTGCTATGAAAAACAACAAGGTGCCCTGACAAACACTCAGACAAATCCAAATCTGGAACATTCTGGCAAAATGACTGGCCCAGACTTATCAAAACGTCAGTGTTATGAAGGAGAGGGTGTGTGTGGGGGGGAACTGTCCCTAGACTTTCAAAAAGTAAAATTAACAAAACCTGACGAGATATACAATCAAAACCAAACATGAAAATCAACTTGATCCTGATTTTAAAAAGAAAAGTAAAAAAAGACATCCTTGGAATGAGTTGGGAAAATTTGAATATAAACAGATTATTAGATAAAGCAGTATTATAGAATGCTGATAATTTTGTTGAGTGTGATTATGGTATTGTGGATATACAAGAGAATGTCTTTTTCCTTGAGTGCTGCAGGCTGAAGAATTTAGAACTGAAGTGTCAAAATGTCCACAATCTGGGGGGAAATGATTCAGCAAACATAAACAGAAAACCAGAGACAGTGAATAAGGAAAACTGGCAACTGTCGAATCTAGCTTGAGGGTATATAGTCTTTGTTCATTATATTTTTCTGTTTCAACTCTTCAGGATGTTTGAAAATTTTTATAATAAAAAGTTGGGAAATTTTTTTAAAGTAAGTAAATTTAAAGAAGGTAAATCTATATGAACTCATATGGCAAAGTAACAAATACTTACATATACAAACAAAACTATATACATAAAGATGTTCACTGCAACGTTATTTGTAATAACAAGAAGTATCTAATAACAGAAAAGCTAACTGAATGTCCACTGGTAGAAAAATCATCAAAAAAAAAAAAAAGTACTCTGGAAGACTAACTCTGCAACCACTTACAAAAAAGGAGGTATAACCATTTATAGGCAAAACTGAGCCAATCTATTGAACAAAGCATGATCCTTTTTGTAGAAGGGGCTGATTAGTTTTTGTACTTCTATGACTTTTTTTTTGATGTGGACCATTTTAAAACTCTTTATTAAATCTGTTACAATACTGTTTCTGTTTTTTTATATTTTGGTTTTTTTGGCTGTGAGGCAAGTGGGATCTTGGCTCCAGAGTAGGAATCAAACTTGCACCCTGGGCATTGGATTGGCAAAGTCTTAATCCCTGCACTGACTGCCAGGGAAATTCCAGTCTCTGTACTTTCAGATGTCTGTCAATGAATACAAAAAGGACTGGGATGATATTTACCAAACTCAGCAGGGGAACAGGACTGGGGAGGACAGGCTGGCACAGGGAAGGGGAGACTTAGACTTGGTTTCTAGATATTTGTATAGTTGGATTTTTATGTATTCATTTATTAATCATGTAGCTATAAGTTTAAAAGTCAAAAAAAGAAAAGGTCAAAAGAGTAATGTACCTCTTAGCAGCAATTACCTCTGGGGAGTAGGCAGGGAGAACTTTCCTGTTATAGTCTTATCTCTCTATTGCAGGAATCCTTAACCAAGAGGTTGCATTAAGCTATTACGGATGATCAGTGTTTAGGAACCCCCTCTCTTAGAGTATCTGAATATGTTCTAGACCCCCTCACAAGTTCCTTGTTCTCAATTTATCTTCCCTTGTGACCCAACTCCCACCCCTAGTACAGACAAGCTACCCATGGCCCTACCAGGCACGTGGGATTCCATCTTACACTCAAGGTCTGATGTGGACCATAAAGAAGGCTGAGCATTGAAGAACTGACACTTTTGAACTGTGGTGCTGGAAAAGACTCTTGAGAGTCCCGTGGACTGCAAGGAGATCAAACCAATCAATCCTAAAGAAAATTAATCCTGAATATTCATTGGAAGGACTGATGCTGAAGCTGAAGTTCCTAGTCACCCGACGCGAAGAGCCAACTCATTAGAAAAGACCCTGATGCTGGGAAAGATCGAAGGCAGGAGGAGAAGGGGAAGACAGAGGATGAGATGGTTGGATGGCATCACCAACTCAATGGACATGAGTTTGGGAATGCTCTGAGAGATGGTGAAGGACAGGGAAGCATGGTGTGCTGTAGTCCAGGTGGTTGCAAAGAGCCGGACATGACTGAGCGACTGAACAACAACAAAGTTCCTGGGTTGGTTTCACAGTTGTTTATAATATTCTCCATGAATAAATAAACGTACTTATGAATAAAATTAAAGCATGCCATGTATGGACCAATGTTGAAATTTGCTACGAATCGAGAATTATAAATATGATTTCTTTACAAAGCTCTGTCTAAAAGAAAAAGGATAGGGGTTTCATTAAATGACTTGTCCAAGGTCTCAAGGCTGAACCAGAATGTGAACCCAGGCAACTTGGCTCCAGAATGCATGATCTGAACCACTGTTGTCTGTTGTCTATACCAGGCTGTTCCCCTGATAGAAAAAAAATAGGGTCTACTATGAAGCCTGAAGACCTGACCCAACACCTAGCTACCACGATACAGGCACTAGCCATCCAAGACCCCCGGGGGCTCCGAAGTCCCCGAATCCAGATATACTACTTCTTTAGACTGAGCCAGAGCTCGAATTTCATGTGGACGAAGGAGTGTAGCATTCAGTACACAAGAAGGTACTTCAGGACTTAGAAGTCCAGCCCTGAACATGTCATTTGACTTTCTACTCAAGGATGGAAAGTAAATATTTGCACGGCTCTCTCCAGAGAGCTCTGCAGAAAGGCTAATGACAGAGATTGTTCAAAGGGTCTACAAAGGAACCAGGGCAGCTGCAAGTCAAAAGACAGTCGGCTTGTATACAGAGGCCAAGGCACAACTGCAGAATTACGGTGCCAGGGCTGGCCTTCCTGCTCGGAGTATGTGACAAGGGGCCCCAAGAGGGCCTTTAGCACCACTGACAGGAGCAAGGCCTCATTCTCCTCTGCCTTAGGTTACAGATTCCACACAGAAAATGTAAGCCATGTAGATTGGGAGGGACGAGAGTAAGGGTACTAAACTTCCAGGCCCTCATCTGCCCCAGCACTCTGTGATGCCATCTGGCTCAATTTAGCACCTTCAAAGGACTCGAGCATCAGATGGCTTGAAATAAGGCCAACCCCAGACTAGCACTAGAGCAAAGGAAAGGATAAACACATCTGAGATTTGGCTCTTAGCCCAGTAAAACAGCTGGACACTCAGTACCCAGTACTCACTGCCCTCAACCAAACAATCATAGTATCTGGTTAACCTTCTACTCCTTGGGGGCCCTTGCTTGAAAGCAACCAGTGGGCCAGGCAGCCATTTGTAAGGCAGGCTTCCACACACTGTTGCTTCCAACATGTTCCCCTAACGAGGCCCATCACCTCTGCTACAAGCTGGAGTCAGGTTCAGGAATCTTTTTAAGCAAGGGAAGTCAAATGTCACATGTCCCCTTGAGGCACATGCCTTGAGAAGAGGCCAGGAGATGGTGCTAGACCACCTCGTGTCATTAGTAGACTCTGCTCACTTCTCTTTCTACTTCTCTCCTGTTTCATTCTCCCGTTCTCAATCTCTTCCCAGGCTCCGAGACTGCTTCCAGGATTTCTACGAGCACTGGAGAGTAATAAACTAGTAGCTCCTGGCTAATCTGACACACAGAGGATGCGCAGAATCTTTATTTTCATCACACATTTTTAGACAAAGAATCTTTTTGACCCACTGGGATGGGGCCCAACATTTCATATTTCAGTGAGGATCTCGAAGGTATTCTGGATACAGGAGTGCTTAACTTACTCTTAGAGAAATACTACAGTAGGTTATCCTCCAAATGACAGGTGTGAATTTACAATATTTTCTCCCAGAAATGATAGGCAGTTCCCAGGAAAGTGTACTGATAAGGATAATGATGTAACTAGTGTTCAAACTTGAACTGGGAGCTATTCCATGTTGAAGGTCAGGAGGGGCGGCAGTGAGAAGATACCCCTTGTCCAAGGTAAGGAGCAGCGGCTGAGCTTTGCTGGAGCAGCCGTGAAGAGACACACCATGTCCAAGGTAAGAGAAACCCAACTAAGACGGTAGGTGTTGCAAGAGGGCATCAGAGGGCAGACACACTGAAACCATAATCACAGAAAACCAGTCAATCTAATCACACTAGGCCCACAGCCTTGTCTAACTTAATGAAACTAAGCCATGCCCGTGGGGCCACCTAAGACAGGCGGGTCATGGTGGAGAGGTCTGACAGAATGTGGTCCACTGGAGAAGGGAATGGCAAACCACTTCAGTATTCTTGCCTTGAGAACCCCATGAACAGTATGAAAAGGCAAAATGATAGGATACTGGAAGAGGAACTCTCCAGGTCGGTAGGTGCCCAATATGCTACTGGAGATCAGTGGAGAAATGACTCTCGAAAGAATGAAGGGATGGAGCCAAAGCAAAAACAATACCCAGTTGTGGATGTGACTGGTGATAGAAGCAAGGTCTGATGCTGTAAAGAGCAATACTGCATAGGAACCTGGAATGTCAGGCCCATGAATCAAGGAAAATTGGAAGTGGTCAAACAAGAGATGACAAGAGTGAACGTTGACATTCTAGGAATCAGCGAACTACAATGGACTGGAATGGGTGAATTTAACTCAGATGACCATTATATCTACTACTGTGGGCAGGAATCCCTCAGAAGAAATAGAGTAGCCATCATGGTCAACAAAAGAGTCCGAAATGCAGTACTTGGATGCAAAAACGACAGAATGATCTCTGTTTGTTTCCAAGGCAAACCATTCAATATCACAGTTATCCAAGTCTATGCCCCAACCTGTAACGCTGAAGAAGCTGAACTTGAACGGTTTTATGAAGACCTACAAGACCTTCTAGAATTAACACTCAAAAAAGATGTCCTTTTCATTATAGGGGACTGGAATGCAAAAGTAAGAAGTCAAGAAACACCTAGAGAAACAGGCAAATTTGGCCTTGGAATACGGAATGAAGCAGGGCAAAGACCAATAGAGTTTTGCCAAGAAAATGCACTGGTCATAGCAAACACCCTCTTCCAACAACACAAGAGAAGACTCTACACATGGACATCACCAGATGGTCAACACCGAAATCAGACTGATTATATTCTTTGCAGCCAAAGATGGAGAAGCTCTATACAGTCAACAAAAACAAGACCAGGAGCTGACTGTGGCATAGTTCAGATCATGAACTCCTTATTGCTAAATTCAGACTTAAATTGAAGAAAGTAGGGAAAACCACTAGACCATTCAGGTATGACCTAAATCAAATCCCTTATGACTATACAGTGGAAGTGAGAAATAGATTTAAGGGACTAGACCTGATAGATAAGAGTGCCTGATGAACTATGGAATGAGGTTCGTGACATTGTACAGGAGACAGGGATCAAGACCATCCCCATGGAAAAGAAATGCAAAAAAAGAAAAATGGCTGTCTGAGGAGGCCTTACAAATAGCTGTGAAAAGAGGAGAAGGAAAAGCAAAGGAGAAAAGGAAAGATCTAAGGATCTGAATGCAGAGTTCCAAAGAAGAGCAAGAAGAGATAAGAAAGCCTTCCTCGGAGATCAATGCAAAGAAATAGAGAAAAACAACAGAATGGGAAAGACTAGAGATCTCTTCAAGAAAATGAGAGATACCAAGGGAACATTTCATGGAAAGATGGGCTCGATAAAGGACAGAAATGGTACGGACCTAACAGAAGCAGAAAATATTAAGAAGAGGTGGCAAGAATACACAGAAGTACTCTACAAAAAAGATCTTCACAACCAAGATAATCACGATGGTGTGATCACTCACCTAGAGCCAGACATCCTGGAATGTGAAGTCAAGTGGGCCTTAGAAAGCATCACTACACACCCATGGCAGATTCATGTTGATGTATGGCAAAACCAATACAGTATTGTAAAGTAAAATTTAAAAAAAAAAAAAAATAAATAAAATGAAAAAAAAAAAAGAAAGAAAGAAAGCATCACTACGAACAAAGCTAGTGGAGATGATGGAATTCCAGTGGAGCTATTTCAAATCCTGAAAGATGATGCTGTGAAAGTGCTGCACTCAATATGCCAAGAAAATTGGAAAACTCAGCAGTGGCCACAGGACTGGAAAAGGTCAGTTTTCATTCCAATCACAAAGAAAGGCAATGCCAAAGAATGCTCAAACTACCACACAATTGCACTCATCTCACACGCTAGTAAAGTAATGCTCAAAATTCTACTAGCCAGGCTTTAGCAATACGTGAACCGTGAACTTCCAGATGTTCAAGCTGGTTTTAGAAAAGGCAGAGGAAGCAGAAAACAAACTGCCAACATCTGCCGGATCACGGAAAAAGCAAGAGAATTCCAGAAAAACATCTATTTCTGCTTTATTGACTATGCCAAAGCCTTTGACTGTGTGGATCACATTAAATTGTGGAAAATTCTGAAAGAGATGGGAATACCAGATCACCTGAGCTGCCTCTTGAGAAACCTATATGCGGGTCAGGAAGCAACAGTTAGAACTGGACATGGAACAACAGACTGGCTCCAAATAGGAAAAGGAGTACATCAAGGCTGTATCTTGTCACCCTGCTTATTTAATTTGTATGCAGAGTACATCATGAGAAATGCTGGGCTGGAAGAAGCACAAACTGGAATCAAGATTGCCGGGAGAAATAGCAATAACCTCAGATATGCAGATAACACCACCTTTATGGCTGAAAGTAAAGAGGAACTAAAAAGCCTCTTGATGAAAGTGAAAGTGGAGAATGAAAAACTTGGCTTAAAGTTCAACATTCAGAAAACGAAGATCATGGCATCCGGTCCCATCACTTCATGGGAAACAGATGGGGAAACAGTGGAAACAGTGTCAGACTTTATTTTTTGGGGGCTCCAGAATCACTGCAGATGGTTACGGCAGCCATGAAATTAAAAGACACTCCTTGGAAGAAAAGTTATGACCAACCTAGACAGCATATTCAAAAGCAGAGACATTACTTTGCCAACAAAGGTCCGTCTAGTCAAGGCTACGGTTTTTCCTGTGGTCTTGTATGGATGTGAGAGTTGGACTGTGAAGAAGGCTGAGCGCTGAAGAATTGATGCTTTTGAACTGTGGTGCTGGAGAAGACTCTTGAGAGTCCCTTGGACTGCAAGGAGATCCAACCAGTCCATTCTGAAGCAGATCAGCCCTGGGATTTCTTTGGAAGGAATGACGCTAAAGCTGAAGCTCCAGTACTTTGGCCACCTCATGCGAAGAGTTGACTCATTAGAAAAGACTCTGATGCTGGGAGGGATTGGGGGCAGGAGGAGAAGGGGACGACAGAGGATAAGATGGCTGGATGGCATCACGGACTCGATGGACGTGAGTCTGAGTGAACTCCGGGAGATGGTGATGGACAGGGAGGCCTGGCATGCTGCAATTCATGGGGTTGCAAAGAGTCAGACACGACTGAGTGATTGAACTGAACTGAACTATCAGCTTATATAGAGATATTTCAGGGGAACACTGAAAACAGAAAGATGGCCAAACCAATGAATCATCATCCTGATGAACATCCTCCTGACTGCCCCAACAGGAAGGACATAGACATAAGAGAGTTGGAAAACAGGACCCAAACTTTCACTTCTGGTAATAACAAATGCTAGTTAGTACTTAAAAGGATCCATGATCCCCAAAAGCCACACTTCATTGTAGAAGTATACTGGAAATACAAATTACTCTACCCCTAATGGTAAGGAAAATTCAGTTTCAAATCTTAATGATGAGCTGGAGTAATAAGGGAAGAAACTAGTTAGTTCCACTAAAATCTTGTAACCGCCAACCAGCCCTCACATGGGTTTACAACCTAAATTTATATAACCTGGGTAATCCAAAAATGCTAGGTTGAGAGTTTTATTTAGCATGATTCCAGACTGGTAGCCCTCAAGCACCTGATAAGAACAAAGATATATCTTCTCTAGAGAAATCCAGGGCTCAAAAAAAAAAAAAAAAATCCCCACAGAAATTAAAAAAAAAAAAAGTAACGTACAATAAAGAACAATAATAAACAACAGTAATATTTAAAACAAAACCTAAAGAAGCTAAGAACCAGTAAAAACAGAGCTTTAAAGACCTCAGAATAGTTACAGACTATGTTTAGTATATTTGGAAAAAGGAAAAATAATTGAGATTTAAAATTCTTGATAGCTTTAATTTATATGTTTAGTTACTAATTAGACAGGTAAAGAGATAAGGGAAATACAGAGCTGAAGAAATTGTCCAAAATGCAACTAAGACAAAGCAGTAAAAAGTAGGAACAAAAAAGATTAAGAGATGTGGAAGACAGAGTAAGAGGAGCTAACATAGTTCTATATGCAGTCCTAGAAGAAGAAAAGAGGAGATAGATGCAACAGTTGAAGGCAAAATAACTAACGATGTTCAGAAACCTGATGAACATGTATTCACAGATTCAAAAAGTTCAAAGACCCTCAAACAGAATAAGCCAAAACAAATCAACATTGAATCAAATCCTACTAAAACTGCAGAACACCAAAGACAGAAAATCTTAAAACCAATCAGAAAGAAGAGATTTACTTTCCAAGGAGTCAAAGTTAGGACTGACCAATTACTTTTCAAGGCAATGCTGGAAGACAGAATATAGTAAAATTACATCTTCATTGTGCTGGGAGAAAAATAATTATGAACCAAGACTTTTATAGCCCGTGAAAATCTCTTTCAAGAATAAATAAGGAAAACAAACATTTTTAGGCAAAAAAAAAAAAAAAAAAGATTTTGTCTTCGATAGGTCATCTCTAAAGATATTTCTAAAAGACAAAATTGCAGCAAAGGCAAAGTTGTGTCAAATGGAAGGTGTGAGATGCAATAAAAAAAAGCGAGCAAAGTGGTAATTATGTAGGTAAATCTGAATGAACTTTTTTACATAACATAAATGTCTTATTTTAAAGAAAAGCTATAATAATACAGAATTAAAATATATGACAATATAAGCACATAAGTTGAGGGTAATGAATAAAGTTTAAATATTAAAAGGTCCACAGGCAAAGAATAAAGTTGTAACCCTATTTCACAGCATACATACTGCAAAGAATATACTCAAGAGTAAAAAAAAAAAACAACAAAAAAAACCTATCAAAAAAATGTCTACATAGTTATATATGAATTTTCATCGCAGCATTATTCAAAACAGCTATAAAGTGGAAACAATCCAAATGTCTATCAACAGGTAAATGGATTAAACAAGTACTGTATATCCATACAATTGAATTTTAGTAGCCAATATAAAGAAATGGCATATTAATAGATGTTACAACACGGATGAATCTCAAAATGTTATGCTAAGTGAAAGAAGCCAAAAACTGAAGGACACATAAATATTTTCTGATTCCATTAATATGAAATGTCCAGAACAGACCAATCTATAGAGATAGGTATTGGATCAGCTGTTACTTAGGATTGGGGGTTGAAGGGGTGGTGGATGTAAGCAGACAGAAAGATGATAGCTAAATAGTACAGTTTCCTTTAGGGGTGTATAAAAATGTACTAAAAGTTAATTGCGATGGCTGCACAATACTGTGAATATACTTAAAAAACTTTAAATTCCACACTTTAAATGAGTGAATAAACTCAACAAAACTAGGACCAACAAAATGTTATAAGATCCTTGTATTATTTGAGAGAAAAGGTCTGACTAATTCTAGCTCTGGATATCTTTGTTAACATTGGTAGGATAAACATTAAAAAGCCTAGATGAAAGGGGGGGAAAAAAAGACAAAATGCTCCAATCTGGATTTATAAGCTGTATCAAATGGTGGCAGACCAAGTGATATCCAGCAGTAGGCGCTGGAGTTTGGGTAAGTGGGAGCTCACATTCTACCCAACCCGCTTCATGAAGAGGTTCTCTGGAGAAACACACTCCTTACTGAAGACTTGGACCCGCCAAATAAATACCACCTTGGGATAAGACATCTCCTTTTGGTCAGCAGGGATCAAAGGTATTCCTCCAATTAGTTAAGGCCTAGAGGTCCTGGGTTTTAAAGGAAAATAAGTAATTCTGTGCTGAGAGGTCATCTGAGTTTTGACACACAAGCTAGTTTGAATTATCAACAGTGCAATGGGTGGATAACTTGTATACATAGGGCTCAGTGTAAGAAGGCCTGGCTGCTTCAATAAAATCATGAGTGCACTCTGCATTTGCTGTCATAGACAGGGCTCCTACATCTCTCTCTAGGGCAGCCTGGTGTCACAGGATACGTATTTGTGCTGTGGTTATCCCATGTATTGGAGCTGATTGATGGGAATGCTGTCCAGTCCCTGACCAGAGGAGGTGTGTTCGGAGGGGGGTGCTCCCCCAATTCTGGCTGCTGCGCTGGCACAGCAGGGGAGGGAAAGTAAAACTGAAATACATCTGGAATGACTCTTCTTGCCTCAGAGCTTACTCAGTTAAAGAAAAAGAATTTTTTCTGGTCCCACCTTTGGAACTAACAGTTTAGTCTTTAGCCACATAATAATACCCTGCCAGAAGAAAGTTCCAGATATTTTCTCATGGACAGCTCTAGCCCTGCATGTGCCAACAGCAAACCCCTGGCCCCTACTCCACAGGGCAAGTTGCCATCACTTTGCTCAACACTGGAAAACAGAACAGGGGGCATCCCTTTCCCCATATGGAAGCTGACCTCTGGACTAGTTTGAAGAGTAGGAAATAGCAGTTATGTACAGTGAATGTGGTATAAGGCCCACGTGCGAGTGGTCCAATTCTTTTGACACTGTCTAGATCACCTACAAATTGGACTTCTCATCAGTCATTATCTTGAACACCCACTCCATATAGAACCATGTCGTGTGTCCTCACTCCTCCAGCACACATGTGCATGTGCACGCATGCACGCACACACACACACACACACACACATCCCTAAAGCCCTGTTCATCAATTCTTGTTTCCATTGGTTGTGTTTCAGTGTGTGCTAAGTCGCTTCAGTCGTATCTGACTCTTTGTGACCCTATGGACTGCAGCCTGCCAGGCTTCTCTGTCCATGGGATTCTCCAAGCAAGAATACTGGAGTGGGTTGCCAGTCCCTCCTCCAGGGGATCTTCTTGACCCAGGGGTTGAACTTGCGACTCTTACATCTCCTGCATTGGCAGGCGGATTCTTTACCATTAGCACCACCTGGGAAGCCCTGTGTTTCAGTGTGCCTCCATAAAATGTAAGTGGAGAGCAGCAGTTAATGTCTACTTGGAAACAAATTCTGGAAATCCGAAAGCCACAGATAAACCTCTTTCTTGGCTAAAGACGTCTTGGTAGCATCTGGAGCCAACAGGGTGCACCTGTCGCAGGTCAGCGGCTGATGCGAATACAAGAGTGGAGGGTTCCTTCTGCTTTGATACTCGCTGCCCTTGGAGGAGGGGGGGAAGCATGCCCTGGATCAGCAGGGGGAAAGACGCACCATTCTCACCTTCTTGTCAGCCTGACCTCTGCCCCCATGGGACAGCCCCCAGAGGGCACCTGTGAGTCAGATCAGAAGCAGGGAGGAACCAGGCAGCTTCTAGAAGATTCGTGGTCTTCTCTTCCTCTCCATTCACCCTCCAAATAGTCATTTGTAAGTGGCTGTCATCTTAGAAAAACATACTTCCTGGTCTATATGGACATGTTCTGCTTCTTTAGCGCCCCGGTCTACATCCCCCCACCCCCACCCCCACCTATTTTGGGCCTACATAATTTACAACTCCCAGAAATGCTTGAGAAGCAGCATACACGCTTCTGGTGCCAAGCCTGACCAGTTTTACAGATTTTCATTTAGCAGGTGTCTGTTGCTAAATCAGTAGCAGCTGCTAATTGCTTTTCCTCCCTCCAACCTTCAGACAAAATGAAACATCTGGTCTTCTCTCACTTTGGGTTAAAATCAGCTACCTTACCAACCCTCCTCTGGGCTCCATTTTTATTAAAAAGCTGTCAGCTGATGCCTGGAGCTGGCAACAGAGAGCCAGGTGGCCCCTGACGAAGGGCAATGATTCTAATGGCAACTTGGCAGGCTAAGGCCGCCTCCTGGCCCCAGACCTTAGGGACAGACAAGGGATTGCTTGGGCACCAGTCCCCACCAGGTGGAGCCTGAAGTCCATGACCACCCAAGTTACATGGAGCTTCATTTCTTGAGTGAGGACTCTGAGGATCTTGCCCCCTCTTGCTGGCAGTGCCTGCCCTACCCTGAATCTGTTCCAGAGGTGGGACCCTACATGTCATGTCGCTTCGCTCTCTCTTCCAGGGGAGGAGAGTGGCTGTTCAATGCACACATGCTTCTACCGCCATGAGCTGGGATCTCAAGGGTAATAAACTATATACGGTGGTGGAAATTATGAGGACCCCATCATTTATAACTTCAATTTGTATCGGTGTTCTTTTGTAGCTTTTTCAGTCACCTTTTGGTTCTGCCGTTTCCTTCCCACCCCTCCAAAAAAATCTGTTGGCTGGGCCCCATAACTGCTTTTTGATTCTAAGTCAAAACCATTCTTAAAGGTACCTTTATAGCAACTCAGAAATTTTACATTATTAATAAATAATAATCACAGCTAATCTTTATTGAGCACTTACTACTGTGCCTCAGGCATTGGGGTAAGCACTTTACATGCATTACCTTATTGAAGATTTAGAAATGATTAGGACCGCCCTCATTTACACTATGCAACAGGCTCAGAGAAGGCCTACTGATGTTGTGGAAGCAAGACTGGAACTGTGATTTAGGTGGATAAGAAGCCTGTGCTTTGCTGATTGGGTATTTGATGATATTAAGGAATTAGTGATAATGATAACATACAATAATGGCATTATGATTATATATATGAGTCCTTATATATTAAAAGAGGGATAATGAAATATCTACAGTTAAATTTCCATGAAATTTCCTTTAAAATCATCCAGGTAAGAGAAATGAGTAAGAGAGAGAGACAGTGTGTGTGTGTTTGTGGAAGGTGGGGAAGCAGTTGGAGATACAGTAAGGTATACTGATGAAAAAAAACACTAGCCATGAGTTGATCCTTGTTGAAACTGGGTGGGTAATGGATTTTTTCACTTTTATATATATTTCCATTTTCTTTAATATAAAATTATACACATACTGTACACTATATTATATATATTTTTTTACTTTATTTTACTTTACAATACTGTATTGGTTTTGCCATACATCAACATGAATCTCCTATGGGTGTACACGAGTTCCCCATCCTGAACACCCCACCCCCCACCTCTCCCCCATACCATCTCTCTGGGTCATCCCAGTGCACCAGCCCCAAGCATCCTGTAAGTTGCATTGAACCTAGACTGGCGATTCATTTCTTACATGATATTATACATGTTTCAATGCCATTCTTCCAAATCATCCCACCCTCACCCTCTTCCACATAGTCCGAAAGTCTGTTTTATACATCTGTGTCTCTTTTGCTTTCTCGCATACAGGGTTATCGTTACCATCTTTCCATACATATGTGTTAGTATACTGTATTCGTGTTTTTCTTTCTGGCTTACTTCACTCTGTATAATCAGCTCCAGTTTCATCCACCTCATTAGAACTGATTCAAATGTACTCTTTTTAATGGCTGAGTAATACTCCATTGTGTATATGTACCACAGCTTTCTTATCCATTCATCTGCTGATGGACATCTAGGTTGCTTCCATGTCCTGGCTATTATAAACAGTGCTGCGATGAACATTGGGGTACACGTGTCTCTTTTAATTCTGGCTTCCTCGATGTGTATGCCCAGCAGTGGGATTGCTGGGTCATATGGCAGTTCTATTTCCAGTTTTTTAAGGGATCTCCACACTGTTCTCCATAGTGGCTATACTAGCTTGTATTCCCACCAGCAGTGTAAGAGGGTTCCCTTTTCTCCACACCCTCTCCAGCATTTATTGCTTGTAGACTTTTGGATCACAGCCATTCTGACTGGTGTGAAATGGTACCTCATTGTGGTCTTGATTTGCATTTCTCTGATAATGAGTGTACACTATATTCTAGAACCTCCTGACTTGAGCAAGATCTTCCCTATCCCTAACTTCTCAGCTCCTACCATCAAACTTTCTTCATTTGCTACCCATGCAGTAACCACCCTCCCCTTGGAGTTACTAAACCCTGTTTGTCTTCAAGTTTCCAGTCATTTTACTCAAGGTCCTCGGTGTGTGGGACATAAGGGCAGGCTAGGAGGGCCAGATGCTGAGGTAAGAGGAGGGCATCATAAGGACTCTATTTCTCCATTCTTTTTATGCAACAAAAAACTAAATTCATCTTTTCACTATTGCTGCTGCTGCTAAGTCGCTTCAGTTGTGTCCAATTCTGTGCGATCCCATAGATGGCAGCCCCCTGGGCTCCTCTGTCCCTGGGATTCTCCAGGCAAGAATACTGGAGTGGGTTGCCGTTTCCCTCTCCAATGCATACATGTGTGTTAAGTCGCTTCCATCATGTCCAACTCTGTGCGACCCCACGGACAGCAGCCCACCAGGTTCCTCTGTCCACGGGATACTCCCGGCAAGAGTACTGGAGTGGGTTGCCACTTCCCTCTCCGTTTTTTCAGTGACCACCTGACAAAGTAGTATTTGATTGAAGCCTTAAATAACTATGTGGTAGGTAACATTATTATTCCTGTTTTACAGATGAGGAAACTGGATGAAGTAGCTCAAGTAAACCCTGAAGTCCTTCCTAAGAACAGGCACTGCCCAAGGGCATCTGTGGTATAGTAAGAAACAGATTTGGTATTTGTCCCCATTCCAGGCACAAAACTCCTAAAACTCTTTTAGGCATTTCCTAGTCAAGGCTATGGTTTTTCCAGTGGTCATGTGTGGATGTGAGAGTTGGACTATAAAGAAAGCTGAGCACCGAAGAATTGATGCTTTTGAACTGTGGTGTTGGAGAAGACTCTTGAGAGTCCCTTGGACTGCAAGGAGATCCAACTAGTCCATCCTAAAGGAGGTAAGTCCTAGGTGTTCACTGGAAGGACTGATGTTGAAGCTGAAACTCCAATACTTTGGCCACCTCATGCGAAGAGTTGATTCATTGGAAAAGACTCTGATACTGGGAAAGATTGAGGGCAGGAGGAGAAGGGGACAACAGAGGAAGAGATGGTTGGATGGCATCACCGACTCAATGGACATGGGTTTGGGTGGACTCTGGGAGTTGGTGATGGACAGGGAGGCCTGACGTGCTGCGATTCATGGGGTCACAAGGAGTCAGACACAACTGAGTGACTGAATTGAAGTGATAGGAGTGTCTTTTGTTATTCATGAGGAGCTCCTTTTGAGCACACCCAAGTTTATGCTGAGAGAACTTAGGGGAGGGCCCCCTAGATAACCACAGGATGGGGCTGGTCCCCAGGAAGTGATAAGGAGGGTGGAAATTTGTAACTGTGCCCACTGCTCTCTGGGAAAGGGTGGCTAAGGATTAAGCTCTATAAAAACTCTTGAATAGGAAGAGTTGATAATCTTCCCAGTGGGTGAACACATCTGTAGGCCAGGAGGGGTGGTACACCCTAGTTTCATGGAAGAAGTGTCTGTGCTTGGGACCCTTCTGGACTCCATCCTCTATACCTCTTCATCTGGCTGTTCATCTGCTTTCTTTAAAATATACTTCCTAAAAAAACAGATTGGTAGTGTTTCATTGCTAAGTTGTGTCCAACTATTTGCAACCCCATGGACTGTAGCCGAGCAAGCTTCTCTGTCCATGGGATTCTCCAGGCAACAATACTGGAGTGGGTTGCTATGCCCTCCTGCAGGGATCTTCCCGACTCAGGGACTGAACCCATGTCTCTTGCAATGCAGGCAGATTCTTTACCACTTAGCTACCAGGAAGCCCCAAATAACTGGTAAACGAAAGCAATGATTCTCTGAGTTCAGAGAGCAGCACCTGCAAGTTAATGGAACCTGAGGAGGGAGTTCATGGAACCTCTAATTTCTGGCATATCACTCAGAAAGAAGCATAGGTAACAACCTGTACTTGTAACAGGTACCTGAAGTGGGGGCAGTCTTATATGACTCAGTCCTTAACCATTGGGATCTGATGCTATCTGCCAAGAGTGTCACACAGAATTAAACTGTAGGTCATCCAGCTGATGCTACAAAACTGTTTGGTGTGGGGAGCCCCCCACCACACACAGAACATCCCATTCAGCATTTATGCAACAGGAGAGGTGGAAAGGGCACTAGTCTGGGAGCCACAGACCTGAATGGTGATCCTAGAGCTGCTACTCACTGGCTGTGTGGCCTTAGGCAGGTCATTCACCCTTTCTGGTCTTTATTACTGGTAAAATGACACAGGTGGATGACATGAAACTCTCAGGTCCACCAAACCTCTAAAGTTCTAGGATCTGGTTACTTTTTTAATTCAAGTTTTTGAACTTGACCTTTACTCCTCTCGGTTCCACTAATGTTATCTTTCAGGACTTTTTCGAATATTGAAACTGGTACCCAATATAATATAGCTTTCCTTCTGAGCTTTGGGACACAAGCAAATCTGACACTTCGGTCAGTCATCTGTGCCTTAATGTAAATTAGTTCAACAAACCACTAGCCAGCTAACTGTATTACCCATTACCATAGGTAATGATTCAAAAATAAAAATCAAAATAGCTCTTCAACCTGATTTGGGGTACCTCACCTGTTTATGCCCTGTGCTCAGTTGTGTCCATTTCTTTGTGAGCCCATAAACTGTAGTTCACCAGGCTTCTCTGTCAAGGGGATTTCCGAGGCAGAAATACTGGAGCCAGGTGGCATTTCCTACTCCTGACTGAACCCAGGTCTCTTGTGTCTCCTGCATTAGCAGAGGGATTCTTTACCACTAGCACCACTTTATGCTAGTGGTAAAGAATTTCAAATTCACCTGCAGTGGATTTCAGGTTCTAATATTAACTTTTTTTTAAGTGAAGTCTAACTTACATATGGGGACTTCCCTGGTGGCTCAGATAGTAAAGAATCTACCTGCCAATGCAGGAGACTTGGGTTTGATCCCTGGGTTGAGAAGATACCCTGGAGGAGGGCAAGACAACCCACTGCAGTATTCTTGCATGGGAAATCCCATGGACAGAGGAGCCTGGAGGGTTATACTCCATGGGGTCACAAAGAATTGGACAGGACTGAGCAGCTAACACTTTCACTTTCAACTTACATAAAGTGCAAAATATCGTAACTCTTGTCAAGCCCTACAGTGTAGGCCTCATTTATATTAGTTGAATGACTGACTAGGAAGACTTCCATCTTTATCAGGTACTGTTCCAACCATACCTGTTCAAAGACGGGTGTCCTTAAAGGAAAGAACAGATGCAGAACAAGAATTTAGCAGTACTGAGCTGCCTTTTCCCCTTTCTACACTAGATACTGGTTGTTTTGCTTTCTCTCAGCCTTGCTTCCCAGGCCTTTCCAACTGTCATGCACACAGCAATCCAAAGAGATCTTGTTAGAATGCAGAGTTTCATTTGGTAAGTCTGGGATAAGGCCCAAGGCTATGAATTTCTAACGAGTTCCCAAGGGAGGCCAATTCTGCTGGCCTGTGGAACACATTTTGAGCTGCAAGGATTCAGGGCATAGTGAGGAAGGTGCAGTGGTGGAGTGGAGAGAGAGTGGGCTTTGTAAACAGAAACTTGGGTTCTACCTTGCAACTTTTTCCACTCACTAGCTCAGTGCCTTTGGGTAGACTGCTTCACCTCTTTGCATCTCAGCTTACTCCTTATAAAAATGAGATGAGTTTCATCTCAGGGCAGCTGTGAGGATTAAATGAGATGAGGGAGGTAATAAATCTAGCACTGTTCTGGGCATATACCTCTTGTGCTTCTGCTCAGTCGTGACCGACTCTTTGCGACCCCATGGACTGTAGCCCGCCAGGCTCCTCTGTCCATGGGGTTTCCCAGTCAAGAATACTGGAGTGGGCTGCCATTTCCTCCTCCAGAGGACCTTCCCAACCCAGGGATCAAACTTGCGCCTTTTATGTCTCCTGCATTGCTGGGCAGATTCTTTACCACTAGCGCCATTCCCTACCTTTGCTGTTATGAATCCTAAAGATTCAGATTTGCCAATGCCACACTTGATGTGTATAATATTCTAACCTTCTGCTGTGCATTACATGTTTGTGTGCCCACCCCACCAAATTTACATGAAGCCCTAAACCCCAATGTGATGGTATCTGGAGGTAGGGCCTTTGGGAGGTAGCTAGTTTTAGATAAGGTCATAAGGGTGGAGTCCTCCAGATAGGATTAGTGTCCTTATAAGAAGAAACACTAGAGAGCAAGAGGGCTCTGTCTTGAACTTGTGAGGACTCAGCAAGGCGGCCATCCACAAGCTAAGAGAGCCCTCACCAGAACCTGACCTTGCTAGGCTAACATTGTGAGCTCAGATGTCACGCCTCCAGATTGGTGAGAAATTTCTGTTGTTGAAGTCAGTCTATAGTTTTGTTATGGCAGTTGAAGCTGACTAATAACACCTCCTCTAAGCATACCAGCTATCCAGTAAACATTTATTGAGCTCCTACTGTATGCCAGCCCTGAAGCCTTTCAATTCCCTCTAGTTCCCTCACAGCAATGCAACATCACTGTACTTTAAAAGAAACTCTAGAGAACAAGATGGCGGAGGAGTAGGTGGACGTGGAGTACATCTCTCTCCATGGATACATCAGGAATACACCTTCAGACACAGAAGTGCATGCAGAACACCAGCTGAGAGTGGACAGAAGCACCTGACCAGTGGAAAAGAATATAGAGAATCACACAAAACTCGGTAGGATGAAGGAACTAGGGGGAGAAACACGAGTGTTAGTAGAACTGGACCTGCCCTTTGCGGGTGGCGGAACTGAAGCAGGGGTCTGATCCCCACAGCAGAGCAACTGTCTGAGTCAGAAGAGAAACATTTAAGGCTGAGAGTGAAACAGCTGATCTGTGGCAGCCTAAACGGAATAAAAATCAGACAGTCCTTGCCCACAGCCATACATACCCTGGGCAGGAATGCTGGTCTCCTGGAAGGGGCAGCGGCTGGGAGCAATCCCAGGGCAAGGGCTGCTGTTGAATGCAGAGAGACGGGTGGAGGGGATGTGAGGGAGGAGACAGTGGTGAGAAATGCTAGTAGAGGAAAGCCAGGCAGCCATGGCAGCATGGTGATACCACTGAGTCACGCACAGGGGGTGGAGCCATCACCATAGTCTCTCTCTCCCCACATGCCAGCATCAGTGCTGAACAACACAGAAGCTGGCCCATCAAACACCTGAGGCACTGAACAGTAGGCCCCCACCCAGGGTGCTCCTTTAGGTGCCTCAGGTGCCAATCTACAAAGTAGGACCACAGTTAGGGAGGACCCTAGCTGAACAACAGAGAAGGACCACAGGTAAGGGATCCCTCTAAGTGCACGAATGGGTGGAGCTACAGAGAAAGACTGGCCAAAGATGACTTCTAATCACCAGCTAGAAGAGGCTCAATAAAAGACTGATAGGGCCGTAACTCCTGTGGTGGAGGCAGTCTATGTCCCTGCACACTTGGTGCCACCAGGGTTCCCGCAAGCCAAGCAGCTGCACCACCTTCACGCTCAACTCTCACTGGGGCAGAGCTGCCACAGGCAGAAAAAAAAGCCTTGCATTTATGGATGCAAGGTCACTTCAATCATGTCCGACTCTTTTCAACCCTGTAGACTGTTGCCTGCCAGACTTCTCTGTCAGAGAGGGGCTTCTCCAGGCAAGAATACTGGAGCATACTGGCCAAGACTGGTTGCCATACACTTCTAAAGCACTATATTTCCTACTCCCCCAGCCTCCAACCCCCCTGAGTACCTGGTGCTGCCAGAACCCCAGTGACCCAAGCAGCTGCACCACCTCCACACCTGGCCTTCAAAGGGGTAAACCCAACCCCTCCAGGGTAGCCTCAGGAGCAAACTCCAGTGGATGACCCACATATAGAGGTGGAAATAAAACCACAACTGAAAGCCAGGGGCAGGGTGGCAAAAGAAGAAGATCCAAAACCTTCTGACCAGCTGTACAAGCTGCAGATTAAATCCACATGATCAACTAAGCAGACTCTGTGTCTATGGAATATATAAAAGGCCATAGAAAGTGCCCACAAAAGAAAATGCACTAGCTCTGATAGCTGTGGACATTGGAAGCAAGAACACATGGGAGTAGGACCAGACTGGAAACTGAGCAGCCCCCACAGCAGGTCCAGAGATCAGTAGACTATTGGAGGGCATCCTAGGGAGGTAAGGTAAGGACTCTGACAGCAGTGACTCAAGAAAAATATTTATTATTCTTATTTTTTGACTTGTTCCGTAGATTCTTTTGGATTTCTTTCTTTTTTTTTTTTTCCTTTCTTCCCCCTCCGTTGTAGTTGTCAATTTTATTGGCACTAAGAAATCCAATTAAGCTTTTGATCTTTTTTTTTCTTCCTCACTCACATTTTCAATAGTCATCATAAACCTCTGCCTCTACATTGGGCTTTTGAAGTTCTATGGAATTTTCCCTTTTTCCCCCTTTGTTCTTTCTTCTTCCTTTTTTCTCTTTTCTCATCTTATAGTTTTAATTTTTTAAACCTCTTATACTTTTTCTATATTTATTCCTTTGTTTGCCTTTCCTACTGTTATTTTCCCCTTAAAGTTAATCTTTAATGTATATAAATCTTCATCTACCTCTTTCTAACTTTGCGTATCTATTCTTTCTTTCCTTTCCTCACAACATATTTGTTAGTTTTGTTTTCATTGCTTTATTCCCACTTGGAACCTTGCTTTACTTTTCTTTTCCAGTTTCTGCTAAAATTAGTTTTGTTCTCAACTTGTAAATATAATTTTTGATTTCCTTTGTTCATGGATGAATCTACTGTACTTTATTTTTGTTGGACTGTTTTGGCTTCGCTCATGGATGTATATGTATATGTGTATATTCCATTACTTTAATTATTATTTGCCTGATTTTATAACTGCCATTTGTCCGGGGTTCATCTTTGGTTTCTCGTTTTTGGATATTTGTTTTCCTCTCCCTTAATGCCATTACAAACCACTTGTGGAATCGTCATTCCTGACCAGAGAGCAAGCCCGGAGCCTTTGGAATGGGAGGACTGACTCCAAGACCCTAGACTACCAGAGAACTAACCTTGGGGAGTATCAAATAGTGAGAACTCACACAAAGGAGACCACTTGAATACCAGACCCAGCATCACCCAACCACCAGTAGCACCCTGGGCAGGACGCCTCATCTAAACAACAAACAAAACAAAAACACACACCAAGTCATCAGCAGACAGGATTACCACCTCACTCAGCCTTGCCCATCAGAGGAAAAACGAACAAACAAACAAATAAACTCAGCACAAATCTTACTCTATACGAAGCTCACACAAAACACTAGACCAACCTGAGGAGGGCAGAAACCAAAAGGAAGAAAGAATTCAACTTTGAAGCCTTGGAAAAGGAGACCTTAAACACAATACGTTAAAAAAAAAAATAATGAAAAGGCAGAGAAATACTACACAAATGAAGGAACAACCTAGAAACACTGAAGTCCAAATAAATGAAGAGGAAATAGGCAAACTAACTGAAAAAATAATTCAGAATAATGATAGTAAAGATGACCAAAAACCTTGAAAACAAAATGGAGAAAATGCAAGAATCAATTAACAAAGACCTAGAAGAATTAAAGAACAAACATACAGAGACAAACAACACAATTACTGAACTTAAAAATACTCTAGAAGGAATCAATAACAGAATATCTGAAGCAGAAGAACAAATCAGTGAGCTGGAAGATAAAATGGTGCAAATAACTTCTGAAGAGCAGAATAAAGTAAAAAGAAGGAAAAGAACTGAGGACAGTATCAGAGACCTTTGGGACAACATCAAATGCACCAACATTTGAATTAGAGGGGTCCCCGAAGAAGAAGAGAAAAAGAAAAGGTATGAGAAAATTTTTGAAGAGATTATAGTTGAAAATTTCCCCAACATGGAAAAGGAAATAGTCAATCAAGTTCAAGAGGCACAAAGAGTCCCATACAGGATAAAACCAAGGAGAAACTCACCAAGACACGTACTAATCAAACTAACAAAGACTAAACACAAAGAAAGAATATTAAAAGCATCAAGGGAGAAGCAACAAGTAACATACAAGGGAAATCCCATTCACTCAACAGCTGATCTTTCAGCAGAAACTCTACAGCCCAGAAGAGAACAGCAGGATATATTTAAAGTAATGAAAGGGAAATATCTACAACTAAGATTACTGTATCCAGCAAGGACCTCATTCAAAATTGACAGAGAAATAAAAAGCTTTTCAGACAAGCAAAAGTTAAGAGAATTCAGTACCACCAAACCAGCTTTACAACAAATGTTAAAGGGACTTTTCTAATCAAGAAATACAACAGAAGAAAAAGATCTACAAAATCAACCCCAAACAATTAGAAAATGGTAATAGGAACATATATATCAATAATTATTTTAAATGTAAGTGGGTTAAATGTTCCAACCAAAAAACAGACTGGCTGAATGGATACAAAATCAAGACCCATATATATGCTGTCTACAAGAAACCCACTTAAGACCTAAAGACACATATGGACTGAAAGTGAGAGGATGGAAAAATACATTCTATGCAAATGAGAAGTAAAAGAAAGCTGGACTAGCACTCCTCATATCAGACAAAATAGACCTTACAATAAAGAAGATTACAAGGGATAAGGAAGGACACTACATAATGATCAAGGGATCAATCAAGAGGAAGACAAAACAATTGTAAATATCTATGCACCCAACATAGGAGCACCTCAATACATAAGACAAACACTAACAGACATAAAAGGAGAGTTTGACAGTAACACAATAATAGTAGGAGACTTTAACACCCCACTCATAGCAAAGGACAGATCATCAAAACAAAATTAATAAGGAAACACAAGTCTTAAGTGATACATTAGATGAGATGGATCTCACTGATATCTTCAGGACATTCCATCCAAATGCAGAAGAATACACCTTCTTCTTAAGTGCACATGGAACATTCTCCAGGATACAGCGCATCTTGGGTCACAAATCAAACCTCAGTAAATTTAAGAAAATTGAAATCATATCAAGCATCTTCTCTAACCACAATGCTATGAGACTAGATATCAATTATAAGAAAAAAAAAACTGTAAGAAACACAAACACATGGAGATTAAACAACACATTTCTAAATAACCAACAGGTTACTAAAGAAATGAAAAGGGAAACCAAAAATTTTCTAGAAACAAATAACAATGGAAACTCAACAAGTCAACTATGGGATGCAGCAAAAGCAATTCTAAGAGGGAAGTTTATAGCAATCCAATCCTACCTCAAGAAACAAGAAAAACACAGAATAGACAACCTAACTTTACACCTAAAGTAACTGGAAAAAGAAGAACAAAAAACCCCAAAATTAGTAGAAGGAAAGAAATCATAAAGATCCAAGCAGAAATAAATGAAAAAAAATGAAAGAATAGTAAAGATTAATAAAACTAAAAGCTGGTTCTTTGAGAAGATAAACAAAATGGACAAGCCTTTAGCCAGACTCATCAAGAAAAAAGAGAAGAATCAAATCAACAAAATTAGAAATGAGAACGGAGAGGTTACAACAGACAATGCAGAAACACAAGGATTATAAGAGATTAGAGACTATTATGAATAACTATATGGCAATAAAATGGATAAACTGGGAGAATGGACAGATTCTTCAAAAAGTTCAATCTTCCAAGACTGAACCAGGAAGAAAAAGAAATTATGAACAACCCAATTACAAGCACTGAAATTGAATCTGTGATTAAAAAAAAAAAATCTCCCCCAAAACAAAAGCTCAGCACCAGATGACTTCACAGGAAAATTCTATCAAACATTTAGAGGAGAGCTAATGCCTATCCTTCTAAACCTCTTTCAAAAAACTGCAGAGGAAGGAACACTTCCAAACTCATTCTATGAGGCCACTATCACCCTGATACCAAAACCAGACAAAGATGACACACAAAAAGAAAAGTACAGGCCAATATCACTGATGAACATAGATATAAAAATCCTCAACAAAATTTTAGCAAACAGAATTCAGCTACACATCAAAAAGCTTATACACCATGATCAAGCTGGGTTTATTCCAGGTCTGCAAGGATTCTTCAATATATGCAAATCAATCAAAGTGATACACCATATTAACAAATTGAAAGATAAAAATCATATGATCATCTCAATAGATGCAGAAAACCTTTAACAAAATTCAGCATCCATTTATGATTAAAACTCTTCAAAAAATGGGCATAGAAGGAATCTACTTCAACATAGTAAAGGGTATATATGATAAGCCTACAGCAAACACTCTCAATGGTGAAAAACTGAAAGCATTCCCACTAAGATCAGGAACAAGAAAAGAGTATCCACTTTTGCCATTATTATTCAACATAGTTCTGGAAGTCCTAGCTAAAGCAATCAGACAAGGAAAAAGAAATAAAAGGAATCCAGATCAAAAAAGAAGTAAAACTCTCACTGTTTGCAGATGACATGATACGATACCTAGAAAACCCTAAAAATAGTATCAGAAAATTACTAGAGCTAACCAGTGAATTTAGCAAAGTTGTAGGATACAAAATCAACATCCAGAAATCACTTGCATTTCTATATACAATGAAAATGAAATTAAGGCATCAATCCCATTCACCAGTGCAACAAAAAGAATTAAATATCTAGGAATAAACTTATCTAAGGAGACAAAAGGACTATACACAGAAAATTATAAGACACTAATGGAAGAAATCAAAGACAACATAAACAGATGGAGAGATATTCCATGTTCTTGCATAGGAAGAATCAATATTGTGAAAATGGCTATACTACAAAATGCAATCTACATATTCAATGCAATCCCTATCAAATTACCAATGGCATTTTTCACAGAACTAGAACAAAAATTTTCACAATTCATATGGCAAAACAAAAGACCCCAAATAGCCAAAGCAGTCCTGAGAAAGAAGAATGGAGCTGCAGGAATCAACCTTCCTGACTTCAGATTATACTACAAAGCTACAGTCATCAACACAGTATGGTACTGGCACAAAAATAGAAATATAGACCCATGGAACAAGATAGAAAGCCCAGAAAAAAACCATGCACCTATGGGTACCTTATTTTTGACAAAGTAGGCAAGAATATACAATGGGGCAAAGATAGCCTCTTCAGTCACTGGAGCTGGGAAAACTGGACAGCTACATGTAAAAGAATGAATCAGAACACTTCCTAACACCATACACAAAGATAAACTCGAATAGGATTAAAGACCTATATGTAAGACCAGAAACTATAAAACTCTTAAAGGAAAACATAGGCAGAACACTCAATGACATAAATCAAAGCAAGATCATCTATGATCCACCTCCTAGAGTAATGTAAATAAAAACAAAAGTAAACAAGTGGGACCTGCTTAAACGTAAAAGCTTTTGCACAGCAAAGGAAACTATAAGCAAGGTGAAAAGACAATCTTCAGAATGGGAGAAAATAATAGCAAATGAAACAAATGACAAAGGATTAATTTCTAAAATATATATTCTAAAATATATTATATATCTATATATATACCTACATCTATATTTCTAAAATATACAAGCAGCTCAATGCCAGAAAAACAAACAGCCCAATTAAAAAGTGGGAAAAAGACCTAAACAGACATTTCTCCAAAGAAGACACACAGATGGCTAACAAACAAATGAAAAGATCCTCAACATCATTCCTTATTAGAGAAATGCAAATCAAAACTGCAATGAGATATCACCTCATACTGGTCAGAATGGCCCTCATCAAAAATGTCTACAAACAATAAATGCTGGAGAGGGTGTGGAGAAAAGGGAACACTCTTGCACTGTTGGTGAGAACGTAAATTGATACAGCCACTATGGAACACGGTATAGAGATTCCTTAAAAAACTAGGAATAAAACCACCATATAACCCAGCAATCCCACTCCTAGGTATATACCCTGAGGAAACCAGGATTGAAAAGGACATGTGTATCCCATTGTTCACTGCAGCACTACTTACAATAGCCAGAACATGGAAGCAACCCAGATGTCCATCAACAGATGAATGGATAAAGAAGTTGTGGTACATATACACAATGGACTATTACTCAGCCATAAAAAGGAAAGCATTTGCGTCAGTTCTAATGAGGTGGATGAACGTAGAACCTATTATACAGAGTGAAGTGAGTCAGAAAGAGAAAGATAAATACCGTATTCTAACGCATATATCCGGAATCTAGAAAAACGGCACTCAAGAATTTATTTACAGGGCAACAATGGAGAAACAGACATAGAGAATAGACTTATGGACATGGGGAGAGGGGAGGAGAGGGTAACACATATGGAAAGAGTAACATGGAAACTTCCATTACCATATGTAAAACAGATAGTCAACAGGAATTTGCTGAATGGCTCAGGAAAGTCAAACAGGGGCTCTGTATCAACCTAGAGGGATGGGATAGGGAGGGAGATTCAAAAGGGAGGGGATATATGTATACCTGACTCATGGCTGACTCATGTTGAGGTTTGACAGAAAACAGCAAAATTCCTTAAAGCAATTATTCTTCAGTAAAAAAATAATTTAAAAAAGAAACTATAAGCTTTCACTTTTCTTTTAAATATGCTTAAGATTCCTTTCTTTAATTTGCGTGTAGGTGATTTTAAACCCTGAAGCATTACAATGCCTTCCTTAGAAAGACATTTCCCACCATAAGCAATTCTAAACTGTGAATGACTAAGTACCTCAACATTAAAAAACTCTACTACCCTCGGTTCCCCAAGGACAGATATTTATTAAAATTTACTAAAGGAACTTCCTCAACTTGATAAGGGCATGTGCAAAAAACCTACAGCTAAAGTCATACTCAATGATGAAAGACTACATGCTTTTCCCCTAAGGTAAGAAATAAGACAAGGATATCCATTCTCGCCACTTCTATGTAACACTGTACTGGAAGTTGTAGCCAGGGCAATTGGCCATAAAAAAAAAAAAATACAAGGCACCCAGATTGGAAAGTAGAAGTTAACCTATCTCTGTTCATAAATAACACAACCTTATCTACAGAAAATCTTAAAAAATACACACACACACACACACATACACACACACAAGTTATTAGCAGTAATAAAAAAGTTCTGAAAGGTTATAAGATCGATACAGAAAAATGAACTGTAATGAGCAATCTGAAAATGAAATGAAAACAATTCCATTTGCAGAGCCATCAAAAAGAATAAAATACATAGGAATACATTTAACCCAAAAAAGTGCGAAATCTATATTCCAAAAAACTAACAAAATGTCACTGAAAAAAAATTAAAGAAGACCTAAATACATAGACAGATATCCTGTGTTCATAGACTGAAAGACTTAATATTGTTAAAACGACAATATTCCTGCCATTACTCTATAGTCAGTGTAACCCCAACAGCATCCCAGCTGGCTGTTTTGCAACAAATTACAAGATGATCCTGAAATTCATATGGAAATACAAGGGCCCCAGAATGGCCAAAATTATATTGAAAAAGAATAACAAATTTGAATGACACACTTCTCACTTTGAAAACTTTCTACAAATCTACAGTGATCATCAAGACAGTGTGGTGCCAGGATAAGAATAGACATATACATTAATGGAATAAAACTGATGGTCTAGAAATAAACCCTAGTTGATTGATTTTTGATAAGGGTTCCAAGACATTTCAACAGGGAAGAGTCTTTTCAACAAATAATGCTGGGACAACTGGATATCCACATGCAACAGAATGAATTTGGATCCCTTCTTCACATGATATATTAAAAGTCCTAAATGCAAGATCTAACACTATGAAACTCTTAAAGGATATTTCTAAGACCTCATGAACTTGATTACATACTAGTGTCTTAGACATAACACCAAAGGCACAAGCAGTCAAAGACAAATTAAAGAGAGTAAACTTCATCAGTGTTTAAAGATTTTGTATTTTAAAGGATGCTATCAATAAAATGCAAAGACAACCCAAAGGATGAGAGAAAATATTTCAAGTCATATACCAGATAAGGGTCTACTATCCCAACACACAAGAACTATCACAATTGAACAATAAAAAACAAATAACCCAATTTAAACATGGGAAAGGATTTGAAAAGCCATTTCCCCTCAGAACACATAAAAATGGCCAATAAGTACATGAAAGGGTGTTCAACATCATTAGTTATCAGGGAAATACAAATCAAAACCACAGGGAGATACCATTTTACACCTTCCCAAATGGTTATAATGGGGGAAAATCAGGTAATAAAAATTGTTGGCAAGGAGGCAGCAAAATCAGAACCCTCAATATATTGCTAGCAGGAATAAAAAAACAGGGAAGCCATTCTGGAAAGCAATCTGGCAGTTCCTCAAAAGGTTATTTAAACATGGAGTTACCATATGACCCAGAAATTTCACTTCTAGGTATACACCCCAAAGCAGTCAAGATTGTACCCCACCAGGCTCCTCTGTCCATGGAATTCTCCAGGCAAGAATACTGGAGTGGGTAGCCATTTCCTTCTTCAGGGGATCTTCCCAACCCATGAACAGAACCCAAGTCTCCTGCATTGCAGCCAGATTCTTTACCGTCTGAGCCAACAGGGAAGTTTAGTCAAGCAGATATCTTTACAGGACCATTCACAGTATCACTATTCACAACAGCCTAAAGGTGGAAACAACCCAAATGTCCATCAATGTGTGAACGAATAAACAAAATATAAGATAACCAACAAAGACCTGCAATACAGCACAGGGAACTATACTCAGTATTTTGTAATGCCCTCTATAAGGGAAGGCAATCTGACACACTGGTCACTGTGCTGTACACTTGAAGCTGGCCAACATTGTAGATACAGTATACTTCCATTTTTCAAAATGTGGTATACTCTACAAAGGACTATTATTATTCAGTCATAAAAAGGACTGAAGTATTGATACACGCAACAACCTGCATGAACTTGAAAACTATGCTCAGTGAAATCAGTCAGTCAGAAAAATGATATGATTCTATTTACATGAGATCTAGAAAAAGCAAATCCATAGGGACAGAAAGGAGAGGAGTGGTCGCCAGGGTCTGTGGAGGGGAGGAGTAGAGAGACATCACTAATGCTTTTGGTGGGGGTGGGGGAGAATTACGAAAATATTCTAAGATTAAATAGTGGCAATGGTTGTACAACTCTGTAATACACTGAATTAGACATTGAATTATACACTTCAAATGGATATACTTGTATTAATAGATTTTATCTCAATAAACACTCCCCCCTCAAAAAAGTGACAACAGGGAGAGAGAAAGAGGCAAGGACTCATTGCCTCTTTGTGGCGTGCTTTTAAATGTTCAAAGCTCTTTGCTAATTCTTCTGTTATCTTTTGTTATCTGCTACCTTTTCTTCAAAAAGCTATCTGTGAGGTAGACAGAGCAGATATCACTAAGCCCATTTGACAAATGGGGAAACTGATGCTTGATGGGAAGGAAGCAAACTCAGTCAAAGTCCCAAGGTCAGCGGCAGCAGACCAGGCAGGGCCCTAAGCAGTGCTGCCAGCACACTGGAATTGCCTGGGGTGCTTTTGGAAAATGCTTACATTTTGAAATTGGCTCTGCTGCTTCTAGGGTGCAGTCAGAGCTGAGAACCACTGATCCACACAGATTGGGGAAACGGAACTCACCCACTAGATAAGGCTTTGACTGCACAAAGAAACACTGCTGACCACTCGAGACTGTACTGCTTACAACTTGCTCAATAAATCTTGCCTGCTTGATCTAAAAAAAAAACAAAAAAGAAACATGGCTTGGGGGAGTGGCTCGAGGTCAAGGGAGAAATATTGGTTGGAAGAGTCAGAGGCTGTGCCTTCTAATCGCCATTTTTGGAAAACAGAACTAGTGCAAAGAACTATTAAACTGGAGGCAAAGAGGCTGCTGCCTGTCATCCTCACTCATGGCTGCCACTCTCCGCGAGAGCGGGGAGCTTGGGTGTTACTGAAAAACCCAGGGGTCTCGACATTTCATTCAAATGGGAAGAAACACCAGGAGTGGGCCTAATTCACCTGTCAGGAGGGAAGAGAGAGAGATGGCCAGTTCCCTAATCCAACAGTCTGTGTGGGAAACACACACACACACTGCTAGTCAATGTGGAAAAGAAATCCTGCCAGGGAATTTTAATCTCACTCCACAAAGCTAATTCAGAAACAAAGCCCTCTTCACATCAACATCACCCAACCAGGGAGCTGGAGCCAAGGCCCTGAAGGCTAACATCAAATAATACAGGCCAACAGGAGCCCAGTTCGACCTCTATTTGGAGTAGTAGTAACAACAAGAGCATCCAACACTTATTAAACATTTACTGTGTGCCAGGCACTAGACTAAGTGCTTACCTTATATATCTCCATTCGTTCAAGCTCCCATCTACTGATAAGAAAACAAGGTCACCGAAGTGTGTAAGTTACCCACGATCACATGGATAAAGACAGACGAGCCAGCCATAAAAGCAAGGATCTGCCCACTCCAGAGTCAGCCACCTGACCACTACATTATACTAACTCTTAACAACCACACAGAGATGAGAAGACTTTGAGAATATGCTGCAAACAATATGAACATCTGTTAACTATTCAATGATCCTATTTCAGTTTTTTTCTGTATTTTCTTTATTTGCTATTATGAAGATATTACTTTTGTAAAGAAAACATTTACACAATTTCAAGGACAGAGGCACAAAAGCCTCATGCTTTTTGGTGTTTTTCTTTTTTTTTTAATATGTTGAAAAATAACCCCTTTTGCATTGATGGTACTTATTTTTTATTTCTACTTTCCCATATTTTACAAATTTTCATCACTAAATATGTCTTTTGCTGTCATCAGGAAAATAGCACTATTTTAAGTGGTTTAAAAATAATTCACTTGGGAAAAATATCTCTCATCCCTCTGGTATCACACCTAAGACATCATACTGGACGTGTGTGCAAAAGATCCCTGGAATTCCTCTGCAATAATCAGGTTGATGGACTAATTCACTCATTCTATCTGTGGATACCACCATGTGCTGGGTGCCCTGCATAGAGCAGATACCACAAAAGACACTATCCTTGCCCACAGACACTAGTTATGATGCAGGCCTGGGAGCCTGGCAAGAGGCTGAATATACACTTCAACCAAACTATGGAGTGCTAAGCAGCTATTGGAAAACAACTGAGCTATGTCCACACCTGAAGAGATTACAGATTCTACAATTAGGTTAAAGGAAAATACACTGGAGGAATGTTTGCAGTTCAATACCGATTGTTCAAGAAACCTACAACCAAACAAACCAACAACCCTAGAAATGTGAACATCTCCATCTGCACTTATGGGCAAAAGAAAAATGTGGAAACATATACAAACAATTAACACAACTTACCCCTGGGAAGACAGGATTGAAAGTTGATGAGGTTAAAAGATTGGCTTTCTCTTTATACTTGTCTGATTAAATGGTTTTTTCAAGGAGCATATCCTTGAAAAAAAAATCCTGAGAGTATAATCAGTCCTCCAAATCTCTAACGGATATTGTATAAAATTTACACAAAAACTTAACTTGTCTAAATACTTGAAAATAAAAGGACAGAGGTGGAAGGAAACCCTTGAGCTTTCATATCAGAAAGACAGACATTCTCAGGCCAGTTCTGTCAATTCTTGTGTATCCCTGAGCAAGTTATATAAACTTTCTAAGGTTTAATCTGTTAAATGGCAGTGCTAACCAGATGGCTCAGTGGTAAAGAATCTGCCTGCCAGTGCAGGAGACATGGGTTTGATCCTTGGGTCAGGAAGATCCCCTGAAAAAGGAAATGGCAATTCACTCCAGTATTCTTGCCTGGGAAACTCCATAGACAGAGGAGCCTGACGGGCTACCATCTATGGGGTCTCAAAGAATCAGACATGACTTAGCAACTAAATAACAACAACAAATGAAACCAAGGGCAGTTATCAGCTACATTTCTTAAACCATAACTTGCTTAATAAGTAACATCCTGTAACCTGCCTTCGCCAACCAAGCTCTCCTTAATTGTTCTTGCAAACTGTGTACCTTCCAAGCTACCTATAGCTTAGACAATGTATCACAAGACTCCTTTAGCCATCCCCTATAGATAACAGCTCTGATATTATAGTAATGGTTGCTTAAGTTGTTTTTTCAGGAACATGGAGCTAGTCTAGCCCATTTCAAAGTGGTCAAGACCATCAACCATTCAGCTGGGACTGAGAGTTATCTGATGGATTAACTTTTGATATCAGAGAGCCAAAAATTCCATCCTCAGATCATGTTAAGGTCACCATTTTCTGAACATGCATCTCAAGAAGTACGTAACTCAGCTACACTTGCACAGAACGCTGATTACTTCATCTTTTTCTTCCCTCCAGCCATCTTTTCCCAGACCTCAGACCACCCTGCTTCCTTGTATCATAAATATCCTAAGCCCCTCAACTTAGGGGAGGTGGATTTGAGATTGGTTTTCCTCGCTTGGCTGCCTTGTAAGGGCAAACCTCAGCATCTCAGCATTTGGCTTCCTGCACACTGGGCAATGGAACCTGGTACAGTAACACTAATACCCACCTTTCACAGGGTTTCTGTGAAGATCAAAGACTAATAATTAACAACTAACGCTGATGGAGGACTTCCCATCTGCCAGGTGCTGTGCTACATGCTTTACACATATTAACTGATTTAATCCTCAGAGCAGCTTTAGGAGGGAGGCACTATGATCACCTCCATACCATAGGTGAGAGCGTGGAAGCCCATTCAAGTTAAGTAACTTAGACAAGTTCCCTTTCTCCCTCCCTCTCATACACACACAGCACAGTCAGGGTATGAACCTGGAAAATCAGATCCCTGAGTTCATACTCTTAACAACTCTACTAGGGTGACATATTTGTATTTGGGAAAGATTTTGTGGTTGAAAAGCCCCATCTCCCTGTAAGAATTCTTACTGGTGGTGGAAAAGGTAAGAAGTACACATAAAATCAAAACACTCCAAGGGCTAAAAGACGTGACAGAATCAATGTCACAGGATGTCTTCTGGAGATTTGCAAGTAAGTGGCAAAGTCTATATAGGAGTCTAATTGGAGTTCATGACTCTCCATTCTGATCTTTAGACTCTCAAGGAGAGTCTACTATTTCTTACCTCCATACCTCTGGTCCCTTAGTTGAACTATCACTTTCCTCTGCAGTTTGTATGCACATTCTAATAGCCCTTCAAGGCTTGGTTCAGGCTTTACTTCTGCATGGAGCATTTCTGGACCACTTCATCCAATGACCTCTTCAGGACACAGTGCATTAGAGCTCAAAGTCTTTAGATTTAGTTTTAGTACTTACAAATCATGTATCTTGGAGAAGGCAATGGCACCCCACTCCAGTACTCTTGCCTGGAAAATCCCATGGACGGAGGAGCCTGGAAGGCTGCAGTCCACAGGGTCGCTGAAGGTCGAACATGAGTGAACGACTTCACTTTCACTTTTCACTTTCATGTATTGGAGAAGGAAATGGCAAACCACTCCAGTGTTCTTGCCTGGAGAATCCCAGGGACGGGAGAGCCTGGTGGGCTGCCATCTATGGGGTCGCACAGAGTCGGACATGACTGAAATGACTTAGCAAGCAATCATGTAACTCTGAGCAAGTCATTTAGCTTCTCCAAACCTCAGTTTCCTCACAGGTAAAATCAGGTTCTTGTGAGAATTAAATAAGAATATTCATAAATTACCTGGCACACATTCACATTAGATGCTCAATAAATGCTGATATTAATCTTCTTCCCATTTTTGTAGAACTTGGAACAATTACAATTTAGCTATTAAGCCTGTATTGCCTTGCAATTCTCCTTTCTCGTGATTTTGACTCTAACATTGCAATCACATCTAAGGCATTTGTGCCTTATCCTTCTAACTAAACAACAAGTTCCTTGAGGGCTGGGAATAAACTGGTTGCTTTTGCATCTCCTGAAGCATATAGCACAATATTTAACAAAAAATGTACTCAATAAAAATTTGGACTGACTGGTATGGCTGGGCTGGCATTCTGTAAGGCTTTCAAAGATTAATCTCAAAATACAGGCAGTAATTAGACCTATTCTAGGCCAGTCCCTAGAATTTGCTGGAACCCCAGGCTTTCTCAACACCATCCATGTCCCCATACACTTTGCATTCATCTGATCAGAAACATACTGGCCTTTGTAGAAGGTTGAGCCACAATTTTGGCTGAATCAATTCTTCAGAAAGCTAAGGCCTCTTTTGAAAACAAGCTTTTTCTATTTTAAGTACTGTCAAAAAGCAAAGGGACAGTCTGTCCCTAGTTCAAGTCCAAAACCCAAACTATAACTTTTAAAATAGCTCAATTTGCCACTCACAGAAATAACTTTTCTAGGTCAATTAGCACGTTTCAATGTACCAATTAGCAAAGAGTAAGATTCTCAAGCCGATTTGCATCCGTGACAGCAAAGTGTTCCCAGCAGCACACATGGGTACAAGGTGTGCCGGCGGCAGTTACATCTCCAAAACATGACGGTGGACAGGGAGCAGCTGCCCCAGGAGTGGGAAGAATCATTATTAACCTCTTCCACTCAGTCTGAGAGGTAGGAACATTCAAGAGAAACATCTAACAGAGAACAGGAACTGGCTAAAAGGGGAGGGGTGGTAAAGGAGGAAAACAGGAACTAATGTAACAGATCAACATGGCTACACAATAGGGCAATTTTTGATAATGAGATAATAATATACTAGAGGCTTTGAGCCTTGATGAAGAAAGGAGCTTGATGAAAAGAATCATTATCATTCATCTCCTTATTGTTCTAGTAGAAGACAGATGGCTGCAAACATAAATAAATATAGGCCAGGCTAGGGCTTTGGTTGGAGAAGGGGCTGACACAGTGCAGTTTCTTTTCTCCCTTGCTCAGAATACTTCATATTCATAAGAAGTTGTCATGGACATTTGAGGGTAAAAGGCTCAGGGTTGGGAATGCAGCTTGGGTCCCATGCCTCATTCTGAGGACCAGATCAACAGCTCTGCAAGGTCTAAGAGCTATAACTGAAAAGCTAATATGTAACCAACTTCCATGGGCACCCTGCTTAGCTCCCACGTCTTGGCTTGCACTTTCCAGGAGGTGGTTTAGCCTGAAATGGATGACATTCTCTGCAAAGTCATGGGTACAGATAAGGAACCTCATTACCATCAAACTGAAAAACCACTGGCTATACAAGCAGCTACTAGGCAGTTCATCTATTCTCCATGCCATGGACTACTTACTGACAGCTGGGGCTGGGGACCTCAACAAGGAATCCATGGATGGGCTTCTGGGAGAAAGGGGCAGGAGGTGGTGGTCTGTGTCCCTCCTGAAATTGTACACAAACTTGTCTTTGTGCATATGGGAAGAGGCTCTACAGTGCTCATCAACTTATCAAAGATGCCTACGACCCAACTCTTCTACTTGGAGAGAATCTAAGCAGCATCTCCAGCGTCTTAATTCACTAGCATTCATATTCAAACTCACCCTAAATGTCAATCAAACAAAGGAAAAGGGCTCTGAAGTCTGAGTTAGGAGACCTGGGTTCTAGGCGCATCCACCTTGGCTTCTTAGGCAAGTCATTTATCCATCTAAGTCCCCCTCTGGGCTTCCCTGGTGGCTCAGATGGTAAAGAATCCATCTGCAATGCAGGAGTCCTGGGTTCGATCCCTGGGTTGGGAAGATCCCCTGGAGGAGGGCGTGGCAACAACCCTCTCTGGTATTCTTGCTTGGAGAATCCCCAGGGACAGAGGAGCCTGGCAGGCTACAGTCCATGGGGTTGCAAAGAGCCGGATATGACTGAGCGACTAAGCACAAGTTTCCCCTCTAGAAGATTAGCTCAGACAAGCTTTCAGCTCTCTGATAATCTAATAATAGTTCCATGATACATTTCCCTTCCTTCCCTCCAAGAAACAAAAGTGAAATTGCCCTTAAGGCACTTCATCTGAAGTCAAAAAGAGACCTACTCTGAAATCCTGGTGGTGAAGAGTACTTACTTGTAATATGGGCCATTGGAATAAATCTTCTTTTTTCTAAGGTGTCAGCTTCTAAGATGAAGAACCAGGAGGAAGTTGGAGCTGGACATTCTCTAGCTGGTCTGCAAGCCCCAGTGCCAATAAGGCACAGGGCAGAAGACCACATGGAAATTCACTGATGATCCACATCCTTCAGCTGACTGTGGAAATTTCCTCTAACTCCCTCACTGTCTTTATATGAGTGTATATACGTTTGTATTACTGGTATACACACCAATTAGCTCATTCTATTTTCCTTGTTTCCTCATTATAGCTAAGGAGGAAAAAGGGGATTAAAAAGCATCAAGGGCCAAGAAGGAAGAAAGGGCAAAAAATGTCCAGAATTGACTTCCTGCCTAATTAGATCATCAGGCTTAAAGAGTTGCCTACCTTCCTGTGCCTTATTTTGTCAATCTGAGCTCAAATAAGGGATTGCAAAGTAAAAAGTCCTGAAGGTCAGGGTAGCCTAGGAGGGGTCCCAGCCATTTAAAGTAACCAGACCAAAGCCAACTGTCAAGACATATGCAAATAGAGCCACCATCCTGAGCTTTTATTTTAGAAAAGGAATACAAGATTATTTACCAGCCCGACTGGAATTGCTAGTTAACACAGAGTTCATCAAAGAAATTTCTATGTTAAGAAAAGTTACTTGGACATTCTTGATAAGCTCGCTGACTAAAGCTTGACATTTATTTAGAAAGTACTGGGGGTCATAACGAATAGAATAACAAATCTGCCATTAGAGATGGGAAGAAGAGGAAAGAGGGAAAGGGAGGGAAGGAAGGAAGGACAAAGGAAGGATGGACGAAAGGAAAGAATTTCTACTGATGGACTCTCTGAACGTCAGTTTCCTCCTCTATAACAAGAGGCTATAATACTCAGCCTTCACACAACTTAATAGCTACCTCCCACAACTGTTATTTGAAGTGAATTCGCTCAGTCATGTCCGACTCTTTGCAACCCCATGGACTATAGCCTACCAGGCTCCTCTGTCCATGGAATTTTCCAGGCAAGAATACTGGAGTGGGTTGCCATTTCCTCCTCCAGGGGATCTTCCCAACCCAGGAATCGAACCCAGGTCTCCTGCATTGTAGGCAGACGCTTTTACCATCTGAGCCACCAGGGAAGTCTATTATTTGAAACAACCTTGTAAATTATGAAATGCCATCCAAAGAGGAAAGATAATCATTTTGAGATTTAAACTGTGATATTAATGTATGAGGCAAATTTAAGTCATGAAAACAGAAAGCAGTAGGAATTATTTCATGTGTGAGTTCTTGTCCTGAGTTTTCTCGGCCAGCCTGCTAATCCCTCTGCAACCCCACATATGGGAGTCTGAGGACAGGGCCCGGCCACTCAAGGCCTACACTCCCACTTCTCTCTGTACTGGTTTAGCACCCAGCCACCTGCCACAGTGGGGTTCTACTTGCTAGCCACTGGGGAGATGTGTGGGCCAGACTTCGCTGCTGGTTTGGGGGAACAGGGAAGAAATCTAGTTCTTGCCCAAAGGTGTCTCTGGCAAAGCAGGCTGACTTTGAGGCTCCCTAGTAGATTATTCTGGACCAATGTGGCTGAATCCACACTGGAGGCCCTTAGAACACCTGGAAGCCTTGGTTGAATGGGTGGAGCCTCCTTTCTGTTCACCAAACCCTTCCAAAAGCTTCTATAGGCTTTTCTGATCTGTTCTGCTTCTGGCCTAAACCCTTACTAAAGCCCCAGAGTTCCATACCATACTCTCACCCTCATCAAGCTCCATTACATCCAAACAGGGTTGCATCAAATCTCAACACTGAATGTGTAGGTATGTAAAAACTTACATGGAGGGGTCAAAGGTAGAAATTACCATGATTAATACAAATAATCTAAAAGGATATATTGCATAGTACAGAGAATATAGCCAATATTTCATAATAATTTTAAATGGAGCTTAACCTATAAAAACACTGAATCACTATGCTATACATCTAAAACTAATATAACATTCCCAATCACCTATACTTTAATAAAAAAAAAGATTAAAAAAATAAAAACTCACATGGGGACATGACCCAAGGATGAGGACAAGCACTGGATAACACAGGAGCGAGCAAATACCATTTTGTATGTTGCTGGTATATTTCTAGAAGGGGCCACTTACCAGCCGCGTATTCACCACAGGAAACAGCAGAGCAAGAAGAGCTCCATTCAACATGTGCATCTGTAGCCTGGAGAGGAAAAAAGATAAAGTGCAGGTCACACTCTGACTGTGATGCAGAGGCAGACAAAAAATGTGTCAGGTTATGCCATGCCAGATGGGAGAGCGTGTATACAAGAGGTTGTGTGAGTGAAACAGAGCACTGGAGTTGGCACACATGCGTAATAAATTAAAAGCAGCACATTTTGCATGAGCTGAAATGTTCTGAAGAGCACCAGCGCCACCTCAAAATCCCCCAAACACTTGGTGAACAGGCTTTGGTTACAACACTTCATTGCATAATTAGCTCTGCGCTCCCTAAACATTCGGTCCGTCCCAATCTCAGCTCCAACTGCTGTGGCTCAGGCAGCCTAACAAAGGGGCACTGTGGGAGCCAGGTGTTATTACACGACTGTGTTATTACAGTCGAGACCTATTTCTCAGAGCCAGGTTGCTTATTTACACAGCCAGATCCAATCCTCCTCCCCAAACAGAGACCTAGGCAGGAAAAGGGCAGCAAATACAACCCAGGAAGACAACTTCAGTGTTTTGCAAATAGGCTCCCTTGCTTTCTTAGAAATACCTTCGGGCAGAAGTGGCAGCCTTCCAAGCTTTCTTTTATCTATTTTACATATGGGGTTCTGTGACTAAAAATCAAAAGAAAAGGAGAAAACCACTAGTCTCCAGCATTGGGTAGTGATCCTGTTTCCCAAATCCAGACTTGTTAAAACACATGCTAGGAACCCTTTATCAGTCAAAAACAAGCAGGTCAGGAACAAACTCCGCCTGTGTGAGCTGTGGGAATAGGCTGAAGCAGCTTCCTTTATCATTCAAGGCAAGTGGGTCCTGACAATTGAGGGAGAAGCAAAGAGTGACAGTCTGTTCCTCCTGCAGAAAACCTAATTTGATGGGTCACATATAACCACCACTGAGTCAATGTGGCTTCTGGACCTCAAGCTCACTGTTGCGAACACACACACACACACACACAGCAGTCTGGACCTCAAGCTCACTGTTGCGAACACACACACACACACACACAGCAGTCTGGACCTCAAGCTCACTGTTGCGAA
Organism: Ovis canadensis; assembly: GCF_042477335.2. Lineage (NCBI taxonomy): Eukaryota > Metazoa > Chordata > Mammalia > Artiodactyla > Bovidae > Ovis > Ovis canadensis. Next base: position 127,431,907 of record NC_091727.1, read on the forward strand.
CACACACACACACACACACACACACACACACACACACACACACACACACACACACACACACCAGTCTCACGATAACTAGGATCTCTCTTATGCCCTTACACACACACACACACACACACACACACACACACACACACACCAGTCTCACGATAACTAGGATCTCTCTTATGCCCTTACTGGGACCTAGAAGAACATGAGCTCTTCTCTTGGAACTCACGGACCTGTGTGCGCGCGCGCGCACACACACACACACACACACACACAGCAGTCTCACAATAACTAGGATCTCTCTTATGCCCTTACTGGGACCGAGAAGAACATGAGCTCTTCTCTTGGAACTCACGGACCTGTGCACACACACACACACACACACACACTCACAGCAGTCTCACGATAACTAGGATCTCTCTTATGCCCTTACTGGGACCTAGAAGAACAAGAGCTCTTCTCTTGGAACTCACGGACCTGTGCCTAAGACTAAGAGACCATGTTGTAAGGAGTCCCCAAAGGAACACCACACAAGCCCCAAGGCTGCTTTTGGTTTCCCTCAGTCTGTTTCTTTCAGCTGCTTGTTGCTGGCAATGCTGTGATGATGGTGATCTGCACTTAACATATCCCAGGCAAGTATCAAAGTAACTGCTTTAGGTAAACTCTCACTGAATTTTTACAGCACTTTTATGAGATGGGTACAATTATTTGTCACATTTTGTGGATGAGGAAACCAGGCTCAGAAAGGTGAAGTGACTTCATCAATGCCATAGGACAGTAGAGTCACAATGCAAACCCAGGTTTATCTGACTCTGAACTCGTATGTCCATCTCGCTATCTTGCATCATAGCCTGCCTCCCTTCCTTCAATGCAAATATGACCTCAAGTAGTTAGGGGTGCTCCACTTTCCTTCTTTTTGCTTTTAGGGGTCTCTCTTACCACCTTCTTCATCCCCTGCTCCAGGTTTAATGAGCTTTCAGGTGATGACTGTCAGGAGCTTGCTCTTAGGCCACGCCAGACCAGCAGTCCTACAGTTTAAGAGGGCTTAGCTTGATCCATAAAGGGAGGAGGCACATCAATGCAACGTCACTCCTGCCTCCCTGGATTTGCACATTTTTAAAACAGGGTCTTTCTAGGAGGCACCTCATACTCTCAGAAACTGATTGGTGAAAACTCTGGCTCAAGCCTCAATGCCTGGAGCAGGGGTCCTTAACAGCCATTCTGCGGCTGTTAAGGGGGTGAAGCAACACGTGCCCAACTCTGTCCCTGGACACTCCTAAGTGACAATCACAGCAAAAACACTCACTCTGGCAGAGAAAAAAATCTCACTGAGAGTAGAGGTAAAGCTGACCTCTAGTAACAGGCTTTGCCGCTGGCCTTAAAAGAATATCATTTACACAAGGCCAAGTAGATACTTGGGCACCAAACCTTAAATCCTGAGGATGATGGAACTGATCCCAAAGGCCCATGAATGGCCAAAGATAAAGAAAATAAAAGTCAACATCAAGATTCAAAATAAACAACCGAGATAAAGACAAGTCTTGTTCTGGGCCCTCAAAATTCAGTTCCACAAGCTACATACAGGCCAAAAGGTCTTACATGTCACTAATTTAAAATATATCTAATGCATCAATATATTGAGCAATTTCATGTGCCAATCACTGGGCTAAATATTCAAATGCATCATCTCATTGAATCTTCATGTTTTTTTATGATAATCAGTACCATTTTCAACCTCATAGCTGAGAAAAACAAAGCACTAAGTGATTAAGTGACTTGCCCAAGATCAAACAGACAATAAGGGGCAGAGGGAGAGGTCACATTCAAATTTCATCAAATTCCCAGCCGGTGTTTCTGCTGCTGTATCCTGCACTTTAAATCCATCATGTGAACACTACAAATGTTGCATGTGTGTGTGTGCCAGACAAGAGACCATGGGGCAGGGAAGATCATTCCTAAGAGCAACAGAAGTCCTTATGTGTTCTGTGGCAAAGCTGGCCCAACTACCCAGCTGCACTGCCCTCTACAGACACAGGGCACAATCCAACAGGTCAATGATTGCCCAATCAGAGTTTTTGCTTTGTAGCACCTCCAGACTGCCTCCCAGATTCCTATTGGATACTGGAAATGGATAATGAACCACTAGAAGAGCCAGTAAGAGGGCTTCCCTGGTGGCTCAGTGGTAAAGAATCTGCCAGCCAATGCAAGAGACACAGGTTTAATTCATGATCTGGGAATATCCCACATGCCTTGGATCCACTAAGCCCCTGCACCACAACTATTGAGCCCACATACCACAACTATGGAAGATGGGGCGCCCTAGAGCCTGTGCTTTGCAATGAGAAAAGCCACTGCAATGAGAAGCCCGCAACCAGAGAAAAGCCATGCAGCAATGAAGACCCAGCAGAGCCAAAGCAAAAAAAATAAACAAAACTGTTCAGAAAAAAACAACATCCAGGGAGAGTTCCCTCATCTGTACAATGGGAATAATAATAGTACCAACTTACAAAAATATAAGTGGTTGATATCTATAAAGTGCTTTTAAAAAGTGCATGGCATATATTAAGACTCAGATATACGTTTCTTAAATAAATGGTGAAGAGCTCATCTAAAAGCCTCAAGATTAAAAGGGGAGAGGGATCATGAGCCACTGGGGAAAGCTTAACTGTTATAAAAGTTCAAAGTGTGACAAAAAGGTCAAGAGGGAGCAAAAGGACAGACTGAAGGCCAGAACCATACAGTAGAGACTGGAGCTGGAACCCAGGTCAGTCACGCTTATGAACCTTCTGGCTGGCTCTAACACTTGGCCATTACCATTGTCACAAATATTTTGCCAGCTTTTTCTGTTTCTATGTAGGATACTATGCTAAGTTATCTTAGTTGGTAAGAACCTGGGGCAAAATGGCAATAGTTATGGGTTTGATTCTCTGTCACGTCAGTTATTTCATTGAATTTGGGCTACAACCGTTTGTCCACTACTGTGTGTTAATATCATTCCAGGTGCTATAGAGAAATGTGCTTAGTTGCTGAGTCTTATCTGACTCTTTGTGACCCCATGGACTGTAGCCCACCAGGCTCCTCTGTCCATGGGATTTCCCAGGCAAGAATAATGGAGTGGGCTGCCATTACCTTTTCCAGGGGATCTTCCTGACCCAGAGATCGAACCTGGGTTTCCTGCATTGCAGGCAGATTCTTTGCTGTCTAAGCCACCAGGGAAGCCCAGAGAAAAGGAGATCACTATAATTAAGATGTAGTCTATTTGTCCTCAAGAAAGCTGACAATCTTATTAAGAAGCCAAGAAATTGAAAATTTAGAGAAAAAGTAGTATAATGGTTAAGAAGTTTGCTTTGAATCAAAAGTGAAAGAAAGTGAAGTCACTTAGTCATGTCCGACTCTTTGAGACCCCAGGGACTGTAACCTACAAGGTTCCTCCGTCCAAGGGATTTTCCAGGCAAGAATACTGGAGTGGGCTGCCATTCCCTTTTCCAGGGGATCTTCCTGACCCAGGGATTGAACCCGGGTCTCCTGCATTGTAGGCAGACGCTTTACCGTCCGTCTGAGCCACCAGGGAAGTCATCAGTTCAGTTCAGTTCAGTCGCTCAGTCCTGTCTGACTCTTTGTGACCCCATGAATCGCAGCACGCCAGGCCTCCCTGTCTATCACCAATTCCTGGAGTTCACTCAGACTCACGTCCATTGAGTCTGTGATGCCATCCAGATATCTCATCCTCTATCGTCCCCTTCTTCTCCTGCCCCTAAACCCTCCCAGCATCAGAGTCTTTTCCAATGAGTCAACTCTTCACATGAGGTGGCCAAAGGACTGGAGTTTCAGCTTTAGCATCATTCCTTCCAAAGAAATCCCAGGGCTGATCTGCTTCAGAATGGACTGGTTGGATCTCCTTGCAGTCCAAGGGACTCTCAAGAGTCTTCTCCAACACCACAATTCAAAAGCACCAATTCTTCGGCGCTCAGCCTTTTTCACAGTCCAACTCTCACATCCAGTTCTGACTGTTGCTTCCTGACCTGCATATAGGTTTCTCAAGAGGCAGGTCAGGTAGTGTGGTATTCCCATCTCTTTCAGAATTTTCCACAGTTTATTGTGATCCACACAGTCAAAGGCTTTGGCATAGTCAATAAAGCAGAAATAGATGTTTTTCTGGAACTCTCTTGCTTTTTCCATGATCCAGTGGATGTTGGCAATTTGATCTCTGGTTCCTCTGCCTTTTCTAAAACCAGCTTGAACATCAGGAAGTTCACGGTTCACGTATTGCTGAAGCCTAGCTTGGAGAATTTTGAGCATTACTTTACTAGAGTGTGAGATGAGTGCAATTGTGCGGTAGTTTGGGTATTCTTTGGCATTGCCTTTCTTTAGGATTGGAATGAAAACTGACCTTTTCCAGTCCTGTGGCCACTGCTGAGTTTTCCAAATTTGCTGGCATATTGAGTTCAGCACTTTCACAGCATCATCTTTCAGGATTTGAAATAGCTCAACTGGAATTCCATCACCTCCACTAGCTTTGTTCCTAGTGATGCTTTCTAACGCCCACTTGACTTCACATTCCAAGATGTCTGGTTCTAGATGAGTGATCACACCATCGTGATTATCCGGGTCGTGAAGATCCTTTGTACAGTTCTTCTGTGTATTCTTGCCATCTCTTAATATCTTCTGCTTCTGTTAGGTCCAGACCATTTCTGTCCTTTATCGTGCCCATCTTTGCATGAAATGTTCCCTTGGTATCTCTAATTTTCTTGAAGAGATCTCTTGTCCTTCCCATTCTGTTGTTTTCCTCTATTTCTTTGCATTGATCACTGAAGAAGGCTTTCTTATCTCTTCTTGCTATTCTTTGGAACTCTGCATTCAGATGCTTATATCTTTCCTTTTCTCCTACATTCAAATCTCAGCTCTACTACTTACTGGCTGAGTGACTTTGGACAAACCACTTAAGATATGTGATTCAGGCACTTCCCTGGTGGTCCAGTGGCTAAGACTCTGCACTTCCACTACAGGGGATACAGGTTCAAGCCCTTGCTGGGAAACTAAGATCCCATATGCCCCATGGTACAGGCAAATGAATAAGCAAATAATAAAAAGATTTTTAAAAATAAAGAAAAAATATGTGATTCAGTCTTCTCAGTAATAAAATGGGGCTAATAACAGCACCAATTAAAAGAATTGTTGAGAGATGTAGTAAAACTATGTAAAGTGATCAACACTGTACCTAGGACATAGTAAGAACTCAATACATCATAACTATTATAATCCTTAGTGAAGCAAGGTAAATGAATATCATATTATTATTCATAATAAATAAAGCTATTACAAAATCCTCATGAGATGATGTATATTTGAATTTAACACTTGATTACAACCAGGAATCTAAAGATATAGAACAGATAAAACTTCTTTGAGTGCCTGGAAAGGAAACTTTATAGGAAGGAACTCTCAAATGAAATTATAAAATATTTTGAATGGAACAAAAAATTAAAATACATTAAAATACAACATGTGAAAATGTGTAAGATGCTTATAACTGAAAATTCTTATTTTAGGAAAAAAGTATGATCTCAAAGCAGTAAACCAAGATTCTAACTTGAGAATCCAGAGAAAGAAAAGGACAATAACCCCAAAGCAAGCAGAAGGAATGAAATAATAAAGGCAGAAATCAATGAATATAAAAACAAATACAATAAATGAAACCAAAAGTTTACCTTTGAAAAACCAATATAATTGCGAAACCTCTAGGCAGTATGACGTGGATAAAAAGAGAATGCTAAAGCTATCAATATCAGGAAGTAAAGAAGGGATATCACTACAGATCCCCAGGAAATAAGAAGATAATAAGAATATATTATGAATATTTCTATGTACATAATTCAACAACTTAGATAAAATGGAGAATTTCCTCTAAAGCCACAAGCCACTACAACTCACCAAAGATGAAACAGGTTTAACCTGAATAGTTCTATTAAAGAAATTATGTACACACACACACACACTGGAATATTATTCAGCCACAAAAAAGAAACCTTGCTATTTGTGACAACATGGATGAACCTTGAGGGCATCATGCAAAGTGAAATAAGATAGAGAAAGACAAATTACTGCATGATCTCACTTATATGGAGAACCTAAAAACAAACAAACAAAACAATAAACTCATAGATTTGGAGAACAGACTGGGAGTTGCCAGAGGCTGGGAGTGTGGGATGGGCACACTGGGTGAAGGAGGTCAAAACTTCTAGTTGTAAAATAGGTAAGTCATGGTGATGTAATGTACATGACATTACATGGTGACTATAGTTACTGCACTGGATATTTGAAAGTTGCTTAACAGGACAAATCTTAAAAATTCTTGTCACAAGAAAAAAAAAAGTAACTATGTGTGGTGATAGATATTAACCAGACTTACTATGGTGATCATTTCACAGTATACACAAATATCAAACCATTATATGATATACTGGAAACTAAGACTCTGATGCTGGGAGGGATTGGGGGCAGGAGGAGAAGGGGACGACAGAGGATGAGACGGCTGGATGGCATCACGGACTCGATGGACGTGAGTTTGACTGAACTCTGGGAGCTGGTGATGGACAGGGAGGCCTGGCGTGCTGCGATTCATGGGGTCGCAAAGAGTCGGACATGACTGAGCGACTGAACTGAACTGAATATAAAGTTACATGTCAATTACACCTCAATAAAAAATGTGTAGTTAAAAATATTCTGAGTAAGACTCACATGGCTTCAGTAACCAAATCTACCAGATATTTATACAATCTGGTTCAGAACACTGAAAAGGAGTAAGTATGTCTCAACTCATTTTACGAGGTCATTATTACCCAGATACCAAAACTAGTGCCGAAGAATTGATGCTTTTGAGTTGTGGTGCAGGAGAAGACTCTTAAAAGTCCCTTGGACTGCAAGGAGATCAAACCAGTCAATCTTAAAGAAAATCAACCCTGAATATTCATTGGAAAAACTAATGCTGAAGCTGAAGCTCCAATACTTTGGCCACCTGATGTGAAGAGATTAATCATTGGAAAAGACCTTGATGCTGGAAGAGATTGAAAGCAAAAGGAGAAGGGGGGCAGCAGAGGATGAGATGGTTAGACAGCATCACCAACTCAATGAACAAGAATTTGGGTGAACTCCGGGAGATAGCGGAGGACAGAGGAGCCTGACTTGCTGCAGTCCAGGGGGTCACAAAGAGTCAGCCATGACTTGGCAACTGAACAAACACCACCAAAACTAGAGAGCAATGGGTGCGAGGGGAGGTGGGATGTTGAGTGGAAGAGGGGGAGGAGCAGGAGAAAGAGGAAAATTAAAAATAAACTAAAATCTTCATGAACACAAACACTAATATCCTCAATAAAATGGTAGCAAATCTAATGCAGCAATATAAAAAGAACACTACTCCACGACCAAAAAGGGCCTGTCCTCATCATGAAAGGTTGATTCAATATCTGGAATTCAATGAATGAATTTCACCAAATTAACAGTATAAAGAATAAAAAGTGTATGATCATATCAATTCATACTAAAAGGCATGTGTCAAAATTTAACACCTATTTATGATTTAAAAAACCCAATAAACTAGCAATTAGAAGGAACTTCCTCAACCTGATGGCCTCCCCGGGTGGTTCAATGGTAAAAGAATCTGCCTGCCCATGCAGGAGATCAAGGAGATCTCCCTACCCAGGAGATTCAATTCTTGAGTAAGGAAGATGCCCTGGAGTAGAAAATGGCAACCCACTCCACTGTTCTTGCCTGGGAAATCCCATGGACAGAGGAGCCTGGCGGGCTACAGTCCAAGGGGTCACAAAAAGTTGGACATGACTGAGCACACATGCACTCCTCAACCTGATAAAGGACATCTAAAAAATGTTATGCCCCAAATCATACTAAATGATGAAAGACAGAATTCTCCCCTCCCATTAACATCAGGATCAAGATAAGGATGCCCACTCGCAGCACTCCAATTCAACATCATGCCAGTAGTCTTACCCAGTGCAGTAAAACAACAAAAATAATAGAGATTGGAAAGGAAGAAATAATACTGTCTCTGTTTTCAAAGACGGAGAAGGCAATGGCACCCCACTCCAGTACTCTTGCCTGGAAAATCCCATGGACAGAAGAGCCTGGTAGGCTGCAATCCATGGGGTTGCTGAGGGTCAGACATGACTGAGCGACTTCACTTTCACTTTTCACTTTCATGCATTGGAGAAGGAAATGGCAGCCCACTCCAGTGTTCTTGCCTGGAGAATCCCAGGGACGGGGGAGCCTGGTGGGCTGCCGTCTATGGGGTCGCACAGAGTCGGACACAACTGCAGTGACTTAGCAGCAGTTTTCAAATAATTATTATATGTGTAGAAAATCCCAAGGAATCAACAAAAAAGTTCCTAAAACTAAGATATGATTAGCAAGGTTAGTTGCTAAAACTAATATATAATTAGCTAAGTTTAAGGATTGCAAGGTCAACACAAACATTTCTGCATAACAGCAGGGTAAAACTGGAAATCAAAATTTTTAAAATATATACTATTTACACGATCTCTTCCAAAACTGAAATACTTGGGTATAAATCTAATAATATATGTACAAAATCTATATGCTGAGAACTACAAAAGGCTGCAAAATCTATATGCTGAGAACTACAAACTGCTGATTAAATAAACTAGAGATCTAAATATATAAAGACATACTGTATTCAAGGATTGAAAGGCTCAACATAGAAAAGATATCAATCCTCACCAAAATTATCAATAGATTCAATGCAATTCTAATCAAAACCATAGAAGGATATTTTGTAGAAAACAGTGAACTTACTCTAAAATGTATATGAAAGGGCAAAGAAAGAAAAACTAGAATAAATTTGAAACAGCAGAAGATGAAAGAATCACACTACCTTATTTTAAGGCTTACTATATAAAATTATAGACTTCCCTGCCTGGTGGGCTGCCGTCTCTGGGGTTGCACAGAGTCAGACACGACTGAAGCAACTTAGCAGCAGCAGCAGCTGTAGCTCAAACGGTAAAGAATCTGCCTGTGATGCAGGAGACCAGGGTTCGATCCCTAGGTTGTGAAGTTCCTCTGGAGAAGGGAATGGCAATCCACTCCAGTATTCCTGCCTGGAGAATTCCATGGACAGAGAAGCCTGGCAGGCTATAGTCCATGGGGTTGCAAAGAGTTGGATACGACTGAGCGACTAACACACACACACACACACACACACACGTATAAAATTATAGTAATCAAAACAATGCAATACTTGCCAAGAAAAGCCATATCAGTCAGCAAAACAGAACAGTCCAGAAATAGACTCACACTGATATTGTAATTTGATTTTTCATCAGAAGCTTTCCAAGCCAGAAAGCATGGGCTGATACATATTCAAAGTGCTAAATAGGAAAAAAAAAAAAGCCCGTCAACTATGAATCCTATATCCAACAATGTTATCCTTCAAAATAGGGAAATTAAGACATTTCCAGAAAAGAAAACACTGAAGGAGTTTGTTATGACTTAACCTACCCTGTAAGAAATGCTAAGGGAGTCCTGCAGACTGAAATGAAAGAACATATCAGACAGTAAATCAAAGCTGTATGAAGAAATAAATATCTTCATAGAGGAGAAGACATGGGCAATTATAAAAACTAGTATTAGTGTAACAACAGTTTGAAAGAATAATTTTATCTACATGATTTAAGAGAGTAATACATTTCTAAAAACACATTAGTCTAAAAGCTAGTGTTACTATTACTTTGGTTTATAATTCCACATTTTGCTTTCTATATAATTTAAGAGACTAATGCATGTAAAATGATTAAGTTTGGGGGCATATTTGTATACAGATATAATTTTGTGACATCTCTAACTTAAAGGGGTGGTGATGAAACTGTAAAGGAGCAGAGTTTTTGTATATTATTGAAATTAAGCTAATACAAATTCAGTGTAAACAGTAATAAATTTAGGATGTTATATGCAATCTTCATAATAATTGCAAAGAAAATATTGGGTTCCCAAAAAAACTCATTCAGGTTTTTCTATAACGGTTTATGGAAAAATCCAAATTAACTTTTTGGCCAACCTAATAGTTTCAGAATACATGTAAGAGGAAACAAGTATTAAATTGTTATACTACCAAAAGAATCAGCTAAACACAAAAGAGGACAGTAACAAAAGAAATATGTGACAAAAGTTTATAAAGTATATAGAAAACAAAGAGCAATGTGACAGAACTCCCTGCTTATCAATATTAACTTTAAATGTAAATGGATTAAACTCTCCAACTGAAAGACAGAGATTGGTGGAATGGATTAAAAAATATGACCTAACTATATGCTGTCTACAAGAGATGTACTTTAAATCCAAAGGCAGAAATAGGTTGAAAGTAAAAGGATAGAAAAAGATATTCCATGCAAATGGTAATGAGAGCAGGGGTGGCTATAATAAAATCAGACAAAAAAGCTATAAGAATTTACAAGAGATGAAGAAGAATATTATTTACTAGTAAAAGTTTCAATACAGCAAGAAGACATGACAAACATTTATGTACCTGATAACAGACTATCAAAATATATGAAGCAAAAACTGACCAAACAGACAGAAGGAATAGACAGTTCTACAAAAGTAGTCGTAGACTTCAATACTCCACTCTCAACAGTCAGACAGAAGAAAAGCAAGAAATTCGAGGACTTGAACAACACAATACACCAACTAGACCTAACAAACATATACTTTATAACGAACACTTTGTTTTATAAAGCGTTTTATAACAAAACACTATTTTTCATAACAAACACTTTATTTTACTTGACAACAAAATTTCTATTCTTCTCAAGTGCATGTGGGTCATTTTCCAGGATAGACCATAGATCAGGTGGCAAACTATTTCAATAAATGTTAAAAGATAGATATTATACAAAATATATCTTCCCTAACCATAACAGGATGAAGTTAGCAATCATTAACAGAAGTATAGGTGACCCTTGAACAACGAGGTGTGGGGTTAGGAGCACCAATACCCCATGCAATGGAAACCTGCGTATAACTCTATAGTTGGCCCTCTGGATCCAAAGTTCCATGTCCATGGACCTAACCAACCACAAACTGTGTAGTATTTATTGAAAAAATCCTTGTATAAGTGGACCCATGAAGGACAAATCCATGTTATTGAAGAGCCAACTGTAAAATGGGAAAATTTACAAATTTGTGAAAATTAAATACATTCTTAAAAATCAACAGATCAAAGAAGAAATCACAAGGGAAAGTAGAAAATGAAATGCAGATCAAAATCAAAGTAAGAGACTATCTTACACCATTAGAATGGCTACTATGAAAAACAGAAAATAACAAATGTTGGCAAAGATATGGACAAATTGGAACTCTTACACACTGTTGCTGGGACTATAAAATGGTATAGCTGCTCTTCCAAAAGAGTATGGCAGCTCTTCCAAAAATTAAAAATAGAAATATTACATGATCCAGCAATTTAAATTCTGGGCATATACCCAAAAGAATTGAACTTGGGGATTCTGTGGGATATTTGTATTCCCATGTTCATTGCAGCATTATTTACAATAGCTAAAACATGGAAGCAACCTAAGAAGTGTCCATCAACAAGTGAATGGATAAACAAAATGTGATATGTACATACAAAGAAAGACCATTTTGTCTTAGAAATTCTGATACATGCTACAATGTGGATGAACCTTGAAGACATTATGCTAAGTGAAACAAGAACCAATTTTGTATGCTCCCACTTACATGAGGTATCTACCTAGAGTAGTCAAAATCGTAAAGACAGAAATGCTGGTTGCCAGGGACTGGGGATAGGAGGTATTGGAAATCACTGTTTAACAGGTCCAGAGTTTCAGTTTTTGCCAAATGAAAGAGTTCTGGAGATGGAGAGTGGTGGTGTTTGCACAACAACATGAATGTATTTAATGCCACTGAACTACACAGTTAAAAATGGTTAAGAGGTTATATAAGTTAAAGTATATTTTATCATAATAAAAAAACGAAAAAAGATCTCACAGAACTATACACCAAAAAGCCAACCCTACTGTGGCATAATTAAATAAAATTCAAAAATATATAAGAAGCAAAACACTGAACTCTCCCAGCCTCAGCTTTTAAAATTACAGTGATTCAAGATTCTAAGCCTTTTAAACAATGCTTTTTCACTCTAGTTTTAACACTAAAATCTTCCAACATACAGAAAGGTATAAATATAATAAAAACCTCTATGTCCAGCATCTCATTTTAACAAATTTGAACATTACTGGTTTGGCTGAAGCCTCATGTAACCTTCCTGAATACCATCTCTTCCATTCCTTAACCAGATGGAGCCTTTATTCTGAAGGTGTTGGGAGTCATTCTGATGTTTTATACATTGTGAAACTTGTACATATCCACAAGCGATACATGTTATTATTTTATGTTTAGTCATTAAATAAATGATAAATGATATACTCTGTGTGTCTGTGTATCCCCTTCTGCAAATTACATTTCATTCAACAGGGCTTCTTCTAATTATCTGTGCTGACACATGTAATCTGTTTTTCACTGCTGTAAATTATTCAATTATATGACTATATTAGAAGGAAGTTATACACTGTCATGTTGATGGAAGTCTGGATCTACTTTTTCCCTTCAGCCAGGAACTGTGTTGAGATTTGCTTTCTGTAATTTGTATTCTAAAAACAATAGATATATTTCCATCACCCCAGAGCCTAGGGTCATTACACTCTGACCTTCTGTTTCCATAAGCCCTTGGTTTGACAGTGCATACATTCTGCCCACTGTGTGAGGCCCCACTGCACAAGCCTGTCACACAGCAGGGAATGCAGTTAGGATCTTACCTCTTTTAACGTGCTTAGCAGAAAGCATGACAAAATCACTGAATCTAGGTGGAGGTCATACCCATCTTTGGCATACTGTTCACCATCCAATATGTTTGAAAATTTTCAGAATAAGAGTGTGGAAAAAAAAAAAAACAAGTAAAGGAAAACAAACAAGTACAACAGGAAGGCTTAGCTGGCTTGGCCTGTGGGCACAAAGATAACTTCCTGGTTGCAACTGGTGGTTTCCCACTTCCTTGCTCTGAACCAAATAGAGCCACACAACTGCAGAGGCTCCAAAACCTTTCTTCCTGTTAATTTCAGGAAGTTGGCCAAAGGCTCCATCTGTAAGGCACCTAATAAAAGGCGTTACTTATCTGAAGGCAGCTTTCATTCTGAAATTCTACTTATCTGTGTAAGTGCAATTTCCTTCCGTGGGATCCTAAGTCTAACAGTGAAGTAAGTACGCATATGGTAAAGCATCAGGACAAGGGTAATTCCGTTATTATTAACATCTATTGACTACTTAGTCTATGTGAGGTTTCATGCTAAGAGATTAACATGGATCATCACTCATCTAATTGTCACCGCCAAAGAAGTAGTTACTATTCATGGCCTTCTTTGACAAAGGAGGAAATAGATGCTAAGCCCTTAAGCCTTGCTCAGCAGGTTTAAGAAGTAGCAGAACCACATCTATACCATGAGAGCAATAAGCCATCTACTTCCATTGCTCTCTTCAAGATTTCATCAAATCACATCTATCCAAGAAACCAAATGTCAAATAACAGAGCATGGTTTAAATACATATAATGTCCATTCAAATGATGAAATACTATGCAGTCATTAGAAATCATGTTTAGAAGAATATTTAGTAACATGGGAAAATAATCATGGCATATTAGCTTTTAATATATTGCAAAGTAGCATGTACAGAATAATCTCAATTTTTTTTTTTTTTTTCAAAAAAAGGCATATATACACAGAAGACTGGGAGGAAACTACACCAACACGTTAATGGAGGAATTTCAGTTATTCTTATTTTCTACAACATTTGATGTTTTCCTTCTAGTGAGCATGGATTATTTTTATAATGAGACTGAAACATGTCTTCTTCATGTCTACTTACTTTTCTTTCATTTGTTTTTTTTTGTTTGTTTGTTTTTTGTTTTTTTGCTGCACTACGCAGCATGCAGGATCTTAGTTCCCAGACCAGGGACTGAACCCTTGCACCCTGCAGTGGAAGCATGGAATCCTAACTACTGGACCATCAGGGAAGTCCCCCTACTTTTTCATTACCCACTGCACAGCCCCTACATAGCTTACCTAAACCTTATCTATTATGTTGTATGATTTTTCCCTCCTAGAATTACTTTGTCCAGTAATTAGCAGAGTAGATTTTGAATTTGGCTTCCAAAAGGACTAGGTGAGCTAACAAAGTACAGAGAGGCCCCAAAATGATCAGTCCCCATTCCTCTGCTGAGAACTCTTTTCCATGCTTCCCCAGATGGGAAAAGTCATCTGTATCCCCAGTCTTGCTTTTACCAGGAAATAGTATACACCCAAACACATGTCGAAAGCAGAACAGCCCAAGGAGGAAGGAAAAAAACAAAAAACAAAAAACACAAAAGTAGTCCCTGCTCCAAAAACCTTCAGAGAGACTTTCAGGAGAGAATTTGGGGAAATGAAAATGCTAAATCAGAAATTATGGACCAAGACTGTAGAAGTCAAAGTCCCCAGGAGAGAACAAAACTGAGTATGTACACATGGAGAGAAAGGCTGCCTCTGCTGTGTACGGAAGGGAAGGAGAGCTGTGAATAATCTGAAAGCACCTTCTCTCTTCTGAGCACTAAGAGTATTAAGGAAGAATATGTATAGTCGCAAGGCAGCAACCTGGCAATGGCTCCCAGGACAGAAGACACCAGAGAAGCTTCTGCATCAGAAAGGAAATTGGGCTCCTTGAATTGCTGCTTATTTACTATGGCTTTTCTAGGTTCCTGATCTCTTTCCCTCTGACATCAGCAGCATTCATATGTAGGGTTTCCTCTCCCTTGCCCAGAACAGAGTCTTAAGAAAGCTGCTCAGGTCAGAGGCAGTTTCCCAAACACCCTTTTCAGAAATAAGTCCAAAGCTAGACCAGGTGAGATGCCAAAAGGCTGTTCCTTTGGGGGTTCTGAAGCAGCTGGTCTGTTGCACACTGGGGAAGGGGGTGCTGAGATAGATGGTGAAACCAGTCAGTTACAACAGGTTCAGCCTGAGCCAAGCTCAGAAACTCAGGACAGTCCTAGAGATAGGAGTCTCTCTGGGGAGAATCCTGCTGCTTAAAAATTGGAATGGGATCTAGAAAAACAGATGGTCACGAGGCTACTGAACTCTCATAATATCGTGTGCCACAAGGCCAACAGGGCATCAATCTTGCAATGCCAAGATCACATGTCAGGTTGTCCTAATTGCCCTTATGCACCCCCATGCTTCCCTCACCCATCTTGGCTCATACCCGGCCTGCAGTCCTCTCTCCACCCAGCAATGCACCCCCCTGCTCTCTGTGGCACAGATGAAATTTCATCTCATCTTTAAAAGCCTCTCCAGACTGAGTCAGCAGACACTCATGACCAAATAACTCTTCCTGCATCAAAGATCCACTACCCCCACGTGTACATGAAAACGAACAGATTGAAGGGGTTCAGTATTGGGGTTGCGGGTCCCCATAACCTATACTTTCTGAGGCACAGATGTAGCTCTGGGCTATGTAATTTTCTCACCTGGGGTGGGGTAGGGGAAGAGCTCTCTGCCATTCCACAGATCAGTGACTCCTTCCACAAGTACTCCCACCCTCACGAGTGCACAATCAGAAAACCAGGCACCTTAAGCAGTGAGTGTTTGCAAGGCAGCTAAGCTACCTGATAACAACCCAAAGCCAGTTAAGTTTCCTTTTCCTCCATCTATTCCTTCAAAACACCCCAGCTCAGAGAGAGGAGCATCCCCAAAGGCTGCTTTCTCTAAGCAGAGCACTGTGTGTACATGTGTGCCTGCTCAGTCGTGTCCAACTCTGCAACCCCATGGACTGCAGCCCACCAGGCTCCTCTGTCCATGGGATGCTCCAGGCAAGAATACTGGAAGGGGTTGCCATGCCCTCCTCCAGGGGATCTTCGTGACCTGGGGATCAAACCTGCATTGTCTGCATTGCAGGTGGATTCTTTACCAAGGGCTCCTAGCACCTTGGGAAACCAAGAATTCCATCCTTTTCTAAAAACAGCAGCCTGGGCACCAAACAGGAAGCTGAAAACTAAGAGGCTACCAGCACTCCAGCCCTCTATGGTGGCGGGATCCATGGAGACTGGGCAGGGGGAGGGAGCGCTTGACACCCAGTGATGATGACACCTTCCTTCCTTCAGCCTCGAAAACAGATTCCAACAGAGACGAGGAAGCTCTCAAACCACCCAGCGCTGCCCAAGGCTGCTCCTGGCCACATCTGCAGGTCCCATGACTGGTGGCCCTATGGCACCAGCCCCACCACTCAGCTGCCATGGAGACCTCTTAGATTTCCTCCAGCGTCACCTTCAGATGGGATAGTTAGTGTTAGTTACTCAGTCGTGTCTGACTCTTTGCGAGCCCATGGACAGTAGCCTGCCAGGCTCTTCTGTCCATGGGATGCTCCAGGCAAGATACTTGAGTGGGTAGCCATTTCCTTCTGCAGGGGATCTTCCTGAGCCAGGAATCGAACCTGGGTCTCCTGCACTGCAGGCAGATTCTTCACCGTCTAAGTCACGAAGGAGGCTCTTTAGATGGGGAGGATCGTGTAAATGGATGTGGGTATCCTAACTCTGCTCCAAAAACAGCATTAGATGCACCTGCTTCCCCTGTGGAGATGGGAGGCCACGCATGGCTAGACTTTAGGCTCTTTCTTTCCAGGTCTGGGAAAAGCTGAGGGGTGCCAGGGTGAGAGCTGGGGAGGAGGAGCCCATCCACACCACCAAAGGAAATGTGGTCTGGGGTCCCCAGGGCAGCACTGTTTCCAGAGGCCAAGGGCCCTGGTCTCCAGCTGACGAGTAAATCCCAGTGGCAGATCCTGGTAAAGAGGCACCGTAGCAGCTGATTCAGACTAGTGGCTGCTTCTCTTTATCCAGGGAGCCTGTTGTGGTTATTAACTGAAAACCCAGAATCTTCCATCCTTGGGAAGAGAGCAGGTCATCTACAGGAAGCATGACCAGTCACAAAGAACAAAGGCCAGGCTGGCTTTTCAGTTGCATCTGATACGAACCCTTGTGACAGCTGCAGAGGTTCCCCAAGCCGCACCAGGACAAAAAAATCCCTGCTCAGATCCTTATGCCGAAAAGTGTGACTGTCAGCTATGTATCTCTATTCCTAAAGAGCATGGGATGCTATGACGAGGATGAACTGTGAAGTTCCTGAACTCACCCCCCTCTAACTATGATATGCCTTTTAACTGCTACTCCAGAAATCTGTCTCACTACCTTGAAGCTTCGAGCAAAGTCCCCCTCTTACTGTAGGCATGGAATTTCCTCTTTCTTCCCTCTTTCTGTATGGTAATTTTTAAAATTTATTTATTTTTGGCTGTGCTGGGTCTTTGTTGCTGCGTGGGGTTTTCTCTAGTTGTAGCGAGCAGGGGCTACTCATCATTGCATTGCACAGCCTTCTCAATGCAGGGGCGTCTTTTGTTGCAGAGCATAGGCTGAAGGGCACCAAGCTTCAGTAGTTGTGGCACTTGGGGTCAACAGTTGCTTTTCCCGGGCTCTAGAGCACAGGCTCAATAATTGTGACCAATGGGCTGAGTTGCTCCACAGCATGTGGGATCTTTCTAGATCAGGGATCAGGCTCGAGTCTCCTGCATTGGTGGGAGGACTCTACCACTGAGCCACCAGGGAAGCCCCTATCTTAACCATTTTTAAGTAAATAGTTTAGCGGTATTAAGTACCTTCACAGTGTTGCACAACCATCGCCGTCACCCATCTCCAAAACTTTTTCAGCTGGTCCTCCTGTTTTTGAAAAGTTTGATTAGAACACCACCAAACTCATTTGTATACATACAGTACTGGTCTATGCTACTTTCAAGCTCCAGCAATACTTATGGAGTTAAAACAAAGATCAGATCAGATTATATATAACATCCAAAACACTTACTATCTGGCCCTTTACAGGAAAAGGTTGCTATCTCTGCTGTAAACCAAAGCATAAGGAATTCCCTGGTGGTCCAGTGGTTAGGACTCCATGTTTTCACGGCCAAGAGCATGGGTTTAATCCCTGGTCAGGGAACTAAAATCCCACAAGCTAGGCGGCATGGCCAAAATTAGAAAAAAAAAAAAAAAAGTATTTACACACACACACATTGGATTTATAGTTTAAAATAGTATTTGCTTAACTACCACTAACACAGCTTCTCCTAGCTCCCCACTAAAACACCTATCAAGATACAGAGAATGATAAAACTCCCCCAAATTACTTAAAACTTAGACTGATGGGCATCCTACTATGATTATCTGGGAGAAATCTCCATTAACATTAAAACTAATGCTGAAATGAGGAAAAAACAATCTGGAGCCAAGTCTTGCAGCAGAAATCTGAAACAAGACAGTAAAACATTGAGTGATACCACAGTCAGCCTCACAGCTTAGCAACGGGGAGTTCATCTCACAGCTGGGGCAAAACCAGCCAGGCCTCCACTCCAGGGCTACCGTTTGCAAGGGAAATCAACAACTCCCCAAGCCAGTCTATATCCATTTGGAGACTCCTCCCATAAACCAAAAGGGCTGAAGTGATCGCTTTAGTGCCTTCGCACTGCATTCTGGAAATGGGAAACTTCACAAGTAAAACTCAGGTACCAATGCATATGCGAGGCTGCAGTTCTTCATCCAGTTTTTATGTTCAGAGTGTCAGAGAATCTAGTAAGTAGGAATACGCAATTCCATATGGGTCCAGCAAAACCCACCAGATGAAGCTGTTAGACACTGGGAAACAGGCTGGAAGCTCAGTGCATCAACCTGGCCACCAGGAGTAGGGCTGAGAAGGGGTTCTAGCCAATACCAAAGAGAATATGAGGAGAGTCAAATGAAATCCACATAATCTATGTCTTTAACAAAGCCTAAATCAATCTTCCTTCAAATATGCATCAATATACACTACAGACTGCATGTTTCCTATGAAAACCTCTAGCAGCAGAAGGGAAATGTATAGCATTCTGAAGAGTTTGAGGAACCACAAAAGCCTTCATTTAGTGTCGGAACCAGAAGAAATATTTTAGAAAATTGCATCCTCAAGAGAATACAAGAAAACATGAATTCTATGAAATAGGTATACAAAGCCATTGGAATAAAACATATCAAGAAAGAAAGATAACAAAACTGGACTGAAGAGAGAGTTTAGCAAACCAAGGAAGAATTACAAAACATATTGTAGCAACAGAATTAAACTTCACATTGGAGATGGCAAAGAGCAAAATCTATCAATTAATAGTATGGAGGCCAAATCTGAACCTCTCCCACGTATGCAGAGGAAATGGAAAGCTGACCATAGAAATGTGACAAATTATTAGAAAATCTATTAATGTAACAGATGAAATGGGGAGATCAAAGGAGAAAACCCAAATGAACCTCTCAATAGATTCTCAAAAACCATTAGCCAAATTCAACAACCATTCCTGATTTTACAGTGGGGGGGGGGGGCGTTGATGGTGATTTAAAAATAAGATAATTCTTTAACATTATAAAGGATGTTTTATTTTAACCAATAATCAACATCAGAATTAAACGTGAAAACACTAGGAACATTTCCATTAAAATCAGAAATAAGGCAAGAATTCCTGCCAATACTACTATCATTTAACACTGTCCAGGAAGTTCTAGCTAAAACAATCAGGCTTGAAAAAGGTTTTGCTCTTTAAAAGAAGACCAAGTTATCATACCAGAGTTGATACTTTTAATTTCCAAAGTAATCAAAGTGAAGTAATTGAAAAACTACTAGAAGAGTTAAGCATGGTGGTCAAATACAAAATAAACATATAAAATCAAAATCTTTCCTATGTACCAGTAATAATCAGTTTGAACATAGAATAAATCATATCACAAACTATAAACTCTCCAGAAATTACATTAATAAGAAATCTGTGGGATATACAATCTACACACACTTCTAAAGAACATACAAGAAAACTTGAATAAATTAAGAAATCTACCTTGTCTTTTCTTAGATAGACTCATTATGGTAAGGACATTAATGAAATTTTATATTTAAAGTAATTCCAATCACAAGAACAGGATTTGGGGGAAGAGTCTGACAAAAACTTTTTTCCTTTTTTTTCTTTAACTTTATTTTACTTTACAACACTGTATTGGTTTTGCCATACATCAACATGAATCCGCCACAGGTGGGAACTCATGACAAAAACATTTTAATTTCATCTGGAAGGGGAAAAAATGGTTCAGATGAGCTATGAAAAAAGTGTGAGTAAAGTAACAGTCTGGGAAGAATGGTGAAGAGAAATCTGGCCTGCGAACTGTTGCAAATACAAGAGTCTGAAATTGGTGGTGAACCCAACAGAGACACTGATGGAATGGGATAACAAGCCATCCGAATAAACCTCAGTGTCAGGGAGGAAGAAATTTTCCTCTGGCCTTCTGGGTTCTTCTGGCTAGTCTAAGAATTCAATTGACATGAGACCAATTAACAGGAGAAAATCATAAAAAAGTTTAATGACACGTATACAAGGGAGAGACCCAGGAGAACTAAGGAACTTGCCAAAATAGCTGAAACCCTCAGCGTAAATACCATCTTAGAGAACAGATATGTGAACACAGCAAGGGAAGGAGAGGGTGGGAATGAACTGAGAGAGTAGCATTAACATATACACACTACCATGTATAAAACAGATAGCTAGTGCTATAAAACACAAGACGTATAAAACAGATAGCTAGTGCTATAAAACACAAGACGATCAGCTTGGTGCTCTGTGATGACCTAGAGGAGTGAGATGGGGAGCAGGGTAGAAGGCTCAAGAGGGAGGGGATATATGTGTATTTATAGGTGATTCATTTCATTGCACTGCAGAAATACAACTTTGCAAAACAATTATCCTCCAATTTAAAAAAAAATATCCTATGACAAACCATAATGGAAAAGAATATTAAAAAAGAATGTGTGTGTATATATAACCAAACCACTTTGCTGTACAATAGGAATTAACATTTGAAATCAACCATATTTCAATAAAAATAAATAAATAAAGACAAAACAGGATGATAGAGGTAGGGGTTTGGGACTTAAAAGGGGAGAAAGGCAAGTCAAATGGAGATGGGAAAACAAATGTTTGGTAAACAAATGTTTGCTGGGCCATGAAGAGAATGAGACGCAGAAAACTCAGTTTCCCCCACCACACCTAGCTCATGCTCTGTAGATTATCTCTGGTGAGAGCACTATGTCAAAAATAAGCCCTTTATTATACTTTAGGCAGCTAAGAAGGAGGTAAAAAGGAAGACTTTCTGAGTCTTCTGTTAATCTTAAAACTAAGAACATATGTAAATTAATCCTCATGCCAAAGTGACGGGGTGGCAAATTTTGCTCCCCTATGCTGGCATATATAAGAATTTATGTATGATAAAAATGTAACAGCAGTAACCATAGGGAAATAGTTAATCAACAAACAGTGCTCAAATAAATGACAATTTGGGCAAAAATATTCTACATTCCTACCTCATACTACGTACAAAATGAATTTTAGATGAACTGACAGCTAAAATATTTGAAAACAGATTAAAAAGCTAGATTGTCTACCTGATCTTAGAATGGTAAATCTCTTCAAGCATAAAAACACTGGTAAAAATAACCACGGTCTGAAGGTGGTGCAAAAACCAATCAATGTAACCAATAAAAATGTAGAATATACATCAAAAGCATTGTCAACAAATTAGAAGGCAGTCTTGGAAAAACATTTATTGCAAAGGTGATAAAGGGTTAATACTCTTTATATATGGACAACTCATGCAGATCCACAAGAGGAGAAATAATTTTATATAAAAACAAAAACAACAAAAAAGTAACATTTCACAAATTAAAATAAGTAGTGTGTAATAAGCATAGTATGCATCTGTTGGAAATTTTCTATAATGTAATTTGAAGCAGAAAAAAAAAAACGAGGAAAGGGTCACAAAGAAAAAGAAAAGCTACCAGAGGAGCTGGGGAGTACCTGCTCTCCTTCCTTTTTTTGGGTGGCAAAAGAGAATCTAATTTATTAAGAACCCAAAAGGCAGGCTGATTCATATTATGCAACAGGGTATTTTCCCTAAACGTAACTGCAAAAGGTACCTTTTTTGAAGTCAGTAGCAGGAGAGAAAGCACAGAATGGCCTCTAAGGATAT
This sequence comes from Ovis canadensis, assembly GCF_042477335.2. Lineage (NCBI taxonomy): Eukaryota > Metazoa > Chordata > Mammalia > Artiodactyla > Bovidae > Ovis > Ovis canadensis. The sequence continues at coordinate 127,454,099 of NC_091727.1, forward strand.
AATACTCAAACTTGAGTGGGAGAAAGACTTCTGTGGCTTGGATGTTGAAGATGGTAGATAGCTCTTTAGATGAGAATCACTCAAAACAGCCAAATGAATAAAAAGAAAATGGCTCAGACTCAGAGACATAGACCAACACTGCCTGTACAGACTCGATACAACATGCATTCACAGCATGGAAGAGCTGGGAACGGGATGGGGGATAAGGGGCCAAATGCTGCCAGGCTGGCATTCTAGGACATGGACATCAACCATGCCCAAGGTTGCTGCAGTGGAGGCTCCATGTTCGAGGCACATGTTTTTCCCTTGGGCAGCCAGTTACAGCAGCTGACTAAGCAGGTCACATGTCAACTGTGGGGCACATAAAGGGAGCACTCTGGGACCCAGCCAGAACACTGGGGAACCATCATTCCCTCTTGTCAAGTGCAGCGTGGGAACCCTGTGGAGAGTTCTGCCCCTTTCCCACCCTAAAGAGAATTGCCAGCCCCTGCGCAACACAGTGTTTACAGCCTGCTGGGCACACCATACCCCTTTCCTGCAGTGACTGGGCATGCCTCCATGAAGAGCATGCCAGCCCCTGCTTCGCTGGGAAGCAAACAAACTCATGTGTGGCTGACACAGCAAAGGGCCGCTAGAAAAAACAAGAGATGGGTAGGTAGCACTAGTCAATGCACCCACAGCAGGGCCTGTCTGTGTACACTGAAATTTATGAAATTTTAAATCAGATGTTATCATGGTTGTTAACCCTTTCTTTCAATAGTACCAGAAGAACAGAAAATACTCTCTTAAGCAACATAAGGCAGTGATTAGGAGCACTGGTCCTGCAGTCAGAGAGATACTGGATCAAATCCCACCTACACCATTTACAAGCCACTTAAATCACATAAACTTTCAGAGCCTGTTGTCTTGATCTGAGGGTACCGTTTGTACCTCCTACATAGGTGTGCTGGGAGGACTAAATGAGATATCCATGTTAAATATTCCCCACCTTGACTACACACAATAAACCCGATTAAAAGCATTAGCAGGAAGAGGAAGAAAGGGAATCCTGACTCTGCCACTATGTAATCTTCAGTTCAGTCGCTCAGTTGTGTCCTACTCTTTGTGACCCCATGAACCGCAGCACGCCAGGCCTCCCTGTCCATCACCAACTCCCAGAGCTTACTCAAACTCATATGTCCATTGAGCTGGTAATGCCATCCAACTGTCTCATCCTCTGTCGTCCCCTTCCCCCCCCCCGCCTTCAATCTTTCCCAGCATCAGGGTCTTTTCTAATAAGTCAGTTCTTCGCATCAGGTGGCCAAATTATTGGAGTTTCAGCTTCAGCATCATCAGTCCTTCCAATGAACATTCAGGACTGATTTCCTTTAGGATGGACTGGTTGGATCTCCTTGCAGTCCAAGGGACTCTCATGAGTCTTCTCCAACATCACAGTTTAAAAGCATGTAATCTTAGCCAAGTTATCTAAAGTCTCTTGGCCCCAACTGCTTTTATTTGTCATGCATATATTAAAATATACTCCCTATCTCATGACATTAGTTGGAGGATTAGATAAGATCCTTTAAGACAAAGTCCTTTAAAAACAGTAAACAGAGCTGTACTATTAGAGTTATCTACTTTCTAAAACAAAGATTTTCAGCCTCACACTGCACATAGTATTTTCACAGTGGAATAATAAGTACCCATGAAAAAGTATGTGTATGGTTAAAAACTTGGATGAATCTCCAAGGAATTATGCTAAATTTAAAAAAAAAGCTAATCCCAAAGGTGACATACTGTATGATTGCATTTATATCAACATTTTTGAAATGACAAATTTAAAGACATGGAGAACAGATGAGTTGCCAGGGGTCAGAGAAAACATGCAAGTGGGAGGGAACGAATTTGGCTTTAAAAGAACAACAGGAGGGATCCTCATGGTGATGAAACTATTCTTTTTATTGACTGTATGTTTGTGATATCATAGCACAGTTTTGCAATAGGTTACAACTGGAGGAAACTAATTAAAGGGTATATGGGATCTCTCTGTATTTTTCTTATAACTTCTACATCATAATGATGTTTGTTATATATTATTTTACATATCTTCTCAAAACATAAAATTTAATTTAAAAATGATGTGAGCAATGTGAGTACATGATAATAGGGGAAAACCTGTGATATCATCAAGTGAAAAAAAGCAGAATAAAAACTATGATTAAAGGAGACAAAAAGTAAAGAAATAAGCATAAATCTTGAGAGATTAGGCAAAAAATAGGAAAAGAAAATAAATATAAAAAGTTGAAAATTAAGTAAATATATATATGAAAAGTGAAAGTGAAAGTCACTCTCTCGTGTCCAACTCTTTGTGACCCTACTATACAAAGTCCATGGAATTCTCCAGGCCAGCATACTGGACAGGGTAGCCTTTCCCTTCTCCAGACATCTTCCCAACCCAGGAATCAAACCCAGGTCTCCCGCATTGCAGGCAGATTCTTTACTAGCTGAGCCACAGGGGAAGCCCCCCTCCCCCCCAAAAAAAAATATATATATAAAATCAAAATAAGGTAAAAGGGATAAATATATCCAAAACCAGGTTCTATAAAGCCACCAAAAATAGATAAAAGTGCTTACTAAACTGACTAATATATAAAATGAGACAGAACACAGAGTCAGAAAAGACTAAGCCCAAGAAAGAAAAATATGACTACAATGAGGAGAAAGGCTTCTTTAAGTATAAAACTATATGCTCAACTAAATTCATGGCAATATTTTTGAAAACTTAGAATAGATAACTCCTCAGTTCAGTTCAGTTCAGTTCAGTCACTCAGTCGTGTCTGACTCTTTGCGACTCCATGAGTCGCAGCACGCCAGGCCTCCCTGTCCATCACCAACTCCCGGCGTTCACTCAAACTCATGTCGATCGAGTCCAGTGATGCCATCCAGCCATCTCATCCTCTGGCGTCCCCCTTCTCCTCCTGCCCCCAATCCCTCCCAGCATCAGAGTCTTTTCCAATGAGTCACTCTTCGCATGAGGTGGCCAAAGTACTGGAGTTTCAGCTTTAGCATCAGTCCTTCCAAAGAACACCCAGGACTGATCTCCTTTAGAATGGACTGGTTGGATCTCCTTGCAGCATATGGGACTCTCAAGAGTCTTCTCCAACACCACAGTTCAAAAGCATCAATTCTTCTGCACTCAGCCTTCTTCACAGTCCAACTTTCACATCCATACATGACCAATGGAAAAACCACAGCCTTGACTAGACAGACCTTTGTTGGCAAAGTAATGTCTCTGCTTTTCAATATGCTGTCTAGATTAGTCATAACTTTTCTTCCAAGGAGTAAGCGTCTTTTAATTTCATGGCTGCCGTCACCATCTGCAGTGATTCTGGACCATACAAATGATCAAAATGTACCCCAAATGATTTGAATATATGATTTACCAGATAAAACACTGGAAAGGTGATTAAGGGTCTACCAATTGAAAAAGGTACTGAGACTTCATATTTGGGCTTTACAGTTGAGTTTTATCTGATCTCAAAAAACAAACAAACAAACAAACAAAAAAACTACATAATTTCTAAGGGTAGTTAAAGTATTCCAGGCCAGAGAAAAGAAGAAAATTCTGCAGTTCATTTTATGTAACCTACATAATTTTAATCCTTATACCTGAAGAAAAGAATCCAATAAAAAATGACTCCAATCTCACTTATGAATACTGAGGCCAGGCTCTAATGGCACTGAAACATGTATACTATCAGATAAGAAATGAATCACCAGTCTATGTTCGATACAGGATACAGGATGCTTGGGGCTGGTGCACGGGGGTGATTCAGAGAGATGATATGGGGTAGGAGGTGGGAGGGGGGTTCAGGATTGGGAACTCATGTACATCCGTGGCTGATTCATGTCAATGTATGGCAAAACCAATACAGTATTGTAAAGCAAAATAAAGTAAAAATAAAAAATAAAAAAAAATTGACATAGAATCCAGCAATGTATCAAAATAGTAATATAGTATTTCAGTAATGTAAGAGTTGTTCAAAACCAGATATCTAATTACATAATTCACTATATCAAAAACTTAAAAAAGATCAGAAATCATTGAAAAAGCATTTGACAAAACACAAAAACGTTCCCTTTTAAAATATCACAAAGTAAATGTGGAAACTACTTAAAAATACCAACAGCAAATATGGAAAAACACAGAAAACATTTCTATTTAAAACTGGTTATAGACAAAGTGGCCCACCAGCATCGTTTTTATTTAATGCCGTCTTTGAATTTCTAGCAAAAAATAGAAGAAAATTAAATAATTAGAATAACCATTGGAAAGAAAAGATAAACTATCCATTCCAGTATTCTTGCCTGTAAAATTCTATGGACAGAGGAGCCTGGTGGGCTACAGTCCATGGAGTCACAGAGTCCGACATGACTGAGCACAAACACACACACAAGGGTCCACCCTAAATCCAGGGTGATCTCATCTCAAATTCCACAATTACATGTGCAAAGATAGTTCTTCCAAACAAGGTCACCTTTGCAGGTTCTGGGGTTACAACTTGGGCATAACTTTGGGGGCCACTATTAAATCTGCTGCAATCTGATAAGAAAAAAAAAAGATAAAACTAAAATAAAAGTTACTGGAGCTAACAAGACAATTTGGTAAAATAGCTAGATATGAAAAGTATTTTTTTAATTAATAAACTTTTTCTATTTTAGCAAGAGGCATTTAGGAATGGAAAGGAGGACAATATTGCACTCCTAATGAACAAAAAAGCTCTTAATTCTTTAGAATAAATGTATCAAGAATGCTATAAAATAAGATCTGAACAGGAGGAAAGAAATAACCATTTCTTAGACAAAAAGAGCTATGTATTTAAAAAGTGATTCTTACAACATTGAAATATAAATTTAATGCAGTTCTAATTAGAATCACAATAGGATGGGGTTGGGGGACTGATTAAATGATATTAAAATGTATATAAAGAAAAAATGCCAATGAATAGCCAAGATAAATATTTTTAAGCTAATTTAATCTAATCAACATGACTAAGGTAAATAAGACACAGATAAAACAAGAGAATTCATAAATGGAGCCTTGTATATAAAAGGTTCAATGACAAAGATAGTAGTTTAATTTACAAGGGAAAGTAGGAATTACCTAACATATTATGCTACTACCACTGGTTATCCATCTTTGAGAAAACAGTCTCAACAAAGACTGGGAACCCAGAAGCTATAAAAAACATTATCATATTTGGATATGAAAAAAAAGTATGTAGAAAAAATTATGTGGCAAAATATACAATCAGTAAAATCATATACAGATTTGGGAAATATGTCTATAATAAAGATGGTAGCCTGAGGGCCAATATCCAAAATATACAAAGAGGCCTTACAAGTTAAAAAAATATATAAACAACCCCTAGGAAATGGGTAGGTAATATGAGCAGACAATTCAAAGAGCAAATCCAACTGGACAAAAAATGAGAGAATACTGAAATGCATTATTAGCCAAGGAAATACATTCATTAAGTTGTCAAAATTATAAAAGAATCATAAAACCTGATGCTGATAGGGATGTGAAAAAAAGAATAATCTCATATATTACATGCAAAGAGAATAAGTGAATTATAACAGCCTGTTTTTACAAATTGATATGGTAACAAATATTCATTTACAAATAAACATTTGTGTGTGTGTATACATGTGTATAAATTGAAAGCACTAGTATATGAGGGCATAAGCACAATGATGTTTAAATTCAGCATGGACTGTAGTGGCCAAAATCGGGAAAGAATGTATATGTTCATTAATAGGGAAATGGCTAAATAAATTGTGCATCCACAAAATATTTTCTAGCCTTTTAAAAGACAAAGAGCTATACCAAGAGGTTTCATGGATTTTCATGGGATATTGTTGAGTGAAAATAAGCAGGATGTATATATAGGATTCTATTTTTGTAAAACAATGAATAAAAACAACAAAACATTTCAAAACCCGTGTGTGTGTGTGTGTATACACCTACAAGCATGAATAAAAATATAGAAGAAAACATACTGGTTTGGTAATATACAGGGACAATGTGGAAAGACAGGGCAAAGGCCAAACCAAACGAGGAAAACGAGGGGCAGGGGAAGACTACTAAAACAAACAAATCCAGCAATTATATGTATGTATTTTATATGTACAAACACATACAAATTGAATTAAGTTTAGAAAGGATACAGCAAAAAAGAAAACAAAACAAAAAACAAAATATGGTCTCTGCTTGTTTAAAAACAAGGAGGGCAGTAACCAAAATAATTTCTTGGTAGGATTAGTAATGGTGTTTATTTTCTTTTTGTGTGTGTTTTTGCATTTTCTATAATGAAAATTACAACTCCCATAATAATGAAATAAAAACCAATAAATGTTACTTTTGAAACATTTCACTGAAAGACTGAGCCCATTTTGGGAAATCAAGGGAAGGAAACAGGGTTAAATACCCCTTCCTCCTTAGGAGTTGTCCAAGTAAGAGACTTACGAAATCAGGACCCATTACCCCTCATCCAGCAGAAAGTTATTCACCTAAGGCAAGAGACTAAGTGGCTATTCCAAGGAGCTATTTGAAGCAACAAATGGGGTATATTTTCCCCTACCTCACACTTTAATGACTTAGTAAATCAGAAAGTCATTTACGCCACTCTCAATTATCCAAGGATCTGCTGGGCTCTCTACTTTTTGCCCCCTCCCTCTGGTATGGGGCCATTTCCCTGCTCAGAAACAGCTCCAAAATGGGGGCTGGGGAAGGGGGAAAGAGATGAAATTCATTGGGTCGATTTAGCGTCTCATTAGCAACTCTAATAAAAGGTTTGATAAGCGAAATGGTCACAACTCCTGGTTTACATGAGGCTTCCAGGACTCTTGAGAATTTCATTTAAGAAAACTTGCCTTCAGACAAACACGATTTGCCTGCAATACACTTTAATAGATTTGGATGCTTGTTATTTTAAAGAAAGTCAGGACTTGTAATAAGGTGATATTTTTCTCTCCTCACTTTAATTTGCACTTTAACAACAACAAGAGCAATAAAAGATAAAAACACAAGAACACAGGCCTTCAAAGTATCCTCAGTGGAACAAGAGAACCACAGTACAAAGATCTGTGAGTAGAGGAGGGCTGTCTGGCCCCCAGCAGGCTCTCAAGAGAAACTTTAGGAGGGTGGCAACCTTCCAAGGGAGCATGTCTTGGCCATAGACCACCACCACAAGGAATCGCTAAAAGGGATCTGCCAGAGCTTACCGAAAGCACAAAGGCCAAATCTCTACATATAACATCTCCCTGTTTCATTGGACCCTTGAAGACATTTGTCTCTTGGGAAGCCCAGACACACAGCATCGCAGGTTCAATGTGTTCACCATCCTTTTTTACCAAGCAGACAAAGCAATTCAGCAACAGCAACAGAAAAACAATTTGCCCTTACTTGAAGATGACGATTGCTCCCGGACATGGAGGGCAGGCCAGGAGAAAGATCTGCAATGGAAAAAAAATTAAGTATGGTTATCACAAGAAATGCTGGACACAGTGAGACAGTGTTACTTTAATAATGCTAATTCTAATGCTACTAATAATAAAATAACCAAACTCTTACACAGAAAAAAATACATATATAATATAAAAAACTTTAAAAGACAAGCAAGTGGTTTTCTAAACATGTTTGTGTTTGTACATGCATCTATGTGTGCCTGTCCTGGCTGTGTGTGTGATGGGGAAGGTGGGGGAAAGGGGAAAGAGATGGATGGAGAGTGGAAGAAGTACCTGTTTGGAGGGTAGGAGATGGGGAGAACTTTTCCTTAAGCCATTTCAGCCTCACTTTCTTTTAACCTCTAGAACACTCAATTTTTCAATACTTCAACTTCGGTATAATACAAGGAGCCAGGATAAGAAGTTTTTAAACCAGGACAAGTAAAAATGGATTCTGAGCATAGGATAAGCACACAAATACCCTCCGATTTGCCTCCCATGGGGGAAGGTGGGTTAATCAATGATTAACTTTGCCAGATTTAGCAAACAAAAACACAGGATACCAAGTTAAATTTGAATATCAGATAAACAATGAACAATGTTTGAGTATCAGTATATCCTGGAACATGGAACATACATATGCTAAAACGTTATTCATTATCAAAATTCAAGGTTAACTGGACAGCTTGTATTTTTCATCTGGCAATCCTATTGACTTTGCCACCCCCAGGCTCTTAATCTCCCTTTGATTTTGAAGGGGAGCTGAATTTGCTACCCCATAGTTTGTTTGTTTGGCACAAGGATTATTTTAGGCTGATTGTTTTTAAGAAACAACAGACATAGGAAAAGCTCTGAAAACTGTGTAGAAGTTACCTTTCTGTACAATATATTTACATTTATATGGAAAATCTCCATTTGTTCAGGTGTCTCCCTCTAGGAAAAGGATAACTCTAAATCTTTATACTCTCTCAACGGGGAAGGCAAGGACCTAAATCTGTGTAACAACCTTGCCCTTGTTTACTGCACTCTTCCTGGTCACCTCCAGGAACTGGCCTTCTCCTCCACCCCTACCTCTCAACCACTACCCAACATGTTTATCTTTAGCTAGAGATAGCATTTAAGGTGGTAGCTTAGGCCATTTCAGGGAGTTCATTTTCCTGGGTCTCCCCCATGTATACAGGAGGTTTACATATTATTAAACTTCCGTTGTTTTATTATTTTATTATTAGCTTCCTGTTAATCTTACTGTGGAGGGGGGTGTGTGTCTCAGCCAGGAACCTAGAAGAGTAGATGGAAAATTATTTTTCTTCCCCCACATTTGATTGGTTTGTTTCAAAGCCTGACTGGTTGGTTCCTCTTCTATTCTCCCTGCTCAAACCAAACAAAAAGAACCTGATCCTTCTAAGAGACCATCAGTTCCATGCTCCTTGGTTTGAACTAGCCTTAGAAACCCACAGCAGTGGCAGTTTGACTGCACCAAGTCAAACTTGTTTGACTTTGCTCAAGGGGGACAAAGAAAGCCCTGCAGAGCAGTTGTACAATGTGCAAATTCCTGGGCTCCCCCCATGAGGAATGCTGATTCCATAAGTCAGGGGTTCCAGGAATCTGTGCATTTTAACAAAAGCCCTAGGAGATTCAACTATTCTAAGCAGCCAAGTGTACTCAAGGTTTGATCAAAGACATTCAGCAGGACAAAAGATTGACCAAAGAATGAAACTCATGTTTATGGAGTTACTTCACCTACAGCGACATAATGGTGCAGATTTACAAAATCATTGCTATGTGTTCCTCTCTTGTGGTGAGCATTTATGAATAGACATTATTGGCATTATGGGCCGGTTTGGCTTTGTCCCGGGTATCTTCTTTATATTCTGTTCTTCAGTTCTCTCAGAATCTACATTTAAAAGGAAAGGGTACTCTAAGGAAAATCACTCTAAGTATAGATACCTGAATCCCTGCAGATTAAGAGAAAGAATGGGGAAGAAAGGATCCTGAAAGGAACACAGCCGGGAGTCCATCACTCACACAATACCTCACCAGAGAACCCACCAAGAAAAAAATCCATTGAGAATGTTACTTTCCCCTGTAGATCGATTTGATTAAAAGTGCAAAGCCAATGATAATTACAGGTCCACAATCCTTTATTTGCAATCGCCAAATCCAAAAAGGTCTAAGAAACAGAACGTGGGGTTTGGTTTAAAAAAAAAAAAAACTAATTTGGTAGCAGACGTGACATGATCTGAGCTGAGGCTCTTTATAGACTGTCTTTATTCCATTTATGGTGAGTATTCATATGTTTTCCACAATAAGAATGTACTTTGATTACAGGGTGCTGTCCCAGATCCCATTGGCAGTGTCTGTAAAACACTCCACACTCTCAGTATTGCCTTTTAAAATCCAAAATATTCAAGACTTCTGAAATACATCTGACCTTCATGGTTTGGGATAAGGACTGTCAACTTGGAATTTCAATCACCCAAACATGAACTTAACCCCACTTCCCCACCCTACCCGTCAGAACAGTACGAGAGAGAAATAAACCAAGCTGGTATTCTTTATCACTGACCCGGAAGCAAAGTTACTCACCTTAGGCAAGGGACCAAGTTGGAGGCTGTACATAGTTACCCAGCATCAGGCCATCAAAGGCTACACTCAGAAGCTACAGTATACAGAAAGCAGACAGGGGCCCCCAAGCACCTTGGAAAGAATACTTCTGGAGTCACCTAAGAGTCATGCTAGCAATCTTTCTGAGCTTCTGGAATACCCTAGATACTTCCAACACACTAAAACAGAGAAGCAAAAATGCAACACGCCCCCCCGACCCCACTTTTCTATACACACATCCGAGTAGATAAGCAGATTCTTGGGGGAGGGAGGGGCAATTTCCCTGTAACTGCCCCATTTGGCTGGTTCAGATCCCCGATGTCCCTATACGGGGAAGCCCAGAACCCTCCTGAAGAAAGCAAGCCTCCAGTCCCAACTTAATCATGGATCTGATTTCTTTCGAGGCAGCCCGTCTCGTCTTGACTCTTAAGTGAGTTTTCCAATAGTCACTTGCCTGTGGTCATGTCATTTCCAACCAACACACTGGCTTTCCTCATCTTGCCTATCTATCCCCAACACCAGGATAGAGGGTATCTTTTCCAAGCAACTTTTAAAATCAGATACATGGAGAACATCAAAAAAGCAGGCTTGAAAAAGGACCCCGACCCCATTCTATTTCTTTTCCAGTAAACTTACGGTCTCCTCTGGCAACTTCCTAGATTTATGGCACTAAACCTCTCTGCTTTGTCATGCTGGAGCCACATCCATAATCACCATCAACCAAAGGATCAGAGTGAAGATAAGATGTTAATTCAGAGGCCCAAAGGCCCCCAGCATTGGCCCAAATATCGCTGCTCTCTTCTTTGGTTGGCTGCCAATGGCCTCCAAAATTTGTTGGCATGTGTTTTAGCCTAGCAGACGGAAAGCTAAACTAACCCTTCAGCTGCAAATAGAGTGGGAAGAGAGGACACTTGGAAGCGCAAACAAAGAGGGCAGGAAGATGAGAAGGCATCTGAGTACATCCCAGCACCGCCGCGGCACTTTGTCTTCTTGCTGCCATCTGCCTGGATAGGCATCTGAAGAAAAGAGCAGGGAGCATAACAGAGAAATGCTACTGTGCCCTTCCATTGACCCACTGTCTGGGAGGCAAGCAGGGTTTTGTTATGAAATCCCACTTTACAGATGGAGAAACCCAGGGGGAAGGTTCTGATGAGGTTTCTGACAAGAACCCAGGTCCCGTAATAAACTCGCAACACTTTTCACCTCACACCTGACATGGTCCCAGCCTCATGGGGGATTCTCTTCTTTAGACTCTCGCCCTGTCCCTCAACTCCCACAGTACACATGGAGTCACCTCAGGGTCGTCACATCTGTACCACAACACAGCTCCTCCAATCTCCTCCTTACAACCTGAGACATCTCACAACACAGACCTGCCTGGGCAGCAAATTATATTTACCCAGATGGGTATCAGGGTTTCAGAGTCCAGCATTCCCTAAAGACAGGCTCACGTTACATCCAACCAGCTTCATTCTCCTATCTACTGGGTGCTGGCGATTCTCAAATCCTTACAGAACTGAAGTCTTTTGGGGCTGGTTTTTCCTGGAAAAACCTGCAGGTTCCATTCAAAAACGTCACTCTCTCAGCTTCTTCAGGAGACAGTGACTCTCTGTTATCTTGCCCAGAAACTCGAAAATTTCGTTTTTTCCTACGCACATAATCTAGGTACCAGCGGCTGTACCAGTTGATCCTCTACCTTGGAGACACTCTGGCTCCAGGTTCCCACCTTCTCCACCCAAGCTCTCAGCATCATTTGTCCCATTTCCTGTTCTTGTTTCTGTTCCATGGTCATATTAGCCCCTAGTCCACTGGCATCAATACCCTGTTCCCTGTCGAATTCTGCTCAACCCCAGTATCACATTCATTAACCCCTCATGGTCATAACACTGAAAGAAGGTAATTTTTGTTCATAAGAAGAAGTATTAGTACTATGAGAAATGTAGGCGGGAAGAATGGCCAGTCACCAAGACCATCCTAAGTGAGGGGCTAGCCAGGTTAAGCAGTGGAAGGATGAGAAAACTAAATCAAAGGGAAAGAGAGTGAGAGAGGGGCAGGAGAGTGGCATTTGGCTTGCAACACAATCTTCCAAGGCCGAGTTCCAGTTCTCTTGGCTCTACCACCTAGAAGGGCACCCATCTATTTGGGGGTTCTTAAAGGAATGCCTATAAACATAACCCACTCTTGGGGCCTCATCTTCTCTCTCCTTGGACTGATGAAATGATTTTCACTGGTTTCTTGCCTCCAGACACACTGCTGGTAAGGAGGATTGCTCTAAAATGCATCTCTGATCTTTCCTTTAGAATCCTTTAATGGCTGGCCAGTAACTACAAGAAAAGCTCAAGCTCCTTAGCAAGGCAGGCAAGGCTTTCTCTACTCACCCTGCTGATCTCTTCAGCTTGCTGGCTTCGGGCACTGTCCCAAACTGTATCTTGAGCCTATTCCATGTCATAAACAGGCTTCAATAATCTCATTTTCTAGCAGCTTCATTTTATTCAACTATATGGATATGCAACAATTTACTCAACCCATCTCTTCCTGTCACACATGTAAGTTATATCTAAATTTTCAGGTCCTGTCACACATGTAAGTTATATCTAAATTTTCAGGTCCTTCACTATTTAGTCTACATTTTATAGTAGTAGCCTCCATTTAGTTGGCAACCCACTCCAGTATTCTTGCCTGGAAAATTCCATGGAAAGAGGAGCCTGGTGGGCTACAGCCCATGGGGTCACGGAAGAGTCACACACGACTTAGTGACTAAACAACATTTAGTAGTAGTCTACATTTAGCATCTGGTCTCTCATTAGAGTGAAAATTTCTAGGTCTTCAAAGGGAATATGGATTTTAAGGCTTTTTAACCTACAATTCTAAACTGCCTTCCACAAAATGTCTTTGAATTTGTACTCCTGCCAGCAATATATGAGAAATATGTTTCTGCTACAGCCCGGCCAAGAGGTCATTATCAGTTTTAAAAGGCAAAACACTAAAAGGGAGCAGAATTTGCCACCGTCAAATATGTCTCTTTGTCATAAAGACTATTTTGAGCTTGTTTAAAAAAAAAAAAAAAAGCAGCAGATACAGGGGACACCCTGAAAATCAAGTAGAAGAGATTATTTTCATAAGAGATATTTGCCTTTACAAAAAAAATCTCCATTTGTTAGGGTGTCTCCTCTCTGTACAAGGAAGAGAAGAAAGGCTGAATTTCTAGAAACTCTTATGACTAGAAAAGGCAGCAACTTCTGCATACAATCTTACTCTTGTTTGCTCTGCCTCTCCTGGTCACCTCCAGGAACTGGCTCCCTCCACCCTTTTGTCTTTAGCTGGAGATGGTATTTAAGGTGGTGGTTTGGGCCCTTTACAGGGAGTTACTCAGTTTTCCTGCATCTTTCCAACACACACAGGAGATACACAAGTTATTAAAAGTCCATTTGTTTTCCTCTTGTTATTCTGTCTTTTAGTACAGGGGAATCTCAAGCCACGAATATAGAAGGGTAGAGTGAACATTAACTTTACTCCCCTACAACGCGTGCACATGCGCACACACACACTTACTTCACTGCTTTAATGTGCGTGCCTCAGATTACCAGAAATCAACTATTTTTTAACATGACTTTGGCCAGCCATATTTCTTCTATTGTGGCCTTGCCTATTTTTCAACTGGTGTGTTCTTTTTCTTATTGGGTTATAAGAAGCTATTTATGTTTTAATGCCATTTAATACAGACTACTTGACATTTGTTGCAAATATTTTTCCCATGTTGCCATTGTCATAGCTCCGGTTATGGCAGTTTTGTATGGAAGTTTTTGTATCTTTATGTAATTAGATATATAAATTAGATATTTCCTTCATGGTTTCTGTCTCTGATGTCATACTTTGAAAGTTATTTACAATCTTGGGATTAAAAAAAGAGTCACCAATTGTTTTCGTAATATTTTAAAATTTTAAATCTCCAAATCAAAAATTGCATTATTGTTCATCCTACTCACTCTTCCAGAATGGCCTTCTCATCTTTCCTCTTTCAGCTACCACTTATTTACCCTTCAAATAACAAAAGAAAGCATCATTTCCCCTTGTGCATGCTTAGTCACTCAGTCAGGTCCAACTCTTTGTGACCTCATGAACTAAAGCCTGCCAGGCTCCTCTGTCCATGGACTTTTCCAGGCAAGAATACTGGAGTGGGTAGCCATTTCTTCCTCCAGGGGATCTTCTTGACCCAGGGATCAAACCCATGTCTCCTACGTCTCCTGCATTGGCAGGCGGATTCTTTACCACAGAGCCACATGGGAAACCCATGATTCCTTCTATCCTCCCATTAATTCTTTCTGCTAATTTTTTCTGAGAAATTATCTTTTCTGTCAGTATAAGGAACTGACAAAGAGCCTTCTCTCAAGAATTTAGACAAAAAGGAAATTAGAGCACCTACTGACAAACTCTTGGGCTTCAAAATCAACATATAATGTATTTAAAACATAGCAAATGCATTTTAAAGCTAGAATGTTCCTAGACTTGAAAGACCAGTTTGTAACCTGTTTGAATTATCCCCAAAGAAAGAATGGGGTTGACCAAACACTGAGGTACAGAATAAAGAAAGTCACAAAGGCATATATATTTGGCAGTTTCCACATCCAAGTACTAGCCAGGGACCAGGAAATCTTAGCTTGTAAATCTCAAGTTTCCTGGTCCCAGTGCCAAATTCACCCCTATTAAAAGAATGGAAGTGGAGTAGGGAGCATCGCTAAGCGGTGAATATTATGGGCTTTAGAGTTAAGATAGATTTCGGCCACTCACCAGCACTGTAACCTTGGATGAGAGACTGGAGGAATTTTTATCTCTAAAATAGGGATAAAAATAGCATCTATGTCTCATGAGGTTTTGGAGAGGATCAAATGAGATAAAGCAAGCAAAACACTTGGCACAATGTCTAGCACATAGCTAGCACTCAATACATAGTAGCTATAATTATTCTGATTGCAAAAGAAAGTCCATCCCTACTGTGAGCTACATCAGCAAGAGCGTCTATTAAACTTCCAATTCATCTAACTTCACTTGTTCTTCACTTGTTCTATTCGCTTGTTCTTCACCTGCTTGTAGTATAATATGCTAATATGGTATTTGGCTTCCTTGTCCAGCTGCCTACAAGGAGAGAATACTGGAACACTCAAGGTGCAGTTTCCTCATCTGTCAAATAGGGATTACATCAGTACTATCTCATAAGGTGGATATGGGGATTAAATGTGTGAAGCACTTAGTGTCTGGCATGTTGTAAACAATAAAATAAATATGAGCTACTGATAGCATCATCCTTCTTGGTGGCGCTTTCTGTTGTCCACTCACTACAAATTCCATCCAGGCCCACAGCAACTTCTAGTTCCCACACAAAGCCTTCTCCAATAACTCCAGATAACACCTCTTTTTTGTCCAATGGCCTCTACAACTCATTAGGTACTTAGATTTTATTTAATTGGGGCTATTAAATGGTTTCCCTATAGTTGCACAAAATGCTATAATAGACTGAGAGCTAGGATTGGATTATCAATTGTTCCCTCCTGACAAATTTGAAATTGGCATAGATGAGTCATTGAACAAAGCCCAAAGCTGTTTGTTGGGTAATCAGGGCTCTCAACAATGTGGCCCTCAGCTGCCTTGCCAGTTGTATTTCCCACTATGACTCAGGTTTTCACCCTGAACCTCAGTTTCTACATTCTAAAATACAAAAGAATAACAGTGCTTGCCTCCAAAATCTTAAATTCAACTACTGTTTGATGCAGATAATAAATGCTTTCTACATATTTCCATCTAGATGGCACATAGGTATCTCATGCCTAAATCTGAACTTGCCATCTTCTTTTCCTAATCTCTTCCCTTGCTAACTGCTCCCTCAAAAAGTGGAAGAACAAGGACAGCTGTTCCAATAGTAGAATTCCACCTGATCTGAGAAAGGCAGAAGGCATGAGGGAAACAAAATTAACATCAGGTAAACAGTACAGCAATAAGTGAGGCAAGAACCATTGGTAGATGCTGATGAGTAATGCAAGATTATCATTTTTGCATGGAAAGTACTTGTTAATTACAAAAGAAAATAGTAACTTTTTGGTGGAAAAATTAGACAGGAAAAGATTAGTTAATTAACTTCACCAATAATAACACATATCATCATGTCCCCCAGATATGATGTACCAAGAAGGGGATGACATCACTTCTGTGGCATTTCTGCCCAATGACTTAAATCTAATCAACAACAACAAAAGCAGGTAAGTCCAAATAAAGAACACTTTACAAAGTAACTGACCAGTGCTCTTCAATATTGACAAGGTAATAAAAGATGGAGACTGAGGAACTGCGATGGATGGAGGAAATTAAGACGACCTAACAACCAAATGCAATGTGGGATCCTGGATTTCATCCTAGAACAGACAAAAGATGTTTGTGGGAAAAACTGGTGAAATAGGAATAAAGTCTATAGCTTAGTTCAAGTATCAATGCTAATTTCTCAGTTTTAAAGATTTTACCATGGTCATGAGAAACGCTGGGCTGGAAGAAGCACAACCTGGAATCAAGATTGCCGGGAGAGATAGCAATAACCTCCGATATGCAGATGACACCACCCTTATGGCAGAAAGAGAAGAGGAACTAAAAAGCCTCTTGATGAAAGTGAAAGAAGAGAGTGAAAAAGTTGGCTTAAAGCTCAACATTCAGAAAACAAAGATCATGGCATCCGGTCCCATCACTTCATGGGAAATAGATGGGGAAACAGTGGAAACAGTGTCAGACTTTATTTTTTTGGGCTCCAAAATCACTGCAGATGGTGACTGCAGCCATGAAATTAAAAGACACTTACTCCTTGGAAGAAAAGTTATGACCAACCTAGACAGCATATTCAAAAGCAGAGACATTACTTTGCCAACAAAGGTCCATCTAGTCAAGGCTATGGTTTTTCCAGTGGTCATGTATGGATGTGAGAGTTGGACTATAAAGAAAGCTGAGCACCAAAGAACTGATGCTTTTGAACTGTGGTGTTGGAGAAGACTCTTGAGAGTCCCTTGGACTGCAAGGAGATCCAACCAGTCCATCCTAAAGGAGATCAGTCCTGGGTGTTCATTGGAAGGACTGATGCTGAAGCTGAAACTCCAATACTTTGGCCACCTCATGCGAAGAGTTGACTCACTGGAAAAGACTCTGATGCTGGGAGGGATCGGGAGCAGGAGGAAAAGGGGACGACAGAGATGGCTGGATGGTATCACTGATTCGATGGACATGAGTTTGAGTAAACTCCAGGAGTTGGTGATGGACAGGGAGGCCTGGCGTGCTGCGATTCATGGGGTCGCAAAGAGTCGGACACGACTGAGCAACTGAACTAAACTGAACTGAATACAAGATGTTAACATTAAGGGAAGCTGATGGAAGGGAATATAGAAATTCTCTGCGGTATCTTTACAACTCTTTCGTAAACGAAAAATAATTTTAAAATGTAAAGTTTTTACACATTACTACCTATAAAATAAACAAGGTTTTACTGTATAGCACAGGGAACTATATTCAATATCTTGTAATAACCTATAAGTGCTTCCCTGGTGGCTCAGTGGTAGAGAATCTGCCTTCCAAGCAGGAGATGAAGGTTAGATCCCTGGGTCAGGAAGATACCCTAGAAAAGGAAATGGCAACCCATTCCAGTGTTCTTGCCTGGAGAATCCCATGGACAGAGGAGCCTGGCAGGCTAAAGTACATGGGGTTCCAAAGAATTGGACATAACAACTAAACAACAAAAATAACCTATAATGGAAAAGAACCTAACTATATATATATATATATATATATATATATATATACACACACACACACACACACATATATATACGTATATATACACACACACACTTACATAACTGAATCGCTATACTGTACAGTAGAAACTAACACAACATTGTAAATCAACTACACTTCAATAAAAATTTTAATAAAAATAAAATACAAAGTTTTTTTTTTTAAGTACTATTATCCCATCAATTTGCCTGTCTTCAAACCCCAGAGCTATCTTTGATGCTGCCCCTCTTTCTCAGGCCCCATATGTAGTCTCTCCCCAAGTCTTGTAACCTTGACACTTTAACCTTTTCAATATATCTCAAATCCATCCTTGTTATCATTTCCTAGTTTCAGTTCAGTTCAGTCACTCAGTCGTGTCCGACTCTTTGCAACCCCATGAATTGCAGCACGCCAGGCCTCCCTGTTCATCACCAACTCCCAAACTCATGTCCACTGAGTCGGTGATGCCATCCAGCCATCTCATCCTCTGTTGTCCCCTTTTCCTCCTGCCCCCAATCCCTCCCAGCATCAGGGTCTTTTCCAATGAGTCAACTCTTCGCATGAGGTAGCCAAAGTATTGGAGTTTCAGCTTTAGCATCAGTCCTTCCAATGAACACCCAGGACTGATCTCCTTCAGGATGGACTGGTTGGATCTCCTTGCAGTCCAAGGGACTCCCAAGAGTCTTCTCCAACACCACAGTTCAAAAGCATCAACTCTTTGGCACTCAGCTTTCTTCACAGTCCAACTCTCACATCCATACATGACCACTGGAAAAACTATAGCCTTGACTAGACAGACCTTTGTTGGCAAAGTTATATCTCTGCTTTTCAATATTCTATCTAGGTTGGTCATAACTTTCCTTCCAAAGAGTAAGCGTCTTTTAATTTCATGGCTGCAATCACCATCTGTAGCGATTTTGGAGCCCCCAAAAATAAAGTCTGACACTGTTTCCACTGTTTCCCCATCTATTTCCCATGAAGTGATGGGACAAGATGCCATGATCTTTGTTTTCTGAATGTTGAGCTTTAAGCCAACTTTTTCACTCTCCTCTTTCATCAAGAGGCTTTTTAGTTCCTCTTCACTTTCTGCCATAAGGGTGGTGTCATCTGCATATTGGAGGTTATTGATATTTCTCCCAGCAATCTTGATTCCAGCTTGAGCTTCTTGCAGCCCAGCGTTTCTCATGATGTACTCTGCACATAAGTTAAATAAGCAGGGTGAGTCCCTATTCATTTTCTTCAGCTACTGCAACA
Organism: Ovis canadensis; assembly: GCF_042477335.2. Lineage (NCBI taxonomy): Eukaryota > Metazoa > Chordata > Mammalia > Artiodactyla > Bovidae > Ovis > Ovis canadensis. The sequence goes on from NC_091727.1 coordinate 127,473,245, forward strand.
GTTTTCCTATCTGATCTCGAGGCCTCCAGTGTCTCCTTCTTCACTCTAGTTCATACAGTATTGCCAGGTTCCTTTTCTTAAACACAACCCTGGGACTTCCCTGGTGGTCTAGTGCTTAGGAATCCACCTGCTAGGGACTCGGGTTTGATCCCTGGTCCAGGAATTAAGATCCCACGTGCCACGGGGCAACCAAGCCCATGTGCCACCTAAGCTCACATGACACAACTACTGAGCCTCAGCACCCTAGAGCCTGTGTTCCACAACAAGAGAATCTTCTGCAGCAAGAGAAGCCACTTCAATGAGAAGCCCGTGCACCACAACTAGAATTAGCCCCTTCTTGCCACAGCTACAGAAAAGCCCATGGACAGCAAGGAAAAGCCTGTGTGCTGCAGTAAACACTTAGTGCAGCCAAAAATAAACTAAAAAGAAAAAAAACAGAGCACTGATCATGTTATATACTTCACAAATTTCAGATGATACATTCAACACAATCTCTAGCAAAATCTCAACTGACATCCTTATACAATCTGAGAAGCTAACACTAAAGTTCACAGAGAATTGCAAGGTATCCCAAATAACTAGAGCAATCTTGAAAAGACGAATAAATAGGAAGACCCACACTACCTGATTTCAAAACTTACTACAAAGGAACAGTAATAAAGACACAGTGGCGCTGGCATAAAGATAGATGTATAGGCTAATGGAAAGAATTCAAACAAATCCCAAAATAAACCCTCCCAACTGATTTTCAACAAGGGGACCAATACTATTCAATGAGAAAAGTCTCTTCAACAAATGGTCCTGGGACAACTGGATTTCCACATGTATAAGAATGACCTTTGGACCCCTACCTCACAATTGTCTACAGAATCAACACAAAATCAAGCAAAGACCTAAATAAAAAAGCAAAAACTACAGAACTCTTAAAATTAAACATAATGGTAAACCTTCATGATCCCAGTTTGTCAATGGATTCTTAGATGTGACACCAAAAGCAAGAGCCACAAAATATAGGTAAACTGGACTTAATGAAAATTAAAATATTTTGTCCTTCAAAGCATACTATCAAGAAAGCAAAAAGACAACTCAAAGAATGGCAGAAAATTTTTGCAAATCTTGTCTCTCACAAGGCTGTATTATGTAGAATACGTAAGTAGCTCTCAAAACTCTAATAATAAAAAGACAAACTGTCAAGTTCAAAAGTGGGCTAAGGATTTGAATAGACATTTCTTCCAAAGAAGACACATGAATGGCCAATATGCACATGAAAAGGTACTCAGTATCATTAGTCACTAGGGAAATGGAAATCAAATCTACAGTGAGAGATGACTTCACACACATTAGAAAGGCTAAAATAAAAAAGACAATCACCAAGTATTCATGATGATACAGAGTAATTGGGAACCTCATACACTGCAAGTAAGGATGGAACATGGTGCCCGAATATGCAAAAATAGTTTGGCAGTTCCTCAAAAAGTTACACACAGAGTTATCATAGGACCCAGTAACCCCACTCCTATGTACATACCCAAGAGAAATGTTCCCAGAAAAACGTATACATGGGGAATTCCCTGGTGGGCCCGTGGCTAAGACTCCACACTCCCAATGTAGGGGGCCTGGGTTCAATTCCTGGTCAGGGAACTAAGATTCCACATGCAGCAAGAAAGACCTGGTTTAGCCAAATAAACTGGGGGGGGGGGGGTGGGGACCTTATACATAGATACATGGATGTTCATAGCAGCATTACTCGTAATAGCCAGAAGGTGGAAACCACCCAAATACTCACCAATGGATGAACGAACAGATAAAGGAAACGCAGTATACCTATACAATGGAATATTGTTTGGCCATAGAAAGGAATGAAGTTCTTACACATGCTATGACATGGATGAACTTTAAAAACATTATACTAAGAAAAAGAAGCTAGTCAAAGTAGACTATATATTATATGACTCCATCTCTGAAATGTCCAGAATAGGCAAGTATATAGAAGCAGAAAGCAGAGCAGTCACTGCTTAGGCATGGGGGCAGAACAGGTAGGGGAGTGATGGCTACATGGTATGGAGCCTCTTTTTGAGTTGATGAAAATGTTCTAAATTTGACTGTGGAAATGGCTACACATACCTGTGAATATATGAAAAATCACTGATTGAACACTTTAAGTGGATGAACTATATGGTAATGAAGTATATCTGAATAAACTATTAAAAACAAAACCTCAGATGGCTCCTTATTCCTTGTTGAATAAAGTCCAAACTCCTTAATTAGGCATTCCAGTCCCTCCCCTTCCCCATCCTCATTTGACTTCCTCCACCCACCAACCAGCTTTATTGTTCACTATCCTTTTTCATGAGCCTTTCTCTCAAACCAAACTGAATTATTTACCACTATCTATATACCCCATGCAGTTTGTCTTTCCCCCTGCTGGTCCTTTTCCCTGGAACTCTCTCCTCACAATTCTTATTTATTAGTACATATTCTGTGTTATACAAGACCCTGTTCAAATGCTCCCTCCTAGGCAAATCTTTCCCCATCCTTCAACCCACATATAGTAGGCTTTCAAAACTCTATTTACTGTAAGAATGAAGGTAAGTAGTCCTTCCACATGATGGTTCCCACTGCCAGATGATAATCCTCCCGAAGCCACAGCTGCACTTCTCTCTTCCTTTCCTAGTTAAAGTAGCAGTTCACAGCTTCAAGACCCCTTTACTAAGTTTCTGAGAATGGTTCCGAACTGCTAGTCTCTACTTCTCCTGAAAACCTTCTGGAGATGAAGCAAGCTGGTGCTGCGTTATGCCAGGGCCACCGAGTATAGGTGTGTAGGTTGTGCACTGCACAACCCTAGTGGCGCCATTCAATTCTAGTCTATGTGAATGGCACCCTCTCCTAGGGTTGTGCAGTGCATAGCCATTCGTGGCGGCCCTGCTTGGAAACATCCAGAATTTGGAAGCAAAGCCAAAAAGAGCACTCAATGAGAAGAAATCACATAAACTATATTGCTGGTGAGAAGTGGGTATTTTCCAAATCTTATGAGGAAGATGAAAAAGAACTCAGGAGAATAACATGGTCTTAGCACACACAGTGTTTGTATGGAATGACAAAACAGAAACATCCGAGAAAAATCATCACTGATGTTTTTTCCAGCAGTGGAAAGAGAAAAGGATCCATGATCTTGTCAATACAAAGGTGTGATGTACCTACATGGTCTCTCTGATAAGATCCTTCAATTCTGTTAGGTTCTGATTTTAGGTTATCAAATAAGCACCTGTGTAATTTGGCTTCAGGAACCTTGCTCTCAGGAAAGGTATGACCAGGCTGATAGACACAAGTGTTATGTGTCTATACAGATCTCTCTCCCATCATCAATCCATTCATCTGCCTTGTGGTTAATCAAGCAGTCTTTTGTAAAGTTGGGGAGTGTAAAACCAACATGCCTAGGCAAGCTGATAAAAACTAGGCTTTAAACCTACCAATCATTTTGCAGACTCAGGACCCAGGTCAACTGTGCCACAATGGCACAGACACCTTCTAAATCCCAGCCAGAGCAGCCGGCAACAAGTCCCCCTCTGACTACCACGTCTCAACAGCAAGCAGTAATAAAGCATGCGTACAGGGAGGCAAAAATGGCTGGAAAGATGGACTGTGAAGACAAGTGATCTAGTAGCAGAGTCCAAGTATGCCAGACGTTGGCTCTGTTCCTTCTTTTGTCCCCACTCCAGTTTAGTTCAGCCTTCCACTTTTGTATTTGCCCTTCCTGGCATATTTCATTCCACTTCTTCTATCTCCTCCAGAGAATTCCTGAATAACATCCACCCCAACTGATCATTCCTTTTCTGAAAGCCATTTGCACATACTGGTACTATACACTTATCACTCCTTTCTGTTGTAATTAGTAATAGTAGTGATGATGATGACAATGACAATGATATTAATAATAATAATGGCAGCAGCTACGCTTACTCCTTGGAAGAAAAATTATGACCAACCTAGATAGTATATTCAAAAGCAGAGACATTACTTTGCCAACAAAGGTCCGTCTAGTCAAGGCTACGGTTTTTCCAGTGGTCATGTATGGATGTGAGAGTTGGACTGTGCAGAAGGCTGAAAGCCAAAGAATTGATGATTCTGAACTGTGGTGTTGGAGAAGACTCTTGAGAGTCCCTTGGACTGCAAGGAGATCCAACCAGTCCATTCTGAAGGAGATCAGCCCTGGGATTTCTTTGGAAGGAATGATGCTGAAGCTGAAACTCCAGTACTTTGGCCACCTCATGCGAAGAGTTGACTCATTGGAAAAGACTCTGATGCCGGGAGGGATTGGGGACAGGAGGAGAAGGGGACGACAGAGGACGAGATGGCTGGATGGCACCACTGACTCGATGGACATGAGTCTGAGTGAACTCTGGGAGATGGTGGTGGACAGGGAGGCCTGGTGTGCTGCGATTCATGGGGTCGCAAAGAGTCGGACACGAATGAACGACTAAACTGAACTGATTCTTTACTGAGTGCTTCACTAGAGGCCTAAAACTATATTCGTGTGTGTGTGTGAGCACGCCCATGCTCATTCACCCATGTCATGTCCAACTCTTGCAACCCCATGGACTGCAGCCCACCAGGCTCCTCAGTCCATGGGATTTTTCAGGCAAGAATACTGGATTGGGTTACCATCTCCTCCTCCAGGGGATCCTCCAAACCCAGGGATTGAACTCACATCTCCTAATTGACAGGCAGATTCTTTAGCACTGACACACCTGGGCAGCCCCATATTCATGTATTCCTCATAGCAATCCTGTGAGGTAAGTGCAGTTCCCCACCCCACCCCACCCCACCCCACCTGTATAAAACATGAGGAAACTGAGCTAAGGAACGGTTAAGTACTTGCCTAAGGTCACACAACTAAATAAGGAAAAGAGTCAGGCCTTGAATCAGAACTGTCTGGTACCAAAGATTTTGTTTGCAGCCAATGTTACCTTTTGTCTCCCGCTTTGTCTTTTGAGGATCTTCATCTGCCACCACTCTCCATAGTGCCTAACACCACGTCAGACACAGAAATGCTCCCCCAGGATATGTATGCAAGGCTAACTCTATTCCCTGGCCAGAGCCCAGCCCAAGATGCAAGCTGGAAGAGCAGGCAAGAAGGGCATTGAGTACAGAGAGACATGACCCATTGAGGGGGCCACGGGAGTCCTCTTCCTCTGACTCCTTTAGGGCAGGATAATGCTGCTACCTTGACCTCAATCACAGAAACATTCAGAATAGGATGGATAACCTGGTTGTCCTAAAACTCATCCAGACAACTTGGAAGGAACAGAGCCTAGGCCAATCTGTGAAAGGGCTGGGTACTATACAGTTCCCTAAAGGAAGGGAACCAACTGTATCAGGGTCACAGCCACTGAGAAGCTATGTGACTATGGTCATGGATTTTGGCAGCAGTGAGGGGTGGGGAGCAGACAGGAGTCTTTTTAAAGAAGAGAGCATTACACTAACTAACACACTCTCTCTCTCTCTCTCTCACTCACACACACACACACACACACACACACACCCCTCATTAAACCTGTTTTCTCATCTTTAAAAATGGAAATAAGAATACATACCACTTGAAGCACTGCTAAGGTATAAAATGAGACTGTAATAAAAGGACCTACCACCTAAAGTCTACATTAGTTTGTCCATGCTGGGGTTTGGAGCACACACAGAGATACAAGGCATAGTTCCTGTCTGCAAGAGTTCAGAATGTCTGACAAAGAATCTGATCTAGCGTACTGCCAGCACTCTGTCAACCAGGTATAAATATAAAGCTGGCTGGTAGATTACCCCAATTCTCAGCAGGACATTTTGTCAGATGAAAATTTTGGCAGGAAAGAAGAAAACTGCTGGCAAGAATAAAGGTTGCGGTTTACGTCTTTGCCTCCAATCTATCATCCACACCTCCATATTGGAAAACCGGGGAAGGGGACTCTACAAACCGCTATTTTGGAAGGGACACATGTGAAAAGTTCTCTTCCTTCACATTTGTCACCATTTCTCATTTGATACTGCATGCATACGCGCTAAGTCACCTCAGCCATGTCCTACTCTTTGCGACCCCATGGGTAGCCTGCCAGGCTCCTCTGTCCATGGAATTCTCCAAGCAAGAATACTGCAGTGGGTTGCCATCCTGTGTTAAATGCCAATCTTCCCTGCTAGACTGTAAGGTCCCGGAGGGCAGTGGCTGTGTGCCGGTCCTTGTTATAGATCCAGAAACTGACACAATGACTGGAACATTCAAGATGCTCATCAGATATTTGTTGAATGAATAAATCAAACAAACAGATGTCTCTGGTAGGTGGATAGACCTGATTACCTAATCAAAAAAATCACTTTAAAATAGTCAAGCCTTGTTTATGCATAAATGCCTCTCAAGATTTCCAAGAAACTGGTAATGTTGGTTTGTTTCTGGGAAGAAAAAGTAACAGATTATGGGTCGGGGTTGGAGGAAATTATACATGCCCTTCTATTCTTTTCAAATTATTTGAGTTTTTCAATAACAACCAATCAAACATAAAATCTGAAGGAAACACACACTGATGATGAGAGAGACAACTAGGGGATTTTATTTGCTACGTGTCATATTCTTGCAATGTTTCAGGTTTGGATCACAGGCGTGGCATTGCCTTTATGTTGTTGCTGTTGTTTACTTGCTAAGTCATGTCTGAGTCTTGGCAACCCCATGGACTGTAGTCTGTCAGGCTCCTCTGTCCATGGGATTCTCCAGGGAAAAATACTGGAGTGAGGAAAGTGAAATTGCTGTGCCTCCCCATAGGTAAGCTCCTTCTTCAAGCAACTGGGAAGATTTATTTTAATCCTCGAGACTGCCTCAAGCCATTGTTATGGCCCAGACATGAAGCCAGCCGGATAATTGGGACTTTTTTTTTTTAAGCAAAGGTGCCACTCTTTTGTATGTGACAGTAATGACATGGCAGTTAGTTAGGTTCTTTAGCTCCTCAAGTTTTACGGGTCACTCTCCTAAGCAGAAAAAACTAAGGTACAGAAAAGTTGATGATATTCTCCTCACCTATCTAAGACAGTTCAAAACCCAACTGTTTGGCTTTGCTGTTAAAACTCAATGGTTCTAATGATACAAACGAACTTATTTATAAAATATAAACACATACACAGACAGAAAACAAATTTATGGATACCAAGGGGGAATGCAGAAACATTAGAAAGCAGAGGCATTATTTTGCCAACAAAGGTCCGTCTAGTCAAAGCTGTGGTTTTTCCAATAGTCATATATGGATGTGGAGTTGGACTATAAAGAAAGCTGAGTGCCAAATAATTGATGCTTTTCAACTGTGGTGTTGGAGAAGACTCTGGGGACAGCAAGGAGATCCAGTCAGTCCATCCTAAAGAAAATCAGTCCTGAATATTCATTGGCAGGACTGATGCTGAAGCTGAAACTCCAATACTTTGGCCACCTGATGTGAAGAACTGGCTCATTTGAAAGGATCCTGATGCTGGGAAAGATTGAAGGCGGGAGGAGAGGGGGACAACAGAGGATTAGGTGGTTGGATGGCATTACCGACTCAATGGACATGAGTTGGAGTAAACTCTGGGAGTTGGTGATGGACATGGAGCCCTGGTGTGCTGCAGTCCATGGGGTTGCAGAGAGTCAGATGGTACTGAGCGACTGAACTAAACTGAAGGGGGAATGGGTGATGGAGGAATAAATAAGGAATTTGGGATTAAAATACACACACTACTATATACAAAATAGATAACTGACAAGGATTTACTGTATAGCACAAAGAACTAAATTCAATATCTTATAATAACCTATAATGGAGAGTGAAGTCAAAGTCGCTCAGTCGTGTCTGACTCTTTGCAACTTTGTGGACTGTAGCTCACCAGGCTCCTCTGTTCATGGAATTCTCCAGGGAAGAATACGGTAGTGGATTGCCATTCCCTTCTCCAGGGGATCTTCCCAACCCAGGGATTGAACCGAGGTCTCCTGCATTGCAGGCAGATTCTTTAAGGTCTGAGCCACGAGGGAAGCCCAAGAATACTGGAGTGGGTAGCCTATCTCTTCTCCAGGGGATCTTCCCAACCCAGGAATCAAACCAGGGTCTCCTGCATTGCAGGCGGATTCTTTACCAGCTGAGCTACCACAAAGATCTGAAAAATACATAAATCTGTATAACTGAATCACTTTACTGTACACCTAAAACACTGGAAATCAACAATACTTCAATTTAAGAAGAAAAAAAAAAACCCTCAATAGTTCTAAATGCTGAATGCACATTAGGATCTCCTAGCCAGTTAACCGAAAATAAAATCCCAATTCCTGAGGCTCAGTCCCCTAAATCTTGACGCAACTGATTGAGCCTAGGGCCTAAGCAGCATTTCAAAGCACTCCAGGTGATTTCAAAGTACAACCAGGTTCGCAAACCCCAGTTCTACCCACTGCTGAATACCGTAGTATCTTTCAAGAGCCCTCAGTCGCTATTTTAAAAGTCTTCTTTAAGCAGTATATTCCCCTCAAAAAAAAAAAAAAAAAAAGGCAGGCCAAAGAAGTCTGTAACCAAGACAACAAGCTCAGAGCACAAAGAGATAGGTCTTCTGTGATTTGCAACCAAAGGAAGCAGAAGAGGAAAAGTAGACACTGAAGAATTGACAGGAAACTAGAGAACAAAAGGCATGGTGTCTGAGCTGCTGCCCAGCCAGGCAGCATATCAAACTCCTGCTGCATCTTCCGGGCTGGGTACCTTGACACACAAGCTCTCAAGAAGGAAAGCAGCCCTGGACTAGCAAACGAAACCCTTAAGAACACGCTTTCTTCTTAATAGAACTTCTGACCCCCAAATGGGAATGTCTGCTTTGGCAAAGGTTGCAAACCAGTTTCTTTCCTCCAGGTCCCCTCTTGCTTCCCTACCTGCACCCGACCCTGTATTGCGAATCAGTGTGACAATGAAAACACGAAATCCGCATGGGCTTGGAGTTTGAAAAAAAAAACCGTTCTTCCTCTGTATGTGCTCTGACCGTGGAGCTCGGGTTTTGTTCCCAACTAGGGGAGCACTGAGATAGATGAAAGGGCTGGGGATGCTGCAAATTGAAAGCCAAGGAGTTGGCCTTTTGTTCCCTTTTTGCAGTCAGGGGCTATTCTGGAAAGCAGAAATCAAAAAGAAAATACAGCCTGCGATGAGCTGAAATTGGACAAAATGTGATGAGGCATAAATGAAAAAAAAAAAAAAAAGAGGAAGAAAGAAAAGGAAAAAAAAAAAGGGGGGGGAAAGGGAGTCTTTCTTTACCAGAAGAGGTTCTTTTCTGAAAACTGCCTCAAATTACAACACTTTCCACATTTGGTTCCCTCCAGGAAGCTATGCATTGTTACCTAAAACCAAAACGCTTTTTATCACATTACAAGGAGAAACTGAGGCACATGCAAACAGCCCAGAATTTGGTGATGCATGGCTTCAAGAATGTCCCTTCTAGGCTCAGTCTATTTCCCTCAGTCCAGACAGTTAGATAGACAAATGAGAGTTTATTCAGTGACATTAAAGAAGAGGTGTGGAAACAAAACCATGATGGAGCAAAATACTGGCGATTTGAAGGACTACAAAACTATATGCTGCTGCTGCTAAGTTGTTTCAGTCGTGTCCGACTCTGTGCGACCCCACAGACGGCAGCCCACCAGGCTCCTCCGTCCCTGGGATTCTCCAGGCAAGAACACTGGAGTGGGTTGCCATTTCCTTCTCCAATGCATGAAAGTAAAGTGAAGTCGCTCTCTTAAAGTGGTGTAAGGAATGACATTTATTATGCTATTGGCCTGCCAGTCTCCAAGGACTTTGCGTGGCCTGATGGAAGAAGGCTTAACCTCTCACAAGTCTCTGAGGTTGGCTTTAGGGCTTATGATATTTTTAATTAGCCACCTGTTAGCAGTCTTCTTCACCAGGGAGAAATACTCAGCCTGATGGTAGACTCCTGGAGTGTGTCCTACAGGAAGGTAGATGGGAAATGAGCTATGCTGCCCTCTCCAACCAGCCACATACCTTCCACAAGAATCCAACCTTGGATCACAGGCTTACACCTGGAAAAGCCCTTCTTTCCCTTCCTCTCTAGGGACCAGCAGATGGGAAAACTAAATTCCTTTGAACTTTACTTACACGAAGTTTACTTACTGTGACCCATTAGGCTGTTTCCTTTCATTCAATACTATGGCAAATTCTATTCTGAGCAGAAGAAACACACAAGAATCATAACCAGAAATACAAATAGCATTAAGGTCCCTATACAATTCTTAACAGATGACACAGGGCCCCAAACCAAATGGCTGAAAGGCTACTTCTAGCTCTATAGGAGCTCCTTAAAAGTAATAATAGTAATAACAGCAACAACCACCACCTCATTTATCAAACCACATGCTTACCAATTAAATGCTCAATGGTATAAAGAGTCCTAAATGGTATTATCATCACACCGGCAGAGTGATTTCAGCAAATCGCATAATCAAGAAATACCCACTGAGCATTCAGTCATGTTCTACACCCTGAGCAGATGTGCAATCCTAGCATAATAAAGAGCCATCTGTTAAGTCTCAACTGCATAAGCAGTGCCTTGGGTAAGTTGGACTCCCTGCCCTCTCCCCAGGCCTCACATTAATGAACCAAACTGAAATTAGAGAATGTACTTTTTGCATTCCTTCACCCTTCTGCTTCCCTCAGTCCATCACCAGTAATGATCCTGGTCAAGTGATTCGAGACTGCCTGGAATATCCACAGAAGGGGAAGTTGTTTCAATGCATGCAGACTCTATTTATAGAACAGATACCTCTGCAAGAAGATATAATGGCCTGGGAGTCAAAGGCTTTAGATTCTATTCCCAGGACAGCTGCTAACTAAAGGACAGACCCAGGCAAAAGACTGGCCCTTTCTCAATATCAAAGCCCACATGAGCACTGGACCAGATCTGTGCTTCTCAGAACCACGTAGCTGCCCATGGGTATGTCTCAGCAGGCAAAGAGAGGTGAGGCAAGTGATTTATGATGAATAATAGAGTACTGAAGTTGGCTGCAGTATGGTGACTGCAGCCATGAAATTAAAAGACGCTTACTCCTTGGAAGGAATGTTACGACCAACCTAGATAGCATATTCAAAAGCAGAGACATTACTTTGCCAACAAAGATCTGTCTAGTCAAGGCTATGGTTTTTCCAGTGGTCATGTATGGATGTGAGAGTTGGACTGTGAAGAAAGCTGAGTGCCGAAGAATTGATGCTTTTGAACTGTGGTGTTGGAGAAGACTCTTGGGAGTCCCTTGGACTGCAAGGAGATCCAACAAGTCCATTCTGAAGGAGATCAACCCTGGGACTTCTTTGGAAGGAACGATGCTAAAGCTGAAACTCCAGTCCTTTGGCTACCTCATGAGAAGAGTTGACTCATTGGAAAAGACTCTGATGCTGGGAGGGATTGGGGGCAGGAGAAGGGGATGACAGAGGGTGAGATGGCTGGATGGCACCACTGACTCAATGGACGTGAGTCTGAGTGAACTCCTGGAGTTGGTGATGGACAGGGAGGCCTGGTGTGCTGCGATTCATGGGGTCACAAAGAGTCGGACACGACTAAGTGACTGAACTGAACTGAAGTGAACTGAAGTTGGCAAATTATTTACACATCTATTCATTTGCATCTTATCCCTCCTCTAGCTCACTTGCAAAACACTTTTTGCCACATTATAAGGAGGAATTAAAGCTGATGTAGACGCTTTCATATGCTTTCTTGGATTGGAGGGCAGAGGTGAGCTACGGATACAGCAGTTGCAAATTCTACACAACCCAAATATTATCTTCTTATTTATGCAGCCCTCAGCTTAGTCTGTTGAGCACACGAACATCCAACATGGGTACAGCAGCTACAAAAAGGCTGAGAGCGCCTGGGCTAAATCATTCATTCAACCTGCTGTATTTTGAAGAAACCACCTCCTGCCAGACCCCAATCTAAGTACTGGGGAAATAACAGCAGGTTAACCAAGACATGGTCTTGGCTTCTGTGGAGCATTTTGTCTGGCAAGAGGGAAAGGAAGTGACATAAAACACACGAATTAAAACCTATGATCAGAATTCTGAGAGCCTGTAACAGAGCCACCACTGGACAGCAGGTGAGGGAAGGAGGTTGCAGAGGGAAGAGTGTGGGTAAGGTTTCAGTGACCCAGAGGTTACAAACACATGTTCAGTGAACCCAAAGCAGCTCCTTTTGCCTAGAGAATAGAGTGCGAGGGGAAACCCATAAGAAATGATGCTGGAGGCATGAGCAGAAGCTAGATCACACAAGGTCTGGGAAGCCATGTGAAAGACTTTAAATTGTTCCCTCCCACGAGTCCCTACGATTCTGCTCAGAGAGTGCAACTCGGATGTGTGAATATATGCCAAGGATCACAGGTCTGAAACTCTGGTGCTTTTTTCCCATAAAAACACTGTTAGGGAGACTTCCCTGGTAATCCAGTAGATAAGAGTCCACCTGCCAATGTAGTGGACATAGGTTCAACCCCTGGTCTGGGAAGATTTCACATACCATGGAGCAACTAAGCTCGTGTGCCATAGCTACTGAACCTGCATGTTGCAACTATGGAAGACCATGCACCTAGAACCCATGCTCCACAACAAGAGACGCCACTGCAATGAGAAGCCCAGGCATCACAACAAAGAGTGGCCCCAGTGCAATCAGAGAAAGCCCACACACAGCAACAAAGACCCAGCCCAACCAAAAATAATAAAAAACACTGTTTGGAACCCTGCTGAGGGGCTGAGGGACTCTACTTCCATTCCATTCCAGATTAAACAGGCTTTTGCCAGCTGGTCTGGGAACCAGAACCCCAAGAATATTGTTTCCACGGGAAAATGCAATCTGAATTCTAAACAGATTTCCAAAGAAACCTTTGGAACAAAACCCATTCAACAGTTGTTGGAGAATGCTTGGAAAGCAATGAAACATAGGACCTTGCTTTCCTCCATGGAGCCAGTGTTTGAAAAAAAAAAAAAGACTGAACACTACAACCACTGTCTTAAAATAAACACAATATCCTCACTTTGATTAGTAGGGTTATACTTAGGTACAACCATTGAGTGGCACCATGCATTCATATACTTCAATTACCACAAAACCCCAAATATGTTGCAGATGACTGGCAACTTCCACTCTAAATAAAGACAAGGCAGAAATGGAGAAGAGGGTGGTCTCGTTAAAAAGAAACGTGGATGTAAACCAAGTCAGTAACTTCCACACAACATTCCTATGTCTGTGCCTCTTCAGGCAGGAACTCAACAAATATTGAGATGCTGCTGCTGCTGCTGCTAAGTCGCTTCAGTCCATGCCTCTTCAGGCAGGAATTCAACAAATATTGAGATGCTGCTGCTGCTGCTGCTGCTAAGTCGCTTCAGTCGTGTCCAACTCTGTGCGACCCCATAGACGGCAGCCCACCAGGCTCCCCTGTCCCTGGGATTCTCCAGGCAAGAACACTGGAGTGGGTTGCCATTTCCTTCTCCAATGCATGAAAGTGAAGAGTGAAAGTAAGCGCCATCTAATTCTGTTTAGTCAGTGTCTCCACTTTTCTTCAATTTCCTTTCAGTAGAGAATCCTTACCTATTAGCACTCAGAAAAACACTTCCTCTTCCCACTTCCACATGGAAGAATGACCCACTTCCCCCACCCACTCATTCAGTCTAACAGTAAGGGAAATGGAAGTGGTGGTAGTTTCCCAGAACCACCCTCCAAACCCCCTCAGGTCATTTTATGGAGCAGTAATTCTCCAAGTTCAGGGTGCATAAATATTCCCTGGAGACGGGTGAGTCATATCCCCAGGTCAACCCCCCTACCCCTTACCTGGACTCAATAGGCCTGGGGAAGGGTACAGGAATCAACATTTTTATTTTTATTTTTATTTTTTTTTATTTTCATGTGTTTTATTTTTTTTTTTTAATTTTTAGTTTTTTATTTTTTAAATTTTAAACATTTTTAAAAGGCATCCAAGGTAACTGAGGCAAATGGCTTAAAAACCAAACCTTGAGAAACTCCACTGTGGAAATTCTAGCCAGCTGAGTCCCCACCCCTGAGCTCAGTCATGTCCAACTCTTTGTGACCCCATGGACTTGATAGAATTCTCCAGACCAGAATTCTGGAGTGGGTAGCCATTCCCTTCTCCAGGGGATCTTCCCAACCCAGGGATTGAACCCAGGTCTCCCGCACTGTGGCACATTCTTTACCAGCTGAGCCACCAGTGAAGCCCTGAACTGAGAATACCAGTTGCCAATCAGAACTGGCTGGGTGATCTGATGTGAGACAGTGACTGAGGGCAAAATGGACACAAGAGAAGAAAACAGCATCCCAGTCAGTGTGCCCCCAGCTATACTTTAGTTTTTAAAAATCCCATATTTTTACTTTAATCCAAGCAGATGGCATTGCCTTTCCAGCAATCTCCTCCTGGCACCAGAAAAGGAACTCAACAGAGACCATTTAGAAGGAAGGTATAGAAGTGGGAAGAGAAACAATGTTAATTTGCTTGGCCCTGCCCCAACTTGCTCAGCCTCCTTACCTCTCCTGATGGTTGGTTTCCATTTCTGGAACTCTGTGCTGCTGTGGCAGAGAAGAGAGGCCAAGGTGGGGCGGTCTTCTCTGACTCACATTAACGTTTTCCTCTATTACATGAATAATCAAGAGTTGACTGGAAAGAGGAATAAACGAAAGGCAAATATTCTACTGAGAGGTTAAATAGGATAAAGAAGGCCCCCTGTTGGTTGAGAGATGTGAGGTGATAAATGAACAGTCAGAATCCCTGCCTTTTTTCATTTTCACTGTTTGCCAGGAACACAGATTTAAAACCCATAACGTCAGCACTGAGCCTGAAAGAAATAATCAGGTATCTGTTTTTTTCCACTGTTCCTCATAATACCCAGAAGAGTCTTCAGCAGTTCCTGTTAACCCTAAAAGCCTGAATGTTAAAAACTGCTGTTGATTCAGCCCCAAAATTTACAATTGTGGACCTAGATCTGGTCTATTTTATTGTGGTAAGAACATTTAACATGAGATCTATTCCCCTAACAAATTTTAAATGTACAATAGAGTATTGTCAATTATAGCACAATGTCATACAGCAGAGCTCTAGAACTTGTTCATCTTGTATAACTGAACCTTTATGCTCACTGATTAGCAATCTCCCAGGCCCTGGTAACCCTTCCCTCCCAGCTTCTAGTAACCATCATTCTACTCTGATTCTATGAAGTCGACTAGTTAAATACCTCATGTAAGTGGAATCATGCAGTATTTGTCCTTCTTTGACTGGCTTACTCAAGGTTCACCCATATATCATGGCATATGACAGGATTTCCTCCTTCTTAAGACTGAATAGTTCCACTGTGCATTTTTATATTTTCTTTATCCATTCATCCATCATTGCATGGCATTTGGGTCGTTTCTATATCTTGGCTACTCTGAATAGTGCTTTAAGAACACTGGTTGGCTAGGTATCTTTTCAAAAGCCTGATTTCAGTTCTTTCAGCTAAATACTCAGAAGTGGTAAGTAATTGCTGGTTCATATGGTAGTTCTATTTCTGAGGAATCTCCATACTGTTTTCCATAGGAGTGCACCATTTTGCATTCCTATCAACAGTGTACAAGTGTTCCAATTTCTCTACATCTTCACTAACACTTATATATATTTTTCTCGCTATTATCAAGACATGGAAAGGCAAGTGTTGGTCTGACCATTTTTACTGAAAGAAAACAGTCCTACTCAAGTTGACTCAACAAAAAGAGAGGTTTATGGTAAGAAAACAGGTATTCCATGAGAATCTGTGTGGGATAATGCTTGGCCTTAGGGGATCTGGAAGGCGGTTCTAGGTCCAAGGTGGTTACGAGGAACAGCCACCCTGTCTCTCAGGGCATCTCTCCTCCTCTTACTGTTTCCTCATGGCTTCTCTCTCCTCATAGCACCAGCTTGGACTTGGCCTGACATGCCTGCTCCCCTCCCTGTCATTTTTTGGCTCCTGTCCCAGCTGCTGCTGCTGCTGCTAAGTCGCTTCAGTTGTGCCCGACTCTGTGCGACCTCACATGTGGGCCTCACGGCAGCCCACCAGGCTCCACCGCCCCTGGGATTCTTCAGGCAAGAACACTGGAGTGGGTTGCCATTTCATTCTCCAATGCATGAAAGTGAAAAGTGAAAGTAAAGTCACTCAGTTGTGTCCGACTCATAGCGACCTCATGGACTGCAGCCCACCAGGCTCCTCCGCCCATGGGATTTTCCAGGCAAGAGTACTGGAGTGGGGTGCCATTGCCTTCTCTGGTCCCAGCTGCAAACTGTCTTATTTAGTCTCTCAGCTTCCCAATTCTAATTTCCTAGGAGAGGAAACTGAATGGCCCAGCTCATCTTATCAAGCTCATATTGCGCCCCAGGTGACCCACTGGCTGTTTGGGGGACAGGTGGCCACTCCCAGTCCAGTCAGCCTAAGGCAGGGAGGCAAAGTCTCCGGCACAGTTCATGGCTACTGCCCCCTCCCATCCCAGCACAGCAGGCAGGAGTGGTTTGCCTTTGAAGGTGATATGGATCCAAAAGCACAGTAAAATATATATGCCCAAGTCTGAGGCTTTGCATGTAATTTGAAAGTCAATAATATGTCCATTCATGAGCTTCCAAGACCCATATTTTAACCTTCATAATTAAGAAAAAAGATAGCATCTGACCTCAACATAGGCTTTAGCCCTCAGCTGCCTACTAAACTGACCTTTTTAAACTGGTAAAAAGAATCCAAGTGTGTTTTAAAGAGGAAAAACTTTAGTACTTTAATTAGGCTTCCCTGGTGGCTCAGATGGTAAAGAGCCACTTGCAATGCAGGAGACTCAGGGTTCAATCCCTGAGTAGGGAAGATCCCCTGGAGAAGGAAATGGCAAACCATTCCAGTATTCTTGCCTGGAAAATCCCATGGATGGTGGAGTCTGGAGGGCTATAGTCCATGGGTTGCAAAGAGTTGGACATGACTGAGCAACTAACAAAAAAATAAATAAATAAAAGGCAAAAACACTGTGCTGTCAGCTCCCTGAGATAGACAGGAAAGGAGAAGAAAGTATTAGACAAATCCTGATAAATGGATACCACTGGCCTTTAGCCCATCTCTCTTGATAGTCCTTCAGTCAGCTTGCTTTACACCATATGAGCATCTTATCTTCCTCCAAGTTTCTCCAAGTAGCATGTGAGGTCAGCGTTCAGTGTTAAGTAGAACAAGCGAGCAGCATCACAAACCGACAGATGGCAATTGAGAGCTTATCACTCTGGGATTATTTAATTCCCACACTGGAGAGTAAAGCATTCTGACAGCCACTTCATAATGGCTGTCAGACACTTTAACCACTTTCAGGCTAAACCTTCCCCTCCATAACCTTATTTCCTCCCATCAATTCCCAGATGCAAAAAAAAAAAAAAAAAATTCATAAATGCCACGCCTGCTAAAGTCAATAGCTTTGCTAGTGACAAGTGCCTAGACCAAGGACAACACAAAAACACTGACAACCATGGAGAATAAGAGACCCAACAGGTCAGAACAACAAAAAATCTGATGGTGGCCATTTGTAAAATGAGCAAGAGATGATGAGAAATTAAAAGGTTGCCTTGCTTTGAAAACAGGTTTCTCAAATTCAGACTACATCCTACTGGAGTTGAAGAGATTCCAAATGGGGTTTCAAAGATCAGAGCTGCAAAATCCTAAAGACTTGTGAAAGATTTTGATATTTAGTCTTATCTCACAATTATCCCTGAGCAGCTTAGTTTATTGAAGAGTTCTCCTGGAACTCTTAGTAACATTAATTGAGTTGCATCTTATCACTCTGGGTAAGTTGTGGTAGCTCTGGAGGAGGGAGCAGGCAGAAACACACTCTGTTTCTGGTACCCAAGAGCAGTTATCTTTTCGTCCCATGAATCACCTATTATCCCATGAGTCACCTATTATCCCTTCTTCAAAATAGCCCTTCAGTCAGAAAACCAAATATCGAATACTAACCCATATATATGTGGAATATAGAAAAATGTTATAGATGGCCTTATATGCAAAACAGAAATAGAGACACAGACACAGAGAACAAAAGTATGGATAACAAGGGGAAAGAGGGATTGAGAGATTGGGATTGACACATATACTCTATTGATACTATGTGTAAAATAGACAACGATGGGGACATATGAGTAGGACAGGGAAACTCTACTTAATGTACTGTGGTGACATAAAAGGGAGGCAAGTCCAAAGGGAAGCAGATACAGGGAGCGGATATATGTATATGCTGGAGAAGGAAATGGCAATCCACTGCAGTATTCTTGCCTGGGAAATCCCATGGACAGAGGAGCCTGTCGGGCTACAGTTCACGTGATCGCAGAAGAGTCAGACACGACTTAGCGACTAAAGGACAAACATACGTATACATATGGCTGATTCATTTTGCTATGCAGTAGAAGCTAACACAGCAGTGTAAAGCAACTATACTGCAATGCAGACTAATTAAAAAGAAAATTAGCCCTTCAAAATCCCTTATGCTTCTTTCTCATCGTAGATATTATACAGCAATTAAAAGGATGAAGTCACGCTACATGCACTGGCATCTAATTCTACTGCCCAGTGAAGACAGTTTCAGATTGTAAGGAATCAACCCAGTTTTGTTTAAAAAAAAAAAAAAAAGATAAAAGATCTGAAAGATTAAATACAAGCCGTCAATGATTATCTCTGGTAGATAGGATTATGGAGGATTTTCACTTTCTTTTTTGCCATTTTTCTTACAAAACATGGGCCTGTTTTTCTGTTTGGGGCTTTTTTTTTTTCAATCAGGAAAAAGATAGTTTTAACCCTGTGCAGTTCATTGGTAGGTAGTACCAACATGACATTGGTATGCATCTCCAATTTGTAGGTTCTGGAGTGGCTGGAAGGGAAAGAGTACCACAGAAGGGTCTCTTTTACAAGAAAGCCATTCACTCTGTTTATGGAAGTCAGCACTCAGTATGTACATCCCATGAATGTGACAGAAGGCAGTGTACACAGAGGTCAAACACAGTGGCTCTGGAGTCCAGGTTCAAGTCTCAGGCTACTCCAAACTTGTTTTAAGCTTCCTCCTCTGTTGACTGATGATTCTGTACCAAACACTTGGAACATGTCAAGCATATGATGTGCTCAGCAAATAGTAGCTATTCTGAAAGAGTTGTAATTGAAAATCATTTTCATTTAATTTCAGTTATAATGTCTCCAATTTGATTTAAAATACTTTCAGCATGGACACTATAATATGTGTGTTTATTAGTTTTCTACACTGTAGGATAGTTAATTAACATTTAGTGCTATGCTAGAAACCCAGTACCACTAGCTAGCAAGAGTTGATTCTGTGCATCTTTCCCTGTTAGTTTAGTGAGGGCAGATTGGTAACTTGAAAAGGACCATGCAAATTGGCAAATGCTATAAATCAGGATTTTAAGTGTTTAACCAGTACCTCACTGTTAACATCTGAAAAACCCTAACTGAGATAAGGGGTGATTAACTACAATTCACAGCTATTTTGAAGAAGGGATAATGGGTGGCATATGGGACAACAAGGTTGATAACTGCTGTTGGGTACCAGAAACAGCTATTCTGTCCGCTCTCTCCTCCAGAGCTACCATAACTTCAGTTCAGTTCAGTCGCTCAGTCGTGTCCGACTCTTTGCGACCCCATGAATCACAGCACGCCAGGCCTCCCTGTCTATCACCAACTCCCGGAGTTCACTCAGACTCACGTCCATTGAGGCGGTGATGCCATCCAGCCATCTCATCCTTGGTCGTCCCCTTCTCCTCCTGCCCCCAATCCCTCCCAGCACCAGAGTCTTCCTATGAGTCAACTCTTCGCATGAGGTGGCCAAAGGACTGGAGTTTCAGCTTTAGCATCATTCCTTCCAAAGAAATCCCAGGGCTGGTCTCCTTCAGAATGGACTGGTTGGATCTCCTCGCAGTCCAAGGGACTCTCAAGAGTCTTCTGCAACACCACAGTTCAAAAGTATCAATTCTTTCAGCTTTCTTCACAGTCCAACTCTCACATCCATACATGATGACTGGAAAAACCATAGCCTTGACTAGATAGGCCTTTGTTGGCAAAGTAATGTCTCTGCTTTTGAATATACTATCTTGGTTGGTGATAACTTTTCTTCCAAGGAGTAAGCGTCTTTTAATTTCATGGCTGCAGTCACCATCTGCAGTGATTTTGGAGCCCAAAAAATAAAGTCTGACACTGTTTCCACTGTTTCCCCATCTATTTCCCATGACTTACCTGGAGTGCAAATCAATGAATGTTGTTCAGTTCGAAACTGAGAACTTTAATTAAAGCCCACAATCAAGAACTCAGCAAGGAAAAGACAAACTATCCAGTTTTTTAAAAGTAGGCAAAGAACTTGAACAGGTATTTCTCCAAAGACATTAAATGGCCAATGAGCACATTATTGGTTATTAGGGAAATACAACACAAACCACAATGAGATACCACTTCACACCTACTAGGATGGCCATAATTTTTAAATTATAAAATAAGTGATAGCAAGAAGATGGAAAAATTGGGACCTTGGTACATCACTGGTAGGAATGCAAAATAGTTCAGCTGCTGTTGAACAGAGTTCTACAGTTCCTCAAAAAGCTAAACATAGAATAACCATGTGATCCAGCAATTTCACTCCTAGGTACATACCCCAAAGAATTTAAAAAAAGAGACTAAACAGATACTTGCAAGTCAATGTTCATTACAGCATTATTCACAATAGTCAAAGGGAAATAATCCACGTATCCACAGACAGATGAATAAACAAAATGTGGTATATCCATAAAACAGAGTATCATTCAACCTTAAAAAGGAATAACACATAACATTATGCATGACCCTTAAAAACATTGTGCAAAGTGAAATAAGCCAGACACAAAAGGACAAACATTATATGACTCCACTTATATGAGGTAGCAAGACAGGCATGTTCACGGAGACAGATAATAGAACAGTGGTTCCCAGGGGCTGGGGGAGGGGAAAATAGGGACTTACTGTTTAATGCTTAATGGTAAGGAGTTTATATTTGAAACGATGAAAAAGTTTTGCAAATAGTGGCGATGGTGGCAGAACGTTGTGAACATAATTAGTGCCACTGAACTATGCACTTCAAAATGGTTACAATGGCAAATTTCATTATATATATATATTTACCACAATATAAAAATACTGTAATATATCAAAAATCATTAATTGTACACTTTAAGTGGGCGAACAGTATGGTACATAAATTATATCTCAATAAAGCTTTCTTTAATCCCTCAAGCAAGTCATAGGGAAATTGGGAAGGGGGTGATGAAGGCATTCTCTACCTTGCTCATGGCAGATACTGGTCAAAACTTGCAAAACCCTATCCGAAAAAGGGTGAATTTTACTGTATATAAACTATACCTTAATTTTTTTTAATGGATAAAAAGCTATACTCAAATGCTTCTATGAAATCCTTCAAATGGTTTGTTAATTAGAGCAATGGACATTAGAAACATATTTCACTGGAACTTCTTGGTGCTCAAGATGAGTGGACCAGTTAGAAGTATTTAGGCACTCCCACCCTTGCAAACCTTGAACGTAAGAGTTGGCCAGCCCAATGACCTTCACCTCTTGGGAATGACACGCTAGGTTCAGGAGTCCCAACAAATCTTATGTACAGACATTTAACGGAGGTTTTGAATGTGCCCTTTAGAAAAGTAAGGTGAATCCTATAGCTAGAATACTGTTATATCTATCTCCAGGGAAACTTTCTCACAAGACAGTGGTTGGCAACAGGAGATGGAATGTCTCTGGGCATACACATCAGGCTGTCTGACTGTTTTCTGCCTGATGATTAATAAATGTTTGTGTGGTAGAATTTGATCTGAATTGCTTTCACTGTAATATCCTGGTTATAGGGAGAGAACCTTATAGCCCTCACCTACCTCTAACTGTTGAAAATCAGTGATACTCACCAAAACAGAATCAAGTAACTGGACAATCAAATTGGTTTATTAGGTATCAATTTGCAACAAATATTTTGGGGACTTCTGTACAATCAGGGGTGTGTCTGATTTTGATAGTTTCCTTCGAGTAAAATCAAAACTGAAGAAATAAAAACATCAACTTTCCCATTCAGGCTACATGGCTAACAGGGATGAAGGAATAGAAGCGGTTCATGTTTATTACTTATTTACAAGGTAATCCATTCTGAAAGAGATGGGAATACCAGACCACCTGACCTGCCTCTTGAGAAACCTATATGCAGGTCAGGAAGCAACAGTTAGAACTGAACATGGAACAATTGACTGGTTCCAAATAGGAAAAGGAATATGTCAAGGCTGTATATTGTTACCCTGCTTATTTAACTTATATGCAGAGTACATCATGAGAAACGCTGGGCTGGAGGAAGCACAAGCTGGAATCAAGATGGCCGGGAGAAATATCAATAACCTCAGATATGCAGATGACACCACCCTCATGGCAGAAAGTGAAGAGGAACTAAAAAGCCTCTTGATGAAAGTGAAAGAGGAGAGTGAAAAAGTTGGCTTAAAGCTCAACATGCAGAAAACAAAGATCATGGTATCCAGTCCCATCACTTCATGGGAAATAGATAGGGAAACAGTGGAAATAGTAGCTGACTTTATTTTTCTGGACTCCAAAATCACTGCAGATGGTGACCGCAGCCATGAAATTAAAAGACGCTTACTTCTTGGGAGGAAAGTTATGACCAACCTAGACAGCATATTAAAAAGCAGAGACATCACTTTGTCAACAAAGGTCCATTTGTCTAGTCAAGGCTATGGTTTTTCCAGTGGTCATGTATGGATGTGAGAAAGCTGAGCGCTGAAGAATTGATGCTTTTGAACTGTGGTGTTGGAGAAGACTCTTGAGAGTCCCTTGAACTGCAAGGAGATCCAACCAATCCATCCTAAAGGAGATCAGTCCTGGGTGTTCATTGGAAGGACTGATGTTGAAGCTGAAACTCTAATACTTTAGCCACCTGATGTGGAGAGCTGACTCATTTGAAAAGACTCTGATGCTGGGAAAAATTGAGGGCAGGAGAAGGGGACGACAGAGGATGACATGGCTAGATGGCATCACTGACTTGATGGACGTGAGTCTGAGTGAACTCCGGGAGTTGGTGATGGGCAGGGAGGCCTTGGGGTGCTGAGGTTCATGGGGTCACAAAGAGTCAGACATGACTGAGCAACTGAACTGAATCCTACATTTTTTAAATTAAAGTACAATTGACTTACATTATTATGCTAGTTTCAACTGACAATATAGCGATCCAGTATTTTGATACATCACAAAATGATCAGCAGGATAAGTCTAGCTACCATCTGTCATACAAGGTAATACTATTAAATGAATTTTGTTTCATGGAAGGATTTCCCATTTAATCTGCTGCTCACCTAGGTATTTTATCCCAAGGGTCAAACTTTACCATATGGATCCAAGAAGAAGAAAAAAAAGAAAAGGATGACATTTAGCAGTAGCAAAGATCAGTTTGGGGGCACATCAGAGGCAATGTGGTTATGAGCCCAAGCAGTAGGTACCTTCAGACGAGCGTGGAGGGAGGTTCAGTGAAACAAGAGAAAGCAAAAACCACCAGAAGGAAGTGAAGGCTTTTTTCTGTTCTCTCTCTTTTTTTATTATATTACCCTGTATTGTATCATCATGAAGTAACTGTACACAACTCCTTACAATACAGATAAAGGCTGTGGGAACTCACATTCTGACAGAACTAACAGAGTTGCAGTTACAGCTCTGAGGTCTTAAATCGCTAGGGACCTAGATCAAGGGAGACCATGACATGGTTCCATTTCCCTGAGTATTTTATAAAGGGGACATGCCTCGTCATTTCACTTAAAGGAGGTTGATCTTGAGAACAATGACAGCCAATTATTAAGCCCATGTGCCAAAGTCAGGACAGGGTTATAAAAATATAAGCAATGTAATAAGGAACACAGTGGGGGCAGTAAGGAGCAGATAGAAGGAAGAAATGTTCAGCCTAATTGAAAAGTTGGGTAGGGAGAAAGCAATGAGACTAAAAATCTCCTAATGAAGAAAATGAGAAAATTTTCACTGGTCCTTCAAGGAAGTGGACCAGTGGGAACAGAATGGATGGGCTGTCAGGCTGTCTTGGAAGGTTCAAGAAGCAATCAAGACACACCTTTCAAAGCACCAGGCCCACAAAGGGCACTCACTAGTGGTGACCAAACAGCTGGTCTTCCCTCACATAGGTGGCCTCTCCCACCTCCCAACTCCAAGCCTTCGAAGCTGGTGTGGATCTGAGCCACAGGAAGACACACAAGAACTGGAAGCTAATGCAAAAATAAATCATTTGTGTTCTCTGATGGGGCTCGGTTTTGATGGAGTTGGTGAATCACTACTGCCCAGCTCTACCCAATAAAGGAACAACCAATAACTCCCTACCCCTGCCAGTAGTTTGCGTGCCCCTGGAGGAGACAACCTTGCGACACCACTCTCTCGTCATTCTTCTTCTCGTGAATTGCTAATGGCTCCCTGTTACTGACCATATCAAGTCCACCTGTCTCCTCTGGATAGTCCAGCTTGCTGTACTCTGCCTCTGCTTGGCCTCTGCTCAACCATCTCCCTCCTTGCCCAGCGAAGAGTTCCCACTAGAAGCACTTTCCATTTGGAACCAAACTCACAGCTTCTTCACTCACCACAGTTCTACCAGGATCTGGGCTGCCTTCCCAAAATTCCAAGCAGCCGCCATGTCAAGGTTACTGTAGATTATTATAAATACTGAGCTTTTCTTAGCCATATGAAAAAAGGGGACTGTACCTTTCAATATTCTGTATGATCCTGCACTGTCCAGTATGGTAGCCACTACTACCCATGGCTATTTATGGCTATTTCCAACTATTTAAAATTAAATAAAATGAAAAAATATCAGTTCCTCGCTTGCAGTAACTACATGTCACTATCCCCACATGGCTAGGGGCTACTGCACTGG
The DNA here is from genome assembly GCF_042477335.2 of Ovis canadensis. Taxonomy (NCBI): domain Eukaryota; kingdom Metazoa; phylum Chordata; class Mammalia; order Artiodactyla; family Bovidae; genus Ovis; species Ovis canadensis. The sequence continues at coordinate 127,498,256 of NC_091727.1, forward strand.
AGAGTACAAATATAAAACATTTCCATCAAAATACAAACTTCTATTGGCTAGTGGAGTACTACACTATACACACAAGAAAGAAATAGCCTAACGTGTGCTAAAATTGTCATTTACCACCTCTTGGAAACCTTGAGGAACCATGTTTAATAAAAAGGAATGCACAGGACTCAGGGATACAGCTCATCTCAAGTAACGAGGAAAGCATTCTTATCACTGATCCCAAAGAGCTCTGCAATCACAGGTAATTACCATACTGCATTTTTGTTAGCTTGTTCTTGTAGGGGGGAGGGTAGTCATTGAAGTCACAAGCAGCAGACCTCAGGAACCCTTCAACAAAGCATTGATAGACTAGTCAGACCTCTGTATACTAAGCTCCTTGGTAGGTTCTGGGAGCCAAAGGGAGAGCATGACCCAGTCCCTGCCCTGGGAAGAAGTCCATACACAGAGAACTACCGAAGGAGGCTGAAAGGAATAAAGGCTGTAAGAGAAGGACCTCGGGGCAGAGAGAGCAAATGAATGGGAGGAAGAAGAGAGGACTGCACGGACAGGGAGATGACTTCAGATCTGGATCAAGCTATAGAGGATGAGTAGAATTTTGAAAAGGAGGTTGGAGGATGAAAGGGGATAACTGCATAAGCAAAGGGGGAAGGAGTGCCCAGGGTGTATTTATGGCTGAGTGAGACAAGGAAGAAATATGACAGCTAATAAACAATTCTTTGAAAATTTCCCCAAGCACTCTAATAATCAAAGAATACATTAAGATGCCATTTTCACAAAGATTTTGCTTTAGTGAAAATCTGTTGGCAAGGATGAGATGGAACAGGCTTTCTTCGACGCTGCTGGTGGGAATTAAATGGGTACTACGATTTTGAAAAGCCATATTAAGCTCCTTAAAAACATTCCTTCCCCTTGACCTGATAATTCCATCTCAAGGAAAATGACCTACACAAAATAATCTAAATTATAGAGATTAATGCACAAAGCAGTTTTTTTGCAGTCATTTATAACAGAAAATAACAGGAAATGATTAGGTAAACTATAATCACCTTATAGAATGGAGTACTATATAGCTGTTAAGAATTACACCTATGACAAATTTTAAATGACATGCAAAATGTTTGTGAGAATGTTATGTGAAAAACAAAATCAGGGTATAAGTTTGGTACAATACAATACATAGTCACAACCATATAAATCAATATGAATAGAAAAAAGAAAATAAAGCAAAAATATTAACATTCTGGTAAGATTGCGGGTGATTTTTATTCACCATACCAGGACTCACCAAACTATGACCCACACACCAAATCTGACCCACAAATTGATTTGTATATGAAGTTTTACTGGAACACAAACACATGTTCATTTCTATACTGTCACTGTCCATGGCTGATTCTGTGCTACAAGAGCAGATCTGAGTAGTAGTGACAAAGACAAAATAGTACCTACTATCTGGCCCTTACATAAAAATGTTGCCAACCCTTGTATCTTTTAAATTTTCCATAGTAAGTAGGTATTAATTTGCAATGGGCTTCCCTTGTGACTCAGCTGGTAAAGAATCCACGTGCAATGTGGGAGACCTAGGTCGAATCCCTGGCTTGGGAAGATCCCCTGGAGAAGGGAAAGGCTACCTACTCCAGTTTTCTGGCCTGGAGAATCCCATGGACTATACAGTCTATGGGTCACAAAGAGTTGGACATGACTGAGCAACTTTCACTTTCATCACTTTGCAATAGTTTTCTAAAAGGTGTACTGCCACTTCCCTGGTGGCTCAGATGGTAAAGCACCTGTCTGCAGTGCAGGAGACCAGGGTTCAATCCCTGGGTTGGAAAGATCCCCTGGAGAAGGAAATGGCTACCCACTCCAGTATTCTTCCCCAGAGAATCCCATGGACAGAGGAGCCTGGTGGTCTACAGTCCATGGTATTGCAAAGAGTCAGACACAACTGAATGACTACCACACACACACACACACACACACACACACACACACACACACACACACACACACACACACGAACAAGCTAACAACCTCAGATTTTATTCTGCAAGTAACTGGGGGCTCTAGAAGCTTATGAAGAAGATAGGACATGATCTGACATGATCACTAGATCACCTAAGAAGATGGAATTTAAACTGAATGCCAGGCAAAGTCTGTGATTCATCAGCGGCTGTGATTCTGGGCCACTCTCCATTTAAAGGGGAAGATTAACTTAAGATGTGGCTTGTTGTTTCCAAACTTCCTCTTGTGAATTCAGTTCAGTTCAGCTCAGTCACTCAGTTGTGTCCAACTCTGTACAACCCCATGGACTACAGCACACCAGGCTTCCCTGTCCATCACCAAATCCCAGAGCTTACTCGAACCCATGTCCATCAAGTCAGTGATGTCATCCAACCATCTCATCCTCTGTTGTCCCCTTCTCCCTCCGCCTTTAATCTTTCCCAGCATCAGGGTCTTTCTAAATGAGTCAGTTCTTCGCATCAGGTAGCCAAAGTTTCAGTTTCAGCTTCAGTTCTTCCAATGAATCTTCAGGACTGATTTCCTTTAGGATGGACTGGTTGGTTCTCCTTTCAGTCCAAGGGACTCTCAAGAGTCTTCTCCAACACCACAGTTCAAAAGCATCAATTCTTTGGCACTCAGCTTTCTTTATAGTCCAACTCACAACCATACATGACCACTGGAAAAACCATAGCCTTGACTAGACGGACCTTTCTTGGCAAAGTAATGCCTCTGCTTTTTAACATGCTGTCTAGGCTGGACATAGATTTTCTTCCAAGGAGCAAGCATCTTTTAATTTCATGGCTGCAGTCACCATCTGCAGTGATTTTGGAGTCCAAGAAAATAAAGTCTCTCACTGTTTCCATTGTTTCCCCATCTAATTGCTATGAAGTGATAGAACCGGATGCCACAATCTTAGCTTTCTAAATGTTGAGTTTTAAGCCATCTTCTTCAATCTCCTCTTTCACTTTCATCAAGAGGTTCTTTCCTTCTTCTTTGCTTTCTGCCATGAGGGTGGTGTCATCTGCATATCTGAGGTTATTGATATTTCTCCCAGCAATCTTGATTCCAGCTTGTGCTTCTTCCAGCCCAGCCATTTCTCATGATGTACTCTGCATATAAGTGAAATAAGCAGGGTGACAATATACAGCCTTGACGTACTCCTTTCATGATTTGGAACCAGTCTATTGTTCCATGTCCAGTTCTAACTGTTGATTCTTGATCTGCATACAGATTTCTCAGGAGGCAGGTAAGGTGGTCTGGTATTCCCATCACTTTCAGAATTTTCCAGTTTGCTGTCATTCACACAGTCAAAGGCTTTGACGTAGTCAATAAAGCAGATGTTTTTCTGGAACTCTTGCTTTTTTGATGATCCAACGAATGTTGGCAATTTGATCTCTGGTTACTCTGCCTTTTCTAAATCCGGCTTGAACATCTGCAAGTTCACAGTTCACATACTGTTGAACCCTGGCTTGGAGAATTTTGAGCATTACTTTGCTAGCATGTGGGATGAGTAAACCTCCTCTGAGGAAACCCTATGAAATGGTCTCCTCCCTGTAATAATGACCAATCAAATTTGCTCCTCCAAAGGAAAGCGGAGGCCATATGCACATCTGTGACTTCTGCCTGGAGAGACAGTTTAAAAGTTCAGGGTGGTAATCCTCTATTGGTGAAGTGAGTCCTCATCTTCCAAACTTCTTCCTGTCTCCTACTTTTCATTTATATTCTAGAAGGGTACAGGGAGATGATATTGGGTAAAGGGCAGGGACGGGCAGGAAAAGGCATAAAAGTAAACAAAAACTTTTAGACACTTCTGTCTCAAGGGCCCTTAAGGAGTCACTAGATCTACCTACCCTTAGAATATGGTCAAGGCCCTAAATCCTATCTCCAAGGAATATGGTCCTTCTGGTTTTTTCCTTAGAAAGAAGAAAGATGGTTTGTCAGAGAAAGCCTCGTGTCCACAGGTTTTCTGCAGGTTCTCTAAGCCCTCACCATCTGCCTCAGGCCTGCTTCCCCAGGCGCACTGCAGGAACCAGTTCATACAAACCACTGTTTACTCATTCTCTCAGGAATGAACACAGCGAAAGGATGGAAATAGTCTGAAGACAAGTTTCGTTTCAAATAAACACACTACCAATCATAAAAAAAGATTAATCATCTACAGAATAAGAAACTTCAGACTACCATAATTTCAGGTCTGGAGGCAATAAAAACATAGTAAACAGGTCTCTGGGTTTTGGCTGTTTTTTCTTTCCTTTTAAACACACGATATTTGGGGGCATTTCAGCAAACGAAAGCTGGGAATTTCATTTGGGGCACTTTATAAAACAGAATGATTTGCATGTAACTCTGGTAGCTGTTTTTTAGAAGTTGATTTATGTTGTATTTTATTGGTTCACAGGAGATATTGGAAACAGAATGCACTGAGGTGCTCAATTATTTAACAGATCGTACTTAACATTTTATATTTTAACATATACCCAGTGCCAACAATTGTTCTCATGAGCTTTCTAAACCATTAAGCTGCACTCCTCTCCTTCTTCTAAATCAAATATAAGTAATTTGTTGTCATAGCAATGCTTCTTCCCACTCCAAAATAGTTCAATACAGGCTTTGTTTCTGCAGACAACTATCTGTCTCCCAAAAATTGGTCATTATCTGCCATCTTCTTGACAAATGTCTTATTAAATTTTGCTGCCTGGCTTCTACAGTCATCAGGAGACTGTATTTCTGTGGCACTTTCTAGCACATGTACAGGAAAGGGGCTTATAAAAGCCCTGTGGAACTGCCTGGAAGCATATCACAGCTAAGTCGCTGAGTGACAGCCAATCTCCCCAGTCATGATGACATCGATCCTTTGCATTACTACCCAGCTTAACAGTTTATAGAGTGCTGCCACTCACTCCACTGTACTTAAGGCAGTACTGGGTAATGCTTTCTTATATGCTTCTTCATTTCCCTGCACTGAGTGGGCTATTGAACAGGGCATATCAGTAGTAAGCTACACTTGTTCTGACCTTTATCCTCTAAGGCTAAGTTCTGCTTCTCTAGCCTATTGATGAGGTATATATTAAGCAGCTGAGGGCAATTAAATAAGCTTTGGAATTGCAAATAGATGGAACATCTGAGACACAGGATATCATTTGGCCAGTTGCTTGTGCAATGGCTCACTGACAGATATTAACTGTTCAGATAAACACACAAGACCATCCCCCCAGAGTCAGCAACAACATTCACGCTAATCTCATATTTGTAGAGCTTGTTAGTTAACAAAGCAGTTTTGCAAAAATGGTCTTACTTTGACTGTACCGCTTGTCTATCCATCCCCCTAACAAATGTAAACACAGCTGGATTAGGATATGAGTACCTAAAATCTTATTCCCTGCCTTACAGTTTACCGTTTTAAAATAACAATGAACAATTGGTATTTTCAAGCAGCCATAATCTGTAGAAGCCAAAACCACCCTCCCCCACCACCATAACCATTAGGTTTGAATTTCTTTCACATCAAAATAAAAACAAATCAGAAGGAAAAGAATCAAGAGGGTGAGGAGAAGAGATTCTTTGACATCAGCCACAGTCTTTAAAAGGAAAAGAACAGGGTTGAGGAGATGGATTTCCAGGAAATTTCCCTTTTCTTTATACATTCCTGTACTTTTAAGGTTTTTTTTGTTGTTGTTGTTTATCTATGACCATATGTTACTTCTATAATCAAAAGATAATGAAAGTGGGTCCTAACTGGCTCACCTGCTCCTCCTTCTTTACAATTCTCTGAGAGGGAAGGAGGCACTAGTGAAGAGGACCAGCTCATAGTGCTTATTTCAGAAATACAATCAGAACCAGGGGCTGCCCTAACAGAGCCTGAAAATGAGATTTCACAGAACTACACAGGCTCAAGAGCTGAAGCTGAAAAGCTCTATTCCCACCCAAATGTGACCAGATGTAATTTGTCTCTCTGTATGACTTCCAGCTTCATGTGGTCTGATTCTATTTGAGAATCTAATAAAAGGTGTAGTTGTTGCCATCATTTCTGTTGCTTGGTCCTCCTGAGTGCTTGTCTCCCACAGACTTGATTTTCTTTCTGCAGAGTGAGCAGGAGCTGATTAATTATTTAGAATCCCTATGCAACTATTATCTCAATTTCTGCACACCTCACCCCTGTCAGGTGGAAGGGGAATGAGCACTACCCACATAATTACATCCACTGAAACTAAAAGGCAGAGAGGTAACTCAATTTGAGCCATATCCCACAGAAAATGCTAGGCAATAAGAAGCAGAGTGCCTAAGGGTCTGAAACCTGTCTGACCAACCAATAGTAATGTCTATACGGCCCAAGAGAAATAAAGCTCTCTTTCCCAACCTCTTGCCCAACCCAAGACTGTATTTCAAAACAGCTTTCAAAACTGTTTTAATGATGACAAAAAGCCTCTGGCTCTTGAGGATATGAGGGTGTTAATTTTGTTTGGCAAAGTCAAATTGCTTCAAGAATTTAATTCTATGCCTGGGAAGGTGCAATTTGGATTTTAAATGTGTTTCTTCCCTGGAACTCAAAATCCAATTTACCCAGCCCCCCTAGAAGGATGCTTTTGCTTTCACCAAGTCACCCTTACTAATCTACCTACAGGCAAAGTTGTGCCTGTCTTGAACACCTATCTTGAGCATTTCATTAATGGACCTAACAAAGAAAGGGGAAAAGTAACTTACTACCCCTAATAACATAGCAGCAAAATGCATAAAGTAAAAGTTGACAGAACTGAAAGAACTAGATTGGCCCACCCTTGCGGTGGTAAATTTTAACTATCCCAACAACTGATAAGAGAAAGCCAATGAAAAACTGGGTAAGGGGTGTCAAACAGGAGCAACATTAACAAGGTTGATCTAGTGGACACCAGCCTCATGCTGGGCCACAGAGCATCAAATTTCAAAGAATCAGACCACACAGACCACATCCTTGATCACAATGTTTCTAAGTTAGAAATCAATAACAAAATAACTTAGAAAATGTTTAGCAACGTTAAAAAAAAAAAACATCCTAAATACCCCATGGGTTAAGAAATCACCATGGAAATTATAAACTAACAACAAGTTCCAAATATCCTTGGAACTAACAACAAATAAAATACTGCATACCAAAGTCTGTGGGATCCAGCTAAAGCAGCACGTGGCTCAAAATGATTAGCCTTCAATACTTTTAGTCAAGTAAAGTCTGAAAATAAATGAGTTAATAAGCATCCAACTTAAGTTAAAAAAAGAACAAGGGATAAAACTGAAAACATTTTAAACTGGTTTACAGAACAATTTTTTAACTAGCAGAAATAAGAGTCATACTAGAAAGAGGATTAATAAAGCCCAAATTGCTTCCTAGAAAAGATAACAAAACTTACAAATCTCTGGTGAGGTTGATTTTTTAAAATAAGTAATACTATCAATGAAAAGGGAGCTGCCTTTTTCATATCTGCAGTTTCTATAGTTAAGAGGCTATTAACCATTTTAAACCTCTAAGTATGAGCATTTAGACAAAATGGTCACATTCTTGGAAAAACAAATTACTAACACTAATTAAAGAAGAAATAGAATACTTGAAAATTTCTACCATCATGAAAGAAATTGAAGCAGTAGTCCAAAATCCTTTCACAGAAGACACCAAAGCCCTGATAGTTTTACTGGCAAGTTCTAGCAAGTACTCAAGAAACAAATAACTCTCATCTTCTGCAAACTATTCCAGAGTTCAGAAAATGAGGAAGCATTACCCAGCTCATTTTATGAAGCTAGTAATAAAAACCAAAACTTTACAGTAACAGTACGAGAAAGGAACCACAGCCAGACTCATTTCTGAACAGTTGTAAAAACACCAAATCTAATTCTAGCAAATCATATCCAGGAACAAGAAAGATAATGCATCGTGATCAAGGTCATTTCATTTCAGGAATGCAAAGCTGGTTTAGTATTAGAAAATCAACATGATTTACCACATTGAAAGATTAAAGACCAAAAGTAATATGATCACCTTAACAGATGAATAAGTCTTTGATAAGAAGCAACATCCATTTACGACTAACAAGAAACAACTTAGCAAACTCAGAATAGATGTGAACTTCTATAGTCCAATAAAAGATATCACCAAAAATTTTACAGCTTAACACCTGGTTAACAGACGGTAAAGAAACTGCCTGCAATGCAGGAGACCCAGGTTCAATGCCTGGGTTGGGAAGATCCCCTGGAGAAGGGAATGGCTACCCACTCCAGTATTCTTGCCTGGAGAACCTCATGGACAGAGGAGCCTGGCAGGCTACAGTCCATGGGGCCACAAAGAATCTCACACGCCTGAGTGACTTACACTTTCACTACCACACTTCATGGTGAAACACTTCAGTGTTTCCATGGTGCTAGAACCTGCCTGCCAACAAAGGTAACCATAAGAGACCTGGGTTTGACCCCTGGGTTGGGAAGATCCCCTGGAGGAGGGCACAGCAACCCACTCCAGTATTCTTGCCTGGGAAATCCCATGGACACAGGAGCCTGGCAGGCTACGGTCCATAGAGTTGCAAAGAGTCAGACACGACTGAAGAGACTTAGCACACACGCACACCCTTTAAGACAGGGAAAAAGACACGGGTATCTATTATTGCCACTTCTGTTAAACACTGTATTAGAGGTCTCAACCAGAATGGTAAGGCAAGAAAATGGTATTAAACATAAAATGAGTCCAAAGGAAGAGACAAAGGTTTCACTCATTGTAGATTATGATAAAAAATGAACAAAAATCAACTGTATTTCTGGACATCAGCAAATAACAATTACAATGTGTAATTTAAAAAGGAAAAAAAAAAGACCAGAGACTTTACAGGAGAGCTGACCCTGAGTTTGGTGTCAGACTACCTAGTTTCTAAAACCAGCTTCACCACCAGCTGGCTAGCAATTTAGCTATTTTGTGCCCTACCTTTTAAATTCTTGTGAAGATTAAAAGAGTTAATAGGCAAAAAGCATTTAGACCAGTGCCTGATTCCAATGTATTCTTTTTAATGGCTGAGTAATACTCCATTGTGTGTATGTACCACGGCTTTCTTATCCATTCGTCTGCTGATGGTTCTAATGAGGTGGATGAAACTGGAGCCTATTATACAGAGTGAAGTAAGCCAGAAAGAAAAACACCAATACAGTATAATAACACATATATACGGAATTTAGAAAGATGGTAATGATAACCCTGTATGTGAGACAGCAAAAGAGACACAGATGTATAGAACAGTCTTTTGGACTCTGTGGGAGAGGGAGAGGGTGGGATGACTTGGGAGAATGACACTGAAACATGTAAATTATCATATGTGAAACAAATCGCCAGACCAGGTTTGATGCATGATACAGGGTGCTCGGGGCTGGTGCACTGGGATGACCCAGAGGGATAGGATGCGGAGGGAGGTGGGAGGGGGGTTCAGGATGGGGAACTTATGTACACCCGTGGCGGATTCATGTCAATGCATGGCAAAACCACTACAATATTATAAAGTAAAAATAATAAGAATAATAATAAATAAAATAAGGCAAAGAACAGGCATAAAGGAAAAAAAATAGACTTGTACCTGGAACAAAGTAAAAGCTGAATAAATGCTAATTGTTATTATCACTGTGAAGAAATAGTTAATAGGCCTATTATCAAGAGCCCTGAGGTTCAAATTATTGGACTGACATCTCATGGGTAAAAAAGCCAGGGAGCCACCTGTCATAGTAGCCAATGAAACTCAGCCATGTTGTCCCTTAGGCTTGGCACCGAACTCCCACACCAAACATACAGCTCATTACTCATACACCCTGCTGTCTGCAGTGCAATTAGCAAAAGCACACACCTTTTCTCTGGAGATTTCCGCCCCATCTTCCCAACTCTTTTAACTGACAGCTAAAGTCAACAACTTCAAGCTTTCTGTGAGGATAAGATCCAGAGTTCTTGATGGTTCTTGACGGTTCCTCTTCATCATCAAAAGACAAGGCAAACCTCAGCCCCTTAGGGCAGACTAATGCCAGGAGAGTTTCTGGAGGTATTCAAAGAAAGGCTGTTATTTGTTACTGCCTCCATTTCTTGGGGGAAAGGGGATAGACCATAACTAATATTTCTTTGAGCACCTACTATGTTCCATGCACTTTTCTCAGGGCTTCACCAATATTAACTCATTTAAATTCTTTCTGTAATCTAATGAGACAGATAGAATTCTTAGCACCATTCTACAAATGAGACAGTGATTAGGTGACTTACTTAAAGCACAGAGCTCAGGAGTGACAGAAATTAGCTTCAAATCCAGATCTGTCTGCAAAGCCCTGCACCAAGCTAGAAGAGAAAGAAATAAAGGGGGGGAAGTGGGTACTGTGTGTATGAAGCAATGCATGTCATTTCTCCTTCTGTGAGACCAGAAGGCACAACTCCAGTGGGGACGCACACGACCATCAAGTGAATAGAAGACTGAAAAATCAGCAAACCAGCAGGGTTTCCAAGTTAGTGTTCATGATGTAACCAGGTAAAATGCTGCTGCCATTTCGTGGCATGACTGAGCACTATTTTTTTTTAAAACCCACAGAAATACTGCCCCTATGCGGCCTCATTTCACCCTCTCCTTCTCTGAAAACCAAGATAGTCATGACCAGGACACACACTCCTGTGAGTGTACACACACCCAGGTGATCATGAATAAGGTAAAATCGGGCAGGAGCTGAAGAACAGGATGTGCATGCCACTTGGGTTTTGATGTCTCCTGATTTTTATTTAACTCCTTCTACACAGCAGCACTGCCAGGCTAACTGACTTCATGGTGCCCAAGCGATGAATACCCCCAGCTGCTTTGATCTGAGACTGGTGAGCAAAGACTAACATGTGTGCTGCACTGACTACGTGCCAAGCCCCACTGGCATCATAAACCACCCATCAGGGCTTCCCCTTCCCTGTCCCCAAGTAAATGATTTTGTTCCCCCTAATGGCAGTACCTAACCTGAATGGCAGAAGAGATAACAAGAGCTTGGCTTTGGGGGCAGCCCCTCACAGCCCTTCCTGATGCAAGCTGACTGCTACATGTACCATCCAAGGTTCAAGAATATCCACATCCAAACACCCCAACAGTAACACAGAAATATTTTTGAAGATCTAAGCTACCCTTCTAACTGCAGGACCACATAGGTTTTATAGGTTATTAACTTTAAATGTTCTTGAATACAAGATGATTTTTGATGACAAAACAGATAAAGGAAAGGTCAGTTACACAAGACCTAGTTATGGGTCAACCTGCTCTTAAACTCTGAAGGGAAATAAAAGTTGCACATACAACCTGCTGTTCAGATTGCTTCCTTTCTAAAAACCACCATCACCCCAAACCATCTTACAAAACAGAACACACATTTTAATCATTCTAACCCAGAGCAATAAAATATGAGTGCCCCCTATTTAAGTGCCCTGTTACCCTTTCAGTTTTTATTTGATCTTCAGAAAATACTTTTAGCACCACAACAAGTCTTGAAATTAAATAACTGCCACTTTAACAAAGCTGATTAAATTTTGAGGTGGGTAAGAAGCTACCTGAAAAGAAACTATTTCTTTATAAACTCCCGAGGAAAATCAGAACCCGTGTGTAACTGCCTAAGCATGGTAAAGCCATTTGAGGTTAACTGACCCATCCAGGAAGCTCCTGAACGCACTATGAGATTCTCCCCACCTTTACACTTCTGATGCATTTTGTCCATCATCCAGTTCCTTGACTTTTCCATTCTGCCAGGAAGTGAGAAACGAACCAAAGTGTCATCAAATGCACGAGTTGGGAGGGATCTTAGATATCATCTGGTCCAACCTTCATTCACAGATGTGGAAAGTGAATCCCAGAGAAGGGAAGTAACCTATCTGACTTTGCAGTGTTGGTGACTGGCAAGTCTCCCAATACAGTCCACCCCACAGTAGAACAGAATTCTGCTACACGGGACTCTTCTCTTCTAATTCTTTAAATAGGCTTACCGAAAGTTGGCAGACTATTCTTCGTCCATAGGAAAAATATAATTGGTAATCTCTTTGTATTCTTGCCTGGAGAATCCCACGGACAAAGGAGTCTGGTGGGCTACAGTCCATGGGGGCAAAGAGTCAGACATGACTGAGTGACATACACACAAAATCTCTTTGAATGACAAGCTCCACTAGCCTAACAGTTAACACCACCAGTCTCGAAGTCAGCCAAACCTATATGTCTGTACCAGTTTGACCACTTTGTAGCTATGTGGCCTTGGGCATGATACTTAAACCTCTCTGAAGGTTACTGTCTTCATCTGTAAGATGGGAATGCCAATCATAGCACTGATCACACAGGGCATTCAATACATATTAGTTGTGACTATTATTGGGGCTTCCTAGGTGCTATTAGTGGTAAAGAACCCTTCTGCCAATGCAGGAGATGCAAGAAACATGGGTTCTATCCCTGCATCAGGAAGATCCCCTGGAGAAGGAAATGGAAACCCACTCCAGTATTCTTGCCTGGAGAATCCCATGGACAGGGGAGCCTGGTGGGCTACAGTCCATGGGGTGGCGAAGAGTCAGACATGACTGAAGCAACTTAGCAGGCATGCACGTGACTATTACCACAATCTGGCACAGTGGAAGGCAGAGCTGTTAGCTCTCTAAACCTTGTCTGTGTGGGGAAGGGGCCCAGGGAAGAGCAGCCCAGAATCTCTACCTGGAATTACACCTGACTCTTCAGAGAAAGCCCCAGATTTGGAACTGAATTTGGGGCTTGGGAACTGGTAGGGAACAGGGCTAGAAGAAACAGCCTGGTGCTGGCACCACTAGGAACCCATTGCCACTGTACTAATTCTCAGGCCTGCACAGAACACCAGGCCACCTCCTTCCTCTAAGGTAAGACACAACAGTTTAACAAAAAAAGGACTGAGGCAGAAAAGTGATAAACCTACTAAGCCTGGGAAGCCCATTAGAAACAGCAGTTTTGAAAAGTGCCCTAATTAGACACAGAGGGGTTAGAGTCAGTGGCTGTTTCAGTAAAGGCAAAATTCCCCATCTTTAGGCCTCTCCCTGCTGCTATTTAGTCGCTCAGTTGGGTCCAACTCTTTGTGACCCCACAGATTGCAGTCTGTCAGGCTCCTCTGTCCACACGATTTTCTAGGCAAGAATACTGAAGTGGGTTGCCATTTCCTTCTCCAGGAGATCTTCCCGACCAAGGGAACAAACTCGGGTCTCCTGCGTCGGCAGGCAGATTCTTTACCACTGAGCCACCTGGGAAGCCCCTTAGGCCTCTTGGGCCTGAGCTATAATTCCAGTGGTAACCAGTGCTGACCCTCCCTAGGCAAGCTTTTAAAAAAGACTAAAATGCAAACACTCTTCCCTCAGCTATAAGGTAGTGAGAGCATACAGCACAAACTAGAATTCTTGTTAAAGTTTTAACGCAGGCCATTAGGTTCACTTGCCCTTCAGCTGATCAACAGAATGTGCACTAAGACCTCAGAGGGAGGCAGCCCGACGCTCCGGCCCTGGTTTTGCCATCCCCAAGTGGGCTGACCTTGGGCAAGTCGTTTCCTGTGCTGGGCTTCTTTTCCCCACTGCAAAATGAAGGGTTTGAACTAGAGGAACTTCAAAGGCCCTCTGACCTCTAGCATTCTCCTGTTGTAAGTTCTCCACATCAAAATGCAGTAATTAGACTATAAACGAGCCTTGATAATAAGCTCCCTAGGGAGCAGAAACCGTATCTGATGTTTCCTGTGTATCTCACAGTCCTGAGTATGATGCACGGCTCAGAGTCACTACACACGACACGCTGAGGGATACGGATTCCCACACGGTGCTTAGAGTATCAGACACTTTACACGTGCCAGGTGGTTCGCAAGCCTCTCCCACCAGACTTCCTGAGTATGTCAGGTTTTACCATTCCTGGGTTTTTAAAAGCAGCGTTGCACAGGGAAACAAAGCTCCTTGTCACTTCACGTGACAATAACTGAATACCCAAGTGCCAGGCACCCTTACGAGGGGCCCTGCAAGTACAACTACTGCTTTTGAGGAACTCCTGAATTTTACCTCACAGAGCTTATCAGATCTCCCCAACAGGCGAGCAAGAAGCTGGCAAACAATGGGATGCACGTTTTACAAGTAATGCACCCACAGGCTTTGGGAATACACAATACACGAAATAGGTGTATTAAAATAGTGTTAAATACACACAACACACAGAAGCTTCAGAGGGCCAGTTTAGGCTCAGAACACATGTAATCCAGTCTTCTCCACTAGTGGTTTCTAATCCTAGTTGCATATTAGAATCACTTGAGGAACCTGAAAAAATGCTCATGTGTAGGGCCCCAGTCCAGACAATTAGATAAGAATGGGATGGGGAAGACAGGTACTGGGATTTTTAAATGTTTCCTTAATGACTGTAGGAGCAGGCACGGGTGAGGACTCCTGGCCTCCACCTTCTCCATCTCCAACTCTAGTCCCAAACTTAGTGACAGGTCCAGCAGGTAACGCGGAGGCCTGCAAAGTCACAGAAATTCCATTTCGCTCACTCACCTGACTATTCTCTGAGCCATTAAGATAACTTTGCCACTGCCAAAACGTTTTTGGCCACCAAAATTTAAACAATGAGGGGCTTTCTTAATCCTCAGTCAGAGAAGGCAATTAAGTAGTCCAGCCTCTATCCCAGTCACTGTATGGAAGGCTTACTTGGCCTGAGATCTCATCCTTTTGGGGGAAGCTTCTCTACTCCTCAAACTGTAATTTGGCTTTTCTCAAATGTGCTACTCTTTGCCTCATCTGGGTGTTTCCTTATAGCTAAGAGTATTCGCTCCGCCTGCAGCTAGGCCCCCAACCAGTCTCTCCCCCAACCCCATCCTCTCTTGCCCTCCTCATATATATACATGGCCACTTTGCTTTGCTCTTTTAATTCATTCTTAATCAGCCTCTGCCTGTCTCTAGGCCACCTTGCCCCTCTTCTACTTAATCCCTCTCAGCTGAAAACCCTGGCCATGAGGTCACTGCCTCATTCTAGCAGCCCTGTCTCACTGTACCCCCTGCCTCACCCCCACAAGCCATAGAGGCAGCAAAGGCTCTGTGAGCACAGTCTCTCACCCACATGGTGTCTTCTCAGCTGCCAGATCCTCTCTCGTGAGTTGGCTTCCTTCATCCAATGACTCTCTTCTACTGAAATTGCTTTCCCAGGCTGCCTTTTTTTTTTTTACAAAAATATTTATTCTCAATTACTCAAGAAATTTGTACTTAGACCAAATTCCAACAGTGCAGAAATGTGTTAAGTACAAAGTGAGGGTGTCCCCCCTCTCCCTAATGACTCAGGATTCAACACTACCGAGTACACATTCTTCCAGACTTTCACGAGGTGCTTATACATGGGTTCATATCACACATACTGTTGTTTCTTTTTAACAAAATATTGTTACCATCTTTCAAAGGGAATACAGAGATCAGCCTCCCTTTTAAAAGCTGTACAATATTCCACTGGTGGGAGGTGCCATTCTGCCACTGGTGGGCTGTTTCCTAATCTTCTCTGATGCCATAACAACCCTGCACACAACTCTTCACACACAAACATTTCTAGGGCAACTATTTAGAAGTAGGTGGGCCGCTGGCCACCAGACCAGCCTGTACTCACCAATTCCAAGTGCCTTTTCTCAAGCCTTCCTTGGTCTCAACCTCTTTGCCTCACGTGACATAGAGGACCTGCTTCCTGAACTTTCTTCCTGCCCTGGGCATCCTTCTGTGTCTGCTTCACTGAGTCTTTTCTTCTGCCCACAAAAGCAGGCATTTCACAGAATCCTCCTCTTCTTTCTCTGGTTTTGCATGATGGTTGCGTCTTCTCCCCTGCCATCTTCTCTAAGTGAATCCCTCCTAAATCATTTTGCCAGCCCAACTGCATCTCAACTGCAGCCTCAACATCTCAACAAACCCCCAAAATGAACTCCTGACCTTTTCCTCTAAGCCTCGGTTTCCTCATCCGAAAAACAAAGGGAAAGGACTAGACTCAGTTAAATGCTTTTTTAAAAAGTTAGGAGTCTAGTATGTACTAGATGTTGTGTAGGGTAAGGAAAAAAAAAACAGAACATAGATTCTGCATTCAGAGAACACACAAACTAAGAAGTGAGGGAGCGACATAAACAATTCTGTAATACAAGGCAGGATCAAATGCTAAAATAGACAAGAATGGCTAAATCTGGCATAAAGGCTTGAAGAAACCTTCACAATGGGGAGTGTTGAGCCTTGAATGATGACTGGCATCTCAACAGGAAGAGAAAAGTATTTCTGACTGAGGGTACAACATGAACAAAGTATAAACTCAGAGTCAGAGAAACGTGGAAGATCATGTTACATGTAGCTGGATCAGAGCACATACGCAACAATGTACTAGAGGATAAAGCAGGGAAATGGTTGAAACCAAGCTCCAGAAGGTCCCAAATCTTATCACAAGGAGCTCAGGCTTTCTCTAAAGGGTTTATCTCTCTGCCATTCTCTGGCTGAGTAATAGTAGCTGCCTAAAATACTACGCTAAAGATGATTCTCAACCTACATGGAGATGCATGTTAAGCAAGCATGCTCGTGTTCTGATTAGCAAGGCTGGCCCAGGGTGCCAGATGCACCACAAGGAGCATCTATCCAGCTGTCTGCTCTCCTTGCTGAAAGCAACAGGGAGCTATCGAGGGCTTTTAGGCAAGGGAATGGCAGGACCCAACATGAATTTTCCTTGTATCATTTCTGGTAGCAGTATAAATGATGGACAGAGCAGAAAGGCCCCAGGAGACGGGAAAATCAGTCAGCAGGCTGCTGGTAAGAAGCTAGATAGTGGTGATGATGATCAACAACCAGGCGAATTAGGGCAGAGGAATCAAAGAAGAAAAGCAAGAGATAAATGGGAGAAATAATGAAAGACAGAATCAAAATGACTCAAGAGACTCTGATGGTGGAAGAGAGGAGTGGAAATGTGTCAAAGGACTTAACCCGGGTCACTGATGGACTGCAGTGCCATTAACTAAGATAGGGGCCCTAAGGGAAAAGTATCGTAATCCTTGCTTTTCACTCCAAATCCTCCAACCACTTTACTTAGCTTTTAAGCACCCTTAAGTACACTAGGAGGGAAAAGGCAGAACATGCACTGCTTGATGGACCCAGCATTTATATAACCTTACACATTAACCTACTATCCTTCCTTTTGCCAGCTTGTCAAAAAAATATCATGTTGAATTGGTTCACAATGCCTTTCAGATCTTTTATATCCTTCTGCTTCTCTATATGTTCATTCTATTATGTTTTGAGTGTTTGATGTGGAAACCAACTAAAAATCTTAATTTATCTACTTAAAGAATACTTGTAATAGTGGAACTACATGCAATCTTCTGTATTTTCCAAGTCAACTAAAGGTGTTATCATACTTTCATAATTAAAAAAAATTAAAATTAAAAAATAAATATCCATCAATATCTAATCCTAGGATAAGATAAAACCATTGAAAAGACTTGTCTTTGAATGCTCAGGCTCTCAAAAAAATTATTTTTCCTATTTAGACAGTGCTTTCCAGCTACAAGACACACTTGCAAATCTTTTACTTGACTGTCACATTTACCCTGTGAGGTATGAAGGGCAAAGAGAATCCCTATCTTATAGATAACATACTTTGTGGTTGCTATGCACCAGACATTGATCTAAATACTTCATATGGAGCTATGCACTGAATTCTTGTAAGAAAACCACAGATGGTATTATCCCCATTTTACAAAGACGAAAACATACCCAGAGATGTCAATTAACTTACCCAAAGCAACACAACTAGAAAGCAGCAGAGCTGGGATTTGAACCTGGCCAGTCTGACTTCAGAGCCTAGACTCTTAACTACCACACTTTATATAAGAAGATGAGTCCCAGAGAGGCAATCTGACTAGCCAAAACTACTAGGTTCTGCCAACCAGTCAGGGATGAAACCTACAGCCAAGGCCCAGGTCTGGCTAATACTTAATCCAATGCTCTTTCTATTACTCTACATTGTTTACCAAGATGAAATGACTTCCCTGGGCTGGTCAATTATTTTGACCTTTTTCCTCTTTGACCTTTGTCACTTCTACCAGAATGAGGTTCTAAAATCACTCACCTGCTGTGGAGCCTCACACAACTGTTTACTAGGATAGGATGCAGGTCTCTACTTAGAGAGAAAAGATGACCTCAGTTACAGCCCCAACTGAATGGGTCCCATTCCAAAACCATCAATATCTCGCAGCAGATGACACTGACTTGCCATGCAGGCTCACTGAGCATATACCACTCCCTAGACTACCTGCCCAAGGGCAAGCAGCAAGCAATGGTGGCACTGCAGCCTGCTTCCTCTGTGCAAGAGACGAAGCAAGGGCAGAAAAACACGTTGGAAAAGTAGTTGCTATAGCGGTCAGGTAGAAAGGTGGCCTGCAGCTGTGAGAGCCTCACTTTCAAGCCTGTCATAGACAATGGTGCTCAAAAAAATAAATAAAACACAAGATTTCTGTTTCTCTACTACTGGGCAAGAACAAAAGTCCAGCTTCTTTTATGCTGGAATGGTAAGGGGTAGGAGGAGGCCATGAATGGCACTACAGAGTGACAGCGGACCAGTAGATCCATCTCTGCTTCCACTGAGCTCTGCGACTTCGGGCAAGTCACTTCACCTCTCCGGCTCTAGGTTTACTCATCTGGAAAAACTAGTGAGGAGATGATCCCTGAGGTTCTGTTCTTTTCAGCTCTGATTTGGCATCACTCAGCCATTTCCACCCAGCAAAGTGTTGCTAGAATCTTTTCTTCAGTATCTGTAAGTCAACCAAAGAAGAAATGGGCTACAACAAAGGGAAAGAAGAATGCATGCTTGCATGCTTAATCGCTCAGTCGTGTCGGACTCTTCTGTGATCGCTTTTAACTGCAGCCCACCAGGCTTCTCTGTCCATGGGATTTTTCAGGCAAGAATACTGGAGTGGGTTGCTATTTCCTTCTCCAAAGGAAGAATTAGATAAAACAAAAATGGCTTTTTGCGGAAGGCTGAAAATTAGGTAATATATAGGCAGTAGACTTAAGCACAGTATCTGAACCAAGATACATGCTCAAACTGTTAGTTTATCATCACTTACATCAAAAATGTTATCAAATAGTATTATCAAAAAGTATTAAAGTACAGTTTATATCAAAAGTATTATCATCACTACTACTCCTAACTTTTAGAGTGTACAGAGATAACCAAATATTATGATGAGCTCTTTCTCCTAAATTTAACCCCCTTTTGCCCATATAACCCTATTTCAGGTTTATGGTATTTCAGAGGTCTGGGACAGGGGGACCCTAAATGAGCAGTGGCACCAACTGTCCTTAGTGTCTATGGACATTTATGACTGAAGAGTGAGAACCCAATCCCAAGGGAAACTGAAGGAAAAATAAAAGAGAAATGGGAGGAGCCAGGATTAATCTTCAGTTCACTGCAAACTGGCTGTGGAGAGGGGATTTAAAAAAAAAAAACAGGTGCGGACCACAGTGTACTCTGCAATTTGTTTTTCAGTTCAGACCCGAAGCAGGGAGTAAGAAACTTGGGAAGATGATCCCAGCCTGGATTCCATGTGTGTCCATCTGAGTAAACACAGCCCTAGCTGTGAGGTATGGCCAAACACTGCTCAGCCAGGCAGAGCCTTTGTGACCTCACAAGTTGAATGCAGCCTCGGCCCAAAGGCCACTGCTGACCTCCGAGGCCCAAGACGGCACCCCACCCCATCCCCACCCCCGCCAAGAGCCTCGCCCGGGGAGGACAGGCACAGGGCTGGGGGTCACTCAGTTCTCTTTGCTCACCAGCCAGAAACCCCACCAGTAAAGAAGGGAAACTGGACTTTAGCTTGGTGCCAGCTTGCAGGGCTATTTTGAGGACAGCTGAACTGCAAACTCCAGGGCGCTCCTGCACAGGGAAAAGCAACCCAAAGGTAAAACCAGCCCCTTTCCTCAGGGGCCTTGAGAGTCCTCCTGTGACTAGGGACCAGGGAAACAGGGAGAAAGGCCCAGACGAAGCAGCAGCCTGCAGTCAGTGGTAGCTCAACGGGCCAAGGGTAAAAGCGTTGACGATAATAAGGTATTTATGCACATGACCCTGAGCAACATTCCTGCAGGGCAGGAAATAAAGTGCAGCAACCAGCATGCACACTCTCTCAAGTGCCTGGGACTTAAAAAAGTAAACTCTACAAATGCAAAATGACAAGGAACAAAAGTGTGGGTAAGAAGGGGACCCTTGGGTACAGTCCCCCTTATTTTCTCAGGGTTGTCCTTTGTTTTAGGAATGCCCTTCAAGCCAGTTCCTCCCAGGGAACTAGGATTATTACAGAAAACCTGACCTTACCCCAAGGAACTGCCTATTTACTCACAACACTTGCAAATAAGCCTGAAGGCCTATCAGTGGCCTTGCTGGGGTTGAGCATCCCAACCCCAAGGCTGTGAAACCACAAGACCCAGGCCTTGGCCCCAGAGGGCTGCATAATTAAAGGGGACTTATCTTTAGAGAGGGACTGGCTGCTGAGGTTCTAGTTCTGAGAGTACCTAGTCTTAAAAATGAGAGGGTTTCCATACCTGGGAGATACTCGAGGAATTGTCTTGTTTGTTTGTTTGGTTTTTCATCCATTTGCTGACACGTCAGGCAAGGCACTGGTCTATGTTTAACCTGCCTTTCTCCTCTGATAACTTAACTCTGGGAACAAGCAGCAATTGAGAGAGTTGCACTATCCTCAGTCAAAAGAAATTAATGAAGAAGTAAAAACTCAATCCACGCACCTGTTTCTGCCCAGCCCCAAACCGATCCTTTCCTGCTTCTGTCATGTTCTCGTTGGTTTCCTAGGCTACCGATCTCAAGACAGCTGGCATCAGAGAGCCAGTCCATTGATGAAGAAAAGCAATAATTAAGCCCAGAGGTCCCTGGACAGCCAAGCATTCCACCAATGACAGCCATCCTCCAAATGCTTCAGAAAACACTGGGTGATTTACAGTAACTTCTAAATTTCCCACAAAGCTATCCTTAGGCCTTGAACAATCAAGCAACCCTGCCCTGCAGAGATTATGTGGGAGCCAACTTCATGGAATCAGTATTTTTGCCTACCACATGAAATGAAGATGCCAGCGAAGTTTCTCTTGGGTGAGATTCTTAGAGCTGCCTTCCTGTATCTAATTTCTGTCATCTTATCTCAGAATCAGGCATCCAAGCTCACAGCAGTAGCAGCCATAAGGATAACAAAGCTCCTTATCATCACACATCACATCACAGCAAAAAAAAGTATTGACTGTTTACTATCTTAAGTGTTTTATTATTCTTGTCTCATTGTTTCTTTCTCATTATTGTCTTACAACAGCCCTGCAGGGTAGGTTTAATTATTCCAATTTACAAATGTGGTCACTAGGTGGGTCAAAGAGGTTACACAACTTGCCAAGGGCTACACAGCTAGTGGTAGGATCTGAACCCAGGCTTTTATCAAACTAGAGTCAGCTTGTGTGTGTGTGTGAGCGTGTGTGCTCCATTGTGTCCAATTCTTTGTGACCCTGTGGACTGTAAGCAGCCATGGGATTTTCCCTCTGTCCATGGGATTTTCCCTGACAAGAATACTGGAGTGAACTGACATTTCCTCCCCACCTGGGAGGACTTCCCTGGTGGCTCAGATGGTAATGCGTCTGTCTACAATGCGGGAGACCCGGGTTTGATCCCTGGGTCAGGAAGATCTGCTGGAGAAGGAAATGGCAATCCACTCCAGTACTACTGCCTGGGAAATCCGATGGACAGAGGAGCCTGGTAGGCTACAGTCCATGGGGCCGCAAAGAGTCGGACACGACTGAGCGACGTTCCTGTTACCCACCTGGGAAGTTTCCCAGCTGGCACTAAAGAACCCTTCTGCCAATGCAGGCAACACAAGAGACATGGGTTCCATCCCTGGGTCAGAAGATCCCCTTGGGTAGAAAATGGCAACCCACTCCAGTATTTCTGCCTGGGAAATGACATTGACAGAGGAGCCTGGCGGGTTACAGTCCATAGGGTTGCAAAGAGTCAGACATGACTGTGCGCACACAGTCAGCTTTTACCCAGAATGACCTGAACCACTATATAGTAGTTCTATATACTACTGTGCATGCTAAGTCGCTTCAGGCTTAGTCGCCAGGCTCCTCTGTCCATGGGATTCTCCAGGCAAGCATACTGGAGTGGGTTGCCATGCCCTCCTCCTCCAGGGGATCTTCCTGACCCAGAGATCGAACCTGCATTTTTTATGTCTCCTTCATTGGCAGGCGGGTTCTTTACCACCAGCACCACCTGGGAAGCCCCCTATTACTCCTATAGTACTATACAGTACTATTACTACGACCGTTGTCCCTTGCTATCCATGGGGGATTGGTTCCAGGACCCCCCAGGGATACCAAAATCTGCAGATGCTCAAGTCCCTTGTATAAAATGGTGTCGTATTTACATGTAACCTTGCACATACTCCCATATATTTCAAATTGTCTCTAGATTACTGACAACACCTAACACAATATAACCAGTTTCCAGTGCACAATAAATTCAAGTTTTGTGTTTTCAAACTTTCTGAAAATTTTTTCCCTAATATTTTCAATCTGTAGTTGGTTAAATCTGCAAACTGGAACACACATTTATGGAGGGCTGACTGTACTATGAAAAGCTGCTAACATTTATTGCTGACAATGAGCCAGAATTTCTGCCAAATGCTTAAGTTATTCCATTTAATCCTCACAATAGCCCTATTAGGTAGGTAGTGTGATTATCTCCATTTTACAGATGAGTGAAGTTGATAGCAGTTAAGTAACACGCCTACGGTCACACACAATTCATTGTTGTTTGGATGCTCAGTCATGTCTAACTCTTTTGCGTCCCCATGGACTGTAGCCTACCAGGGTCCTCTGTCCATGGAATTCTCCAGACAAGAATACTGGAGTGGGTTGCCATTTCCTTCTCCAGGGGACATTCCCGACCCAGGGATTGAACACGTGTCTCCTGCATTGGCAGGCAAATTCTTTACCACTACCCACCCAAGGTCACATGATGATGGAGCTCAAATACAAACCCAGGAAATATGGTCCAAAAGCTCAGTCCACTCAGCCAAACCTTCATTAGGAAAAGGAGGCATTTCTAATGCCCAGCTTAACTTAGCCAGATTCATTGCTGTGTCCCAGTTCAAACCTACTGGGTCCCAGTGAGAATTTCCCAAGTAAATACCAAGGAGGAAACCTGTCTAGCCCCTCTGTGTACATGCCAATAGCTCGGATCAGATGCATCTAGGAAAAGAACAAAGCCCTTTCTAGAAGTCTCTCCTAGCCAGTTTCCCTCGTGTCCAGCAGCCTCTCCTAATACTCTACCCAGAACATCTAATAAGTGTTTGCCCAGGGCTCCCAGAGCCATAGTTAAGGGCCTTAATGTGCAATCTGGCTCTGCGCCTTGTTTAATCAGCACCTGAATGAAAGTCTCTTTGCTAGCAACAGCCTGAGCACAAAGTCTTTCTGCAAACACAGCTGGTCGACTGGCAAAGGCGACTCAATTCACAGGCAAAATACACCCTGAGTGTATACCACCACTGATGTGTGCTGGAGACAGGGAGACTGGAGGAACTAAGATGGAATTAGAATGGGCTCATGCTTCCTTTGGGCTTCCCAGGTGGCGCAGTGGTAAAGAACCTGCCTACTGATGCAGGAGATGCAAGAGACATGGGTTCAATCCCCAGGTCGGGAAGACCCTCTAGAGGAGGAAATGGCAAACCATTCCAGTATTATTGCCTAGGAGAATCCCCAAGACAGAGGAGCTTAGCAGGCTACAGTCCATGGGGTCACAAAGCATGGGACATGACTGAGCAACTGTCATGCACGTTTCCTTTCTCCTCAGATCCTCTTGCCTCTCACTCTCCTACCAACCTAACACCTGCCCATAGGACATGGCTTGAACTGGGTCTGCCCGACAGTCCAATCCTCTCTAAGGACTGTCTTAGAGAAGACGGTCTCTTGCCATCTATTCCGTTTCCTCAGAGCCACCAGGCCCACAACCAGACTCATCCTGCACTGCCTGCCTCCCTCTGACGTTTGCTCCAGCAGCTACTGTTAAGGGTACACAGCCAACGGAAAGATTCCCCCAACCCTCCGCTTCAGGATCTCGGGCTCACAACAGGTCAGTGTCCCTTGACACACCACACACTGACAGACACGCAAGCCATGCCCTGTTTAGCTGGCAGCTCTTTCTCTGGGAAAGAGCTGAGTAAACAGAGAGGAGCGTGCCCAGAAAAGGAGGAGCCCTTCCCAGGCCTTCAGATTTAACTGCTGTATTCAAGAGCACCTTGGAGGGAGACTTACCCTGGGCGTTCAGCAAGTAGGATAGTAAGACACCAATAACCCCAGTTCTCAGGGTGGGGGAGGATGGGAGGTGGAGCAGGAGGGAGGCCAACAACTGAGCAAGGAGCATGGGAAAGGCCACCTGCTCAAATTCTGAGACACACCTCAAGGCAGGCTAACAAGGGCCTTTTAAAAAGTCCTGCCCTCCCCCACCTCTGTTGCATCTGAGCCATTCACACTGCAGTATGAACCTCCTACATGGAACTGATTTATTCCTGATTTCCTTGGAGATAGGACCTCCTCTAGTGAAACAAGCGTTTAGATGGAGTTGATCTGGAGCTTTGAGTACTCTGGAAAGAGGCAAACTTGGATGGGGTGAGTTGGGGGGGTTGGTGGGGCAAGACTTGGAAGCAGGGGAAAAGAAATAGAGAAGAGAAAGGTAGAAGAAGAGCATCAAAACATTCCATCAGTTCTACCTTCCTGGGGGCAGCAGCCATCCCATGAGCCACTAAAACTCATCTGGTAAGGGGTGGAATGCCTGCTACCTCATTTCCTGCATTTAATACCTGCTCACTCTCCTCTGTGTTCCGTGTGTCTGTCCTTGACCATGTGGGCCCTCCTTGGGACAGCAGAGAGAACACAATGCTCTATCTCACAAGCCCCCTATCAAGGACTTGTGAGCAACTGCAGCTGTCTTATCAACAGGCCAGAAATGACAGAGCATTCCAAGTTTTACGTGGTTTGCCAAGGGAGAAATACAAAAACAATACCTGTCCCTGATAATAACATGCAAATGACTCCAGGTAAGAGTTGTAAAGCTTTCCTGTGAAAGAGGAAGCAACTCTGTGCCTTTACATGTATCGTTTCCTATGCCAAGAAACCCTCTCCTTCTGCAACACCTAGCCACCTCCTAGTCATTCATGCACACGTATATTGAGCACCTACTATGAGGTGGGTCCTATGAGAGCCACTATGATAGAAAATAAACAAGGACCCCTGCTCTCAAAGAGCTAACATGTCTCTTTAGTGAGTCAAATGTCGCCTCCTCCAGTATGCTTTCCTTAATTGCATCAGGAGAAAAGAAAAACCCTCTGGTCCTCTATGTTCAAACCTGTTACCATACACGTCACGTTGTAATTTAGTTGATCTTTTTTTCCTTGTCTGTCTCAACTGTGGGCAACATGAAGGCAAAGAATGTTTCTTATTTACCTTTGAATCTCCAGTTCCTGGCACAATGTTTGACACACAACAGGCACTGGACAAATGTTTGCTGAATACATGCAAGAATGAATACATTTCCATGAGCATTTAAAACTAAAGTCCTGCAAATAGAGAACTAGGATGCAATAATTCTGTGTCAGTATTTCATCTTGTTAGTTCCCAAAGATCTCCAACACCACAAGAATGGCAAAGGAGTGTAGGAGGACTGGAAGGTGATTAAAAAGAGGTTTGGCTGAAATCCTCCACTGATAAAAGCCACAGGCACCCAACAGGCCACTGGAAAGCCAAAGTTACCTTAAAATCCACCTCACAATAACTCGGGGTCTTCAACCTCTAATTTCAACCACCTTATTTAACACCCACATAAATACCGAGGTACTACCAGAAGACCAAATGCCCACCCACAGGCCACCAGAATCACACCAATCAGGAAGAGCATCTGAAGCAACATCGCACCTCATGCTTTGCTGCTGCTAAGTCGCTTCAGTCGTGTCCGACTCTGTGCGACCCCATAGACGGCAGCCCACCAGGCTCCGCTGTCCCTGGGTTTCTCCAGGCAAGAACACTGGAATGGGTTGCCATTTCCTTCTCCAATGCATGAATGTGAAAAGTGAAAGTGAAGTCGCTCAGCTGTGTCAGACTCTTAGCAACCCCATGGACCGCAGCCCACCAGGTTCCTCTACCCATGGGATTTTCCAGGCAAGAGTACTGGAGTGGGGTGCCATTGCCTTCTCCGACCTCATACTTTAGCCACTAGATAATGTCTCTCAGTGTGGGATCTAATGCTCACCAGCATCAGAATCACTGAGGAGACTGTAATAAATGCAGGTTCCCATCCCCACCCTATAGGACCTAGACTGACTTAGACTCTGAGTGGAGAGCCAGGCATCTGCATGAGAACAAGGCTCCAAGGGAATCTTTCACAAAGAAAATTAGAAAAGCACTGCACTCCACATCAGGTCCAGTCAGTTACTGGCAGAAGATGCTCTCAATTTAACAAAGGATATGAAAGATCGCGGATGTGTTAGTGAACTCAGTTGGAGGTGGGGAGTCCTTTCATGATGTATGCGTAATCAAATCATGTTGTGCACTTTAAATATCTTACAATTTTCTTTGTCGATTATACCTCACAAAGCTGAACACAAACAAAGTTAACAACAAAAATATATGAAAGACCAGAAGTTGAGAAGTCTGGCTCTTGCAAAGGGTATTTCAATGAAGCATGATGACAGTGAACAAGCTATTGAAAAATATAAAAGGGGAGAGATAGAAAGTGAGTTATCAGCTTAATAAGTTTTTTTAATGTCTGATATTAAAGGAGGAAAAGAAGAAAGGAGACATTTCCAGATGTCAAACCAAGGGATTTAAGACCAAGATCCAACAGTGCAATTTCCTCAGTGCAATGAAAGTGAGCAGAAACTTGGGGCAGAGAATGGGCTGCAGTTCCTAATAACCAGCTCTTTGTGATGGAAATTCAACAAAAAAGATGTGTGAGCTGGAGGCAAAACCACCTCTCTTTCTGGCTATTTCAAAAAAAAAACAACCCAGACAGGAGTTTCTCTTAATAGGCACAGGAGACACAGGAACTGTGCCCATGAGACCTCAAGGGAACACAGACAGAACCACCGGAGGGAAAAAGAAAAGAAAAAAGTCAGTTCTGTCAGCCAGTCAGTCAGCCAGCATTATCCAGGCACACTACACATTAAGCAATTAATGTGCACATACAGTATTGTATTAAGCTCTGCAGGGTGTTACAGAGGGGAAAAAAATACTACTCCTTTCCTTAAAGAAAAGTATACACGCTAATGGTTGAGAATGAACAAACATGTAAAATCAAACAACCCAGTTGAACACTTACCAAACTACCTACTTGCATACAAAGCCATGGGCTTCCCTGGTGGCTCAGATGGTAAAGAATCTGCCTACAATGCAGGAGACCTGGATTCAATCCCTGGGTTAGGAAGATTTCCTGGAGGAGGGAATGGCAACCCACTCCAGTATTCTTGCCTGGAAAATCCCATGGACAGAGGAACCTGGTGGGCTACAGACCATGGCGTCACAAAGAGTAGGACATGACTGAGCAACCAATGCTTGCAATTTTTTCACGCAAAGGCAAATGTTAAAGAGGCTAACAGTCTGAGGAATATTCAGAGTTGGGAAAGGAGGACAAGAGGTATTGGTGGAATGAGTGGAATAACTGTGGAGTCAAGGTCAACTGGAAAGTTTCCCAGAGGAGAATCTTCAGGACCATCTACAGAGGGGAGGAATTCACAACAGATCCCATGAAGACAGTGATGAAGGAGGTACTTCCATGGCAAAGGGACAAAAATTCAGGGGGCCTGTGGATCACCCCCTGAGTAGGAGCCTGCTGCATTCTATTACTTAACAGCAAGCTCCAGGCTGCATTGTATTAACAGGTGCATAGTGAGAAAAGGCTGAGAAAGAAATCTTTCCTCTCTGCTGGGTGTGGGCTGGACCTCTGGTCACAGTATCCAGTATTATAGACTGTGTATGAGAAGGGTATGCAGGCGCGGGCAAGGATCCAGAGAAAAGCAACAGAACTAATTAGAGGAATGGATTCTAAGAGCTATCAAGAAAGGTGAAAAGAAGTTGAGGTTTGTCAGTTTCTGAATCAGAGGAAAAAAATCTATTGGTCATCTGCCAGCTCTGATCAGCTGTACCTGGCGTCTGTTTAAGTGACCACAGAGCTATTCAGAGGATTAAAATGCTTTGTTTCCATGTGGCCCATTTCATGAAGAAGATCAAGATAGGAAAAAGCTAAATAACTTGCTCGGGTTCCCTAGCAGGCGACAAGCAAAACTGGTATCATCATTTTAAATCCCAGAGCTGTCTATGGGTTGTTTAATCCACCAATGCACACCATTTCCCTTATAATGGAAGGGACTTTGTCAAAGACTGTAACAATTTAAAATTCTCTGCAAATTTCCTTGGGAGAGAATATAAAACAAACTAAAAAGGAATGTCATGCCTCACTGCTGAGGCCCATATAAACATCACCCCCTTATGTCCCCCTGGACTGATGACAGAGGACACAGTCCATCTGATAAGCCAGCAGATGGCTGGATCCCTCATTGTACCCATTACCCACCAACATCAGTTGCAACCAGGAGCAGTTATCAGTGCTCCAGGCAACAGATGGGGATGAAGAGGTGCGGTTGGTCTGAAAGTCAAGGAGGCAGGGGACAAAAATGCCTAGTTCTCAAATCTATCAGGTTTTCTCTAAAACAAATCCATCACAGAGCAAATATAACATACCCGTGTACATTCAGTGAGTTCCAAAAGGTGTCACAAAAAGCTCAGGACCATTCTGAATATGTGCCATTCTGTGCTTTCGGCAGAGTGAAGTAGGAAAGTAAACAGTGAGACAAAAGCAGGTTAGCCATATTTGATGGACATCAGCCTTCTAATATATAATAAAGACAGAAAAATAGCAATGCTAACTCTTAAAAAAGGATGGGGCTCACTTGGTCTTAAAGGCTAAAAACCAGAGGCTTGGTGCTCAGGGGTAAATGTCCAGCTGAGATCCAGAGTGCCTTATGCACAGAGACACGGAGGGTTAAACGGCATATGCTATGCCCCACCAGGTTCAGGGCCCAACTGGGAGATACTGACACAGACATACACAACCAACTGGAAGTGGACAATTAGACAAGACATCCAAAATTCGATCTTTGCCTTAAGTTCCTAAGACAGAGACAATCTAACTAGATGCAAAGGATAAAAGGCCATGAGTTTTTACAGACACAATCAGTCAAACTGTCTGGCATTTTAACCCTTCCGCTAAGAAACTGTCGATTTTAGGACTTAAATAGCTATGAGAATCTCTTCCTGCTAAAGCCCCAATTCCTACTGTTGACAGCTGGGTTCTAAAGCCACCCCTGCCAGTACCTTGCTGGCAGTGGGATTTCCGTTTTGTTCTGTTTTGTTTTGTAAACAGCATAAACAGTAAATTCATTCCGTGTCACCCATATGGACTAGCTAGCCACGCTTGAAGAAATACTTCTTGGTGTAATGGGTAAACACCACTGATATTCAGCAAGGGGTTTAACAGAGGTGCGTTAATCCTGGTGCTTGCTGATTCCAAGAACCCTCAAGCATTCCCGGCTTAAGTCAGATGTGAGAAGGTGCTGGTTTAATCCTACAAACCTCCACCAGTCCCAGGTTCCAAGGCCCTTGAGATAATAGACGAGGCGAAAAAGAAACCTGACAGCAGGAATAATATTCAAGAACAGGACTCGAACACAAGAAGTACCCTGCCCTGTGCTTCTAAAGCTGGCAGTTGCCCAAAGGCAGCATGGCTATGAGGAGGGTCTGTGGATCAAAGGCCTTGCGAGTAAATATTTTACAGCCTGAAAAATGGGAGGTAAGGAGACTAGTCATTCTCCCTCCAGTGCTTCCATTTCCTGGCTGAAAGTAATACTGCCCTTAGTACAAACTTATACTGCCTCTGCAGAACAAGGCCTTCTATAAAGCTATAATTGAGTCATCTTATTGAGAGACACACATCAGAAATGTCTCTAAGCTCCTGCTTTCAATTCAGCTCATGTCTCCCTTTCCTTATCAGGACCTCTGAACTCCACAGAATTTACTGCCATGATATAGGCTAACTCAGCTAATTCACTTGCCAAAGTATTTGTATTCAACACTTCCCCTTTGGAACACACACAGTCACAGGATAAATTTTAACATCTCTCTGTCCAGGCTCAAGCTTATCTAGCATAACCCTCAAGAAGATAGTGTGTGTCAAAGGGTCTTATAAAAGTTAAGAGCTAGACAGATGTAAAGTATTATTAATATTAACCCCATGGACGGGCTTCCCTTGTAGCTCAGTCGGTAAAGAATTTGCCTTACAGTGCAGGAGACCCGGGTTCAATCCCTGGGTTAGGAAGACCCCCTGGAGAAGGAAATGGCAACCCACTCCAGTATCCTTGCCTGGAAAATCTCATGGACAGAGGAACCTGGTGGACTGCAGTCCATGGGGTCACAAAGGGTCGGGCACGACTGAGCGACTAACACATGACTAACACACAACCCCATGGACTATAGCCCCCCAGGCTCCTCTGTCCATGGGATTCTTCCCACAAGAACACTGGAGTCGGTTGCCATGCCCTCCTCCAAGGGATCTTCCTGACCCAGGGATCAAACCTGTATCTCTGGCATTGCAGGCAGATTCTTTACTATCTGAGCCACCAGGGAAGCCCAAATACTAACCATACTTATTATCGTTTGTCACTACTATAGCCAAGTTAGAAAACTGTTTCCATCTGTTGTAATGGCATGGGACAACAGCAAAAGCATAGCGACAGGAATCAGTTCACAGTTCCCCAAACATCCATCTCTCTGTAGCACTCAGCCCCTGAGGGCCAACATCATCTATATGGATCCCTAAGAGTGGCCTTCTCAGGTTTACTTTATGGGGAAGACACAGGGAGCGAAAGATGAGGATGAGAAGATGAACCATGACCACCTGAAATTGGCGAGGAGACCAAAAGCCATTTCTGGAATAGCTCTGTGTGGCACCCCCGGGCACCGCTTATTAAGGAAAGAAGCACAGCACACAGATTGTCAAGACCTAGAAATTCAACTCTGCCTCGTTTTGCAGCCAGGCAGACTGACAGCCAGGACAAGTACTTTCCCCAAAGTCACACAACTAATTAATGCCAGAACGAAGCCTCCAGAGTCTGCTAAAAGCCTCTAAAAACCTTTCCACTGAAAACCATGGTGCTGCCAGGTTTGACGTCATCACCCCAGCAGCAGCCCCAATCGGGCTGAATTTAGTTCTTTGTTGACCTTCTAGATATGTGGTTGTCAGAGGCCTCAAGACCCCTTTGTTGAAGAGGCACCCTCTGACCCTCACCACCTGCCATCCAAAAAAAGCACTCCTGTCCCAAGAGCCTCACATAGCAATGGCTGAGATGCGTTGTTTCCTTTCATTAACAAAAAGCCCATTCATTAAAAAAAAAAAAGAAAGAAAGAAAGAAAGAGGACAGGCTCAAATTTACACAGAAGGTCT
The DNA here is from genome assembly GCF_042477335.2 of Ovis canadensis. Lineage (NCBI taxonomy): Eukaryota > Metazoa > Chordata > Mammalia > Artiodactyla > Bovidae > Ovis > Ovis canadensis. Next base: position 127,529,827 of record NC_091727.1, read on the forward strand.
AACTGGGGGAGCCCTTGGGTTTCCTGTGAATGGCATCACTTCCCAAGAAGACCTCTAAAAAAAATGCTACCCACTCCAAGCCTACTGGATGCTTAGAGCCATCCCATCACTAAGAGCTGCTTTATTCTAAATCTGTCTACACCTCCTTACCACATCTGCAAGACTGAAAGGGGTCTGTGGTCATTCACCAGTTTCCAGATTGGGAAACTGAGGCCAAGAACCTGCCATCCAAGGACTTCCTACAACACAGAGCTAGCAAGCATCCGCAGCGTAAGTAGGCAGCACCATGCTGATCAGCATCAGCCTCCCAGAGACTGCTCTGCATTCCGAAACCCCAAAGAGGGTGGGTTAGCTTTCCAACCCAGAAAGCTAATTCATCTTTTGGTTGCAAGCGAGCAACCTCCCATCCCCGAGTCCCCCTGCCAGGCCTGTGAAACCGAGACAATTATCTCAACCTCCTGCCCCACACAAGGTTGTCACGAGTCTCGTGAGAAAACAACCTTCTACAAATATAAAAGCAATAAAGATGCTAATGACAGGTTTCACAACTGTCCCTGAATAAAACACACCAGGTTTTCCACAGCCTGAAATCTAAAAGAGACAGCCCCCCATCCCACCCCACCCCTTCTCCTCTTCCTACCCTTCTGTGATATTATAGTTTTAGATCATCTCTCTACACAGGCTGAGTACGAAAAGACAGTCTCGCTCTTGGTTGGTGCTCACCCAGATTATTTTTATGTATCTGGCAACTTTCCTTTTTCAATCTCATTTGTTTTTCTTAGCACCGCTAATGGGAGATAAAGAAATCAGCTCTCTGGGCACCCCTGGACTGTGACCTCAGGAGAAAGAATAAGAGTGATAAGATGGAGACGTTTGCAGGAAATAAATACCCTCTCACCACAGACAGAGAAGAGGTCACGAGTCTGCCTGGGGTCTGCTTCAGAGTGCAGTGAGCTGGAGTTTGGTGCTGCTCTGACACCTCAGAACTCAAAAGGCAGACCTCACCCTAAGACCGTAAACTCCCAAAGGAAAGTCATTAAGAGAAACCTACAAAAGTATTTCCCCCAAGTATGACAGTGGAAACTGGAACCTTCTGTGACCACCTCCAGGAAAGAAAGCCACCAGGCCTCTGGGAAATTGTGGCAGAGGGAATGTGGGGGGGGGGGAGGCGGGCAGAGGGAATGGGGGGGGGGTGTTGGCCCATGGCTGCCCTCTGGTGATCCAGAAAGGGAACCTGGCTGGGGTCAGACTTCCTGCTGGCAAAAGGCCAGGGTAGGCCTGGGAGGGGAGGGGCCGCTGGCCTGAGTGCTAGACTTTCCCAGGGCTCACCACCACCGTAGGGGTGACGCATTGTGCAAAGGTGGAAGGAAGCCAAATCTGAAATCCGCACCCAAACAGCCACTCGTTGGAAAATCATTTTTAAGGGTCCCACCGCCCGCAGGGGTGAGGTGCTCTACGCGGCCAAGTGTCTTGAGCACACAAATGACTCTGCTGGCTGAGGCTGCCGGGAAGGGGTGGGGGAAGTCAACAGACTCACATGCATCATGGTGACCAGGTGACAGGGGTTGAGCAGGTAGATGACGGTCTTGGTGGCGAACTTAAAGCCCACCTCCACCCCGAAGGTCAGGCACAAGGCTACTAAGAGCAGATTCTTGCTCAGGCTCTCTTTGCCTTCCTCTGGCCGCTGGGTCACCTGCTCTGGCTGGCAGCCACGGCCACCCCTACCGTCCTCCTCCGTCTGCCTCAGGATGTGCCGCAGGGCCACCAGGATCTCCAACAGGGCCAGGGTCAGGACCACCACACTTTCCAGCAGCCGCTGCTGCCAAGAGAGGAAGGCAGCACAGTCGGGGCCCCCATTGCCCGCAAAGCTGGGGTCCACGCCCCCATAGAGCCAGTCCAGGAGACTTTGGTAGCTATACCGGGACATGATGCAAAGTGGCTCCCCACGACCACCGTGCAGGAAGCGAGAGCGAGATGGAACACAAGCCCCGAGGGTGGCCCGGGTGGTGGGACATATACGGAGGGCACACCCCCGCCCCCGCACCCCCCTCCGGACACCGGGGCAACTAGAGCAGGGGACGGGAAGCTACACGCGAGGCCCGGGGCCAAGTGCTGGCTCTAATTTGTCCCTACGGCTGCCTGGGGAGCCCCCCGCGCTTCTCCAGTGGCCACCAACGAGGCAGGGTGGAAACGAGCCGTTGGCCAATCTAAAAGGAAGGAGAGGAAAAAAAAAAAGGTCTCAAAGAGGCAATTGCATCGGGAATTACGAGGCGGGGAGGGGTAACTAGCGAGGGAAGAAAAGGGGAACAGGGCAGTGGCGAAGCAAGCAGGGGTCGGGGGAAGTCGGAGGCCGGGAGGGTCAGGGCCAGGGTTGAGGGGACGCGGCAGGAGCGAACCGGGGGAGACGGTGAGGGAACACGCGGCGGCCAGGAGGGGAGCTGGCGGGGCCGGGCCGGCGGGGAGGGCGACGGGGCTGGCGGGGACGCCGGACTCCTCGTCTCACGCACTCGCCACAGGGGGATCGCTTACTCCTGCAACCGCGTGGCCGTCTCTGCCCCCAGCGAGCAACTTCGCCGCCGACGGGCCCCTCCGAGCCAATTTAGAGCCGTCCCGGGCCAGCCTCCCGCCCCCGGGTACACCCCCGAGCCCCCAGCTCCACCCCCCGGCCCCAGACGCCCGCCCTCCGGGCAGCACCTCCCCCAGCCCGCGGCTCGCCCGGGACCTGCCCCCCTCGCGCGGGCAGCGGCGGGAGGAAGCCAGGAGGGAGGGAGGAAAGGCGGGCGGGAGGCCGGGCCAGCCGGGGGCTGGGCTCCGGCCGGCCCCCTCCCTCCGCCCCGGCGCCGCAGCTTCCCGCGCCTCCCGCCCGGCCCCAGGGACGGGTCGCCGCGCCCTGCGGGGCTCCACTCACCGGCAGTCGGCCCTCGGCCCCGACTGGGCGCCCGCTCGGCTCCCCGCGCCCCGGCGCTCGGCTCCCCCGGCGGCCGCCACGGCCGCCGCGCACGGCTCCTCCTCCCTATCTTCCTCCCCCTGCAGCAGCCGCGCTCGCTTCCTCCTTCTTCCCCTCCCTCTCTCCTCCCCCTCGCCGCCGCCTCCCCGCTCCCGCCCGGCTCGGCCCCTCGCCGGCCCCCCACTTCACGCCCTCGGCCACCCCGCCGGCCGCCTCCCCTCTCCGGCCTCCCCGCCCCCCAGCCGCCTGCACTCTTCACACCTCCCACTCCCCCTTTCGGTGCCTCGGCCCCCCTCCCTCCCCCGGGCTCAATCCCCGCCTCCTTCCCCTCCTCCCCGGCCTGCCTCGCGTTCTGCGCTCGCCCGGCCCGCACGCGTGCACCGCTACCCTCCCGCACTGCCGACTACGGAATTCGCTCCTCCGCGAAGCCGTTTGGACCGACTCCGCCTCCTGCGCCCCGGTTCTCCAGGGCGCTTCCTTGGACACCGGGCACCTAGTAGGCGTTTAGCCGGTCCTCGCTGAGTTCTTGGGGGAATGGACGAGCCTGTCTAGTGATAAGCCCCTGGGCTTTGGGAGGTCCGCTGGGTGTGACCTACTCTTCGCCTCTCCTCCAGACCTCCCTGAAATAGCAGACTTGGGCAGGGCCAAGACGGCATCTTCTCCACCTTTGTAGCCACAGCCCTACTCTCCACTTCCGTCCTAGACAAGGCTTCTTTTCCTACTTTGCCCGGCCGTTCTCCCTCCTGCTGTGCTCCGATGTTTCTCTATCTAGCCTCCGGCCACTCCCTCTCCAGGCTCTCCGTCTCCCCTTTCTCCTGCCACGCCTTCAAGCTCAATCGTACTCTAGCTGGAGGAAAAGATGGAGGAAAAGAAGCTTCCCCAGACCTCTTTCCGTCCTCCCGCCCTGCGACGGAGCAGCTGTTTCCAACCTGCGCTTGGCCGAGAGTCCTGCCACTTAAACGCCCGTCAGGCTGTGGAGGGGCCCAAGAATTGGGCAAGGGCTGCTAGCAGAAACAGGGCCCCCTCTTCCCTGCTGCTTCCTACCTATAGACTGGGATTTGCTTTTCTTTGGGCAAGAAAACAGGAAAAAGACCTTTTCAAAATCCACTTTGTGTTGGTTTAGTATCTATTGAAAACTCACAAACAGGGAAATAGCCAGAAAAAAAAAAAAAAAAAAAACAGGCACCTTGCCTGGGAAACACCTTCTGATGTTGGCTGCCAGCCATTTTCCTGCCGACCTTTCCAGGTCTGGTTTTCCCCCACCTGGCCTCAGAGCCAGGTAGCTTTGCACAGACAGCATCCACCTTAGGGCCTGATGCTCTCAAAGTGCTAATTAATAAAGAACAACAACAAACAAGGATCGATTCAGCAGCTCACTCGTTCTCCGTCGGTGTTTTGTTAAATCCTCCGCACAGTAACATTAAGGGTAAAACTGGAGTTCTGGTGATGACTGTAGCCTGAGACCTCAAGTTCCTGTCTTCAAGGAGGTAAGAAGGAGATGATAGCACTCAGTAAAAGGCTTCATTAATCCATGCAGAAATCTTCCCTCTTAAGTCAGTGAAGAATCTGCCTGCGAATGCAGGAGACCAGGTTGAATTCCTGGGACGGAAAGATCGAGAAGGAAATGGCAACCCGCTCCAGTATTCTTGCTTGGAGAATCCCAGGACAGTGGAGTCTGGCAGGTTACATTTCTTGGTATCCCAAAATTCGGACACGATTTTGCAACTAAACCACCAATCCATACCGAACTTCTTTGGGAGTTCGGCCTAGAGGGTCTTGTGTTTGCAAAATGATTGTGTTTAGTGCCAGGCCAGCTTCCTCGCCTGAGGCACAAATTCCTCTCTTTCAAAGGTAGAATAGCCAAGTGTTTTGACAACTCTGGGATACTAATAATAATTATCCCATTTACTTGCTGTGTCACCTTGGGCAATTTACCTCTCTGTACTTCAGTTTCCCTCTCTCAACCAAACAGTTATCAGTGATCTTTTATCTAATTCCTAGGATTATACACATTTACATGAATTGAATTGTGTAGCCAGTGCATAAAAAGTGCTCAATAAATGCTATCCCTAATCCCCATGCAGTTCTGCATCGATGCAGCCGCCCCCTAGCCCCCTACCCATGCAGACACACATTCAGTGCCCTCCCCCACATCTTGGTAAACAATCCTATCCCGCCTTCAAAGCCCACATGAAATTGCACTTCCCCCAGCCCCCACCACCCAGCTCCCAGAGTGCTCTCTCTCCTGTGAACCTGAACAGCAGTTATTGCCTGCGCTACTCATTTTATTCTGAATCACTTACTGCCCTCCATTGTTCTCTCATTGTTAGTTCTGTCTCCCACACTCAGATCTTTGACAGCAGGGATGGGTCTTCATCTTTTCTAAATCCTCCTCAGCACCTAGCAGAGTGGCAAACATAGTAGGCACTAGGCAGACACTAGGAGAGTGTTGTCCTCATTATTGTTGTTTTGTCTCTTTTGCCACCCCGTGGACTATTGCCCGCCAGGCTCCTCTGTCCATGGGATTTCCCAGCAAGAATACTGGAGTGGGTTGCCATTTCCTCCTCCAGAGGATCTTCCCGACCCAGAGATTGAATCCCCATCACCTGCGTTGGCAGTCAAGATGGATTCTTTACCACTGAGCCACAAAGGAAAGTCTGTTGTCCCCATAGATAAAAGGTAAACAATAATTGAGCTGAAACAGCGGGTCACATTTTGGAAACTCAGAAAGCTTGAAACAAATGTACTGATCATTTCCTTGCTGGGGCACAGCCCATTGGCTTCTTGTCTCTGAACAGTAAGAAAAGCAAACGAACTTGGTTTTTAAAGTAGAACCTTGAAGTGCAGTGAAAAGGAGACCTGGACTTTGGGGAAAGTCACCTCTCTGTGCTTCCATGTACTCAGGTTCGAAGAGGAGGGGGAGTGGACTAGAATGGCTATTTTTTTTAGCTTTATTTATTTTGGCTGCTCTGGGTCTTCGTTGCTGCATGCGTATTTTCTCTAGTTGCAGTGATCGGGGGCTACTCTTCATTGCAATGCACAATCTTCTCATTGTGGTGGCTTCTCTTGTCATGGAGGACAGGCACTAGGCACACGAGCTTCAGTGGCTGCAGCATTCAGGTTCAGTAATTACGGCACACAGGCTTTAGTTGCTTCACAGCATGTGGAATCTTCCTGGACCAGGGATCAAACCCGAGGTCCCCTGCATTGGCAGGCCGATTTCCATCCACTGTACCAGCAGGTAAGTCCTAGAATGGTTTCTAACTCAGCCTCACCACCTTTCATCTGAGTCATGTTTGATTCTTAAGGGAGAAACCTCATCTAACTGGCTTGGTGATCCTAGCCACCTTTCTGCCTGTTGAGACAGTACCCTAAATTCTTTTGTCCAAAGTACTTTTCCCAGCTATGAACTCAGCTGACCTGCTATGGAATGCAGAGTCAAATTATTATCTCCGTCATACCACCAACTAGCAGCTCAGAAAGGTGTGGTGACTTGCCTAAGATCACACAAGTTCATGGCAAAGTGAGGGCTAGCATTTGCGGTTCAACAGCACAGGCCAGTGCAAGCTTGCTCATTGGCTTGGCCATCTGACCTTTTCTCCTCTTGCACTTCATATTCTTTGCATCCACTCCTGTCCTACTCACGATGTAACCTGAAAGTGAAATGCATGCATGACTGCCCACAAGCAAAGAACAATGCACAATCCCAATATTATACAAGTGTTATCAGTAAAAATAAATGGCATGTGTATGGAGGAGAATGAAGAGAGAAGCCTTTGTATTGATCTGACTATCTGCTTACTGCTTCTTCCTGCCCCCACCCCCTGCTGCATTCATTCAACACTAGAATTCATCCCACAAATATTTACTGGAACTCTTATTACAGTCTTATTATATTATTATTGTATGGGAAAATCCTAGACTTGTGGGCAAGCTCTGCCTTCAAGGAGCTTAAAATCTAGCTAGGGAGACATGTCAAACAAATGGAAGGTTAGATAACAATTAAGGAGGGAGGTATAAATACAAACCAAGCAGGTAAGAGCTGCTGCCACCAGAGAAAATCTTGCATATGTCAAGTGAGCTGCACAGTCAATGAGCTCAGTAGTTCAACACCAGGCAGAACTCATCTATGGGGAAAAAAGTCAGCATGGTAGTGAAGGGGAACAAAATCTGTCACCCCAAAATATGCCTTGTTGGCATAAGGATTATTTTAGGCCAGTTATTTTTAAGAAACAGTACACATAGGAGAACTTGTGCTTTTGTAAGAGATATTTACATTTGTATGGGAAACCACCATTAGTAAGGGTGTCTCTCTCTGTGCAAGGAAGAGAAAGATGACTCCAAATCTCTAGTAACTCCTATCAATGGAGAAGTGTATGCATGCTTAGTCACTCAGTCATATTCTATTCTTTGCGACCCTTTGGACCATAGCCCACTAGGTTCCTCTGTCCATGGGATTTTTCAGGCAAGAATACTAGAGTGGGTTGTCATTTCCTCCTCCAGGGGATCTTCCCGATCCAGGGATCAAACCCGCATCTCCTGTGTCTCCTGCATTGCAGGCAGATTCTTTACCTGCTAAGCCATTGGAGAAGCCCCTATTAATGGAGAAGGCTACAAGTTAAATCTGCAGAACAATCTTTTCCTTGTTTACTGTGGTTTTCCTAGTCATCTTGAATAACTGGCTCCTTCCAACCTCAATATCATTTGTCTTTATAAGATGATAGTTTAAGTGGTAATTTATGCCATTTCAGGGAGTTACTCAGTTTTCTGGGATCTCTCCCATTTACTGCATACAAAACCAAGGTTCCCCAAAACTGAGTTTCCATGCTGAGTTTATGATTACCCTTTCTAGCCAAAACTTTATTCCCTTTCTTGTCCTGCCCCTGTTCCCCTCAGGGTTGAGGAGTATCAAAGAAATGGGATTGAAACTGAGCGGGACCCTGTAGGGCCTTCCCCAGTACAAAAGCCCCTCTGCATGCTCCTTTCTAACTTGTAGAAAAAGTAAGTCTTTCTTTAGTCTCCTAGGTGTTCCCTGAGTTCCAAGAGCAGACTCGAGTAGTTACTAACAAGTTCCTGCGCCTAGCACACACTGACGCCAAACAAACTGCAATGTCAGCGTTTGGAGAAGAGAAAGGTTTATTGCAGGGCCAAGCAAGGAGAACAGGTGGCTAATGCTCCAAAACACCCCAACTCCCTGATAATTTTTGGAGAGAAGTTTTAGAGGCAAAATTTGGGGTGAGGGCTATGGGGTTTGTGGCTTACTTCTGATTGGTTGGTGGTGAGGTAACAGGGTGCTGCTCCAGGAATCTTGTACTCAACCAGAAGTTACCATCCTCCACAGGTTGAGGCCTTAGTTCCCACAGAAGAGTTCAAAATATTCACAGATATTGTTACATATGTACTTTGAGGAGGAACCAGGACCTGTGCTATTGTTTATTGACAGCTCCTCCTTTGTTTGTTCATTCTCTTGCTTCCCTGATTAGCAACTGTTTCAACCTGCCCTTTGAAGACCCCCTGGAGAAGGAAATGACAATCCATTCCAGTACTATTGCCTGGAAAATCCCATGGACAGAGGAGCCTGGTAGGCTACAGTCCATGGAGTCACAGAGTCAGACACGACTGAGCAACTTCACTTCTTCTTCTTCTTGGTATTCAGGGAAGTTCTAGAGGCTGAAGCCTTTTTCCAACAAACAAGAAAAGGTGAAATGGAAACAGTTTATACTCAGGAGGGCCTTAAAGTTTCAATGAGGAAGTGCAGAAGCAAAGGGAAAGCAGTTAAACAAGAAAAGTAATGACAGTGTTGTAATGTTGCTCAGTCATGTCCAGCTCTTTGTAACCCCATGGACTATAGCTCACCAGCCTCCTCTGTTCATGGAATTTTCCAGGCAAGAATACTGGAGTGGGTTGCCATTTCCTCCTCCAGGGGATCTTCCCAATCCAGAGATCAAACCCATATCTCCAGCATCTCCTGCAGTGGCAGGCGGGTTCTTTACCACTGAGCCACCTGGGAAGCCCATAATGACAATAGTTCAGCAATAAAACAAAGTTCTAGTTTCTCCTCAAGGGATATACATGACAATCTGACATATATCCTGAGTTTTCTGCAGGAACTAAGACATATACCCCTACCCAGGTGAAGGGTGGTGACTACTTGCTGAACACAAGCATGTAGACCTCAGATTGGATGATTAAGATGCCAGAAACATCAGTCTGTTATCTCACCACCAACCAATCAGAAGAAAGTCATGCACCCTGCAGCCCTCCCCTAAAATGTTGCCTTTGAGGCAATCCTTCCCTTAAAAGCCCTTCCCTGAAAGCCTTAGGGAAGTTCAGGTCTTCTGAGCATGAGCCGCCCATACTCCTTTCTTGTCACCTGCAGTAAAAGCTGTACTGGCCTTCATCACAACCTGGTGTCAGTAAATTGGCTTTACTGTGTGGTGGGTGAGCAGACTCGAAGTTTGGTCCACAAACATATATAGGAGGTATACATATTATTAGATCTTCCTGGTGGCTCAGACGGTAAAGCGTCTGCCTGCAATGTGGGAGACCCAGGTTCTATTCCTGGGTCGGGAAGATCCCCTGGAGAAGGAAATGGCAATCCACTCCAGCACTCTTGCCTGGGAAATCCAAACATCCAGGAGTTGGTGATGGACAGGTTGGCCTGGCATGCTGCAGTCCATGGGGTCACAAAGAGTGGGACACAGCTGAGCGACTGAACTGAACTGAAACATCTGTTTGTTTTTCTCCTGTTAATCTGTCTTTTATCACAGGGGAGTTTCAGTGGAGAACCTAGAAGGGTAGAGGGAACATTGTTTTTCCTTTCCTATAGCAGTTACTCTTGGGGGTCACTAACAGGAAAGGTGAAAGAAGTCTTTCAGAGTGCAGGCAGTGTTTGTATCTTGATCTGGGTGCTGTTACCTGGGTCCACACATATGTGAACATTTATAGACCTCCACACTTGCGAGTTTTGCACTTTACCACATACAAGTATACCTCAATTTTTAAAAACGTTCAGAGAAAAGAGAAAACACCTAGGGCAGGAATTGCCAGGAACTTCTTCATGGGGAAAGTGGTAGTGTTTAACTGGAGATGTGAATGAATCTAGGCCAGTGCTTGTCAGCTCTGGCTAAAACTGAGCAGGTACCGAGGCCTTTCTGTGTCCCCTGTTTCTTGTTTGCAGGAATAAGGTTTCAGCCTCCTAGACCTTCATGTTTACCAAAGGGCAGATTCAAATATTTGCTAATCAGGGAAAGGAGGGAATGCAGAAATGAAAAAGAAGCAATCAAGAAACTGCAGGGCAGGGTCCTGGTTCCTCCCCAAGGGAAATACACAACAATATCTTTGAGCTCTTCTGTAGGAACTAAGGCCCCCACCCAGGTGGAGGATGGTAACTTGAGGCTGAGCACAAGATTTCCTGGAGCAGTGCTCTGTTACCTCACCACCAACCAGTCAGAAGAAAGTCATTTACTCTGCAGCCATCATCCCAAATTTTGCCTATAAAAAACTTCTCCCCCAAAACTACTGAGGAGTTTGGCTCTTTTTTATTTTTTAAAACATGAGCCACCCATTATCCTTGCTAGGCCCTGCAATAAATTTTTCTCTGCTCCAAACCCCAGTGTTTCATTTTATTTGGCCTCACTGTGTGTTGGGCACATGAACTTGAGTTCAGTAATGGCTATACTTTAGAATCAACTGAGTAGCTTTCTAAACATACGGATTCTTGGGGCCTACCCCAGACCAACACAATCAGAAGTTCTGGAAGTAGGTCCTTAGTATGGGTTAGTTTTTTTATTTCTTTTTAAATCAGGGTTCAGACTACTATGGGTCTGGTCACTATAGCAAGAGTATCTAAAGCTGATCAAACACTAGTAAATGGTATGTTGTTGTTGTTGTTTAGTAACTAAGTCGTGTCTGACTCTTTCTAACCCTATGAACTGTAGCCTGCCAGGCTCCTCTGTCCATGGGATTTTCCAGGCAAGAATACTGGAGTGGGTTGCCATTTCCTCCTGCAGCAAATGGTATACAGTATCTCATGGACATGAGTTTGAGCAAACTTCAGGAGATAGTGAAGAACAGGGAACCCTGGTGTGCTACAGTCCATGGGGTCACAAAGAGTCCAACACAATTAGTAACTGAACAACAACAATCTCATTTAAGCCTCCTAATAGACAACCCTGAGAGACAGGTACTCTTGTTATGATCCTCATCTTACAGATGAGAAAATAGAGGCTCAGGTCATACTGCCTATAAGTGTCAAAGCTGAATTTCACCCTAGATCTGTTCACCCTAAAGCCTGAACTGATATACACTATTGCTTGGCAGCCAGTCATGTCATGGGAAAGCATAGGCAAATGCTCTTGATAGATGAGCTGGCTGTACATGAAGACATGGCTTTTTAAATGTTCTCTTTTTTTATTGAGAGTGAACTTACATATATTAATATGCACTATTAGTCTTAAGCACCATGAGTTTGACAAATGGATACACCCCTGTAATCACTAGTCAGATCCTGCTAGCTGACCTCCAGTCAATCCCCACTCCAAGAGGCAACCATTGTTCTGATTTCTATCATCATAGATTAGTTTTGCTTAAACTTGAATGCCATTTAAGCAGAATCATAAACATGTGCTTTATTGCATCTAGATTATTTTGCTTATCCTTCTGTCTGTGAGGTTCATCAGATCATTTCTTATGTCAGGAAATAAGTACTAAGGGTATAGGAGATGCTAAACCAGTCACACTTGGGACCCACCAGGGCTCAGGGCTTTCATTGTCAAGCTGGGAACAGATGGAAATCAGAAGCCCTTCTCCATCTCTGTCACTATAGTTCCCAGCCATGTTCCCATTGCTGATATTGACAGTGGGGCCCCTGTGTTGTATTTCTACCGAACTGTTCAAGACATATTAACCTCATACAATCTGGGAAGCAACAGAAGCCAGCTTTCTGGTGTCAGAGGTATGTGCTGCAATGAAATTGGCCTCTGGACTCCAGGAGCCCCAGGAAGAATTCTGGTCCTTCCAGTTTTGGAAAGATCTCAAAGAACATAATTAACATTTGGTGGGAGGTGGGGAGGGCATTTCTGATGCAACCTCATGTTAGGAAAGTTCAATAAAATCCTTGTACTCCCTTCTATTCCCTGTCAGAGCTGAGCCCAGAATACCCATGGCTGATCCCCAAATAATACAAATTGGACTCAACTACTCTCCCTTTCCTTCCTTCATCCTTCCACCTCCAAGCTAATGCCAGCCTCTCATGTTCAGGTACTTAATTTTTGTAAGCAATTCCAAATTTCCAGATTTTCTAAGTCCGTTGCTATATGCTAGCTCTTCTTCTCATGGTAGAAATGATACAGCTATTTTGAATGGGTTTAGTCACATGGACACAGCTTTATTCTCCATTCAGGGTCTCCAGCATGAGGCAATAATAACTCCAACCTTCACAATGTACAGAGCTCTTTCATCAGGGCTGTGAGAGGCAGAACATCACAATCCTTTCGTTCTATTTCCTGGCTTTATTTTAAGGGTTTCCTTTCTATGACCTTGAACTTTGATCTTTGGACTTTATTTGTAAGTCTCCTGGAGTCTCCAGACATCAAACTAACCTTTTCATATGGTTCCTGAGTATCTGATAGATCTTTTTGTTTGTTTGCTTTGTTGTTTGGCTCACTAACTTCTTACCTGCTTTGATCCATCTAGCAGCAATTTTCACTTGCTCTCCACTGGATCACTTGATAAGAAACCTGACTGGCTAGTTGAGAAAAACACTATGTTCAGAGACAAAAGCAATCCAGGTTCTAGCCTTGGGTCCTTGACTTGTTACCTAACCAACTTCACCCTTTGATTTCCTTATATTTGACAGAAAGGTACAAATTCCAGCCTCTCTTTGTTTCACAAGTATATGTTCAGGACAAATAAGAATATATAACTGAAGGGACTGGCAATCCAGATCCTAAGACTCTGTGCTTCCACTGCAGGGGACACAGGTTCAATTCATGGTTGGGGAACCAAGATCCCCCATGACACAAGGAGCAGCCTAAAAATAATAATAGTAATCAATTTTTTTAAATAAATGTAAAAAAGAATATATACCCAAGTGTCTGCAATCTCACTGATCTATAAATTCAAAAGATTATTACCATCATTAAATCTTAAATAATGGGAAAATAATGTTTTCACAAGGGAAGCCACTTAGAAGTATATATATCAGGTATACACCAAGGAAAGAAATAAAAACTTCAGGGACAGAACACATGAAAAATGTCTTTGCTTTGGGGTAAACTAACTGAACAGAACTGACATTATTAAACCTTTTATTTATCTCTAGACAGCCCAAGCCAAGTTGAAGAAAAAGTTCAAATTAACAAATCATTCCTCAAGCTTCCAAATTTAAACTTTCCCTTAATTCCATTAATCAGCTATCAGTGGAGAAATGTTTTCTTGGTTTGTAGTCCTAAGTTACCACTTACTCTGTCATGAGAAATTCAATTTGGCATTATTTGGCTATTTAAATCACAAAGCAGTCAGGTGGTTGTCTTTTTTCCAGGGGTTCCAAGAACCGTCTGTGGTTAAATGTCACAGGCTCAGGCAGAGCCAAAAACTTGCTGTGGCATACTGGGCAGAACAGGGAACTCTTCAGGACTTGGGCTGCTCGATATGCCCTTGACACAATCTGGGAAAGCCTGACTGGGCGAAATGTCATATAGTTGAAAGCACAAGAGAAAAGCGGCAGCCAGGACATCTGGGTTGAATCTAATTCACTTGGGCTAGTCGCTCCCTTTCTTGGAGGCTCTGCTTTCTTTCTTGGAATCCAAAAGGATTTCAGTCACTGACCTCTAAATTCCCTCCTAGCTTTAATAGATCTTGAAAATAATCAGGAATATTGGTGTGAAAAAACAGGCCTTACAAATGTGGGCTGCAGTTTGGAATCCTGCCTGACGAGCTTATTTGTCTCTTTCTGTACCATGATGCAGAGTTCCCAGGTGGCACTAGTGGTAGAGAACCACCTGCCAATGCAGGAGACACAAGAGACACAGGTTCGATACCTGGGTCAGGAAGATTCCATGGTATCGAAAACAGTCAGACATTACTGAAGCAGCTTAGCACACACACACTCATACCATGATGCAGCAATGAAGAAATTGCTCCAATGAATAGAGATATAAGCTGATTCATTTCAGGCTAAACTAGTCCCAAGTGCATGAAGGATGGTACACCCAGCATTTTCCTGATTTCTACTGGTTGCATGTCCTCACACCATTTATTATCCTTCTTTTTAGTAAACATGTATTGAGGGCCACTCTGTGTGAAGTAGTATGTTACAAACAAGCATTGTATAGCTAAAATTTCACAGCCAACGTTTATTTCAGGTATTAGAATGCACAAACACACCTCCATTATTTTGTTCAAGGCGACTGTGTGTGCTCAGTCACTCAGTCGTGTCCAACTCTTTGCAACCCCAAGAACTGCAGCCCGCCAAGCTCCTCTATCTATGGGATTCTCCAGGCAAGAATACTGGAGTGGGTTGCCATTTCCTTCTCCCGGCCATCTTCCCGAAGCAGGGATCAAACACGCATCTTCTGTGTCTCCTGCATTGCAAGAGGATTCTTTACCACTGAGCCACTGGGGAAGCTCTTAGAAGTCAACTAGTGCAAGAAATATTTAAGTATCTGATGCTGAAATTAACATAAAATAAGTATAGACTTTATTTCATGAATCAATATTTGAATAATCAAGTAAACAAACAAATCAGACCTGAAATCTGAGAGATATAGGCCAGTGATGAGCTTTTGCAACTCCAGGCAAATGACTTAACCTCTCAGAGCCTTTTTCTTCATATGTGTTATGCTATTCGAAGTATCCACCTTGCAGGGTGGTTGTGAGGATCAATGATGTAATATGTATGGAAAGTAGCTAGCACTCTGTCTGGCAAGTAAGCCACTAAATAACTATTTGCTTTAGGGATTTTTCCTCCTTTTCAATTCCGGATATTCGTGTTTTCATCCTAAAGCAGAAATCAAATCTATCCCAAGTGGGTCAAGTGAGCCGATTTTCTGTGGACTAGAATACCCTTTTACTTCTGTAGCCTCAGGTGAAACTGACATCCTGTCCCGCCACAACATTGCAGGAGTGTTATTAGAAACCACATACTTTCCTGCAGGGGAGGAAGAAGAAAGGAAAGAAAGAAAACCAAGCATCTGGTACATGTGCAATTGATTTGGAGATGTGGGCAAGCTGGCATTGTGTAGTTGCTCTTTTCCTGAAGTGCAGCACTGTCAGAAATCAATATGCTAAAAGCAATTTTGGGAAGCTAGCTCAAGAATCCCTGGGGGATTCTGAGAGCTATTGCTGCATCCATCCTAGCTCTGTGGAAGTCCCCTACCCTCACCTGGTGCTCTGTAAGATAAGCAGTCAGGGCACTCTTTCCTTCCTCCCTGTTACAGAGAAGATAAAGCTATTCCGTCCCTTGTGGACAGACCCAAGAGCTTTGAATCATTGTTCTAGCAGTTGAGTCAAATTGAGAATAGAAGATTGACTTCATTTGACCTGAAATTATTAAGGGATACTGATAATAACACCCCCTCTTGAAGCAGACTAAACAGTGTCCACGGCCAGGTGAATTTGCATCTCTTCTGAGAATTCTTGAGGGGAAATGTGGCAGGAGCAATCAACTTGCAAATTTACACTTAGATCTCAATCTACATCTGAGAATTATAACGTTATTGGTGATAATAAAAATAATAACAGCTTTCACTTATTGAGCAGTTATGTGCTGAATTATCTCAACCCTGTGGGGAAACCAAGGCTCTGAAAGAGAGAGGATAAGTAATTGGCTTAAGGTTCCACTGGTAATAAGGCGGAAATAAGAAGGGCAAATTTCCAAACCAGGTCTGTCTAAATGTGGATCCTGACCAGCTACACTCCACACCACCCTGCCTCTTGCCCAGAGTTTTATAGGACTCGTGGCTCATTCCTGCAAAATGACCGTCTATGTTTGGAGAACTCATTTGTGGACAAGAGCACAATCTCTACTGTTTGGAACTGGAACGTCGAGAAGCAAATGAGCCACATAGGGTTTGAGCCCAGGACTTCAGCCTCATGATCACAATACTTTTATCTTCTGAGCACTTGGTTCTACCTCCTATCATTAAAGATGGGTAAGCTTTTCACTTGCTGCTTCAAATCAAGATGTGATTTAGCTGTTTCAAGGACTCATTTGGCATAGCTGGCATCTGCTTTCAAAACACTTGGGGATTGAATATCTTCAGAGCAATTCCTTCTTGGATAGGGTTCTCCGGATATTGATGGGTTTGTTTCTAAGGAAACAGAGACAGAAAGAACAAAGGAATAAGAGGCAGGTGTCCCCACTTTGCCCTTGGATTGGCCCTAGCATGCTAATAGCTCATCTACACCAGAGGTTCCAAAAATGAAGGTTTTATAATCAGATTTTTAGTTTATCTCCATGCATCCCAGCCTCTTTCCAGAGCTTCCCCCACTTGGCACTACCTTTTGTGGCAGAACCTTAACTTCAGGGCCACCCTGCTCCTTCCCTCCAACTCTTTTCTTCATCAACCCTCCACCTATTCTTTCATCCAGATTTTATCTCCAGATGCACTCCTTCTCCTGTAAGGGATACTCAGTAGGACATGCACATGACCCGTACAACTCATGATATACTGTTAGTCCACAGCACAATTATGGATTCCATTCCTTTCCACATTTGACATTTCCTTTATTCTGGCTTAGAAACTTACAGGAACCATATGTAGAGCAAGTGAACAATAAGATGCAGTGACTGTATAAGTCTCAGCTGGAAGCTTTCTGTTTTCCCCTTTGGAATGGGACATTTCTGACCTGGCGTTTCCTGGTTCTTCAGAGGTGTGTAGAGCACAATGTTATGTGTTTTTACTGCTTTTACATTTATTCATTTTTGGCTGTGCTGGGTCTTTGTTGCTGCACGCAGGCTTTCCCTAGCTTCAGGAAGCAGGGGCTACTCTCTAGTTGTGGTGAGCAGGCTTCTCATTGTGGTAGCTTCTCTTGTTACAGAGCACGGGCTTTAGGGCACGCAGGTGTCAGTAGCTGCAGCTCCCAGGCTCTAGAGCACGGGCTCAGCAGCCGTGGCACATGGGCTTAGTTGCTCCACGGCACGTGGGATCTTCCGGGATCAGGGATCGAACCTGTGTCTCCTCCATTGCCAGGAGGATTCTTTACTACTGAGCCACCAGGGAAGCTCAAATGTTATATGAACTTACTCATGTGAATGAAGAGTGAAGGGATCCACTAAAGAAAAATCTAATTGGACTTTAAAATGCAAATACAGTACAGCATAGTGCCTACCGTTAATTATAGTTAGTTAATACACAGTACCTGTATTGTGTACTTGAACATTTGCTAAAAGGGTAGATCGTATGTTGCATTATCTTCCCCAAAATAAATAAATCAAGAAGGTAGAAGGAAGATTTTGGAAGTGGTGAATATGTTTATGGCATTGACTGTGGTGATGATTTCACAAGTGTATGCATATCTCCAAAGCCATGAAGTTACACACACTAAATAGGTACAGTTTTTTGTATGTCAATCAAAGCACAGTAAAGTTGCTTTAAAAAAAAAAAAAAAGGCAAACGTAACTGGGGACAGGGTACCGGGGCTTTCTCTGTATCATTTCTTACAACTGCATGCAAATCTACAATTATCTCAAAATAAAGTGTAATTTAAAAAAAGCAAATAAAAGAAGCTCTTGTATAGGATTTAGTCAGGAGTTCCTAAGAGAAAGAGACCCATGGGCAACTGGATCCAAAGACTTCTGTTTCCTTCAAAGGTCAAAGGAGCTCCAATTCTGGGTGCAGAAACCATGACCTTATTAACATTCAATTGATTAAAAGTGAAAGAATCAAAACAAAACCAAAAATTACAGAGAGAAGAATGAGATTATTTCTCATACTGTTGTTTATTCTCTTTTTTGACCTTCAATGTGATGTTTTCTCACTGCAATAACTGAAGCAGCCACATCGTCTGATTAGGATGGTCAGGTCAACTCCGAACAGGAGAGATCTCCCCAAATGGTGATTCTTTAAAAAGGCGGGGGGTGGATTTATCCATCTTCTAGGGCCATTTGTATCCTCTCCCAGCCCTGTTGGCCTCTCTCTCTCTTTTTCCATCCCATCACATCATCCAAAAATTGGATTTCATCCTATTTTCTATAGAAGACAGACCAGGCTTGCCTGGAAAGAACACATCCCTGGAGAGATTAGGCTCTGACTAATTCTCATTTCTAGCATCTAAAGGCAGAGGATTAGATTAAAAAATAAATAACATAATACTGTGCTCCAACTGCACTGTACACAAGCTCCCTAATATATGGCATTTTTAATGGCGACTGGCCAAGGTGGTTCTTAGAAACGGATGGTCAGTACTATATTGGTCAAAAGGCCCTACGCACCTAGGAAGAGGACAAGAGAAATAACTTAGATTTAAAGCAGAAAAATGACTTCTGGTTTTTCTTCCTGTTCTGATGTAAACATTCAAAGTCATACACTTCGCATTAAAGTCAGTACAAGTTGCGTGGATGGAAGGGGGCAGAAATACTATTTTGTTTTAGCCAGCACCTGAGGCTAAAGTTTCCGGTAACTACCATTAAGCAGGACAAGCCTGGGTTTTCACTTCCTTTTCCTCCTGATGCCCCTCCAAGGTCTTTCACTGCTCCTCCGTCTTTTTTTTTTTTTAACAAACATTTATTTTTATTTCATTTAATTGGCTGCACTGGGATTTAGTTGTGGCACACAGGATCTTCGACCTTTGTTGCAGCATGCAGGACCCAGTTCCCCAACCAGGGATGGAACCGACACCCCCTGCAGTGGGAGCGGTGTCTTAGTCGTTGAACCACTGGGGAAGTCTCACTCCCTTTTTACCTTCTGTCTCTTCCTAACCCTGTCTCCTTCTTTTGTTCCTTTTCCCCTGGCCCAGAAAATCACGCTTCCTTTCAAAAGTGTTAGTCGCTCAGTCGTGCCCAACTCTTTGTGACCCCATGGACTGCAGCCCACCAGGCTCGTCTGTCCATGAAATTTTCCAGGCACGGATACTGGAGTGGATTGCCATTTCCTTCTGCAGGAGATCTTCCCAACCCAGGGATCGTTCTTAGGACTCCTGCACTGCAGGCAGATTCTTTACCGACTGAGATATAAAGGAAGCCCTAAAGGAAGGGATCACTGCAGATGGTGACTGCAGCCATGAAATTAAAGGACATTTACTCCTTGGAAGAAAAGTTATGACCAACCTAGATAGTATATTCAAAAGCAGAGACATTACTTTGCTGACTAAGCTCCATCTAGTCAAGGCTGTGGTTTTTCCAGTGGTCATGTATGGATGTGAGAGTTGGACTGTGAAGAAGGCTGAGCACCAATGAATTGATGCTTTTGAACTGTGGTGTTGGAGAAGACTCTTGAGAGTCCCTTGGCCTGCAAGGAGATCCAACCAGTCCATTCTGAAGGAGATCAGCCCTGGGATTTCTTTGGAAAGAATGATGCTATAGCTGAAACTCCAGTACTTTGGCCACCTCATGCAAAGAGTTGACTCATTGGAAAAGACTTTGATGCTGGGAGGGATTGGGGGCAGGAGAAGAAGGGGATGATCGAGGATGAGATGGCTGGATGGCATCACTGACTCAATGGACATGAATCTGAGTGAACTCTGGGAGCTGGTGATGGACAAGGAGGCCTGGTGTGCTGTGATTCATGGGGTCGCAAAGAGTCGGACACGACTGAGCAACTGAACTGAACTGAAAGGAAGCCCTTCCTTTCAAATTCAGCCTAAAAATGTTCAAATAGTGCCACCTGACCTGGAAACTCGGCAGATATGATCATCAAGCTCCCATCTTTGTCCCCTCGTGCTCTGTGTCAACTTCCATTTGTGGGGTGAGACTTCCCAGCTACCCCTAGCCCACGGAGTAACTCATGTTAATCTGGCTATGTTGTGGCTAATGGAGGGAAGATGGGGAAAAAATGGCACGTCTGTGTTTAGGGGACTTCCTTGGCTATTTCCAACCCTACAGAAAAGCACGGGCTTCTCTGGTGACTCAGTGGTAAAGAATCCGCCTACAATGCAGGAGATGTGGGTTCGATCCCTGGATTGGTAAGATCCCCTGGAGAAGGGAATGGCTACCCACTCCAGTATTTTTGCCTGGAGAATCCTGTGGACAGAGGAGCCTGGCAGGCGGACTGAAGCGACTGACCACACATGCACAGAGAAGCATAGCTGCAATAGGGTGGCTCTGCTGTTTCCCTGCTTCCCACCTTCCTCATGTCCATATGCCAGGATTCTTACCTATCCCTCTGGGCAGGTGAAAAAAAAAACACCTACTAAAATGACTATTGCTTCTTAGATCGCTATAACCATCCTCGAGAGCAACGTTTGAGGTTTGGAGAGGATGAGAGAGGAACAATGGAAGGGAGAGAAGTGGCCTTCTCTGCCCATTCAGCCAGTATTATACAGAAGGCTTCTGTTATGGAGTCCCTTTCCTTACTGTAGTGACAAATGAAATTAGAAGGCGGAGGGAGGGTTTTTAGGGAATCAGAAGAGATGCTGAAATCATGTTTCAGAGATTTAATTTTTTCCCTAATCAAAGACAAGTTGGAATGGTGACTTGAATCCCAAGTAAGGCCTGAGCATGTGATGAGAAGAACAGAGCCAAGCTCCAGTACCCGATGGGTATTATCTGGGTAGCACTATAGTGTGATGGTTGAGAGTAAGAGGCTTTGAAGTAAGGGACAGCTGGTTCAAATCCTGGCTCCTTCCGTTACTGGCCCCACTTGTGCCCTTAATCTCATCTCTCACCCACTTAAGGAGACCACTTCAGGAATTCTCCTCTCTCTCTTGCATCAATAATTTCTTCCTCTCTACATGCTACAGTATCTACCAACTCAAGTCCTCCATTCACCCCACCCACATCCCTCTCCAGCTTCTGCCGCACCTCTCTTCTCTCTGTTACAACAAAATTCCTTGAAAGAGCTGCCTATATTCACTGTCTATAATTCTTCTCGGCTTCTCTCTCAAATCGTCTTCAATTAGAGGTTTATCACTCCATCAAAATAGCTTCTCTCAAGGTTTTAATGAACCTCCATGTTGTCAAATCTCAGTCCTCATCTTGCTTGACATTTCGTCAGCATTCTAAACAGTTGAACCCTCCCTCCTCCTTGAAACACTGTCTCCCCATGGCTTCCAGGAACCATTCTCTCACCACCTACCTCACTGTGCACTCTGACCTAGTGCCTTTTGATTTCTCCTCTCAGTCCTGACCTGGGACCATTGGAATAACCCAGAATTCAGACCTTGGGCGATTTCTTCTTTCCATGCTCTGCCCCTAGGTAATCACATCTGGTCCCATGATTTTAACTACCCTAGATACATTAAAGATTTCCAAATCTGTATCCCAGGTCAGACTTCTCTCAACTCCAGATCCATCTACCCAACTGTCTATTCAACATTCCCTCTTGAAGATCAAATAGCCATCTTAAATGTAACATGTTCCAACAGAATTCCTGATTCCTCTTTCACAAACCTGGTTCTTCTCTAGTCTTGCCCATCTCTATTGATAGCAGCTCCAACCTTCTAATTGCTGAAGTAAAAACCTTGGGATCATTCTTGACTCCTCCTTCTTCTCCCACATTCCATACCCAAGACATCTGCAAAACATACCAGACTTTTCTTCAAAATCTGACTGGTCTCCCCATCTCAATCACTACTATCCCCCTAAGCCTGGCCACCATCATCTCTCACGTGAACTACTGCAACTGCTTTCCAGCTCATCTCCTTGCTTCTGCCTTTAGTCTCCTAAAGTCTGTTCTCACTCAACACAACAACTTGAGTGACTCGTTTAAAATTTAAGTTAGATCACATCATTCCTCATGGAATATTCTCCCATGACTTCCAGTCTCACTCAGAGTAAAAGCTGAAGGTCATATAATGCCCTGTAAAGCCCTACATGATTCAGTGCTCCTCCCCCACAAACCCTCATTCTTACTATTTTCCAACTTTACTCCAATAGCACTGGTCTCCTTGCTGTTCTTTAAACATCCTACATGGTTTCCCACTTTTGGGCCATTACACTGGCTGTCCCTCTCCCTGGAAACTTTTCTCCCTGGACATCCCCATGGATCACCCCCTTGCTTCTCGTAGGTCTTTGCTCAAAAGCTATCTCCTCAGAGAAACTTTGGTGTTAAGTCACTCAGTCATGTTGCGACCCCATGGACTGTAGCCCACCAGGCTCCTCTGTCCATGGAATTCTCCAGGCAAGAATACTGGAGTGGGTTGCCATTTCCTCCTCCAGGGGATCTTCCCGACCCAGGGATCAGACCCAGGTCTCCCACACTGCAGGCAGATTCTTTACTGTCTGAACCACCAGGGAAGCCTTACTCACTTTATTGTTCCTCTTAACAAATATCACCATTTGCTATGTTACAATTGTATTTGATTCATGTCTGTCTTTTCGCAATGTAAACTTCTTGGGAGTAGAGTGTTTGTTTTATCTACTGCTCTTCTCCTTAGCACTTAGAATAAAGCCTGACATAATATTCAATTAATATTTTCTAAATGAATGAGTGACTGGGTGAATGAGTCTCTCTTCCAAGATTCTTCCACACAGAACAAGCCCTCGATAATACTTAGGGTAAAGCAGCTGCAAAGAACTGATCACTCCAAAATAAAACAGATCCACATTTCAGTGAAAAGTAGCCTTTGTATCAAAAGAAATGTTGACAACTCTACACCCCCTTTTTATGCATGATCCTCATACTTGGAAGTAGGGATATGAATGTTTATTGTACAGATGAATAAAATGATGAGGCTCAGAGAATTTAACATTTCCAAGGACACCTAGTTGGTAAAAATTCACCAGCTCATCCATTCACTTGTTCATTCCCTTAACAGTTACTGCACTTACCATCTGCCAAGCACAGTTCTAAAAACTAGAGATACAGCAGTGAACAAGAGATATGAATTTTCTGCCCTTCATGGAGCTTAAAACTCCAGTGGAGTAAAGGATCCTATGAGCAAAAGATGCTTAAATGCTGTTTCATTGACTTGATTTATTGCTAGTGGGTCAGCTGATAGCCCTGGAACCAATCTTCTTTAAAATGAAGAGTCCCACATGGAAGATGTGGTGTATCCTGGTGCTGCTGGAATTGCTGGTTCAGGGACTACACTTTGAACAAAGTCTAGTGTAAATACACTCTCTCAAGCAAATAGGAACATCTACTTGGCCCCTGTCCTTTCATACAACGCAGTCTAGGGGGAAGGGCTAATTACAGCATGTGGAGCAAATTTCAAGTTACCAAGACTTGGGATTTCCTGACAGGTGTGTTAAACAGGGCACTGGGAACTCCAGAAGCAGAGATGCAGCTGAGCAGGCAGCATCAGGGAAGTAAGACACAAGATTTCAAGGTCATAGCCATTGGAGCATTCCAGTTCCTGGGGGAGAGGGGAGGAGGGAAAGGACTGGAAAGAACAGAGCAAACTTCCAGTTACAGAGGATTCATGCCTGCACACTAAGTCGCTTCAGACTCTGTGACCCCATGGACTGTAGCCCGCCAGGCTCCTCTGTCCATGGAGTTCTCCAGGCAAGAGTACTGGAATGGGTTAGCATTTCCTTCTCCAGGGGATCTTCCTGACTCAGGGATCGAACCCGCATCTCTTACGTCTACCTGCATTGGCAGGCAGGTTCTTTACTACTGGCTTCACCTTGGAAGCCCTACAGAGGATTATCAAGGCCTAAACAGAAGCGCAGGGACAATAGACCAGAATCAGAACAGAGAGAGAAAATAGGGGCTTGAACTCGGGTTGATTACGGAAGTCATCACCAGAGTGTTATGGCAGGACTTGTCTTGAATCTGAGCATTGAATTAGAGACTCTTAAATCCCTGGAGGGCAAGGTGGGTCTCATAGATGGGGCAGAGCTCATTGGGCCTATAGATTGGCATTCAAGTGGCTCCAGGGGGAACTATAGAAAAAGGAGAACTTTGGGGACAGGAAACCAAGCAGACTCCTCACTGTCCCTATCAGAAATTCTTAGAACTCACCAAGAAGCAGAAAGCGTGATGGACTTTGTTTTGAATGGCATGGCCCAAAGAGGGAAATTTAATATTGATTATTGGCCAGAGATAATGAAAAAAAAAAAAAAAACCAACACTGATTTCTCTCCTGTCAGAATAAAAAGCCCTTGGATGTGAAGACTATTAAACTATAGCACAGAGCTCTGTTGAGAGGGAAATGATGGGAGAGACGGACAAAAGAGACAAAGGGAATCTGGTCTTTAGAAAACTGTGCCTTGATGAGTTAAGAGGAAATGTAGGAGGGACCCAAGGAAGCCAGAACCTGACTCTGCAAGTGTCATACCAGTATCTGTGTGCTCAAGTGAACTTGGCAAAGAAGGATGACTAAGCCCCAGCTTCCTGGAAACTCACTAAGTAAGTGGCCAGGAAAGTCTGCCATCCCTCCTTCAAAAGGAGCCAGAAAGGCAGTGTAGCCCCACTGACTCAGAGCTGCATACTGGTAGCAGTACTGGTTATGAACATGGCTTCTAGAGCCAAACAAGCCTGGGTACAAATGCCTACTCTGCCACTTCACTTCTTTGGGTTCTCAGTTTCCTCATTTGTAAAATAGGAATGATAATAAAACCACCTACACTATAGAACTATGGTGAGAATCCAAGTACTCGATGCACAGAAAGGATTTAGAACAGTACTTGGCACATTGTAAGTGTGGATTAAGGGTTAGTTGTTACTGTTGTCGCAACAAGGAAGAACTGGAAAGAATACCATGAGAGTCCAATGCTCTCACAGGTTAGAAAAAGAGCCTGAGGTCCAAAGAGAAGCAGGCAATTGCTCAAGCTCACCAGCAAGCTCGAGCAGGGCTCAGAACAGAAACTGAGTTTTTTGTACTATACTCTTCCCACCACACAACACTGACTTTTCAGAGGAGTGGCTTCCCAACTTCTTAAATCACAAAACATTTTACACTGTAATCTACCCATGCACACACACACACACTGACACAAGATTTGTGTGAAACAGTACTTTGAAATTCTACATTCATTCACTCTGTTATTTCCTATTCTATTTTTTGAACAACAATAATAACAACTAGGAGAAAAAAACCCACCAAGGTCAGGAGCCAAGATATTGTATCCATTAGGGGAATAATAGCCAGTTAGAGGCTATTACACCTGTGAGGGGTGACACGCATAAGAACCCATGAGAGACACTTGGATGCTTATTGAACAGAGGATAGAAGAGGCCAAACCTGCCTGGTTAACACTAAGTAATCATATCCTTTTCTTCTAATTACCACATCAGTTCAGTTCAGTCACTCAGTCGTGTCCGACTCTTTGCGACCCCATGAATCGCAGCACGCCAGACCTCCCTGTCCATCACCAACTCCCGGAGTTCACTCAGATTCATGTCATTCCAGTCGGTGATGCCATCCAGCCATCTCATCCTCTGGCGTCCCCTTTCTCCTCCTGCCCCCAACCTCTCCCAGCATCAGAGTCTTTTCCAATGAGTCAACTCTTCGCATGAGGTGGCCAAAGTACTGGAGTTTCAGCTTTAGCATCAGTCCTTCCAAAGAACACCCAGGGCTGATCTCCTTCAGAATGGACTGCTTGGATCTCCTTGCAGTCCAAGGGACTCTCGAGAGTCTTCTCCAACACCACATCATACTACCCCTACTCCAGAGAAATCAGAAGTATTTTGGGCATTTTGAATACTACTGCTATGAATATTCGCTAATAAGTTTTTGTGTAGAGGTATATGTTCAGTTCTCTTGGATACATACCTAGGAGTGGACTAGTTGGGTCATATGATTACTCTGTATTTAACTCTTTGAGGAGCTGCCAAACTATTATACAAAATGACTGCACATTCCCACCAGCAATGTATGAAAATTCCAATTTCTCTACATCCTCGTCAAAACTTGTTATTATCTGTCTTTTAAATTATGACCATCTTAGTGGATGTAAACAGGCATCTTATTATGGAGTTGATTTGTATTTCCCTAATAGGAAAAGGAGTACGTCAAGGCTGTATATTGTCACCCTGCTTATTTAACTTCTATGCAGAGTACATCATGAGAAACGCTGGACTGGAAGAAGCACAAGCTGGAATCAAGATTGCCAGGAGAAATATCAATAACCTCAGATATGCAGATGACACCACCCTTATGGCAGAAAGTGAAGAGGAACTAAAAAGCCTCTTGATGAAAGTGAAAGAGGAGAGTGAAAAAGTTGACTTAAAGCTCAACATTCAGAAAACGAAGATCATGGCATCTGGTCCCATCACTTCATGGGAAATAGATGGGGAAACAGTGGACACAGTGTCAGACTTTATTTTTTTGGGCTCCAAAATCACTGCAGGTGGTGATTGCAGCCATGAGATTAAAAGACGCTTACTCCTTGGAAGAAAAGTTATGACCAACCTAGATAGCATATTCAAAAGCAGAAACATTACTTTGCCAGCTAAGGTAGGCTGCAGTCCATGGGGTCACGAAGAGTCAGACGACTGAGCGACTTCACTTTCCCTTTTCACTTTCATGCACTGGAGAAGGAAATGGCAACCCACTCCAGTGTTCTTGCCTGGAGAATCCCAGGGACGGGGGAGCCTGGTGGGCTGCCGTCTATGGGGTCGCACAGAGTCAGACACGACTGAAGCGACTTAGCAGCAGCAGCAAGAAAAGCCAGAAAGAGAGAGTAAGAGCAAGGCAGAAGTCTCAGTCTTTTATAACCTAATCTTAGGAAAGACATGCTATCACTTTTGCCTTATTTTATTCATTAAATCCAAACCATTAGTTCTAGCCCACACTCAAGGGGAAGTGATGATGCTAAAACATAAAACCAGGAAGTGGGAATCATTGGGAACTGTTTTAGAAGCTGACTATCACAGCAATAAGAACTATTCTAAATTAAACACAAGAGAAAAGGGAGTTAAAAAAAATGATGGTGCATCAATAAGCTGTGGAATTACTGGTGGCCTAATACACATGTAACTGGATAGGAAGAATAGAGGTGGAAAAGAGAAAAAACATTTAAACAAATAATGGCCCCAGATTTTCCAAATTTGATTGAAACTATAAGCCTATGGATACAAAAAGCTCAACTAACCTCAATCACAAGAAGGACAAAGAGAACTACCTCAAGGTACATCATAGTCAAACTGCTCAAAAGCAGTGATAAAGAGAAAATCTTAAACACAACCAGAATGGGGGGAAAGTCATATTGTATATGGGGAAACAGAAGATAAGGAAAACAGCAGGTTTTTCATGAGAAACATTGCAAGAGAGAAGACAGCAGAGGAACATCTTTAACGTATTGAAAAATATTGTGAATTTAGAGTCCACATAGGGCTTCCCTGGTGGCTCAGAGGGTAAAGCATCTGCCTACAATGTAGGAGATAAAGTGAAAATATCTTTTAAAACAAAACACTGCTTCTCTTCACACAAAAAAAGAATTTTATAACTATTTGTGGAAACAGGTGGTAACTAGACTTACCGTGGTGATCATTTCATAGTGTATACAAATACTGAATTACTATGTATTCAAATATACAATTTACAATACACAGTATATAAATATTGTCATTATGTACACAAATGTATATATATGCATACATTGGTGGTGGTTTATTTACTTAATTTTTAGTTCTACCAATTTATTGCTACCAACCCATCTCCCTTCACCCTCCTCATGCATGTGTCCTCAGTTATGTAACCCCATGGACTGCAGCCCGCCAGGCTCCTCTGTCCATGGACTTTTCCAGGCAAGAATACTGGAGTGGGTTGCCATTTGCTTCTCCATGGTGGTGGTTTAGTCTCTAAGTTGTGTCCGACTCTTGCAACCCCAGGGACTGTAGCCTGCCAGGCTCTTCTGTCCATGGAATTCTCCAGGCATGAATACAGGAGTGGAGTGCCATTTCCTTTTCTGATACATACATTGTGGACACACATATACAAAAGACAATATACAAATATTGAATTCATTACACCTGGAACTATTATAATGTTATACGTCTATTGTACTTCGGTTTAAAAAAACAGAAGCAAAACAAAAATAAAAACATTATTGAGAGAAACTGAAGAAGACATAAACAGATAGAAACATACCCAGTGTTCATGGTTTGGAAGACAATCCATTTTAAGTTACTTTTTGTTAGTAGTGTAAATCGGGGGTCCGGTTTCATTCCTTTGCAGGGGTTATTCAATTTTCTTAACATGATTGGAAGACTCAATATTGTTAAGATATCATTACTACCTAGAGTGGGTCTGGAGATTTTTCTTTAAATCCTAAGATTCATATGGAATCTTGAGGGGCCTAGATGGGCAAAACAATGTTGAAAAAGGGAACAAAGCTAGAGGACTCGCACTTCCTAATTTGAAACTTTACTACAAAGCTATAGTAGTCAAAACAGTTTGGTGATAAAAGTATTAGGGTACTGAAAGACTTTTCAGCAATTATTCCAAAATATTTATCCAAGTTTATAGCAATTTCTAGTCCCTAATCATAAGGCAAAAAAACAAAAATAGTGTGGTACTGCCATCAGTTCAGTTCAGTTCAGTCACTCAGTCGTGTCCAACTCTTTGCGACCCCATGAATTGCAGCATGCCAGGCCTCCCTGTCCATCACCAACTCCCGGAGTTCACTCAGACTCACGTCCATCGAGTCAGTGATGCCATCTAGCCATCTCATCCTCTCTTATCCCCTTCTCCTCCTGCCCTCAATCCCTCCCACCATCAGAGTCTTTTCCAATGAGTCAACTCTTCGCATGAGGTGGCCAAAGTACTGGAGTTTCAGCTTTAGCATCATTCCTTCCAAGGAAATCCCAGGGTTGATCTCCTTCAGAATGGACTGCTTGGATCTCCTTGCAGTCCAAAGGACTCTCAAGAGTCTTCTCCAACACCACAGTTCAAAAGCATCAATTCTTTGGCGCTCAGCCTTCTTCACTGTCCAACTCTCACATCCATACATGACTACTGGAAAAACCATAGCCTTGACTAAATGGACCTTTGTTGGCAAAATAATATCTCTGCTTTTGAATATGCTATCTAGGTTGGTCATAATTTTTCTTCCAAGGAGTAAGCGTCTTTTAATTTCATGGCTGCAGTTACCATCTACAGTGATTTTGGAGCCCAAAAAATAAAGTCTGACACTGTGTCCACTGTTTCCCCATCTATTTCCCATGAAGTGATGGAAACACAGACATATAGACCAAGTGAATAGAATAGAGAGACCCCAAAAGTAAATCCTTGCATATATGGTCAAGTGATTATTGCCAAGACAAATCACTGGGGAAAGGGCAGCATTTTCAATAAAAGCTGCTAGGAAAACTGGATATCCACATGCAAAAGTTGGACTCTTATCTAACACTGGTGGTGGTTTAGTTGCTAAGTCTTGTCCAACTCTTGCGACCCCATGGATTGTAGCCTGCCAGACTCCTCTGTCCATGGGATTCTCCAGGCAAGAATAGTGGAGTGGGTTGCCATTTCCTTCTTCAGGGGATCTTCCTGACCCAGGAATTGAACTCAGGTGTCCTGCGTTGCAGGCAGATTCTTTACCAACTGAGTTATGAGGGAAGCCCTATTTAACATTAAATTACCAATTAATTGCCAATTAATGAGACAAATGTGCAATTATTGAAAGAGTTCACATCAATACAGATATTAAAAGGAAAGTAAGGGAATGTTATAAACAACTTTATTCCCAAGAAGTCAATACCTTAGATGAAAGACACATTCTGTGAAAACTCACTTAAGAAGAAATAGATAACATGAATATCACTGTATCTATTAAAGAAATTGAATTTGTGGTTAAAACCCTTCCCACAAGGAAATTCTAGGCCCAGATTTAGAGAAGAAATAATATAAATTCTACCAAACCCTTCCAGAATATTGAAGAAAATGGAAATCTTCTAAACTTACTTTATGAGAACAGCATTACCAAAGTAGGCACAATAAAGCTACAGACCAATACCCTTCATGAACCTAGATGCAAAGATTCTAAACCAAATTTCACTAGTTTGAATCCAATTATTTGAAAAGGAGATAATACATTATGACCAGCTAGATTTTATCTCAGAAATGTAAGACGTGTCTAATATTTTTAAAATTTTTTTAATTTTTAATTGGAGGATACTTGCTTTACAATGGCAACCCAGTCCAGTACTCTTGCTTGGAAAATTCCATAGATGGAGGAGCCTGGTAGGATCCATGGGATCGCAAAGAGTCGGACACGACTGAGCGATTTTGTACTTTTGTACTTGGCTTTACAATATTGTGCTGGTTTCTGCCGTATATCAACGAGACTTTTCTGATATTTGAAAATCAGTCAGTGTGATTTAACAGCTATGAAATTCATCTCACAACCCAATAATGTATTACCAACTGCAGTTTGAAAAACATTATGTGGGAAAAGATAAAGAACATTGCTTTGCATGTTACCTTACTTATTTGCTGTTCACCGTTCACCCTCTTCCTATTTGAAGGGGGATCTCCCAAGATGTGAGACATTGGTGGAATACCGTACCCTGTCTCAACTAGAGAAGTTGAAGAATAGAGATCTTCTCCTCCTCTCCCTGCATTCCTAGGATGAAGAATCTGGAGCAACTGATCAAGAGACAGAGGTGATTTGTGTCTAATCACTATAGTTTTGACAATGCTTAGCCTCACTATCTCAGCCGTACTGTTGCTGCTTCTTGGTGGCCTCTGGAACCCTTTTGATTCCTATCATCTTCCAACCCTGGCCCTCTAACTTCCCCTTGATTTGGGGAGCTCCCCCTCCTGCCCCAACATCCTTTCAATATGTATTTTTTGGTGTGTTTGATTAGTTTAACTATAATAGGTTTTTTCTACTTACAATTAAGAACCCTGGCAAAACAGAAGAAAGGGGAGAGTCATGTAGAAAAAAATTCTGCAAAGACCACCAAACTTCAATAAGCAGGAACTAGCTATTTTGTTTAATAAAATTCAAACCCACTGACGTGAAACCCTAAGATAGCTTTACTTAGGGTTAAAGAAAAGAAAAATATGTTCAGCAATTTTTATACAGTAAATAGAACCTGCTAGTTTGTTCCAGATGCCCGGACTATGATCTCATCTTCAAAGACATTTCCCACAGGGCTAGCTTGGGTGGCTGGGCACTGAGGTTTGTTTTCCCTTTCTCTTGTCAATACACAAGGTTGGGTTTATACAGTGAAGAGATGGGTAGTGGCTGTTTGCCATTGGTAGGGGAAAGATGGCAGAGAGACCATGGATTTGGACCTTCCCCAAAGCAATCAAGACCACATTCTCTGTCTAAACAATTCAAGGCCTTCACGACCTGTCCCAGCCTGCTGTTTTTCCATTACTACTTGTCCCTTCCCTTCTATATAACCACATTTTCTAATTCAGTCTCATCCACTGGTTTTCAAACTGATCCAATAAAAGGCTCTAAGATCTGATGGAAATAAAACTCAAGCCAGGAAAGCTTAAAAAACACTGCTTTGGGCCACAATGACCTCTTCTTTCTCTGACTTTGTCTTAATTTGTCATGGATCACATTCCACTTTATATTGAACATTCACAGGTTATATCTTTTTCTTAAATTGACGTAATGTTGTTTTATAACACTGTATATGTTTCATCTGTACAACATATTTCTACTTCTGTGTACGCTACATTGTGCTGACTTTCTATCCATCACCATATAGTTGCCCTTTCCCACTGGTTACCATTATGCTGGTCTCTGTATCTATGTGTTTGCTTTTGTTTACTTTGGTTTGCTCATTTATGATTTTTAAAAATATAGTCCACATATGAGTAAAATCGTATCGTATTTGTCTTTCTCTGTTTGACTTACTTCACTTAGCATAATACCTTCAAGGACCATACATGTTGTCCCAAATGGCAAGATTTCATCTTTTTATGGGTGAGTAATATTACATTATATATAATCTTTCTTTATCCATTCATCTGTCAGTGGGCACTTAGGTTGGTTCCTTATTTGGCTGTTGTAAATAATGCTACAATGAATGAAGGGGTGCATGTATCTTTTTGAATTATTATTTTCTTCAGATAAATAACCAGAAGTGGAATTGCTGAATTGTATAGTAGTTTTATTTTTAATTTTTTGAGGAGTTTCCCTACGGTTTTCCAACTTACATTCCCACCAACAGTGTGTCAGGGTTCTCTTAGGTTACATCTTGTCTTGGCTTCCCAGTGAAATTGGAAGGTTTTGGACCACAATGAGGTACCGTTTCATGCCAGTCAGAATGGCTGTGATCCAAATGTCTACAAGCAATAAATGCTGGAGAGGGTGTGGAGAAAAGCGAACCCTCTTACACTGTTGGTGGGAATGCAAACTAGTACAGCAACTATGGAGAACTGTGGAGATTCCTTCAAAAACTGGAAATAGAACTGCCTTATGACCCATCAATCCCACTGCTGGGCATACACACTGAGGAAACCAGAATTGAAAGAGACACGTGTACCCCAATGTTCATCACAGCACTGTTTATAATAGCCAGGACATGGAAGCAACCTAGATGTCTTTCAGCAGACGAATGGATAAGAAAGCTGTGGTACATATACACAATGGAGTATTACTCAGCCATTAAAAAGAATACATTTGAATCAATTCTAATGAGGTGGATGAAACTGAAGCCTATTATACAGAGTGAAGTAAGCCAGAAAGAAAAACACCAATGCAGTATACTAACACATATATATGGAATTTAGAAAGATGGTAATGATAACCCTGTATGCGAGACAGCATAAGAGACACAGATGTATAGAACAGTATTTTGGACTCTGTGGCAGAGGGTGAGGGTGGGATGATTTGGGAGAATGGCATTGAAACATGTAAATTATCATATGTGAAACGAATCACCAGTCCAGGTTTGATGCATGATACAGGACGCTCAGGGCTGGTGCACTGGGATGACCCAGAGGGATGGGATGGGGAGGGAGGTGGGAGTGAGGTTCAGGATGGGGAACACATGTACACCCATGGCGGATTCATGTCAATGTATGGCAAAACCAAAGCAATATTGTAAAGTAATTAGCCTCCAATTAAAGTAAATAAATTTATATTAAAAATAAAATAAAAAAAAAGAAATTGGAAGGTTTTGGAATGAGTGCCAAGCTCATTCCTAGCACTTAATAAACACCAGTTGAATGAATTAATTAATGCATGAATGAAAATAATAACATTTATTCATTTATTGATTACTATGAGCCAGATACCATGTTAAACAATTTGCATGCATTGTCTCATTCAGTCTTCACAACAAACCTATGAAGTGGGTTTTGTTAATATACTCATATCATAAATGAGGAAAGTGAGCTTCAGAAGACGGAAATGACTCACTCAAGGTCACACACATTTACTCAGGTGGGCTGGCATTTAAACTACTACTAGTCTCAAAATTTTCCCAGGTGGGCTTCCCAGGTGGAGCTAGTGGTAAAGAACTTGCCCGCCAATGCAAGAGATGTAAGAGACAAGGGTTTTATCTCTGGGTTGAGAAGATCCCCTGGAGGAGGAAATGGCAACCCACTCCAGTATTCCTGCTGGAGAATTCCATGGACAGAGGAGCCTGGCAGGCTACAGTCCATGGGATCGCAAAGAGCTGGACACGACTGAAGTGAAGCCAGCAAGCAGCCATGAAATTAAAAGATGCTTGCTCCTTGGAAGGAAAGTTATGACCAACCTGGACAGCATATTCAAAAGCAGAGACATTACTTTGCCAACAAAGGTCCGTCTAGTCAAGGCTATGGTTTTTTCAATAGTCATGTATGGATGTGAGAGTTGGACTATAAAGAAAGCTGAGCACTGAAGAACTGATGCTTTTGAACTGTGGTGTTGGAGAAGACTCTTGAGAGTCCCTTGGACTACAAGGAGATCCAACCAGTCCATCCTAAAGGAGATCAGTCCTGGGTGTTCATTGGAGGGACTGATGTTGAAGCTGAAACTCCAATACTTTGGCCACCTGATGCGGAGAGCTGACTCATTGGAAAAGACCCTGATGCTGGGAGGGATTGGGGGCAGAAGGAGAAGGGAACGACAGAGGATGAGATGGTTGGATGGCATCACTGACACAATGGACATGGGTTTGGGTGGACTCTGACAGTTGGTGATGGACAGGGAGGCCTGACTTGCTGCGGTTCATGGGGTCACAGAATTGGACACGACTGAGCAACTGAACTGAACTGAAGCGAAGCCAGCAAGCCAAGTCTCAAAGGTAGCATGATTCAGAGAGTGGAAATGTTAAGGACTTTCAAGATTTAGTTCTGAGATACCAGATGTTCTCAGACAGAGTTGGCAGGTAAAATATCAAAAAAGTAGGGAAAACTCATTAAATTAAGTTTTATTGAAGACAGAAGGAAATGGAAACCAGAACCAAGTTAGGGCCATTGAGTCACTCTCTCCTGACACCCTCCCTCCCTCTAAGCCCTTTGCCAGATATATACAGGGTTTCTATTAAGTGAGAGCAGCAACCCACATTCATTCACAAGGACTGAATGAAGCAACTAATTGTAAAGAAATTTTCCGTGGTTCCCAGATACTAAAACATGTACATGTGAACCAGCTATATATGTGGAAGCTAGCTCAGTGCCTGGCACATACACAGTAGGGAATTAACAGGTGAATCATTCATGTTAATTGTTGGTGTCAATAAAGAGAATGTGTATTAGGTGCCTAATGTGCACAATACTCTGCATAATTTCATAGTTTCTGACTCACATAATTCTCACAACCATTCCTTGAATTAGATGACTTTACTGCAGTTTAACAAATGAAGAATCTAAAGCTCAGAGTGGTTACAATTTCTTCAAAGCCACACTGATCTGATACCAAAACCCATGCTCTTTATAATATCCAATACCAATAAATAACATGTATGTTGATACAAACATGGAACAAAAAGGAACATGGCAACCAGTTCTTACTAATACCCTAGAAACACCTATGGTTTGAATTCAACTGAAGGATGAAATTCATTCAAAGTTGTTGGTGGCCCCTTCCAGCAGCTCAGTTAGACTTTACAGAGGATAGCAGCTTAGAGAACAGATATTCTATCCCTCTAGGAGCCAAGGTCCACTTGAGGCTGACTTAAGGCCATTTCATAGCAGACCACAGGACTTAGTCCGACCCCTTTCATCAAGAACCTTATGGCTTAATCATTAAAAACCACTATGAAGTATCATCTGACACTGATGAGAATGGCCAGCATGAAAAAGTCCAGAAGTAACAAATGCTGGAGACTGTTGTTGGGAACGTAAATTGGTACAGTCACTATGGAGAACAATATGGAGTTTCCTTTAAAAAAAAAAAAAAAGTAAAAGTACAGTTACCATATTGTCATCCTGCCATTCCACTCTTGGGGATATACCCTGAGAAAACAATAATTTAAAAAGGTACATGCACCCCAGTGTTCATTGCAGCACTATGTACAATAGCCACGACATGGAAACAACCTAAATGTTCATCAACAGATGAATGGATAAAGAAGATGGAATTACTCAGCCATAAAAAAAAGAATGAAATAATGCCATTTTCAGCAACATGATAGACTTAGAGGTTATTATATTAAGTGAAGTAAGTCAGAAAGAGAAAGACAAATATCATGTGAATCTTTTGTGTGGAATCTTAAAAAATATGATACCAATAAACTTATTTACAAAACAGAAATAGACCCATAGACACAGAAAACAAACTTATGGTTTACCAAATGGGAAAG
Source organism: Ovis canadensis (assembly GCF_042477335.2). NCBI lineage: Eukaryota > Metazoa > Chordata > Mammalia > Artiodactyla > Bovidae > Ovis > Ovis canadensis. The sequence goes on from NC_091727.1 coordinate 127,565,518, forward strand.
GAAGGGTGGCGGGGGGCGATAACTAACAGGGACCTACTGTATAACATAGGGAACTATATTCAATATTTTATAGTAACCTGTAAAGGAAAATAATCTGAAAAAGCATATATGTGTGTGCATGTCTATAAATGAATCACTGTGGTGTACACCTGAAATTAACACAATGTTGTAAATCAACTGTACTTCAATAAAAATAAAACAAAAAGAACTCTTTTTGCTTGGTAAAAGCCAGTGAGTAGCACAGCAAGCCAGTGAAACAATGAATCTTTTGGGGGAAAGACATAAGCAAGGTTGCTCATTCATAATATTGTACTCTGCCAGAGGCTGCTTGTCGACTCCCCACAATATCTATCCTCATGGTTTTTCAATAGTAATAGGAGCTTTAACTGCATATGATAGGCAAGGTAAAGACCGCATTTTCCAACATCCCAGGCAGCTAGATGTGGCCGAGTGACTGGGTTCTTAGTCAGTCGGACTCAAGTAGAATGGATATTTGCAATTTCTGAGTTGTGCCCTTAAAAGAAAGAAGCATATGTCCCTCTCTTCTCCATAGGTGAGGGAGATTAAGAGATACAAACTTCCTGTTGCAAAATGAGTCACAGGTATGAAATGTACAGTGTGGGGAATATAGTCAATAACTATGTAATACCTTTGTATGGTCGCATATTGTGACTTGACTTATCTTGATGATGATTTGAAATGTGTATATACCAAATCACTGTGTTGTGTAACAGGAACTAGCATAGTGTTGTAGGTCAATTACAGTTCAAAAAACAAGAGAAAAACAAACTCACAGAGAAAGAGATGAGATTTATAGTTACCAGAGGTAGTGCAGGGGTGGGGGATGGGGGAATAGGATGAAGGTAATCAAAAGGTACAAACTTTCAGTTATAAGATAAATAAGTACAAAGAATATAATGTACAACAAGATAAAGATAATTAACACTGCCATGTGTTATCTATGAAAGTGGTTAAAAGAGTAAATCCTAAGAGTTCCCATCACAAGGAAAAAGTGTACTTTTTCTATTTCTTTAGTGTTGTGTCTATCTGAGATGGTAGATGCTCACTAATCTGAAAACGTGATGATCATTGCATGATGTATGTAAGTCAGATCATTATGCTGTACACCTTAAACTTACACTGTGCTGTATGGCAATCATGTCTCAATAACATGGGAAGAATAAAAGAATAGAATATGCCTTTCACTGGCCATGTGCTCCGTTCCTATAAGCTGGAATGTTAACAAGGTGGGGAGCAACAAAATAGAAGAAGCCTGTGCGTTTAACATCTCCAAACCTCTATGTTAGCCCTGGACCACCTCCTTGGATTATTAACTGAGTGAAAAAAAAACATTGAAAATACGTTATTTTGGAGTCCCTTATTAGAGCAGTTGAGCCTGTGGCTAACTAATAAGAGAACTAGTGTGAAGGTTCTTCTGGAAGATTGGCTTCTTTGGGTGTTTTGCTCTAAACGGTTTGAGATAGGAGGACCTTTATGTCATCTAATCCAAGGTTGCGCTATTTCAGCTGAGATGCAGAGAGGAGGAAAGAGCCTGTCAAAGATCCCACATTTAACTTGTCCTCATTTTCAGATAGGCCAGTTTCTAAAAGCAGGTCTGCGGCAGCCCCTTGAAGGCTGGCATGCTGGTGGACTGTGGTGGTTGATGTTTTCAAAAAGCAACGCATTATGAAGTAATTGGTTGAACTGTAAAATAGTGACACTCAATTTTTAAAATAGTAATGATTTATCTCATCACACTTTCTCCTGGGAATCAACATAAATACACAACCAGATATCCAGCCCTGACTTTGTAAAAGTGATAATTAGAGAACTTAGCTAAAGTAAACATTGAGTCGGCGAGGTTGACAGTTGGACAGCAAGCGTTCAGTGAAATGAAAGTATTAGTCACTCAGTTGTGTCCGACTGTTTGTGACCCCGTGGACTGCAGCCCACCAAGCTCCTCTGTCCATGGAATTCTCCAGGCAAGAATACTGGAGTGGGTTGCTTGTTCAAAGTATACATAAAGCTTCTGGTATGTGGAAAGCAGACTCTGAATTCACTCACTTTTGTAACAGAGCATCAACCCAAACAAGTATCAAGTCTCCGGAATGCTGAAAATTCAGTTAAGCAAATGAGTCTGTTTTACCTTCAGCAAGTAGGAGTGAGTGCCAAAGATAAAAAAAAGATTTGTTGACAAAATGATGTTACAGAGAGGCTGTCTTCCTGCATTGTACTGATGACTCCTCATCTAATCATTTTGTGACATCTTTTCCTCCTCCTAAGTTGCTTCAGTCGTGTCCAACTCTGTGCGACCCCATAGACAGCAGCCCACCAGGCTCCCCCGTCCCTGGGATTCTCCAGGCAAGAACACTGGAGTGGGGTGCCATTGCCTTCTCCAATGCATGAAGGTGAAAAGAGAAAGTGAAGTCGCTCAGTCGTGTCTGACTGTTAGTGACCCCATGGACTGCAGCCTACCAGGCTCCTCCACCCATGGGATTTTCCAGGCAAGAGTACTGGAGTGGGGTGCCATTGCCTTCTCCGACATCTTTTAAGAGCTGCTAAGTATTATTAGAAGGGGCTTCCCAGGTGGCGTGAGTGGTAAAGAACCCATCTGCCGGTGGAGGAGATGTAAGAGACATGGGTTCGATCCCTGGGCTGAGAAGATCTCCTGGAGGGGGGCACGGCCACCCAAATCCCATGGACAGAGGAGGAGCCTGGCAGGCTATAGTCCAGAGGGTCGCAAAGAGTGGGACATGAATGAAGTGACTTGGCATGAGTACTGTTAGAACCAGCTTTAGTATGATTGTTTGAGACAAGATATAGTAAAGACTCAGATCATGGCCTTTGGAGATGGGTAGACTTTGGTTTGAATCCCAGCTCTGTTACTTACTAGCTGTTTTTCCTTCATGCCTTCAAGCCTCTATCTTCTTCTCTTTTTTTTGAAGATTTTGTTTTTGTGTTTTAGTGAAGTCGCTCAGTCATGTCTGACTCCTTGTGACCCGGTGGACTGTAGCCTACCAGGCTGCTCTGTCAATGGGATTCTCCAGGCGAGAATATTGGAGTGGGTTGCCATTTCCTTCTCCAAGAGATCTTCCCAACCCAGGGATCGAACCTGGGTTTCCCACATTGCAGGCAGACGCTTTACCCTCTGAGCCACCAGGGAAGCCCTTTTTGAAATGATATTATTTTATTAAATTTATTTTATTGAAGTAATGATGATTTACAATGTTGTGTTAGTTTCTGGTGTATAGTAAAGTGATTTATATATATATATAAAATAACTTGCATCTGCTAATCCCAAACTCCCAATCCATGCCTCCCACACCCACCCCTCCCCCTTGGCAACCATAGATCTGTAGGTCTGTGAATCTGTTTCTGTTTTCTAAATAAGTTCATTTGTGTCATATTTTAGATGCCACATATAAGTGATTTCATACAGTATTTCTCTTTCTGACTTACTTATTAACATGATAATCTCTAGGTCCATCCATGTTGCTGCAAATGGCATTATTTCATTCTTTTTTTATGGCCAAGTAGCATTCCAATGTATATGTGTACCACCTTTTCTTTATCCATTCATGTGTCGAGGGACATTTAGGTTGCTTCCATGTCTTAAGTCTCAATCTTCTCATCTGTGAGATGCAGATAATATTCCTTGCCTCACTTGGTAATTGCAAGCATTATATATGCAATGCTAAGTCACTTCAGCCGTGTCCGACTCTGTGCAACCCCATAGACGGCAGCCCACCAGGCTCCCCCATCCCTGGGATTCTCCAGGCAAGAACACTGGAGTGGGGTGCCATTGCCTTCTCCAATGCATGAAAGTGAAAAGTGAAAGGGAAGTTGCTCAGTCATGTCTGACTCTTAGCGACCCCGTGGACTGCAGCCCACCAGGCTCCTCTGTCCATGGGATTTTCCAGGCAAGAGTACTGGAGTGGGGGTGCCATTGCCTTCTCCTTATGTATGCAATAGTAACACCCAAAGCTCTTATCACAGAAGCTGGCATAGAGTATGCTCAGTTAACAATTTCTGCCATTATGATGGTGTCTGTACATGAATATGACACTGAAACCTGTTTGAGCAGAAAGAGTAGGAACCCCTTCACAAAGCCTTCTCATAGTAAGGGCAACAGTTGTTGTCTTTTCTGCTATCACAGACTTACCCAGTAAATGCGAGGAAAATGCAGATGTTTGGGTCCTACTGCCAGAGCTTCTGATTCAGTGGCCTGAGGTGAAGTTTTTTAAACTAGACTACCTGTATATTATAAAAGGAATATGACTTAGGAACAGTTAGATGGAAGAGATGCATAGGGCAAGGTATGGCAAAAGGGCTTTCCCCAAATCTTCACACATTCACTAACCCAGAAGCCCCTGAGGTGAAGCGTTTTCTTACAGCTTTCCAGATATTCTCATAGATGTGTTCTAAGAACTGTACTTTAAGAGAGGCCTAGGGTCTAGAATGCCTCTATAGGACCTGGGAGAAGGCTGTTAAATGATTTCAACAGTTGAGCTCGACACTTGGTCTTGGCTCAACGCTGTGAGACGGACACCCTCCTCACTGACGCTCTTGCTTGGGAGTGGTGGCTGAAGGTCTCCGAGCTCTGGGCTCTCTTGGTTCTGTCTTAGGTCATTGATGGTTCAGAGTTGAAAAATGTACAATTTAACTTTCTTCAGCTGCTTTTACCTGCTGCTTCCTACAAGCTCTCTCCCCGACTCCCGTCTCTCAGGAGACACAAGTGATTGCTGACCACATAAAAGGGAGGCTGTTAGAGCTATGGTTCATTAAGCTGTGGAGTGAGGAGCGCTCCACTTAACAATCGTCTTGTTCTTGTTGAAATTAGGCCTGGAGAGTGGCTGATAATGAGATAAAGAATGCATCTGCTCCGGCTGGTGCATACAGCCCCTGCGGTTCAAAATCCCAGGCTCCGCATGCCTGTCTGAGCTCTTCAACTAGGATGCTTGCTTCTCTAATGTTGAAATCAGACCAAAGGACAACAGACACACTGTCCTGCCACTCTATGCAAGACCCCAGAAGATATTTAGCCTGATTTTAAACATGCGCGCACACATACACACATGTCCCCTTTAATTGGCTAAGATAGAAAAAGGTTGAAGTTGCTACAAAACAATCTGTAAAGCTTTAAGATGAACAAGGTTTTCTTTTTTGCCAAACCGCACATCTCATGGGATCTTAGTTCTCTGACTGGGGATGGAACCGTTGGCTGTCAAAGTGCTGTGTGCTAACCACTGAACCAACAGGGAATTCCCAACAAGGTTTGCACTGACACCATCCCATCCCACCTTACCTCCATGATGAATACAAAGAGTCAGAAACAGCAAGCATCTCATAGAGACCATAACTGAAAAATATAAACCTCTAATGTTGGGCAGGAGATTCTGGGGTAGGAGGACTTTGAGAGGTCACTTGTTCCTTGTAGAAGACTTTGGTTGAACTTCTCTCGTGGCTCAGTGGTAGAGAATTTGCCTCCAATGCAGGAGACATGGGTTTGATCCCTGATCTGGGAAGATCCCACATGCAGCGGGCCAACTAAGCCCATGTGCCTCAACTATTGAGCCTGTGCTCTAGAGCCCAGGAACTGCAACTACTGAAGCCTGTGTGACCTAGAGCCTGTGCTCAGCAGGCTGACTGATCAGCCCCTGATCGATTGTTGTACCTAGAGAAAAGCCTACACATCCACGAAGACCCAGCACAGCCAAAAAGAAAGAAATAATTTTTAAAAAAGTTTAGAAGATTTTGGTTTCCTCGATGAGCCTTTCTATACATTATAAAATGGATCTACAGGATAAGAATGGCACCTTCATGGAGATTTACCAACCCCAAATCATCTCTCCAGGAGTTTGGTCTTCAGTATCAAGTCACTGCTTTAAGCCCCTTATAGAAACTGCATGGACACTCAAAGTTTTTCCTTTTTCCAGAATTTGGACTTAATTAGATGCATAGAGAACCACTGGCTTTTCTCCATTTTGTGGAAAGAGGTCTGTGTCTCATACTACTTTATAGGACATTTTGTTTGTTTAATACTGATATTATCTGAAAATCTGCCATTCCAAGACACCAGCTATGATGCACTATCTTTCCCCTGTGTCTCCTATCTCTTTCAGCTAGAGACCTTCATACACTGCACTGAGCACTCCACATTTGCTTGTTGATTAACAGGCCACCTGATGGGAAGAGCCAACTCATTGGAAAAGCCCCTGATGCTGGGAAAGATTGAGAGCAGGAAGAGAAGGGGATGGCAGAGCATGAGATGGTTGGATGGCATCACCTACTCAATGGACATGCATCTGAGCAAGCTCCGGGAGATGGTGAAGGACAGGGAAGCCTGGCATGCTGCAGTCCATGGGGTCACAAAGAGTCAGACACGACTGAGCGACTCAACACCAACAACAAAGCAGAGCACTGGCCTATAAGTGACGGGACCTGCATTCCTGTTTCAGCTCTGCTACCAACATGCTGTGTAACTTCAAGCATGTTGATTCCCTGAGAGTCAATTTCCTCCTCTGCAAAATGAGGAAGAAGGTGTCTAAGAGTTTCTCCAGCTCTGCCATTCTATGAGTTTTAACATAAAGGTTTAATCAAAGATAAATTAGTCCTATCACATCAGCAACCCTTAAGCCAGTGGTTCCTAAATTCCACTGTGCATCAGAATCAGCCAGAGAAGAAATTCCAGTTTTGGAAATGTATCCTACATCTGAAGATAATGGATGTACAGGGTAATTCCATATGTCTGTTTATTGTATTAGTTTGCAAAGGATTGGAAACAACCCAAGTGTTCTTCAAAAAGTGACTGGTGAAATAGTCTTGTCCATCCATACAAGGGAATAGTATGCAGTTGTGAAAACTGGTAAGGAAGTCAAATGTGGAAAGATCTTTAAGTTATGTATGTATGTATTTTACTTTATTGTTGAAATACAGTTGATTTACAATACTGTGTTAATTTCTGATATACAGCAAAGTGATTTATATATATATATATATATACACATACATATATATGTATGTATATGAATAATGGGGATTCCCTGGTGGCTCAGTGGTAAAGAATCTGCCTGCCAAGTGGGAGATGTGGGTTCAATCCCTGAGCTGGGAAGATCTCCTGGAGAAATAGCAACCCACTCCAGTATTCTTGCCTGGGAAATCCCATGGACAGAGGAGCCTGGAGGGCTACAGTCCATAGGGTCACAAAAGAGTTGGACACAACTTAGTGACTAAACAACAGCAATATGAATATATATATTCTTGTTCAGATTCTTTTCCATTATAAGTTATCATAAGATATTGAATATAGTTCCCTGTGCTATACAGTAGGACCTTGTTGTTTATCTATATGTATTTTTAAAGATGAAGAACACTATGTGAAGAGTGCTAACTTTTGTTGAGGGCAAGTGAAAGATATGTATTTATTTTGCTTGATATCTGATAAAATATCTGATAAAGAACCTCAGAAAGGATTCTTAAGACATGAATATCAGTGGTAACCTAGGTTTGTATGGCAGGTTGGGGTGGGGAAAGGTCAGAACTGGGCAGCTGTTGACAGGGATGGGAGAGACACTTTCACTCTATACACTTTTTATATTTTTAAAGTTTTGTGCCATGTAAATGTGTTGTCTGTTCAAAAATTACATAATGGAATAACAGTCCTCTCGAAAACTCATTAAAAATGCTAAGCTTCATGAGTCAGAACTCCAGGGGTTCAGAATCTGCATTTTTAGCTAGTTCCCCCCCTGTAGATTTTGATGTAAGTGGTGAGGGAAATACACTTAAAAAAAAAAAAAAACACTGGCCTAAACACTTTGCAAAACAGGAAGGATGGCAAAGATGCCTGCCTGCAGTGTAACCAAGGGCCTTCCCCTTAACGCTTTCTCTACCAAGCGGCCCCACCTCACAGTGAAATTCTAAGGCCTCCCAATCCATATCTTACCTTTCTACTTTCCTACAACTTTCAGTGATGTGTGTGAGCAAGCTTTCTTTGAGAAGTCCGGGTATTTCTTGACAGTGGAGAACATTAAATCTCCAATACCTTTGTTTATGGGGCTTTTCTTTCAGGCTGGCAGGACCTGCTCAACTGGAGGAATCAGAGTGGTTGGGAAAGAGAAAATCCTCTCCAAAAGATGAGATCAAAGAATGATTTCACTTGCCCTGCCCTTCTGCTGCCAGTTGGCCTGCACAGCAGTGCCTTTGGCAGAGCCTGCCCCAGGAGTGGCAGCAGTAGGTCAACCCCTGCCCCCTACTGAGGATGCCCGCTTGTGGATTTCAAGTCAGGGTGTGGACGTTACACAGGTTTTGCCTGGAACTGATTTACACTGATCCTTTGTCTGAGCCAAAGTGATGTACTTTTTAAAAATAATATATTTTTAAAGATGTTTATTGATTTGGCTGCTCCAGGTTTTAGTTGCAGCATTTGGGATCTTTGATCTTCACTTTGGCATGCAGGATCTTTAGCTTCAGCATGTGGGTTCTAGGTTCCTGATCAGGGATCGAACCTAGGTCCCCTGCATTAGGAGTGTGGAGTCTTAGCCACTGGATCACGAGGGAATGCCCTATAAATTATATATATGTATATGTATATGTGTGTATATATATATATATATATATATATATATATATATATATATATATGGAGAGAGAGAGAGAGAGAGAGAGAGAGAGAGAGTAAAGAATCCCCCTGCAGTGTGGGATACCTGAGTTCAGTCCCTGAGTTGGGAAGATCCCCTGGAGAAGGGAAAGGCTATCTGCTCCAGTATTCTGACCTAGAGAATCCCAGTTTATAAAAAGGCTTCCTGGTGGCTCAGTCAGTAAAGAGTCTGGCTGCAATGTGGGAGAGCCATGTTCAACCCCTGGGTCAGGAAGATCCCCTGGAGAAGGGCATGGCAACTCATTCCAGTATACTTGCCTGGAAAATTCCATGGACAGAGAAGCCTAGTGGGCTACAGTCCATGGGGTCACAAAGAGTTGGACATGACTGAGCAACTAACACACACACACACACACACACACACACACACACAGACATTTTAGTCACTAAGTTGTGTTGGACTCTGCAACACATTTCCTCCTTTAGGGGATTTTCCTGACCCAGGTATCAAACCTGGATCTCCTGCATTGGCAGGTGGATTCTTTACCACTGAGCTAGCTGGAAAGCCCCCAAATAACATTAAGCAACATTTATTGCTCCTGTAGTGTTAAACACTTACCATGGTATCTTACTTATTTTTTCAACCCTGCTAAGCAAGTGTTTTTATTTCTATTTCACAGATACGGAAGCCAAGGCTAGAGTAGGTGAAGTGACTAACCATAGGCCGCACAGCTAATAGGCAGCACAGCTGAGATGTACTTTCAGGCAGTCTGATGCTAGAGTATACTGCTAAGCACTTGACTATATTGCCTCTCTTTGCTGGTGGTAGGATGGTCATCCTTACTCAAAGCCAAGGCCCAGTCACCCAATAAGAAGTTTCTGCAAAGCTGTCCCAAGAGTTCAGGGAAGGTCCATAGGTCCTGCTTTTGACTCTCTGTCCCAATCCCTCTGGCTCTGGTCTACTGTGCCTGGTGTTTTCACTAACAAAGAGCACAGATTCTCTCCCTTTTGTCTGCCAAATGGAATTGGCTCTTCAGTTGGGCTGTCTGATAGGATTTAATGTTCAGCTTCTCCCTTGATCACCAGCTTTTGGATCACCTTTGACTTCAAGCTGTGATGCCTCCAGGTGGGTCAAACTCCAAACTAAACCCTGGTTCCCAGCCCAGGCCCCCAGCATGGATGTAGAACCCTGGCATCTTGCTTGTCCTACCAGGAAGAGAAGAACAAACTTGACTTGGTCTCTCAGATTGTTGTTTCTTAACTAGTTGCTTCCGCTGACCCCTCACCCTCAGCCACATGAAGCAAGTTCTCCCAAACCCTGTCAACAAGTTGACTTCCTCCAGCAAACCACAAAGAAGTCAAGCCATCAGCAATGACTTATTGGTGGCCCAGCACTGTATTTTAGAGCTATAACTTCATTTGATAACTACTAACAACTGGCATACAGCCCAGACACTATGGAGACAGGAAGAGGAAATATTTAACACAACGGCCACATAGTTCACTCACTTTTTGTTTTTTCAGGAGTGGGATGAATCAGCACCAAACCAATCATTTGTTCTTGCCTTGTTCTATGGTGGGATACATTTGAAGACAGTTGGCTACAGTGGGGGAGAGGTGGAGTGTTTGGACATGTGATAGAGTATAGCAAACTGGTCCAGCCTCAGAGTGCTCTTAAACCTTTAATCAGTGGTGTTAGCTAGTCCCAGGTAGGGTGATAATAATACTAGCTTATTTTTAGAGAATGCTTATTTGTTTCTGTCAGCCATGGTGAGAGCCAAATGAGATCCTTTGCTAATTTGTTCTTTTTAGCATGTCCTTGTCATAAATCAAATCCTAGGGACTATGTGGAGTGAGACTACTTTATCTCCTTTTGCTGCTTTGACCACAGCCTTCCCCTTTTTAAAACCATCCAGCAGTATTCTCATTGGAACACCAGAAAAACGAGATCCATGATCAGTTAACATGGTGTAGATAGCCTGGGGTTGGGAGCCTGAAAGCCTGAGTTTTGAATCCTAGCCTAGCTACCTACAACCTATTTAATTTGAGGCAAGATACTGAACCTCTCTGTTTCCCAGTGTCTTCCTTTGTAAAATGGGAATGATGATGCCATGAATATTATTGGATTATTATGAGGAATAAATGAGTTATACTTGTGTAGCACTTGGAACAGTGTCTGACTATAGTACGTGCATGTAAATGTATGTGTTAAATAAATAAATAAATAGTAAGTATATCCATCCTTTAAACAGATATCTGTTAAGCATCTATGAGCTAGGTTGCCCAGGTGGTTTTAGTGGTGAAGAGCCTGCCTGCCAATGCAGGAGACTTTAGAGATGCAGGTTCAATCTATGGGTCAGGAAGATCCCTTGGAGGAGGGCATGACAACACACTCCAGTACTCTTGCCAGGAGTTGAATCCCATGGACAGAGGAGCCTTGTGGGCTATGGTCCATAGGGTCACATAAAGTCAGACAAGACTGAAGCAACTTAGCATATCCATGAGCGAGTCAGGGACTGGTAAATTTTGCTGTAGAGGCCACATATTAGATATTTTTTTAAGCCTTCAGGCCACATAGTCTCTTTTAGCTACTCCACTCTGCCATTTTAGTGTGAAAGAAATCATAGACAATATTTAAGTGGTGTGGCTTTGTGCCAATCTCAATTTATTAAAAGAAAACAGACTTTAGGCTAAATTTGGCCCACAGGCCATAGTTTGGTGATCCTAGGCTAGGTGATGAGGATACAATGATATGCAAAATAGACCCACTTGCTCATTCTGTCTAGTGTGGAAGACACATATAAAATAAATAATTACATACCTTACCTATTGTGATAAGAATGGGGAAGGAGTAGGGTTGGGAGGGGGCCTAATGTACTCTGGAGGCTCAGACAAAGCTTCTGAGAAAGTGGCTTCCAACTGAGATCAAGGTCAGACTTAAACAGGTGGTATCTGGAGGGACATGTGTGAGATGCCCTCCATGATGTCAAGGACTCAGGATATTCTAAACATCCCTGTGATTTCCCTTCATTTAGTCTATGGAGAAATACTTGAAAATTGTAACCAGTCCTTCCCTGAAGCTCTGTAACGTCAGCATGTTTAATCTCTTGTGAGAACAGCAGAACTGGTAAAAGCACAGACTGTTATCACGACTACCTGGTCCCACACAGTAGTTGTGTAACCTTGGGCAAGTTTCTCAGCCTCTTTGTGTTAAAGTTTCCTCCATCTGTCAGATGAGGATGACAATGTTAGTAGTATCTACCTCATGAGGTGGTTATAGGAGTTAAATAAGCCAGTGTAGGTAGCCTACTTGGAGTAGTGTCTGGCTCACAGTAAGTGTGATATGTGTTAGCTCTTACTATTGTTGGTGATTATATATTTGATACTTTTTGTAGGGTTCACTAGAGTTTCCTCTTCTTCCTGCTAACATTGCCCTCCTCGACTCTAAGATGTACCAGTCTATTACATTCTGTTATGTAAGGATTTAGTTATAAAACAGTCAGCGCTTGGACTTCCCTGGTGGCACAATGGACAGGAGTCTGCCTGCCAATGCAGGAGACACAGGTTCGATCCCTGGTTCGGGAAGATTCCACATGCATTGGAGCAACTAAGCCCATGTGCCACAACTACTGAGCCTGAGCTCCAGAGTCCATGAACTGCAACTATCAAGCCCATGTGCTGCAACTACTAACACCATGTGCCTGGAGCCTGAGCTCTGCAACAAGAGAAGCCGCTACAATGAAAAGCCAGTGTACCACAATGGAGAATAGCCCCCACTCACCTCAAATGGAGGCCCAAGCAAAGCAACGAAGACTCAGTGCAGCCAAAATAAATAAATAGATAATTAAAAAAAAAATGATGGGCACTTATGTTCCAGATTTGGTGCTAAACTGTTAATGGACAAATTTCACTTAATCCTGAAATTCAAAGTTTTAATGGCCCATTTAAATTGAGGAAACCAATGCTCAGAGAGTTAAGTGATGAGAGACAGATTATACAAATGGACACTGACCATACCATATATAAAAATAAAACTCTGACCCATAACCTGCAGCAAAGGCCCAGGAAACCAAATCTCATCTTCTATAACAAGCCCAGTAAGGCAGCCTGCTATAAGTCAGACTTGATCGTAGTCAGACTTCTATCTCCTGTATAATCCAGCCAGCCAAACACTGTTCCCTGTAACAGTCAGCCCTCAATGGCCAGGACCAGATTAGTAATTGACAGCTCCTCTAATTTTTGTTCCAGCTTCCAACTTGGGACCAACCAAAGAAAGGCAAATATCACCTCTAATCAGTCACAAAGGATGCCCTGCTTCTAGCTAGCCTGTTCGCAGTGTTCCCATGCCAACAGCCTCCAATCAGGGCATATACTCAAAGCCTTTCCTTTTTCCACTCTAAAACTTTCTCACTCCTCTGCCTGCCTTTGAGTGTCTGCCTCAGCCTAAGCAACAGTGACTGACTCTCTTGTAGCAAGTTCAGAATAACCTTTGCTTGCTCTTACTTGTTTGGTCTTCATTTTTTCACACTGTCATCTTAAGGGTCACAAAGCTAATACGTGGCAGAGCTAGGACTCAAACCCTGGTCTCCCAGTCTGCAGAGTCCCAAGTCCTTAACCGAAACTCCATATACTCTTCCCACATTTTTAGGATGTTCTTGAATGATACGTTTTGATGGCATCCTCTTCACCTTTTCCCACTGAAAAGAGGTAATCTGTTTAGGATTCCCTTATGCAAGATAATTGGAGCCTCTCTGTACCTTCTCTAGCTCACGACACAATTGGCAGAGCAACCTACATATAAAAATTATATAGGGCTGACAGCACCCAGCATAAGAATATGTGTGTGTTTTTCAGGGGTGGCACTATGAGTAGAAAGTATAATCAAGATAAAGATCTAATATTTGCTGAGTTCTTCAGTTCAGTTCAGTTTAATCGCTCAGTCGTGTCTGACTCTTTGCGATCCCATGAACCACAGCACGCCAGGCCTCCCTGTCCATCACCAACTGCCGGAGTTTACCAAAACTCATGTCCACTGAGTCATTATGATGTGCTTATGATGTGCCAAGCACTGTGCAAAACACTTTATACACAGTAATTATCTCATTTAGTCCTGAGAATAACACTAGGGAGCCAATAATTCTGTAATGTCCATGATGGGGATGATGAATCAGAAGCACAGAGAGCTTCCAGCAATATTGCCGTGACTTCAGGGGATGGAGAAAATTTCTTCACTCCTCAGAACAATTTTGGGTAGCTCCTACCTGAATTCCTGTTATTAAGAACTGTTGGTTTTGTCAAAATGCCAATCTCCTTGGAAGAGGTAATACATTCACCCTTCCCAACCCTTTACATTTCAGTTGGAAGGAAGATATCTCAGTCCCACTTCTGACATCTGGATTTGACAGGCAGAAAAGCAGAGACAGCACAGACATACTCAGTGAGGGTGCAGACTTTGGGGGCATTTACTATCGTATAATCACTGCAGATGGTGATTGCAGCCATGAAATGGAAAGACGCTTACTCCTTTGAGGAAAAGTTATGACCAACTTTGAAGAAAAGTTATGACCAACCTAGATAGCATATTCAAAAGCAGAGACATTACTTTGCCGACTAAAGTCTGTCTAGTCAAGGCTATGGTTTTTCCTGTGGTCATGTATGGATGTGAGAGTTTGACTGTGAAGAAGGCTGAGCGCTGAAGAATTGATGCTTTTGAACTGTGGTGTTGGAGAAGACTCTTGCAAGTCCCTTGGACTGCAAGGAGATCCATCCAGTCCATCCTAAAGGAGATCAGCCCTGGGATTTCTTTGGAAGGAATGATGCTAAAGCTGAAACTCCAGTCCTTTGGCCACCTCATGCGAAGAGTTGACTCATTGAAAAAGACTCTGATGCTGGGAGGGATTGGGGGTAGGAGGAGAAGGGGACGACCGAGGATGAGATGGCTGGATGGCATCACCACCTCGATGGACGTGAGTCTGAGTGAACTCTGGAAGTTGGTGATGGACAGGGAGGCCTGGCGTGCTGCGATTCCTGGGGTTGAAAAGAGTCAGACACGACTGAGCAACTGAACTGAACTGAATGTGACTGAGGGCTGGAGAGCTGGCCTTCAGGTGTTCTTCCTAAGAACACTGTCAGACCTTCCCATCCCTACTCTCCAAGCTTTCTGTAAGCTCTGAACCAGACCATTCCTTTTCTTTAGTATCTTTTTCTGCTTCTTGAAAATCAGGTTATCAAACTTTTCCCTTAAAGTTCCTTTATATCATCACTTCCTCCAAGCAGCCTTCATTGATTAAGGTTAGATCTGTTTTCCTGAAAAAACCAGAGCAAGTGATTGCCAAAGTGTTGTGTTAGTTTCTGGTGTATAGCAAAGTGATTCAGTTATGTGTGTGCGTGCTATTGTGTAAGTCATGTCTGATTCTTTGTGACCCTGTGGGCTGTAGCCTGCCAAGCTGCCCTGTCCATGGGATTCTCTGGGCAAGAATACTGGAGTGGGTTGCCAGATTCAGTTATAATATATACATATCCTTTTCCATTATGGTTTATTACAAGATACTTAATATACAGTAGGTCCTTGTTGTTTCCTTTATATATAGTAGTGTGTATCTACTAATCCCAAACTCCTAGTTTATTCCTCACCCTTTCCCCTTCAGTAATCATAAGTTTATTTTCTGTGTTTGTGAGTCTATTTCTGTTTTGTAAATAAGTTCCTTTGTATAATATTTGAGATTCCACATGTAACTGATATCCTATGATATTTGTGTATAGACCTGGTTTTATTATAGTCTGGTTGTCCCATGTAGTCAGAGTGTAAATCAGCACCCTGTTTTCATCCTTAAGACCATTCCATCTCCATTCCTCTTTTTTAGGAAGTTTCCAAATTGGTGATTGGGGCAGATCATCCATGGCCCATTCAGAACAAGAAAAGGAAAGAGAAAGAGAAAAACTGACAAATCTGTCTTTTGTGTCCACTCTTAGCTAAGCTTTTGATCTGTGGTCCAGAAATTATGTCTGCATTGGTGTTTTCATAATAGCAGCCTCCCCCTACACTGCTGCCTAAACTAGCTGAGAGAAAGAGAGGGTGGGGAGGCCAGAAAGAGAGGAAAGGGAAGAGAAGAAATGTCAAAAGAACTTCTGCCTGTATGTCCCATCCCGCGCCATCCTTATCCCAAACTCCAGCCCCTAAGTGAGAATGTAACTAGACAATCAAAGGTGCCTCTGGGTTGAAAGGGAGCAGGTGGCTTTCCCAGTTCAGCCTGAGATTTAGTGACATTCGTGTAGACTACACACCCTCTCTTACATGGGCAAAGAACACCATTTCCAACGAGGCTTTCTCACTTGACTTTATCCCCCACCCCTACAAATATACACACAGCCGTCCACAGTTCTCTGGCTCTGTGTTCCATGAAGAGACGGCTAGGTATAGGAGGAGCATTTCAGTCGGCTTGCCCACACTCCTGCTCCTTTTCCCAGCCAGTACTGGCTTCCCCTCAGCAGTGTGTGTGTGTGTGTATCTGAGGTGGTCAGCGGAGGGAAGGCAGAAGAAGAGAAGAGGAAGAAGAAGGAAGTGTCCCTCACTGATTTATGACCAGCTCCAAGAGTAGTCTAAAGCAGGAGTCTGCAGCCTTTTTCTATAAATGGTCAGATAGTAAATATTTTGGGTTTTGTGAGCCACAGTCTCTGTCACAGTTGTCTAACTTTGCCATTATAGAGTGAGCACAGCCATAGACAGTCCATAGATGAGCAAGCAAGCATATGTTCCAATAAAACTTTATAAAAACAGGTGGTGAGCTGGATTTGGCCTTGGGCTGTAGTTTGCACACTCCTGATCTAAACTAAAGGAAAGGCTGGAAATCATGAATGGACAGCCATCGCCTAAGCCTCTTTTGAGTTGACTTTCTTTCACAGGCCATAGTTATCAACACCTCTGGTTACTATCCAGGCATGAAAGTGGAAGTTATGCTGGAGACGGATGCTAGTGATTAAGCCTAGTGTGGCTTGACTTCAAGACATATTCTGGTAATGCTGTTTAACATATTTATGTATTTATTTATTAATTTGTCCTCACCATGTAGCTTTCAGGATCTTAGTTCCCTAATCAGGGATTGAACCCAGGCCCTTGGCAATGAAAGTGTGGAATCTTAACCACTGGACTGCCAGGAATTCCCTGGTAGTGCTGTATTAAAACAGGAATCCTGATAGGAGGTTGCTTCCTTTCTATTTCCTCTACTTCCTAAAAGTATAATGTAGTTTTTTTTTTTTTGTTTTTTGAGTTGGGGGGTAGAAGAAAGGAGGAAGATAGGGAAGTTTCCAGTGACTTGAGGGTCTGATGAACTGGATTCCAGTTAACTGAGGTCTGTCTGCCTCCAAATTAGCAGCAGAGCAAGCTTGCTTTCCACTCAGGGCTTAGCACTACTTAGGGACTGGTGGACTTACTTATCAGTGTTCAAGTTTCACAAGTGGCTTGATCATAACACTTGCAGACCTAGAGTATGCCTGGGTCTCCAGGCCCCTGGGAGAGCTCTGTGTCATGCTGGCAGGGCACTGTGCCCCAGAAGGTAGGAATCTACTCAAGGCCTGGGCTGGCAAATAGGTTTTGCTTTGTGTGCCAATCCCAGCTGCTGTCCTTTGAGAGGGATTTTGAGGCTACATCTGGGGACAATGGGAAAGGGAGTCTGCTTGATTAATGAGGGCGGCTGTGGGCAGGGGAGGAGCAAGGGGAAGCATAAGGGCACCAGCTCTGCTCTACATCTCGTGAACTGAAAAGGATATCTGGAAGTGCAGACTATTTGCTGAGTCCTATCTGTTACTGCCTGGCTGGCTGGTGAGAAACATTCCTTCAAACATCTGAGTGAATCAAGTGACTCATTGGGAAGATGGCCTGGTTAAGGCCTATTTTTGTGGCCATTATTACCCACCATGCTGATGTGTCCTGCAGTATAATTGAGAGCACACGCTTGCTCAGGGTGTCCTATAAGGAGGGGTGCATTCCCTTTAGGATCATTGTTGTTGTTTAGTTGCTAAGTCATGTCTGACTCTTTGCGACCCCATGGACAGGCTTCTCTGTCAATGCAATTCTCCAGGCAAGAATACTGGGGCGGGTAGCTATTCTCTTCTCCAGGGGATCTTCCCAACCCAGGGGTCAAATCCACTTGTCCTGTGTTGCAGGTAGATTCTTTACCACTGAGCCACCAGGGAAGCCCTCCCTTTACTATGGATCGTCTATATTCATTGTGCCCGCACTGAAGGGTGCAGACAGAGATGGGGAAGAGAGAGTCTTAGCCATTAAGGTTTAGACTATTGATATGCAAATTAGCATCTAAACCGTAAAGCCGATTGAAATACAGCCTAAAAGAAAAAGGAAAGTGCTATTGGAGCACAGAGGAAGGAAATGAGCTTCAACCCGCAGGAGATGGGGTTTGGGCCTAAAGGGGGAGATGGGGTTTGGGCCTAAAGGGACGGAAAGCATGGAAGTCTTTTTAGAGGATTAGCCTATGAACCAGGCATTGAAGGTGAAGTAGATTTTAAGGTATTGATGAAATGTTGAAGAACTACTTTCCATTTAAATTTTATTGTATTATTATTATTTTTAATTTTCATTGGGGAATAGTTGCTTTACAATGTTGTGTTAGTGTCTACCGCACAGCAAAGTGAATCAGCTATAGGTATACATAGATCTCCTCTTTTTTAGATTTCCTTCCCATTTAGGTCACCACAGAGCAATGAGTGGAGTTTCCTGTGCTCTACCGGAGGTTCTCAATGGTTATCTATTTTATGTGCATGCGCAGTTGCTTCAGTCATTTCTGACTCTCTGTGACCCCATGGACTGTAGCCCACCAGGCTCCACTCTCCATGGGGTTCTCCAGGCAAGAGTACTGGAGTGGGTTGCCATGCCCTTCTCTAGGGGATCTTCCTGACCCAGGGATTGAACCTAGGTCTCCTGCATGTCCTGCATTGCAGGCGAATTCTTTACCCACTGAGTCACCTTGGAAGCCCTATCTATTTTATACATAGAATCAGTAGTGTCTGTCGGTCAATCCCAGTCTCCTAATTCACCCTATCCCCTCCCCCTCTTGATATCCATACACTTATTTTTATGTCTGTGTCTCTATTTCTGCTTTGCAGATAAGATCGTCTATACCATTTTTGTAGATTCCACATGTATGCCTTAATATGTGATGCTTGTTTTTCTCTTTCTGATGTTGCCCTGTATGACAGACTCTAGGTCCATCCACGTCTCTACAAATGACCCAATTTTATGGCTGAATAATATTTCATTGTGTATATGTAACACATGTTCTTTATCCACTCCTCTGTTGATGGACATTTAGCTTGCTTCCATGTTCTGCTATTGTAAATAGTGCTGCAGTGAACATTGGGGAGCATATGTCTTTAGCCATTGCTTTCTTAAGCATCTCCCTGCCTGTGATCCAGTGGTTCTCAGTCTTATTTACACCCCAGACTTCCTGAGGAATGTGATGTGTCCCATCTATTCACCTGTCAAAATTTTTTAGCACCTCCAGCATGCCTGGGTGTGAGCCAGAGGCTGCAGTGATGTGGTCTAGTAGCTCACTTAAAGGGCTGTGCTTCTCAGTGGGAGAGTCTCCATTCTAGCCTCCCTCTCATTCACCCAACCCACCTTTCCCACTGCAACCAGAATCTGCTTGCCTGCTTTAGTTTCATTTTTTTTTTTAGCGTTTTATATATTTTTAAATAAATAATACTTGCAAATAATCCAAAAGATGCAAGACTACAAATTAAAAGGAAGTTTATTCCCCAAACCCTGTTTTGTCTAACCATTGTTAAGAGTTCCTTATGTGTTCTGCAGGAAAGAGTACAGATAAATACAAGCAAATATGCATGTATTTTTATTAATCCAATGGCCGCACATCGTACACATTGTTCAGCATCTTGCTTTTTCCACAGAACTATGCATCTTGAAGATGCTTCTATAGGCACATAAAGTCAGTTAGTTAGTTCAGTCTCTCAGTTGTGTCCAACTCTTTGCCACCCCATGGACTGCCTCAGGCCAGGCCTCCCTGCCCTTCACCAATTCCCGGAGTTTACTCAAACTCATGCCCATTGAGTCGGTGATGCCATCCAACTATAGGTACATACTCTTCTCTTGTATGGATTGCTGTGAGTTATTGTCTCCTACTGACAGATATTTAGGTTTTCTGCAGTCTTTTGCTAATGAATGATTTTTACACATGTGGGAGTATTTTTGTATGATAAATTCTTAAAAGTGGAATGGTTCCATCAGATGGTGTGGGCATCTGTAACTTTTATCCATATCACTAAATTGACCTCCTGGAGAAGGAAATGGCAGCCCACTCCAGTGTTCTTGCCTGGAGAATCCCAGGGACAGCAGAGCCTGGTGGGCTGCTGTCTCTGGGGTCGCACAGAGTCGGACACGACTGATGCGACTTAGCAGCAGCAGCAGCAGCAGCAGCAGCAGCAGCAAATTGACCTCCAATCTACACACCCATCAGCACAGTGTGTTGTCACATTTTTTCACATCTCTCAATCTGATAGGTGAAGAATGTCTTCTCATTGAAATATTACATTGTATTTCTCTTATTATGAGTGACACTGAGCATATTTTCATATGTTTAAGATCCATTTGTGTTTCCTTTTCTGTAAACTGTTTGTTCCCATCCATTGCCCATTTTTCTATTGGCTTAATGATCTTTTCTTCTTAAATTAATTTATTTTTATTGAAGTATAGTTGGTGTACTATATAAGTTATAGGTACAATATTATATATGTACAATATTGTATACAGTCTTTTCTTTGTTAATCTGCAGCAGCTCTTCATACAGTAAGGAAATTAACTCTTTGTGATGTAAATTGCAAATATTTTTCCACAGGTCAAAGATCCTTCATTTTAGTCATGAAATGTCTAATTTCTCCAATTTCTTAGCCAAAGCAAGTAGCAAAGTGACTTTATTGAGGATCTTTTCCTGCTTTGATATTGTATACATTGTAAGGTCATTTCTTCCCTCCTTGCCCTACCCCTTATATTCTGAAGCCTATTGTTGCTATTCCTTGCTAAAATATTTCCTGGTTAGTGACTATCTGCCTTTTCAATTCAAGAAATCTTTCAGAATCTGATTAAAGGTACGTACCCAATGCCCAGAAATATATGCACATATAACATACCCACAACCTTGCATTTACCTTCAGAACGTTCACAGTCCTTCTGAAAAGTAATGTTGTTTCAAGTGTGGCCTAAGGACAACATGTATCACAATCTCTTGGGAATCTTGTTTAAAATGCAGATTCCTGAGTACCTGTCTGGAGTGAAGGAACCAGACTCTTTGCAAATGGATTGGGACATGGAACTTGCATGTAAACACATTCTGATAATTTTAATACAGACTAAAGCATCCCATAACCTAAAGACATCCATGGATCCAGGTTAAGAACCACTGTTGGCTTTCTGTCCACATCTGTAGATTCAACCAAATGCAGATGGAAAATAGTTGGGAAAAAAATCCAGAAATTTCCAAAAAGAAAAGCTTGAATTTGCTGTGCACTGGCAGCTATTTACATAGCATTTACATTGTATCAAGTACTATAAATAATCTAGAAATGATTTGAAGTATACAGGAGGATATGCACAGTTGTTGTGGTTGACAACAACGTATATGCAAATACTACACAATTTTAAATGAGGGACTTGAGGATCTGAGAATTTTGCTATTCACAGGAGGGCTGGCACCAATCCCCCTCAGATAACAAGGGATGCCTATAATGAAATCTGATAGGAAAATTGGAAAGAGGAAAACCCTCAAGATTTAAGACTCAAATGAGCTATAAGGGAGGAGTGACTGATGGGGAAAATGATACTTTTGTGCAGAGGTCTCTTAAATTATACCACGTGGTCAGTCAATTATAACAGCATCCCACTGTGTGTGTGTATGTGAGTGTGTGTAGGCAGGGGGGCAGAGGATTACACTTGGAGCTCTTTATCTTTTTTCATATGTAGCTAACAAATGACCTTTTCAGTATTTCTCTCTCCTTTTCCCTCTCTTCTCACCCCTCTCTCTCTCTTTCTCTCTCTTTTTATGAAAGCACAAAGCACATCCTCACTCCAAGTGGAGAAGGTGCTGGTGAAGGGGAAAGTGCCTCCTGTGCAAAGCAGGCTCGAGTAGAGGCCTGAGTGTTGCCGGAACAGGGCACGAATAAGGGTGATCTGAGTAGCACTGGATTTTTTCACAGGAGAATGTGCCAAGAGGAAACAGTCACTTGGTTGTCAAGACTCAGCTCTTGGCCCCTAGGGGCCAGAGGGCCACTCTCCTGGCACTTTCTCCTCGTATAGCTGCCTCCCCATGGGGACCCAGTGGCCTCCTTTGTTGATCAATGTCTGCTCCTCATGAAATACACTGTATGTTCTAACTGTCTTGGAGCAGTGTCTTTTAATTCTGTGGGCCTCTATCTGGATGAGGGCTTCCCAGATGGCACTAGTGGTAAAGAACATGCCTGCCAGTGCAGCAGACATAAGAGACATGGGTTCAATTCCTGGGTCAGGAAGATCCCCTGGAGGAAGGCAAGGCACCCCACTCCAGTATTCTTGCCCAGAGAATGCCCATGGACAGAGGAGTCTGGCGGGCTACAGTCCATGGGGGCAAAAAGAGTTGGACATGACTGAAATGACTGAGCTTATCTGGATGAAATCACCAAACACAATTTGCATAGAGTGCCAGGGGTCCAGGAATTTCCTGAAGCCCATCCAATAGCTCCCAAAGCACTACTTCCCAAACTCTAGCCCTGGACTTCTGAGCATCTGGGTGACTCAGGGAGCTTGTTAGAAATCCCAAGGCCTGTGCCTCACTCCAGACCTACCAAACCAGAAACTCTGGGGCCTCTGCCTGGATCAACTCTCCAAGTGGTTCTGATACTAAAGTGTGGGACCCACTGGGTCAGAGTTAGGAAAACTGCTGGAGGACTCCTTCCTATGTTGGGGGTGGGGGTGGGGAGTTCCTTTAGTTCCCAGTGAGCCCAGGGGGATGCAAGGCCCGGGGGCCATCACATGGGCTTCACACACATGGGCTTCGTCACATGGGCTTTCCTGGAGTCTCCAAGAAATCAGGCAAACACACTGCCTTTGTTTTCTTCCCAGATTAGACTGTACTGGCGACTATGCTGGGAGACCGGGTCTGCTTGAGAGATGAGAAAATAGAATAGTCCAGCCTAAGAGCTCTTCAATGATTCTCTTTATAGATACAGTCTATCTCTCCACCCTCTCTACTATAAACATGGGCTTGGAAATGAAGGTGGACAGTCTGCTGCTGCTCAGCGGGGAGAGGAGGCTCAGGTGAACCGAAGCCTGGGCAATAACAGCATCTGACCGTGGCAGCTTGCCTGGCTTCTGGCAGCCTGGGAGCAGCAGAGGGCAGGAGCAGGGAGGCACCAGCATTTCCCCTGGCTCTGTTGCCCAGGCACAGCCCCCGCAGCTCCCTCAGTGCAGCTCAGAGAGAGGCTGCTCTCTGGGGAGCTGTCTAACTCTCCAGGGCAGCCTCCCCATCCCACCCCTCACTGCTACCTTCCAGCTAATAAGCAGTCTTTGTGGAGCTGGGAAAGCAGCCCTCCTGGAGGGCTGCGCGTGCTCCTCCTGGCAGATGACTGGAAGAACCGCAGCAGGGGGGAGGGAGGCAGGGGTGCACTGACTGCTTAGAACACCCACGGAAGATGGAAGATTCCACCAAACAGCCATTGCTGGGTCTTGCTGTGAGAGAGGCACGTGGATGTTTGTTTCATGGAACAATGAGGTACTTCCCAGGGGTCCCCTTCGGCATGGGCTTTACTTTGCCATCCTGGAGCGCAACTCAGCTCTCAGTCCCAAGAAGAACCATTAGGCTCCAGTGGCCCCAATGAAGGATATATAAACAAACGCTAAAGACTGATTCTCAAACTTGACCTCTGATTTGTGAAGTATCAGTGACAGTTCTATCTGCAGCAGCCTTACGTTCCCGGCTTGATGTGGTTTGGGCTATGTGGGGGGGTGGGGGGGGGTGGGGGGGGACTAACTCCTCCCAGCTCCCAACTCTTATTTAAAATGTCTCACAATGGACTTTCCCTTGTGTCTAAAATCTTCACCATCAGAGGTGATTCTTTGCATTAGGGGATGCATTCTCAATAGAAGTGATTATCACCGCCCCCATGGACTGTAGTCCGCCAGGCTCCTCTGTCCATGGGATTTCCCAGGCAAGAATACAGGAGTGGGTTGCCATTTCTTTCTCCAAGGGATCTTCCTGACCCAGGGATTGAACTCGTGTCTCCTGTACTGTTAAGTGGTTTCTTTACCACTGAGCCACCTGGGAAGCCTGGGCTTATCGATGCCTGGGGCAGGGGGAATATTGTTTCTTAGGGGTGGATGTAACAGTGGTGTGTGATCCTCCAAAACACAACAGTGCAGAACCAGATATATACTTCATCTGTGTCATTCAAATTTCATGGGGAGAAAGAGATTAGGAAAGAGATGTCTTGAAAGGCTCCTTAGTGGAGCAATAATGCAAAAAAAGAGAAAAAGGTTGAGAAACACTGGTCCAGGGGAAAGGTAAAGAACTTCGAAGCCCAGGGCCAGATCTGGTTCTTGGCCTGCTTGTGTGCACCTTGACCTGCTCTTTCTCTGGACATTGCTGTAGGAGGCCAGAAAAGAACATTTTCCCAGGCAGATTGCCCTAGTTGAGTCATCTGGAGGGAAGCAGATTTGAAGTTGAAGATTTGTGACTAATAACCAACTGGAATTTCAAAGGCTGAAGACTAAAGCCTAAATTAATTTCAAAAAGCAGCTTATCTTGCTCACACTCACCTCAGAATTCTCAGAATTTATAGCGTCTCTTTCTATCTCAAATTAGATGAAGTGAAGTGAAAGTGTTAGTCACTCAGTCATGTCCAACTCTGTGACCACATGGATGGTAGCCCGCCAGGCTCCTCTGTCCATGGGCTTCTCCAGGCAAGAATACTGGAGTGGGTTGCCATTTCCTTCTCCAGGGGATCTTCCTGACCCAGGGATTGAATTTAGGTCTCCTACATTCCAGGCAGGCTTTACTGTCTGAAGCCACGGAGACAAATCAGAGTCCTGATTCACAGATACTGTGAGATAAGAAATGTTTGTTGTTTTAAGTCTCTAGATTTGGGAGTAATTTATTGCTAATATAGTAGATCTTCAATAAAATACTTATTGACTTAGTGAATTCTTGGTGACTTCCGCATCCATGTGACTTCCACACCCTCAATGATCCTGCCTTTTGTTTCACTCTAGCCACTCACTCTCTTGGCCACAGCTGTGTCCTTGTCACCATCTAGAATATTCCACCTCTGAAATCATAAGACATTCCACCCTGTGACCACACCTTCCCATCCTTCCACCTCAGTTACTCCCAGTAAAGTAGTCCTTCAACCTCTCAAGGACTCAGTCCACAAACACCATGTCACAGGTTGATTCCTGAGGAAGCAAACTCTTAGAGGGAGTTTAGTGTGCAAGATATTTATGAAGTATTCTTGGGATTAATACTTGTATAAAGGAGGAGAAAGAAGCAGAGACAGGCCCAGAGATAGTCTTGGTCAATCCCATAGGGGAGTTCTGAAGCTATAATAATCCTTAAGTGTTGTTCTGAGTTCAGCCAAGATGGCCAGGCCTTTATGCTCCTGTCTTAGTCAATCATCGAATGTAGGTCACTGGGGAAGTGGTGTGACTTCTTTGTGTAAGGAAGCTCTCTCTCTGTGGCTATGAAGCAATCCCTGAAGCCTCTGGCAGCACGGCTGAAGGCATTCCCAGCAACTGAGACAACAATTCCTTCACTGAAAGGTGGTCTGGGTGGGATATTATAGTTTGCATCACACTTCAATCTATCAGCCTCTTTCCTGTCCTCATTTCCTTCCCTACTCAGCTTATATGTCATTGTTCAACACTCCAATTATATTCAAGTAAGTACTTTCAAATGCTTCTTCTATTATCTTTCTGTGTTACCTGCTCAGGTAAAGCCTCCAGTCTTAAGTGAGTTCAAGTAACTTTCCCCATTCTTATACCTGAGCTGCTGAACACAGAGAAAACCAAGTAATTGTGCACCCTGGTATTTCCATAAATCCATAGTCTCTAAACTCAACTGGTCCTCAGTGCCACCAATGTCAGCATTCTACCACTCACCACTCCAGCTATTTCAAAACTTCTCCATGCCCTTCAAAGCCCACACCCTCCAAACAGATGGCCTAACATACTCTTCAAGGAGAAAATCATTACCAGAAGAGAATACCTGCAACTTGTTTCCAAAAAACCTCAAGGTAGACACGATCTATTGATTCTACCTCTCCAATAACTTTCCAACTCATTCACTTCTTATAAAGGTTTAGTGCCACTTAACTATTTCAAGTCACTATCCTTTTACATATGAATCGCTGCAGCTGTCTTCTAACTGATCTTCTTGGCTCTATATTTTTCTTCACTCCCATTGGAGTAAAACATCAGGCTTACTTTCTCGTCTCTACCTTAACATGAAAGTTTCTCTGCACTGAGAATATTGTTCCTTTTACATCAACTCCTGTATCCTGGTGAATTCCTCCTTTCTGTTGAGGACTCAGTTTAACTGACCCCTCAGTAAGAACTTATTTGACTCTCTAAACTTAAGATCCTGTGCAGCAGCTCTATCTTTTCATAGTTCCCTATACTTCCTGTTTCATAGCATTTACACACCTTGTATTAGTTATCTATTGCTGTGTAACAAATTACCCTAAAACTTAGAGGCCTGAAAACAGTAAGCATTTATTGTTTCTCAGTGTCTGTGGGTCGAGTGGCTTAGGTGGGTGCTTATGACTTAGGATCTCACATGAGGTTTAAACAAAGGACTGTGTCCTCCCAGAGCAAGTGATCCAGAAGGAAACTGCAGTGCTTCTATGACCAAGTCTTGGAAGTCACACATCATTCTTTCTGCTACATTCTATTTGATAGAAGTGAAATACTGAATCCAACCACACCCAAGAGGAGAGGAATTAAGTTCTACCTCTTGAAAAGAAGAGCATAAAAGAATTTGTGGACATATTTAAAAGCCACCATATACACCTTCAGAATCGTATATTTGCCAGCTTGTCTTCACTAGAGTGTGAGGTCCATTGGTGCAGGTGCCATGTCTGTCTACTTCACTCCTATGTCTCCAACATCTAGCACAGCGTCCAGAGCATAATGGACGTTCAGTAAGAGTTTGCTTAGTAAAGGAAAGAATTAATTAACTTAGACCTCTTATGAGAATGAGGGAGGAAATACTACCCAACAGTACTTTATGAATCACTAGCCTCTTAGGTCAAATTAGTATTTCAGATTAGCTTTGGAGAGACTGGGGTCTAATTGGTATAGAGTTATGTGACAAGAATAAAAACTCTGATGGAAGCATTGCTACATAGCTCTGCATCTAATACTGAAAAGTCTTTTTCAGAAGATACTGAACCTTGGAAATATTTCCTGAAGATCTAGGAGAGTATGTGGCTCTTTTCTGCCCACCTTCTGGTAAGGAGATAAATGGTAGAACCAAGATTTTTACTTTCATTCTGGACCTGACAAATTCTGCTGGAACTGATATATTCTGACTCATTAGATCACAATGAGATGGGATTGTCGGGCCACTAACGACTAAATGTAGTCTGTTAAACAGTTAAACAGTACCAGCATACTTTCTAGTTCTGTCTAGAGAATCACCAGGAACTCAAACAGTACAAAGAGTGGCGGCTAGTGCTTGAAGTTGTTGATGGCAGTGATTTTCTCACCAAGATAGGCCCATGATGTGGTTTTAGATATTATTCTTGACTTTTTTCTTCAAGGCTTGCTTTCCATCCCTCACGATTACTCTGCAAACTACCATAATTAACCCATTTTCTACTTAAATCAGCTAGGGTCAGTTTCTGTTGCTTATAACTAAGAATCTGACTAATACAGAGAAGTCAAATCACTTGCCCAAAGTCATTCAGTAGGGAACAGTTAAATTTTGCCTCAAATGTGAATATCTCTGACTCCAAATCCTGCACTCTTAATCCTTCCTTCCTTCCTGGGCAAGGCTTTCTCTCCAAACACAGTTCAAGTACTACCCTAACATCAGCATATCAAACAATAGTCTGACAAAAATTATGGAGTTTTTAGTCTACAAAATAGTCTAAGGTCTTGGTTTGAGGGTGGAAGATCACACAAAGATGAAGGGGTATTAGTCCTTCTTTCAGGAGAGCAAGTACACACTCATACTTAAAAAACCAAGTAGTCTAAAAATCAATGCTATTAAAGGGTTAGAAATTGCTGTGAGGAGCAGAGTTCTTGGAAGAAATGATATCCAACTTGGGAAATCAGAAAAAGCACAAGAGGGTGGCATTAATACAAACTGTGGGAAATTCTACCGGATGAACCACTTGTTTTCTTCAACAAATACATTACAAAGAATAAAGAAAAAAGAAAGAGGGGTGCCTAGAGATACTATGAGATAACACCATACACCTGTTTGAATGGTTATTATCAATAAGACCAAAAAAAAAAAGAAAAACCACCAAAAACCAATGTTGGCTAGGATGTGGAAAAAAGGGAACCCTAACACACTGTTGGTGGGGATGTAAATTTGTTCAACCACTATGGAAAACAGTATGGAGTTTCCTCAAAAAATTGCCATATGATCCAGCAATCCTACTTCTAGGTATATATCCAAAGAAAATGATATCTCCATGTTCATTGCAGCATTATTCACAATAGTCAAGACATCAAAATAACCAAAGTGTTCATTGATGGGTGACTGGATAAAGAAAATATGGTGTATTATATGCAGTGGAATATCATTGGGCCACAAATAGAAGGAAATCCTGTCTTTTGTGACAACATGGATGGACCTTGAGGGCATTATGCTAAGTGAAATAAGTCAAACAGAAATAGAGGAATACTATATGATCTCATTTATATGTGGAATCTAAAAAACAAAATAAAACTCAAATTCAGGGAAACAGAAAGTAGGAAGGTAGAAGCCAGGGGTTAAGGGGTAAAGGGGGATATATGAGTCAAAGGGTACAAACACCTAGTTAGAAAATAAATAAGTTCTGGAGATCTAATACACAACATAGTGACTATAGTTAACAATGCCATATTATATACTTGAGAGATGCCAAGAGAATATGGATGTGTTAGCTAACTCCATTGTGGTAATCATTTCACAACATATATGTGTGTGAAATCATCAAGTAGTACACCTTAAATTTACACAATGTTTTTTTGGTTTTGTTTTTTTAGATTCCACATCTAAGTAATCATATGGTATTTGTCCTTCTGTGTCTGGCTTGTTTCACTTAACATAGTGCCCTCAAGGTCCATCCATGGTGTCACAAATGGGAAGATTTCACTTTTTTTTATGGCCGAATTCCATTATGTATGTGTGTGTGTGTGTGTATATATATATATATATATATATATATATATATATATATATATGTATACATATAAAGAAGAAGAAGAAGAAGGAGAAGGCGATGGCGCCCCACTCCAGTACTCTTGCCTGGAAAATCCCATGGACAGAGGAGCCTCGTAGGCTGCAGTCCATCGGGTCGCTACTAGTTGGACACGACTGAGCGACTTCCCTTTCACTTTTCACTTACCTGCATTGGAGAAGGAAATGGCAACCCACTCCAGTGTTCTTGCCTGGAGAATCCCACGGACGGGGGAGCCTGGTGGGCTGCCGTCTATGGGGTCACACAGAGTCGGACACGACTGAAGCGACTTAGCAGTAGCAGTAGCATACATATAAAATAAAATAAGTGTATTATATGAGTGAGTGAGTGAGTGAGTGAGTGAGTGAAAGTCACTCAGTCATGTCCGACTCTTTGTGGTTATAACACGCCAGGCTCCTTTGTCCATGGAATTCACCAGGCACGAATACTGGAGTGTGTTGCCATTTCCTTCTCCAGGGGATCTTCCTGACCCAAGGATTGAACCCAGGTCTCCTGCACTGTAGGCGAACTCTTTACCATCTGAGCAAACAGAAAGAAAAGAAAGTGAAGTTTCTCAGTCGTGTCTGACTCTTTGAGACCCCATGGACTGTAGCCTACCAGGTTTCTCCATCTGTGGGATTTTCCAGGCAAGAGTACCGGAATAGGTTGCCATTTGAAGTCCTCTAATGAAAATGTAATATATGTATCAAATATCATCTGTCAGTGGATATTTGGATTGTTTTCATATATTGGCTATTGTAAATAATGCTGCAATTAACACAAGGGTGCATATATCTTTTCAAGTTAGTAGTTTAATGTTCTTTGGATAAATTCCTAAAAGTGTAATTGCTGGATCATATGGTAGTTCTATTTTTAATGATTTACGAACTTCTATACTATTTTCCATAAAAGCTGCACCAGTTTACAGTCTAATCAACTTCACATGAGAGTACCCTTTTCTCCATATCATCACCAATACTTGTTATTTCTTATGTTTTGATAAGAGCCATCCTAGAAAAGGCAGAGGAACCAGAGATCAAATTGCCAACATTCGCTGGATCATGGAAAAAGCAAGAGAGTTCCAGAAAAACGTCTATTTCTGCTTTATTGACTATGCCAAAGCCTTTGACTGTGTGGATCACAATAAACTGTGGAAAATTCTGAAAGAGATGGGAATACCAGACCACTCGACCTGCCCCTTGAGAAACCTATATGCAGGTCAGGAAGCAACAGTGAGAACTGGACATGGAAAAAAAGACTGGTTCCAAATAGGAAAAGGAGTACGTCAAGGCTGTATATTGTCACCCTGCTTATTTAACTTATATGCAGAGTACATCATGAGAAATGCTGGGCTGGAGGAAGCACAAGCTGGAATCAAGATTGCCAGGAGAAATATCAATAACTCCAGATATGCAGATGACACCACCCTTACGGCAGAAAGTGAAGAAGAACTAAGGAGCCTCTTGATGAAAGTGAAAGAAGAGAGTGAAAAAGTTGACTTAAAGCTCAACATTCAGAAAACGAAGATCATGGCATCTGGTCCCATCACTTCATGGCAAATAGATGGGGAAACAGTGGAAACAGTGGCTGACTTTATTTTTTTTGGCTCCAAAATCACTGCAGATGGTGATTGCAGCCATGAAATTAAAAGATGCTTACTCCTTGGAAGGAAAGTTATGACCAACCTAGACAGCATATTAAAAAGCAGAGACATTACTTTGCCAACAAAGGTCCATGTAGTCAAAGCTACAGTTTTTCCAGTAGTCAAGTATGGATGTGAGAGTTGGACTATAAAGAAAGCTGAGCGTTGAAGAATTGATGCTTTTGAACTGTGGTGTAGGAGAAGACTCTTGAGAGTCCCTTGGACTGCAAGGAGATCCAAACAGTCCATCCTAAAGCAGATCAGTCCCGGGTGTTCATTGGAAGGACTGATGTTGAAGCTGAAACTCTAATACTTTGGCCACCTGATGCAAAGAGCTGACTCATTTGAAAAGCCTCTCATGCTGTGAAAGATTGAGGGCAGGAGGAGGAGGGGACAACAGAGGATGAGATGGTTGGATGGCGTCACTGACTCAATGGACATGGGTTTGGGTGGACTCCGGGAGTTGGTGATGGACAGGAAGGCCTGGTGTGCTGCAGTTCATAGAGTTGCAAAGAGTCGGATACGACTGAGCAACTGAACTGAACTGAACAAATGTGAGGTGACATCTCATTGTGGTTTTGATTTTCATTTCCCTGATAATTAGCAATGCTAAGCACCTCTTCATGTACATGTTGGCCATCTGTATGTCTTCTCTGCAAAAATGTCCGTACTGTTCCTGTGTCTATTTTTTAGTAAAAAAATTTTTCTATTGAGTTCTTTATATATTTTAGATATTAAGCCCTTTTCAGACATATGATTTTCAAATATTTTCTCCCATTCCATAGGTTGCCTTTTAATTTTGTTGATGTTCATACAGTTATATATCAATTATATCTCAATAAAGCTGGAAAGAAAGAAGTTTGGAAAATGTTAAAAAAAAGAGAGAGAGACTTATCAATGAATTGCAATGTATATAGATCTTATTTTTCCTGATTCAAAAAATTATTTTAAAAAACAAAATAAATAATAAGTATACTATATATTTAATGATATTGAGGAATTTCTTAATGGTATTAAGGAATTTAGTGAGATGATGGTATAGCTATTTTTGTAAAGAGTTCTTTTGTTACAGAGATACACAGTGAAATGATTATAGATGAAACGTTATAACAACTGGGATTTGCTTCAAAATAATAGCAAGAGAGTGGCACTATAAAGGAAATGAGAATGAACATAAATAGATAATGTCTTAATCTGGATAATGGATAAATTTGGTTCATTGTATTATTCTTTAAATTTCTTTAACTGTTTGAAATATTCCATAGAAAAAAGTTACAAAAGTAGTAGGAGGAGGCATTACAGAGAGTGAGCTCTGGATTCACATTGCCTGACTTCATATTCTTCCTCTGCCTTTAACAACTATGTGCCATGAGGCCAGTCAGGATAGAAGGGACATTGGTGATAGAAGGGACCTTAGTGATAGAGGCTCCACCATCTTGTAATACCACCATATCAACATGTGGCTTCTGAAGGTGCTGCAGAAGGGAAAAACAAACAAACAAACAAACAAACCAGGAGGGATTTATGAGATGTTTTTAAGAGCCAGAAATGACAGCCCACTCCAGTATTCTTGCCTGGAGAATCCCATGGATGGAGAAGCCTGGTAGGCTACAGTCCATGGGATCACAAAAAGTCGGACACGACTGAGCGACTTCACTCACTCACTCACTTTTTAAGAGCCAGGCCTAGAAATGGCTTGCATCTTTTCTGTGCATATTATATTGGTCAGAAGCCAGCCACATGGTCTTAGCCTAATTGTGAAGAAAGATGGAAAATGTGTGCCCAGGAAATGGAAGATGAAATTGATTTGATGAAACATGCTTGTGCCACAAAGTTACTTAACTTCCTGTGCTTTAAGTTTGCTCCTCTGTAGAGTGGGGGTAATAATGATAACATGTATCTCACAGGCTTATTTTAAGTGTTAGATGAGTTAATACATTTAAATCTCTCAGACTAAGTAAGCTGAGTAAGTGCTTAATTTTTTGTATCTATGTATTTGTCTAAAAATGGGCATATTGGGAAGATTATTATCAGCCAAAGATAGGGGTTGGTGAAGCAGGCTACTTTACAGCATAGGGGACAGCATGAGCAAAAAAGCAAAATGGAAGTGTGGGATGTGTTCAGGAAACAATGGGTGTGTGGTGTGCAAAGGAGGATGGGGTCATATCTGGAATGATTGGTTGGGGTTGATCATGAAGAGCCTCAAATACCTAAATTTAGCATTGAAAAAATGGTGGCAGTGAGATGACAGAATATCGTAGAATCATATAGAATTAAAATACTGAAAGGATTGCTAGTCTAATCTTCTCATTTTACAGAGAATATAATTAAGACAAAGAGAATTAAATGACTTATCCATTGGGACACACCTTGCTGATGGTATGGCTGAAATGAGTTCAGCCTTCTTAACTCCCTAGCCTCTGGTTTTCCACCATACTTTGCTCCTTTTAACGACTGTAAGAGACTTTAGGGAGATGAAATTGTCAGGTTCTAATCTCGAATTGCAAGTTCAACTCTGGATGACAAGTTTCCTCTTCTGTAAAATGCAGGTGTGCCACACAATCTATAAGGTCTCACTTCTAGCTCTAAAATTAGATTTACGTTAGAAATGGGAAAGTTTGGAAATAGTTCATTTTGATAGTCTAAGACAGAGATTGATACTTGTCCCCTGGAATCAGTTCTCCTTTCTTCATATAGAGCACAAAATTTTAAACTGGGAATATTGCTGCCAAAATAAATCTTACATCTTGAGCCTCCCTTGGAACTATGAGTGGCTATGTGACTAAGTTCTGGCCAATGGGCTATAAGCTATGTTTTGGTGGTGGATACAACTTTTAGGAGGTATCCTTCAGAGGGGGATACTTCTGTCTTTCCTTCTTCCTCCTGGCAGGAATGCAGACACGATGGCTGGCGCTGGAGCAATCATCTTGAATCATGATGTGACATTGGCCCATGCATGGAAGATGTGTGTTGAGAAATGTGGAACAACAAGGTGAAAGAACTCTGGATGCCAATGATCATGGACACTTCACTAACCCTGGACTTCCTATGTTTACATTCACAAGAAAAAAATATCTACCTTGTATAAACATTGTCATTTTGGATGTTCTGTTGCTTGCAACTGAACCTGTATTATAACTGATATTGAAGATAACTGATGTACCAGATTGGACTGAGAGCCTGAACTATCAACAGGTTGGCAGCAGTGATTCTAGGAAAATGCAAGTGAGTTGAAGATTACTCCGAAGTTTTGAGCCTGAATGACTATTAACAGAAATAGGAAAGTGGGAGAAAGAGAGGATATGAGAGGAAAGAGCAAGAGATCATGTGAGCATTTAGTGCCAAGATGACACCAAATGCAGGCTTTCAGAGATACTTGAACAGGAAGGAACTCAGCCTTCTCTCAAAGACTCCCTCAGTTACTTCTGTGACTCTCCTTGAACATTTCACTTTATTCTGAGAAATATGTTCTCTCGTGTTCTTTCACTCTAGGTTCCTTATCAAAGCCCCTTATTATTGCTTCTGGCCCCACAAGAATGCTCTGGACCCTGCACAGCTGTCCTCTGCTGATGGCTATCCTGAATGGCACTGTTGTCTGCAGAGTGGTAGGAGGCGGGCATGGGGGGTTGAGGCCAGACTTTCCTCAACTTTGTGACTCACTTTTTCACCTGCCAGGAAGCAGCACGTTTTATGCTGAGAATCATACAAAGTCTGGAGCTTTTCCTGCACCTGGTTCTAATTGAACTCAAAACTAATCTCTTTGGAACCAGTAAGGCACAGACCCAGTAATGTGGTGGACAGACTCTAAAATGGCCCTTAATAATCCCTGTTTCCTGGTGTTTCCTTTCCTGATCCCCTCCTATTGGGTGTAGACTGGCTTAAAAACTTGCTTCTAACCCATGGAATATGAAAAAGGTGATGGGAAGTCACTTCTCTGATTATGTTACCTAAGATTTTAACACTGTCTTGCTGACTGATTCTTTCTAGTGCATTCATGGCTTGCATGCTTTCATGAAGCAAGTAACCTGTTGGAGAGACCCACCTGGCAAAGAATTGAGGGGGGACTCTAATCAACATCGAGAAGAGAACTGAGGTTCTCAACCCACAACCCACGAAGCTGAACCACACTAACAGCCACATGAACTTGGATCTATAGCCTTTCCCAGTCAAACCTTCCAATGAGACCCCTGGCTGACACTTTGATAGCAACGTTGTGAAAGACTTTGAAACAAAAGACCCATTTAAGCTATACCCGAATTCCCAAGTTACAGAAACTATGAGATAGTAAATGTGTGCAACTTTTAGTCAAATTTCTGGTAAACTGCCAAATTATCACAGTGATTGATAACTTGTACAGTAGTATCTCCTCCATTCTTCTCATCTCTCCTCAGGCTTCTGACGCCTTCACCCCCAAATCTCTACCATGTGTATCACTTATGCAAATATTAATATACTTCTTCAGGGATCACCAGCCCCCTGGTTCTGCAATCAAAGAGTTTTGACATCATATTTTGGGCTACAACCTGGACAAATAAATAATCAAATACAAGGACTTATCATTCCTTTACTTGTTTGTACAACAAGTACAATTTAACTTCTGGCTTCTCATATTTTTTCATATCTCGATGTGTTCGATTTCTCTCTCCCAAAGTTATCCTGAATTCTGTGGTTCTGTGAATGCCTGTGTGCTCATTTGCTCAGTCATGTCCAACTTTTTGCAATCCCATGGGCTGTAGCCCACCAGGCCCCTCTGTCCATGAGATTTTCCTGGCAAGAGTACTGGAGTGAGTTGCCATTTCCTTCTGCAGGGGATCTTCCTGACCCAGGGATCGAACTCGCGTCTCCTGCATTGGCAGGTGGATTCTTTACCACTGTGCCACCTGGGAAGCCCTCTGAGGCTCCACAGAAAGTCAATTATGAAGTCTCAGCTACTCACAGATGTCCCTCTCAGAGCCTTGACTGCTTTATTCAGTTGGCTTTAGTTCATAGAGCTAGGCTTAGGTTTTAGTTTTGATTTTCCAGGCTCCAGGAAAGAGGATGCCACTCTAGGTCTTTCAGCCTATCCACGTCTCCATTCTTCCTCTGGGCTAGGTTTTCCCATTCTGAAGGTTTTTATAAAAACTTCTATGTTCTGCTCAAGTCTGCCTTCATTTCTGATTTTTCCTTTTATTTTCATTGCTTTAGCAACCTATAATTTTGTCAACTGGTCATCCTGAAATGAAGGCCCATGTATTGTTTCATATAAAATAATTTTAGGGGCTTCCCTGGTGGCTCACTGGTAAAGAATCCGCCTGCCAGTGCAGGAGACATGGGTTCGATCCCTGATCCAGGAAGATCCTACATGTTGCAGAGCAACCAAGCCCATGTGCCACAACTATTGAGGCTGTGCTCTAGGGCCCAAGTGCCACAGCTCCCGAGCCTGTGTACTGAACTACTGATGCCCATGCTCTGTAACAAGAGAAGCCACCACAGTGAGAAGCCCATGCACAGCTAGAGCATAGCCCCTGCTCAAAGCAACTAGAGAAAAGCCGGCATAGCAATGAAGACCCAGCACAGCCAAAAATAAATACATTTAATTTAATTTAAAGGTTGACATTTTTCATAAAGCTCTACAATTTGGAGATATATTTATTTTTGATATATTAACATTTTTTCTATCTCTTCCTAACAGCTATACCATTCTCTTCAATCTACCTGCACAATTCAAAACACCCCAACAGTTATTTGTGCTGTATGGCTCTTGTTTTCATATGTAACTGACGCTGAATACCCTGCTATTCATTGTCATTCAGTATTTGTAATCCATGCTTATCACCTGTATGTAAACTCTATGAAAGTATCTTTCTCAGGATGTTTCTCTAGTCTAAATTCAATTAACTCAACAACAAGCATCCATACAGCAAACATGGGTGATGCATCTACCATGAGTTGGATGCTGGGGATACAAAGATGACCAAGACATGCATTTTACCCTCAAGCAGCTCACAAACAAGAGCTGTCACTTGTCCGTATGACAGGCAGATAAGTAAACCAATATTTGTGATACCATGTGTTAAGTGCTATGTTCAAAGTGTATTCAAAGGGCTACAGGAGGGACTTCCCTGGTGACACAGTGGGTAAGACTCTACTTGCCAATGCAGGGAAGACAGGTTCGATCCCTACTTGCCATGGAGCAGCTAAGCCTGTGTGCCACAACTACTGAAGCCCGCATGCCCGAGAGCTGGTACTCCACAACTAGAGAAACCACTGCAATGAGAAGCCCGAGCACCGCAACGAAAAGTAGCCTCCACTCTCTGAAACTAGAGAAAGACTGCATGGTGCAATGAAGAGCCAGAGCAGCCAAAAATAAAAATAAATAAATATGATTTTTTTTAGAAAAGGGGCTATGGGAGCACAGTGGTCGAGATGAATAGTCTCCCTAGGTGGGTAGGTGGGAGGGAGAAATTGAATCTAGAAGGTAGCTTTTGAGACGCACCTTGAAGCCTGAGTGCCATTTTTGCATGTGAAGAAGGGCAACGGTACATTCTAGGCGGAGAGGACATCGTATTATGCATGTTGGGGAAGATATTTATCAAAAACTGCTTTTAAATAGTGTTTAACAGATCTTAAAATTGATTTCAAGTGGTTTCATTATGCCTTCTCCTAATGTTTCAGAGCTACTTCAAATGATGAAAAAAAACTTAGGATTTGAAGTAGATGGTGAGTATACTTTTCAACCCCCAGATTAGGACACATAATCTGAAAACTACAACTGTAATTTTGGGGAATAATTGAACAGATCCATCTGGGAAAATCAGGTCAGAACATACATTGTCTTAGATCCTAGTATGTAGAAACTCCAGATAGAGAAAGTCATGATTACAACCCTTGACAATCAGTCAACTCAATCAGAAGCATATAGTAGTGTTAGTCACTCAGTCGTGTCCAACTCTTTGAGATTCCATGGAATGTAGTCTGCCAGGCTCCTCTGTCCATGGGATTCTCCAGGCAAGAATACTGAGGTGGGTTGCCATCCCCTTCTCCAGAGTATCTTCCCAACCTAGGGATCAAACCCAGGTCTCCTGCATTGCAGACAGATTCTTTACCAGCTGAGCTACAGGGAAGTCTGAATAATGCTTCATGGAATTGGCCAGCTCTTGGGAACCAGTCATGTTAGAGACTCTACCATGGGAGTCCAGCCATTCTGATAGTCTTTTATCTTTTGGCTGCAAGAGGCAGATACTCCAGGTCACGCAGTGGGGTACAAAGTGTTGAGTGGAATGCCTCGTGGGATTCTGGGGTATGTCATAGGACCAAAGGTAGATTGAAGTAGTCAAGGCTCAGGAATAGCAGAAACCAAGGCATGCCAGTAGCATGCCCTGGAGGAGCAAGGATCATAAACTCCGGGGGTCACACAGTGTTGAAGTAGGCTATAGTGATCTGGGGCAGTTGCTACTTTCCTCTAGCCAACTGTTGCCATATAAAAATTTGGCCCATTGCCACCAGATCCAGTAAAGTCAGAATTGTGGGTTGTTATTTCACATTCCCTGATTTTAAAACATTCGCTAGTAATCCACATTAAAACAAAAGACACTGTAAGGGCCCAGAAAAACACATGTCTTCAGTGTCTGCTCCAAAGTTCTGCCATTGGGCATAGAGAATGGACTTACAGACACAGCAGGGGAAGAAGAAGGTGGGGCAAACTAAGACAGCAGCGTTAGCATATATACACTACCAGGCGTAAAATAGATAGCTAGTGGGAAAGGAAAGCTGCTCAGTCGTGTCTGACTCTTTGTGACCCCATGGACTAGAGAGTCCATGGAATTCTCCAGGCCAGAATACTGGAGTGGGTAGCCTTTCACTTCTTCAGGGGATCTTCCAACCGAGGGATCGAACCCAGGTCTCCTGCATTGCAGGCAGATTCTTTACCAGCTTAGCCACAAGGGAAGCCATAGTGGGAAGCTGCTGTATAGCACTGGGAGCCCAGCCTGGAGCTATGTGATGGCCTAGAGCGGTGGGATGGGGGGTGGGAGGGAGGCTCAACAAGGAGGGAATATAGATATATTCTCTCTCTCTATATATATAGTTTCATAGCAGAAACTAACACAACATTATAAAGCAATTATCCTCCAATTAAAAACTGGAAACAAAGCGCTGCCATTAATGTGACTCAGTTCCAGCACCTTGTCCTTTCTGACTTGTTCCATTCACAGTTCATGTTTTCTGGAGAGAAAATTCCATTGACCAGATCTATGCCAAGGATCTGTCTCAGATTTACTCAGCTATGACTGGAGGGCAGAGTCACTTAGTACAAGTACGGCTACTGAGTGTGTGTTGGGGGGAGATTCCACCTTTATGTATACAAAGGGTTACTCTCAGGGAATAATAATCATGACTAGCACACACTGAGTGCTTACCGTGTGCTACCAAGTGATCTAGGTAATGTGCATTTTTTCATTTAAGCCTCACAACAAACAAATGAGGGGACACACTGATTCCCATATTACAGATGAAGAAACTGAGGCTCAGAGAGGTTATAGATGATTTGCTGGAAGTCACACAGCTAAGGTTGGGAAAGCTGGACAGTCTGCTCCCTGGTTCCATGCTTTTAACCACTTCAGCAAGATTCCTCCCTAACAGAAGCGGAATTGTGATCCAGGCAGCCACCTCACTTGCTTGATTGGGTGAGAGTGTCATGCATGACAGAGTTAGAAATGAACGGAACACTGGTCTGCCAGATTCTGACGTCCAGGAAACTGTGTCTCAGGATGGAAAAGTGGCTTGTCCTCAGCAGGCTAGGACCTCCGAATCCCCTGCCTTTTGTACATTCTCCCATTCTCAGCCAATCAGCCTCACTAACCACACTCCCTAATGCCTTATTTACACTATATTTACTCTCTAACACCTTATTTACATGGGGTCCCCTAAAAGCACTCCTCCATTTTTTTTCCATTCAGTTCAGCCTCTCAGCTGCAATTCTGTATATCCACCCTTTTATCCCAGATCTGCCTGGGGGCTTCCCAAGTGGCACTAGTGGTAAAGAATCTGCCTGTCTATTGCAGGAGATGCAAGAGACTCGGGTTCGAGATGTGGGTTTGATCCTTGGGTTGGGAAGATTCCTGGAGTAGGAAATGGCAACACACTCCAGTCTTCTTGCCTGGAAAATTCCATGGACAGTGGAGCCTGATGGGCTACAGTCCATGGGGCCACAGATTCAGACATGACTAAGCACACAAACACACGCTACCTGTTTATTTAGGAAAATCAAGGGAAACCCTAGAATGCCTTCCAGGGCAGGAAGCACATCATTTCCCATCTGCATTATTATTTTCAATTTGTCAGAGTTTACCAGTCATGGAGAAAAATCAGCCCTGGCCAGAAGTCCAAAACTGCTAACAAGTACTCGGAGGTTAAACTCTAGAGGCTAGTGTCCACTGCCGTCCTTGCCACACTGTAAGGTTAACCTTGGCTTGAAAGCCTGTGTTACCTACAGATCTCGGAAATGAAAAGAATGAGTTCAGGGAACGTGCTGGTGCTTGGGCCAGCCTTGCCAACTGACCTGGAACTTCACGACACGTGGCAAATCTCAGGCCTGGTGGTCCGTCCTGTGTGCTTTGGGGAGCTGTCCTTGGGCATCAGGCCCCTGAGAGAAGACTGTATTGAGAAAAGGGCCTGAGCGTGGGTCAGATGATAGAAAGTGGAGAGTAGAAGAAAGGCAGAACTGAAGTTAGGCAACCTTTTCAAGTCACGTACTTTTGCCTGCATTCTCATGTTACCCTCTTGGTTAAAGCTTCTGTAAAGAACCTGTTATAACCATTCCCACTGATAAATGCTGACCCTTCTTGGTGGGACTGATGTTCTCATCAGCTACCCTCACTTGAGACTCATATATCCCTGAGACAGGTGGTGCATGAATGGACTTTAGAAAATTCAAGAATCTTCTGAAATTGTATGTTAAATGCTGTGAGTATGTGCATTTTTCTAAAAAAGCAGTCATACATCTGATCAGATAGTTAAGGGATCCTTGATCTCTCTCTCTCTCTTTTTTTTGGCTGCACTGTGTCTTAGTTGCAGCATACGGGATCTTTAGTTGTGGCGTGTGGGATCTAGTTCCCTGACCAGGGATTGAACCCAGGCCCCCTGCATTGCAAGCTCAGAGTCTTAACCACTGGATGACCAAGAAAATCCCAGTCCATGATCCTTTTTTTTTTTAAATACAAACCATTGGGCTTCACTTGTGGCTCAGCTGGTAAAAAATCTGCCTGTAATGTGGGAGACCTGGTTTCAATCCATGGGTTAGGAAGATCCCTTGGAGAAGGGAAAGGTTGCCCACTCCAGTATTCTCGCCTGGAGAATTCCATAGACTGTCTAGTCCATGGGGTTGCAAATAGTTGGACACGACTGAGCAACTTTCACTTTCACAAACCACTTGGCTTGGGAGCTTTAGTGTGAAGAAATATACTACAAATTGTGTTGTTTCAGGAGCAATGAGCTGGGGGAGTGGGGTCATGGGTTTCTTCCAAAGTCCTTAAAAACCTCATGGAACTCACGAATAAAGTCACAGAGATGTTTCCTGGGAGAGGCAGGTTATCTTGAGACAGACCAGTGGAAACTGGAGGGACAGGCAGCCACAGAGGCAGCAGAGATGTTAGGGTACTTGGAAGGGAGGTGGAATCAAATGAAAGCCAGACATTTTGAAGTAAGTCAAGCAGAGGAGCCAATCTGAAAGTGCTCTGCAGAGCTCAGCTGAATGAAAGAGATGGGATCTGAATGGCTGGGAACAGAAGCCATCTTGAAGAAGATTTGTGTTTAACTGTGATGTTTAATATCCTTTTGCAAGGCAAAACAGTAGCAATCAATGTGAAAGTAAGGCAGCAGCTGCTGCTTCCCAAATACTGTCAACAAGACAGAAAATGTGCGAGGTGTGAATAATGGCTGTAATTAAAGCAGTGCAACAATTCTGGTAGGATAAGCAGGGCTCCTGGGTTATGATGATCAAGTTCAGTCTCCAAAGCACTGCCTCTGTGTGTGTGTGTGTCCATGTGTGCAAGTGCACTTGAGTATACACATATGTATACATATGTCTATGCACATAAATGTGGAGAGTTGTAAGAAAAGATTTCTCCAGATTCTTTCTGGAGAAAGTATCATGGAGAGGAAGGTGAGATGGATAAGACTTGGTGTTAGGGGATGATAAGAGGAAAGGGAGAAGATGAAGAAGAGAGAAAGGAAGAAGAGTTGGTTTCATGCTCTGTGGGTCAAGGGTCAGCAACATACCTTACCTGACCATCTATTTAGGTCTACATACACACACACACACACACACACACACACACAGAGGTAATCATTTTCACTACATACAATTCCTTACAATAATTCCCTCCCTCTCTGTCTGTTTCCTACTTGTTTACTGCTTTCTTTATCTATTTGTACATCCCATGAGGGCAATGACCACATGTGCCCCATTTACAACTTGATTTCTTTGGAAGGAATGATGCTAAAGCTGAAGCTCCAGTACTTTGGCCACCTCATGCGAAGAGTTGACTCATTGGAAAAGACTCTGATGCTGGGAGGGATTGGGGGCAGGAGGAGAAGGGGACGACAGAGGCTGAGATGGCTGGATGGCATCACGGACTCGATGGACGTGAGTTTGAGTGAACTCCGGGAGATGGTGATGGACAGGGAGGCCTGGCGTGCTGCGATTCATGGGGTCGCAAAGAGTCGGACACGACTGAGTAACTGAACTGAATAGTCAGTTTAGGCTAAGTGCAGCTTGTAGGATCTTAGTTCCCTGACCAGGGATTGAACTCATGCCCTTGGCAGTGAAAGTATGTGGAGTTTCTAACCACCAGACTACCAGGGAATTCCCTGAGTGCTCTACTTTTGATAGTTCTTTAAAACAGGTGAAGTTAAGAAACCCATAGCTCTGAGCAGACAGAAATATACTCCCATATTTATATTTTACCTAAGCTGGAAACCCTGGCCTTACCTCTAGACCATCCATTTTTGCTGCTACTTCCTTCATTCTTACTCTTTCTCATCATTTGCCTGCGCTGTTCTGAATTACCTTGCCCCTCTTCTCTGCTGCCATTCACCAGTCTCTTACCTCCCAGTCCATTGTTTACATTGCCGCCCCAATGGCTTATCTTCCTAAAACTAAGGCTAAATTCCCCTCATGCCACATTTAAAACCATAAGTGGCTCCCCATTTCTTATAATCCAAGCTACTATGGACAGCATTTTTTCTCATAATTTTTTAAATCTCGTGTGTGTGTGTGTGTGTGTGTGTGTGTGTGTGTGTGTATTAGTGCTTCCCTGGTGGCTCAGATGGTAAAAAATCTGTCTGCAATGCAGGAGACCAGGGTTCAATCCTCTGCAGAAGGCAACCC
Organism: Ovis canadensis; assembly: GCF_042477335.2. NCBI lineage: Eukaryota > Metazoa > Chordata > Mammalia > Artiodactyla > Bovidae > Ovis > Ovis canadensis. The sequence goes on from NC_091727.1 coordinate 127,608,565, forward strand.
ACTCCAGTATTCTTGCCTGGAAAATCCCATGGACGAAGGAGCCTGGCAAGCTACAGTCCATGGGGCCACAAAGAGTCAGACACAACTGAGCGACTAACACACACACACACACACACACACATGCTGCAGTAACAAACGGTTCCCCAAACAAAGACTTATTTCTTGCTCATATTTATTATATGTTGGCCATGGGTTGGTAATGGCTGTGCTCCATGTGTCTTCACTCTGGGACCCAGGTGCACAGAGTGGCCCCTATCTGAGATACTGATGTTCCCATAGCAGACAGAAGCAGACCATAGAGTCATCGTGCTATGGCTCTGAAAGCTTCTGCTTGGAAATGGCATAGTCACTACTGCTGAGTTGAACAAGATGGGCAAGTACATAATATATATGTCACTCAGGCATGGGTGACAATAAATTTAGACAGTAATACATTCTGCTGAATCACTGCATTCTCGGCACCTAGTGCAGTTCTTGGATCAAAGTAGATCTTCCAATTAATGGTGCCCTGTGGTCCTTAGCTACTGGGAGTTTTTGTTCTAATGTGTGATGTGAGATTGGCCATAAGAACATCCTCCTGGTTTGTATTATATGATATAGAAAAGCAACATTTACTCAGGCTTAAGTAATGTGTAAACAAAAGCATATTCAGAAAAAAACTGCTCTTTTCATTGCTTTGTAGCACACAAGTCAAGTGAAAACCATGTGCTTTTTTTTTGCAAAGGCAGCTTCAAAAAGAGTCCTATATCTCCCTTTTAAACAGACTACTTTCTTCAAACTCCTTCAATGCAAAATTTCAAAACCACCAATAGGTAGGGAAATGGAGTGATGGGTCAGTGGGGTGGGGGCTTCAGAGTTTTCCAAACAATTCAGGGAGATGAAGGTATCATTATTCTTTCAAAGTCTAAACCTTAGGACAGTCTTTGGGGAAACACTGAACTATGAGTTATCTGATAGGCACGCCAAGCTCATGTCCAAAGCCAAACTTCTGATATTCCTCCTCCCCGCAAAGCTGTTTCACCTTAAGCCTTTCCCATTTTGTTAAATAAAAACTCCCTCTTTCCAGTTGCTCAAGCCAAATTGTTTGGAGTTGTCCTTGAACATTCTCTCTGTTGCCATTTCTCTTTCATACCCCACATCCAATTCATCAGCAAATACTGTCAGTTCTGTCTTCAAAATATATCCAGAATCTGATCATTTTCTATCATTTCCACTATCATCACCTTGATCTAAAGCATCATCATCTCTTAGCTGGATTATTGCACAACCTCCTCTATCTGCCAAACAATCTCCAAATATTAATTGCTTATAATATTTATTTTGCTTGTTCATGGGTCTGTGGGTTGGCTGGGATGGCTCTGCTTCAGGCTGAGAGTCAAGTTCATATCCTCTTCATCTAGCTCTTTATTCTAGGACCAGCAGTCAGCTGGGGTGTGTTCTCCTCACAGCAGATGGCAGGTGCACAAGAGGCCAAGCTAAATCAGGCAAGCACATTTAAAATCTCTGCTAGCATCCTATCCATTGACGTTCCACTGGACATCGCAAGTCATGTGGCCACATTCAGCAGGCAACGTGGTGTTGAAATATAGTCTACTTGCTCTAGAAGGAAGTATTTCAAAGTCACTTGATGAGGGGATGCATAAAAATTCTATAACAGGAAGGGAGTGAAAAATCAAGAACACTAATCGAATCTGCCACGCCTCCTAGCTGTTCTCTTTGCTTCTGTTTCTCCCTAGAGTCTATTCTCAATGTAACTCTCTTCCTCACCTCTCTTTGGTCTTTGCTCAGATGTCACTTTCTCAGAGAGGCCTTGCCTATGCACACTGTTTCAAATTGTCACCCCCCTCCCACGAAACTATCCCAGCATCTCTATCTCCCTTTCCTATTTCATTTTTCCCTAATAGTATTCAATACCTAACTTATTGTGCATTTTACCTATTTCATTTATTGTCTGTTTCATTTCAATAGAATGCAGGCTTCCCAAGAGCAGGTATTTTGGTCTGATGTATTTACTGCTCTATCTTGGGTGCCTAGAGCAGTGCTTGGTGAAGTCACTTCAGTCGTGTCTGACTCTGTGTGAATCCATGGACTGTAGCCCATCGGTGAGGCTTCTCTGTCCTTGGGATTCTCCAGGCAAGAATGCTGGAGTTGGTTGCCATGCCCTCCTCCAGGGGATCTTCTTGACTCAGGGATTGAACCCTTGTCTCTGGCATCTACCTTCATTGGCGGGGGCATTCTTAACCATTAGTGCCCCTGAGAAGCCTGCCTGGCACATAATAACCCTCAATAAATATTGCCTGGATGAATGAACTATCAGTGGCAGGAACAAGAAGTCAGCTAAGCCAAGAGAGGGAAATGGTTGGATATTGCAGTGGCGTGTGACACTTTATGCCAAGGCCCTGCCAATTTTGAGGAGGGGAAAGGAGATAACAAAAGCACCTCTGGGAGAGGGGAAGTAATAAAGTATCACTTTATTCATGTCCATTTGGGGGCTATAGGCGGTGAGGTGATATAACGCACAACTACTTTCCATACCCTTCTGCTACCTCCTTCTTCTCTGCTCCCTACTCACCGGCAGAAAAGCAGAACCAAGATTACAAACTCATGTTTCCTGAGTTCCTCTCATCCATTCTCTTCCCTTGGCATCACACAGCCAGGAATCTTCAGCGGCTGAAGCTTTACTTAAAGCAATGAGGTCTGCCAGGCTGGCTGGTTTTCCCTGTGTGAGTCCCATGGGTTGCTGCTGCTAAGTCACTTCAGTCGTGTCCGACTCTGTCTGACCCTATAGACGGCAGCCCACCAGGCTCCCCTGTCCCTGGGATTCTCCAGGCAAGAACACTGGAGTGGGTTGCCATTTCCTTCTCCAATGCATGAAAGTGAGAAGTGAAAAGGAAGTCGCTCAGTCGTGTCCGACTCTTCATGACCCCATGGACTGCAACCTACCAGGCTTCTCTGTCCATGGGATTTTCCAGCCAAGAGTACTGGAGTGGGGTGCCATTGCCTTCTCCAGTCCCAATGGGTTACTGCCTCAGAATAGAACTTCATTTGAGAAGCCCACTGTTTTCTGTCTTAGGGAAAAAACAAGGGATTCCGTGCAGGTAGAACCCAGGGTCAGCTGTAGAATCATGGTCCTCTAAGTCACTGGGATCAGGGAGACTTGGCTGAGCCACTGGAAAAGGCATTAAAACTTTTGATGGGATCCAGGCCTGGGAATGAATTCCAGTACTCACTAAGCATCTTGAAGTGGGGCCAACCAATGCAGAGTATTGGTCAAAATATCTGCAATTTTGGGCTTTTTAATTAATTTTTGTGTGTATACATATAAACATATGAGGTAAGAAATTAACATGTATATAGAAAACATAATATAAGTGGTGTGTATATAAGAGATGGGGTAGTTCCTAAAGATGGTCACTATAATTACTTCTTTTCAAGGACCAGCACACCACGCCAGTCATCAGAGTGAAGGTGATCTCGAAGGTGGTCTGATCTCATGTCTTATTTGACTAATAGAATGTGGTTTAAGCAACACTGTGCCTGGTTCTAGGTCTGGCTTTTTCGAAGGCCTCAAGGCATCTGAATTTTCTCAGGGGCAGCCAGCTACCATGTGAAAGTGTTAGGCACTCAATCGTGTCCAACTCTTCTCAATCCCATGGACTCTAGCCAGCCAGGCTCCTCTGTCCATGGGATTCTCCAGGTAAGAATATTGGAGTTGGTAGCCAGTCCCTTCTCCAGGGGTCTTCCCAACCCAGGTATCGAATCCAGATCTCCTGTATTGCAGGCAGATTCTTTACCACTGAGCCACCAGGTAGCCCAGCTACCATTTAAGAAGTCTGATTGTTCTAAAACCACCATGCTGTGAGGAAGCCCAAGCTAGCCACATGGAAAGGCCATGGAGAGGAGAATCCAGGAACTCAATAGACAGTGAGAATTGAGGCCCCGGATATAGGAACTTAGTCAAGCCATCCTGACCAGTTCCCAGCTGTTTTAGCCATGCCAGCTGAGGCTCCAGAGATCGTGGAACACAGACAAGTCATCCATTGTGTTGGGATTCTTTACCCACAGAATCACAAGCAAGGAAAACGATGGTTGTTCTCAGCCATTAAGTTGGAGGGTGGTTCTGTAACAATGGAAAAGAGAAACAGCAGAATGTGTGCAGTGAGAGGTATAGTGTAGTGTCAAGCCCATGGAGCCTGGATAAAGGCTGCCCTGGTACCAACTGCATGACCTTAGGAAGGTCACTGAACCTCTCTGTACTTCAGTTTCTTTTCCTCTAAAACAAGGTTAATAATATCTCACTTTACAGTTGTGATGGCTGAGTTCACGCACGTAAAGCCATTTGAACTGTGCCTGGCACATAATAAGTGTTAGCTAGGGCTTCCCAGGTGGCTCAGTGGTAAAGAATCTGCCTGCCAATGCAGGAGACACAGGAGACATGGGTTTGATCCCTGGGTCAGGAAGATCCCCTGGAGAAGGAAATGGCAACCCACTCCAGTATTCTTCCCTAGAAAATCCCATATGCAGAGGAGCCTGATGGGCTACAGTCCATGCGGTCACAAAAGAGTCGGACATGACTTAGCAACTAAACAAGTGTTAGCTGTCTTTGTGATGATGATAATGTATAATCTGCCTTATTGGTCAACTTGTTTCATTCATATTTAACTCTCTTGCATCTCTGGGGCCCCTAAAAAACAAAAAGAAGCCACGTAGGACAAATAAAGGTACTATCTCTTTAGCTACCAAAGTAAGACTTTTGCATATAGTGTGCAGTTGGAATTTGGGGATTTAATTGAAGGCCCCAAATCATTTCTGGCTGACAGGAAAGAATCAAAGGATTGTGTGCACCCCCTTTTCCCCATCCAATTTTCTTCTGCATTTCCATTTTGCGTAGGCAAACGTTCAACTTTGCATTCCTTAAGCACACATCCACAGGCTGTCATGGGAGCAGAGGGGAAAACAGCTCAGAAGCAGGCTAGCAGGCAGGGGGAAACCAGCTTAGAGTCAGGCATTATCCTCAGATAATCTGCCAAGTGGATAAATCACAGGAGGAATCAAGGGTTGACTTTGGTAAATTACCACTTTCCGGGCTCTCCCAGTGGCCTAAAAAGGTCACGCGGCCTCTCCAAGTACCAACCACTGCTTGAGAGGAATAGTGTGGGCCCTGCAAGGATTGGCTTCCATATAAAATAAAGTAGATAATAATTATTTCCACCCTTCTTGTCACTCTCATGGATATGTAAGCTGCCAAGGCTGAGGGGAAGTGGGTGTTACGTGTTCATCTGACTAATCCGTAAATCAGCATGCTGCAGCCTGGGCACAGGTAGTAGGAGGCAAGTTGGAGGAAAGAGCTGGGCCCCAGAACAATGTTGTGTAAGTGGAGATTGGGGGGTTCCCCAAGAGGCACAGGGGATATGGCCAGAGCTGGAGACACTCAGAGGAGGAGAATGGGAGTAAAATGTTAAGGGAAGCTAAGTCCTTCCCCTGACTCTTCTGTCCCCTTCTATGCCCTGCATCCACTCCCCTCTGGTTGCTACTCCTCAAACAGTAAAATAAAGACCACCCCCCAACCTGGGTCATCTCCCTCCCCATGTATTCAAAACTGCCATTTCCCTGAATTTCTGAGCCTCTTCTAATTGAAGTCCTGAGAGCAAAGCCAGGTCAGAGAAGCAAGAAAGGGACTTCCCTGGTGGTCCCATGATTAAGAATCCACGTTTCCACTGCAGGAGGCATGGGTTCGATCACAGGTCTGGGAACTAAAATTCCACATGCTGTGAAGTGCAGTCAAAAAAAAAAAAAAGAGAGAGAGAGAGAAGCAAGAAAGAGCTGCCTATGCCTGAGGCCTGTGACAGGGGAGAAGCCATGGAAGCAGGAGAGTCCTGGAACCCAGCTGGCTGGGAGTGGTGGACAGGATAGTTTGGGCAGCTGCCTGGCCACTGGATCCCACCTGGCTTTCCACAGACCACTCTGGGCTCCGGGGAGCTGGGGAGGGGTTGCTGCTAGTAGATGCCAGGCTTGCAGGATGGGAAGGGTGAAGGGGTGGCTCAGGGTGTGCTGGAATGGAAAAAAAAAAAAAACACAGAAACTCTCTCCCTAGGGGAGCTACCAATTGCTGTGTCGCTTGACTCTGCTTTCCAACAGGGGCACTGTCTGCCCGGCATATGATGTTGCGAGGATCAAAAATAGCTTCTGGTAACTGCGAGAGGATCTGTTTATAGAGCTCCAGCCTTCACACCACCTGTGAGTTACAGCCAACCCAGCCATCTTTTCTAAAGAACGAATTCATTCTTTCTCTGAAGGACCCACTGGCCACAAAAGGCAGATGTTTTTCTGCACTCTCATTCCTCCTCCACCCACAGGGCCACCAGCGCCTGCCACCCTGGGTGTGTCCTCAGGCTCTGCTGAGCCCTTCTTCTTGGCCTCCTCTCAGCAAAGTTTACTCATGCTGTGACTTATTCTCTACATGCTCTCTCTTCCTTTTGCTGGAGACTAGCTAAGTAACTTGAACAATGTTAGCCATCCTAAACACCCCTTCCAAAATCCTTCTGCTACAGACCCTCTCCCCTTCGTGTTCCTGGAAACCAGCAGAATAGGCTGTCCCTCCCAACTTCACATACTTTCATTTTGAAAGGGGAAGGCTATGTTCTTTAACCTAAGAAGTGAGTGATAGTGTGAATTTCAGGCAGGTAGGTCCCTGAAAAGCTATTTTTGAGGCATAGGGCCTTTGTATTGGCAACCTGTCTCATGGATTGGTGCTGGCAGCTACAAACCCTGTCCATGTCTAAGACCAGCCTTGTGTCCTTAGAGTAGGGGTCAGAGACACAGACCTAGTGATAGCAGGAGCCAGGTAGGCAACTGAAATAAATCTAGTGGGTGTTGTGCACTAGTCTTTGTGGCAAACTAGAGAGCGCATAGTCATCTGAATTATGAAATAGCACAAATGACAGCCTGCCTCTGTGCCTGGCGGAGAAGAGGAAGTGGTGGATCAGAGGTGAGAGAAGGGGTGCATGCTCTGTCATGCAGGGCAGTCACTCTTCAGCTCCAGCCCTGTGAGGATTCAGGTCAGACTGCGTGCCTAGAGTTGGCAGAGCTTCCACATTTTTCAAGAGAAACTAAAAGAGCTGATGCTTTAAAAATGCAAAATCTCCTTGTTTTTTAATAAATACTTTCAAATTGCCAAAAAATGATCCTGAAATATTGAGCATGCTGAGCAAAAATATGTCTTTGGGATGCATTCAGTCTCCTGGCCACCTCTCCTGGATGTGGTTCCAGTATACGACCCCAGGTGTTGAATCAGTGCAGAATATTTAAACTTGGGTAACCTTTGGCCTTGAGACAGGAAGGGGGAAGGGTATAACTTTTAATAGAATAGATATAACCTGAAGACACGACATAAACTGGTTAGAACCGATTAGGTCCAATTTCCACTAGACGTTGAACCTCAGTTCATTGTAACACATCAGCAAGCTAAATGACATACCAACAGATGGCATGACAGTTTCCAAGGTCAACCACAAAGGTCAAAAAGTGGGCAGTGGCCCAGTTCCTGGAAATCCCCACCGTTTCCCCTAAATAGCTGAATACTCCTCCCACTCATTAGGCTATGAAATTACCCACTCCTATAAAAACTGACAATACCATACCCTGGTGCCTCTTGCCTTCAGAGATGGTCCACACTCTGTGGAGTGTGTATCTCCCTGAATAAACTTATTTCTCTTTACTATGGTGCTCTCTTGAATTCTTTCCTGCACAAAGCCAAGAACGAACCCTTGGCAGCCATCCCAGGGATTCACCTGAGACCTGGGATGTGACCAACCTCTCACAGCTCACTTTCTTCCCTGCAACAAGCCTGGCACTGATTATATGTTCATGAATAAGAAGGAGAGACGGAAAAAAAAAAAAAAAACCTGAAGATAATTTTATCTCTTTAAAAAAATCTCACAAAAGGTGTTTAGGTAAGGTTCCTGAATGGAAGAGTCCTGCAATTTAGCTGGTAACTTGAATTCAGTCACTATTCAAATATCTATGGGAGAGGACTGCCTCCTCTAGGGATTAGTCATGGGAATTGTAAAGCCTGTGCCCCTTTCCTGTGACACTCAGTGACATCCCTGGGCACTGCCTGCTATTTTCCACAAAAATTAGGAAAGCAAATCTGCAAAAATGATAATCCCAGAATCCATCCCCCCAATTCCATATCCTTGTGAATCTCTGGTAAAAGACATAAGAAAGAATCCACTGCAGGCTTTAGCTTCATCTAATTAGTAGAAGTTGAAAAGAGGAATTTGCTTGGGGCTACCTATGCAAATTTCTTTGTCCTCTGTCCATGGGATTCTCCAGGCAAGAATACTGGAGTGGGTTGCCATTTCCTTCTCCAGGGCATCTTCCCAACCCAGGGATCAAACCTGGGTCTCCTGCATTGCAGGTGGGCGCTTTATCGTCTGAGCCACCAGGGAAGCCCAAATTCTTCTCAAGTAATCCATAAATACAAATAGTATTCATGGAGCAAAAATTCCTTCCTCTCCTCCATTTGCTTTCTTTCTTCTTTTTATTCCTTTCATCATTAGACATTATTTATAGAATAAGGTCTATGCTCTGGACACTGTGCTTGTCACTGAATATAGAAAACCAGACAGCTGCAACCACTGTCCTCTGGAGCTAGTGGAAGCTTGTGCAAATGGGGAGAAGGGAATTTACCTGTGATACATGCCTGGGCCTATGGAAGCTTCTCAGTGTATACCTGCGGTCATCTCACCATATTCTGAAGCCATAGCCCCATATTGTGCTATATAGAGAAAACCCATGGATTTTGGAATCTAACAAGCTTCTCTTTGAATCTTGGCTCTGCCTCTTCCTAGATGTGTCACCTTGGTCAAGTTATTAATTGTCTTTATGCTCCAGTTGCTTCATCTGTAAAATGGGGGCAATAGTGGTACTTACTTTATCATATTATGTACACACAAAACACTAGATTTGCTTCTTTCATCCCTCATAATTTGAAAGTAAGGCCACTGGTCCTCCATTCAGAATGTGCACATCTGGACAATTTTTTAGTGGTGGAGATGGGTAATGCTAATCCATTTATCCTTTTTAATGTCTCTTTACCATCCTTCATGTTGGCCTTGGTTACAGTTAGTAAAAAGTCCAGGAATCCTGGCCAGTGGTGTGCAGAAGTCAACTTGCATCAGCTCATAAGAGAAGTTTGGGCATGTTTCCCCATTCTCTGTTTGGAGACATTTCACTGATAGCTTCAAATGGGCCATGTGGGAATATTTACACCACAGAAATTGGCAAACATTATAAATCACGGTCACCCTGCAAAAAGATGGTTGGTAAGCATTTACCTCCATTCCACTGCTCAGGACTAGATGGAGCCCCACTAGGTCATCTGGTCCATCCCCTGCTTTCAGGGCTGGTACTAGGGTGACAAGCAAGGTGCCTAGGCTGAAACTGTAAGGTGTCACTTTCTTAAGGTTCTGGAAAATCAGGCTTGGTGCACCATCCTGAGAGTGAGTGCTTTCTTAAATATGCCTTGGGCGCCTTGCTTGTTTCATCCTAGTCCCCACTCTGCTTTGGTTCCATACAATGATGCTTTCAATCAGTATTTATTGATCATCCACTATTTGCCAAGTTCTTATCTAGAAACAAACAGCATCCTTGGCTTTATGGAGCTTCTATTCTAGTGGGGAAGGGCAGGAATAAACATGGTAAATAATCAAACATAATATGTTAGATAGTGTGAAGTGCAAAGGCAAAAAAACAAAAAGAAGCAAGGAAGGGGATATAGGAAATATTTTGAGGTGAGTTACAATTTTAGATAGCGGGGTCAGGGTAGAACCTCACTGAAAAGTGACCTTTGAATAGAGACCTAAAGAGAGTAAACAACTTAAGACTAATGGCTTCTTCCATAGTTTAAGAGCTCTCTAGGCAAAGAGAATTCACAGGCTCATACATTGATCCATTTATCCAACACTTTGAATGTCTGATGCCTGGTGTTGTACATAATAGTTAATACTTATCTGTGTGCTCACCCTGGGCACTGTTCTATGCATTTTACATGCATTAACTTTTCCTCATCATAACAACTCCAGGAGGTAGGTACTACTAATATTGCCATTTACAGATAAGGAAATTGAGATACAGTTATGGGGGTAACCAAAACATGCTACCTATTCCCCCAAAGCTCTCACTCAGATGAAGAATATAGATATTTAAATAATTATAATGTAGTTTGATTGAAGGAAGGACAAGATGTTATGGGAATATAGAAGGGCCCTATTTCAGCCTTGAGAAGCTGGGGGTGGTAATCAAGAAAGATTTCTCAGAGGAAGCGATTGTTTTGCAATGAGGGATATTAATAAAATAAGAAGTTTCCTATCAAATTCATCGTAGGAGTGTTGTGGAGAATTCCATCCAATTCATCTTACAGTATCTCTTTTTTTGAGAATCCTTGGAGAATGTTTCTCTCATATCTGAGGGGAAAAAAAATGAGCTTCTTTTTAAAATGAAAGGGGTAGATTCTTTTTTAACTTATGGAAACTAGGAATCCTGTAACTAATCAAGTTTCTATCCTTGCCTTTGCTGCTAGCAAGCTTAGAAATAAATTTGTGGCTCACATCTTCAGAAACAGAGGAGTCTTTTAGCAAGCATTTTTCTTTTCTAGGTGAATCTTGCCTCCCTGGGTTTTTGTTTCCTTTGATAACTCTAATTTTCTTTTGGCTTTGCTTTTAGCATTTCCTTGTTCTCTTGCTTTCACTATGAAAGCCATCTCAAATAATTTTCAGAATAAAGTGGAATATAAAAAGTAGAGTAATCATAAGAGACAATGACATGAAGTGAGTCTTAAAGGATGGGCTTATAGGATGGACAGAGAGAAAAGGATAGGGTTGGCAGCAGGATCAGAGAAACCAAAGCATGAGGATTAATGGTGTGCACTGGGGAGACTGAGATGGACAAGGAAGTGGCTCCAAGGAGAACTTCTGGAATCAGACAAACTTGGGTTGGAGTCTCAATGCTACAACTTTTATGAGTTTTATTTAATGTAGCTAAGCCTTGGTTTCTTATCTATAAAATGAGAATAAGCTATATGCATCTGATAGAGTTGTTGTGAGGGCTAGATTCATTCAGGCATCAATAAATATTTACGGAGGGCCCCCCACGGGCCAGACACTTGGCTGGACAGTGTGGGTACAGGAGTAAATCCATGACAATGGTGGCCCTGCTCCTTACGGAGCTGACAGTCAACTGGGAATAAAGCATATGCTTAGCATTTGGCAAGTGCTCAACAAATGACCTAAATAATCGTATAAATAACAAATAATAACAACAGGCTAGATAGTCTTGCATGTTCAGGGCATTAGAATTATGGGAATTATTGTCTGAGCTGCAGTGCAGAGGAAAGGGATAGGAAGATGATGAAGCTGGAAAAATATAAAGAGGACAGAGATCTTGAAAGGCTTTGTATAAGATACTATGGAGTTTGGAGTCATATAGAGTTTTTAAGTGTGTATGTGTTTTGTGTGTGGTGGGAGTCGGAGGAGGAATAGATTTAGAGTCACTCTATAGAAAACAAAATTATAGTTACCAAAGGGGAAAGGCACGGGAGAGGAATAAATTAGGAATATGGGATTAACAGATACACACTACTATATACAATAAACAACAAGGATTTACTGTATAGCACAGGCAACTATATTCAATATCTTGTAGTAATCTATAATGGATAATAATCTGAAATATATATATATATATATATATACACATATATATATAACTGAATCACTTCGCTATACACCTGGAACTTTGTAAATCAAATATACTTCAATAAAAAAACTTTGCATCACTAAGTTCTTATGCCTGAGTCAGATCTCTCTTCCTGTGGTTTTTGTGTACATTTCTATCCTCTTCCTCCTTCTTCTCCTCCTCCTCCTCTTCCTCTTACTACTCCTACCATTACTACTAGCTTTCACTTCTTAAATGATTACTCTGCCAGGCACTGGTGCTATGTTTTTGATCTGTGTTTAGTGGTAATTAAAGTAAGTAGTGGTATAAATGAACCTTCAAGTTGTGAACTTTCAAAGATGTGAATGTGCTTTCAAATGTCCAATCACCTGTTAGTCGATGTGTCTGGTGTTCATTGTCACGTGAGTGGTTGTGCTTTTGTGTACTTTACTGTACAGTACTGTATAGAGTACAGTACCTTGATTTCAAGCCCAGGATGTCTGGAAGCAAATGTAAAAGCAGTGGTGATGTAGCTGGTTCTGCTAAGAGGAACCAAGTGATAATGATGGAAACAAAAGTGAAAATAATTGAGAGAGTGGAGTGAAGTGAAAAGATGGAGGGGAAGAGAGAAAGGACGAAGAGAGACAAGTGGAAGAAGTAAATGAAAAACCCAAAAAATTCATGACGCAGGAAATGGCAAGATTTTCTTTATTTAAGGAGGCCCTGTTAGTTTTGAGGCACAGGACCCAAACCAAGAAGGGTACAGGTAGGTTGCAGCAGACATCCAGAATGCAATCCAGTGCCACCATGTCACCATGTCACCTATGACAAGAAAGAAAGAGCTACTACCCAGACATGACTGGATTATTTTTTCAAGAGGATAAAATCCAGCAAGGAACCAGAACCTGTGCCATCAAAGTCAGATGTGAGTGAAATTGCAGCTTGCCCTCTGTCTCCTATTGCTGATGATCCTTTAGCTCTACCATCCTCCACCCCCTCCATCCTCCAGTCAGTAACTCTTCTTGCCTGTTCACTCAATGCCAGCCCCTGTATGCCAACTGTTGTATTGTACTACTGTATTTTCCAAGGGACTGAGCTGTAAGATTAAAAATGTTTTCTTTAAACTTTTGTGCTTGTTTTTTATGTAATACTTGTGTGAAAAGTATTATAAACCTATTACAGTACAGTACTATATAGCCAATTGTGTTAGTTGGGTACTTAGGGTAACTTTGTTGTACTTACGAACAAATTGGACTTACTAATATGCTCTCTGATATGTAGGGAACTTACTGCCCTTCCTCATTGGCCTGTTAAGATTATTCTTTCCTAGATTGGGGAGCTTCCTAAAGATTAATAAATGGTTAATAAATGCTGGAGTTAACTTCTGAACCCTGGGTATGTGCCTTAATGGCAGATAATGCATAACTTTATCTCATTTCATCCTTACAACCCTCTTGTTAGATAATATTATCTTCATCTTATAGACTGAATCTCAGAGAGGTTAAGTAACTTTTCCAAAGTCACACAGCTTATATGTAGTAGAACTCTACATGCAAATTTTGGCTGGTACTACTCAGATGGTAAAGCGTCTGTCTACAATGTGAGAGACCTGGGTTCAATCCCTGGGTCGGGAAGGTCCTCTGGAGAAGGAAATGGCAACCCACTCCAGTACTCTTGGCTGGAAAATCCTATGGATGGAGGAGGGTGGTAGGCTACATTCCATGGGGTCGCAAAGAGTCGGACACGACTAAGTGATTTCACTTCATTATTAAAATGGGCAGATTTATGTTTGTACTTAAATTCTAGGTGCTATACAGCTTTATGGACTTCCCAGGTGGCTCAGTGGTAAAGAACCTGCCTTCCAGTGCAGGAGATGCCAGAGACACGAGTTTGATCCCAGGGTCAGGAAGATCCCCTGGAGGAGGAAACAGCAACCCACTCCAGTATTCTTGCCTGGAGAATCCCCATGGACAGAGGAGCCTGGTGGGCTACGGTCCATAGGATCACAAAGAGTCAGACATGACGGGGCACGCATGCTATAGCTTTAATGTTTTGGGTCAATAGATAGATCAACTGAACAGTCGTTCTTGTTTTAAATGGGCCACGTTTTCCATGTGTGCCCTGGGAAAGAGCTAGAAGCAACTCTTGAACTTTGCCTCCCATTGAAAGCTTTTCTGTATTAAAATGCAGAAAGCTGTTTCTGAGGCTTCTGCATTTTAACAAAGGTTGGAAACCAGAGCTCATATCCAAGTTGGCCTTGCCCCCTGCCCTGCACATCCATATATCCCTTCTCCCACATAGCTTGTGGCCACAAAAGCCACTGGAGAAGGGAAGAGGGAGCTGTGCACGGGGAGATTTGGCCTGTCTACTAAAGAAGCCAACAGCAGCAGAAGCTAATGAATCTGGGCTTGACAGGTCTCTTTCTGCCAAAAAAAAAAAAAAAAAAAATTCATTATAAAATGTCCCTGTCTCTTGAAGCCTCTCAGCACTGCTTCTGATTCATGGGAGATAAGCTTAGAGTTGCAAGCCTGCCACCTTACTGCCACACAAAACATTAATCTTCTGGGTTTTTTCACCCTCCTGACAGCACAGAGTAATCAGACAGAACTACAGCTCTGAGACATTCATGATCATAGGATTTGTACCAAATAAACTGCCCAGGTTTTGATATCAGTGGCTGGTTATAGCTTTTTTTTTTTCCTTTTTTTTTTTTTTTTCTGTTTCTGGGAAGTCAAGGGCACCTTTCTATATTTCTGTTCCACATATATTTCTTCAAAAAGCCTCGATTCTCCATTAGCAAAAGAAATTCATTTATGCTACCCAAAGCTAACATTTGCAGATATACAACCAGGAGCCTGGTATTAGCCCTGAATTCTAGGAGCCTACCTTCCAGGCTCTCTTTCCTGAATGTGTGGGCAGAATGTAGAGCTGGGGATGAGAGCAGGGGCTGCACTTAGGAAAGGCAAGATCTGTGTAAAGTCACGATAGGGGATAGGATTGAGGGGGTGGGGTGCTTCTCCTTCCCCTATTCCTCAGTGGAAGGCTTCTGTTGCCTGAAATTTCACCATGCATGTTTCATTTCTTTGGCTTCAGGTTCGAGTACCTGTTTGAAGGCACAGGTCTTTGGGAGAAGCACATGAATATGTTTCAGGGACTGAGTTTGTCTTTGTCGATGTGTAACTAGCTGAAAGTAGGGCTGTTTTTTAGGTGATTCAATGCTTTCAAATAGGTATCACATTCACATGATTCAAAATTTTAAACAAAGGATCAAAAATTGATCCTATTTAAAAAGGATACATTAAGAAGTCTTCCTTCTACCTTGTCTTAAATTACCCCAGTCTATGCCCAATTCTCTTGCCATTTTTATCAACTTCTTGTTTAACCTTTAATATTTGTGCAAATATGTGTCTGTTTCATCTTTTCCTCCTTTCTTTCATGAAGGTAGCATATTATATAGCCTTTGCTGTACTTTGCTTTCTTCTCTGTAGTATGGATCATAAAGATACAGTAGTTCCTTGGTATCCATAGAGGATTGGTTCTATGACACCACACAGATACCAAAATCTGGGGATGCTCAAGTCCCTTATATAAAATGATATAAAATGACATAGTACAGTTGGCCTCCATATCCAAGAGTTCTGCATCCACAGATATGGAAGGTCAACTATACTTCAGTATCATTACAGAGACAGCTTCCTCAATCATCTTTTAAAAGAATATTTATTTATTTGGCTGCATGGGGTCTTAGTTATGGCATGTGGGGTCGTCACTGTGGCACTCAGGCTTCTCTCTAGTTGTGGTGTGTGGGCTTAGTAGTTGCGGAGTGTGGACTTAGTTGCCCTGCAGCACGTGAGATCTTAGTTCCCCAACCAGGGATTGAACCTGTGTCCCATGCATTGTAAGGTGAATTCTTCTTCTTTTTTTTTTCCTGTAAGGTGAATTCTTAACCACTGGACCACCACGGAAGTCCCTCAATCATCTTTTTAAACAAGTGCATGATACTACATTGTACAGATGAGCCACAGTTTATTTATCCAATTCTCTGTAGACATTTGGGCTATTTCTAACCTTTCACCATTCTAAACAAGGAATAACCCTGTACATGAGTTGTTTCACAAGTGTGAAAGTCTACCTGTAAGATAAATCCCCAGAAGGCTAAATGTTTCTAAATGTTGATAGACATTGCCCAGTTGGCCTCTCTGGAGGTTGGACCATTTTGTAATCCCAACAGCAGTGCATGAGAGTATTCATTTCTCTACTGCTTTTCAGTGGAGTGTTGTCAAGTGTTCGGATTTTGGCAAGTTGAATAAGAAGGAAATAGTTTACAACTTTAGTTTTAATTTATACATATTACGAGTGGGGTGGAGCATATTTTCTTACATTACAGGTCTGTGGGCTTTGTATTCGTACGTTTCTTCATTAAACCTTCTGCAACATTCAACAGATACTTGTTGAGCACTGACTATGCAGCATTTGGGATACATCAGTGAACAAAGAAGACAAAAATCCCTGCCTTCCCTAGAACTTACATTCATTTACTCATTGGTTCATTCCTTCTGTTGCTGGTGAATTCAGAGATGAAGTGATAGGTAAGAAGGGAGGGGGTTTCCAGGGATTGGGCCACCGCCCACTTTTCGGCCTTTTATAGTTAGCCTCAGAATTGTTATGGCGCCTGTGGGTGTGTTATTTAGCATGCTAATGTACTACAAGGTCGACTGGAAGTGGTCTCTTCCACCACCTTGAACGTAATTGGTTCTAACCAATTTATGTCACATCCTCAGGCTATATCATTCCTTTAGAGGCTGTCCACTCCTTT
The DNA here is from genome assembly GCF_042477335.2 of Ovis canadensis. Lineage (NCBI taxonomy): Eukaryota > Metazoa > Chordata > Mammalia > Artiodactyla > Bovidae > Ovis > Ovis canadensis. The sequence goes on from NC_091727.1 coordinate 127,625,096, forward strand.
CCCTCCTGTTTCAATTCTATAGACCTTCAAACAGGCACTGGGAATGTGCAGATGAGTAAGACATAGTTTCTCCCTCAAGGTTCAGATAATAGCTGTAAGAGAGGTGTTTACGGAATATTAACTGAGAGGAGAACAAGATGGAGGAGGAGTAGGTGGACGCAGAGTACATCTCTCTCCACGGATACATCAGGAATATACCTGCAGACACAGAAGTGCATGCAGAACACCAGCTGAGAGTGGACAGGAGTACCTGACCAGTGGAAAAGAATATATAGAAGCATGCAAAACTCGGTAGGATGAAGGAACTAGGGGGAAAAACAGGAGTGTTAGTAGGACTGGACCTGCCCTTGGCAGGTGTTGGAACTGAAGCGTGCGTCCAATCCCCACATCAGGGCAACTGTCTGAGTCAGAGGAGAAACATTTAATGCTGAGAGTGAAACAGCTGATCTGTGACAGCCTAAATGGAAGGAGAATCAGATGGTCCTTGCCACAGCCATACATACCCCCAAACAGGGAGGAGGGTCCCCTGCAAGGCACAGCGACTGGGAGCTGGAGTTTGGGGAGTCTGGAGCGATCCCAGGGTGAGGGCTGCTGTTGACTGTGGAGAGATGGATCGAGGAGAGGTGAGGGAAAAGATTGTGGGCGGAAATGCCTGTGGAGGAAAGCCAAGCAGCCATGGAAGCCAGGTGATACTGTTGAGTCATGCATGGGGGTGGAGCCATCACCATAGACGCTCTCTCCCCACATGCAAGCAACAAGAGAGAGGCTGGCCCATCAAACACCTGATGCACTGAACTATAGAGGAGGACCCCACCCAGGGTGCCCCTTTAAGTGCCTGACGCATTGAACAACAGAGAAGGACCCCAGGCAAGGGAACCCTCTAAGTGCCTGAACCAGCAGAGCTGTGGAGAAAAACTGGCCAAAGAGGCCCTCTGATCACCAGCTACAAGAGGCTTGAAAAAAGACTCTGATAGGACCATAACTCCTGCAGCGAATGCAGTCCATGTCCCTGCACATTTGGAGCTGCCAGAGTCCCCGCAAGCCAAGCAGCTGCTCTACATTCACCCTCAACTCTCTCTGGGGGCAGAGCTGCCACAGGCAAAAAAGTCTAGCCTCTATGTGCACAGGGTCGCTTTGATCATGTCCAACTCTTTTTGACTCTGTAGACTGTGAAAGAGATGGGAATACCAGATCACCTGACCTGCCTCTTGAGAAACCTATATGCAGGTCAGGAAGCAACAGTTAGAACTGGACATGGAACAACAGACTGGTTCCAAATAGGAAAAGGAGTACGTCAAGGCTGTATATTGTCATCCTGCTTATTTAACTTATATGCAGAGTACATCATGAGAAACGCTGGGCTGGAAGAAGCACAAGCTTGAATCAAGATTGCCCGGAGAAATATCAATAACCTCAGATATGCAGATGACATCACCCTTATGGCAGAAAGTGAAGAGGAACTACAAAGCCTCTTGATGAAAGTATAAGAGGATGGAGAAGGAAATGGCAACCCACTCCAGTATTCTTGCCTGGAGAATCCCATGGATGGAGGAGCCTGGTGGGCTACAGTCCATGGGGTCACAAAGAGTCGGACCTGACTGAGCGACTTCACTCCCAAAAGAGCTGCTCCTACTTCCCCCATTGCCCCAATGTGGCAGACTCTCCCTTATCACCTCTTCTTTCTATACCTCCCCAAACTGTAGGCTCCAAATCCTTTTCCTCATTCTCTCCCCTTCTACTGCAGTGCCCCCCCCCTGCCAGATTCCCACTCCCCAGAATTTCCTCTGCCATTTATTTGAGATGGTATAGTCTACTGGCTAACCCTACCCATTCAGATTCTTAACTGGGAACCCCCCGAAATCTCCCAGAGTAACTGTGATGCCCGGACAAGTCATCCCCTCCCCACGCTCATCCCTGCTTTGCCAAATAAAGCAAACGATTATTAGAAAACAAACAAAAAAGAAAGTATAAGAGGAGAGTGAAAAAGTTGACTTAAAGCTCAACATTCAGAAAACGAAGATCATGGCATCTGGTCCCATCACTTCATGGGAAATAGATGGGGAAACAGTGTCAGACTTTATTTGGGGGGAGGCTCCAAAATCACTGCAGATGGTGACTGCAGCCATGAAATTAAAAGACACTTACTCCTTGGAAGAAAAGTTATGACCAACCTAGATAGCATATTCAAAAGCAGAGACATTACTTTGCCGACTAAGGTCTGTCTAGTCAAGGCTATGGTTTCTCCAGTGGTCATATATGGATGTAAAAATTGGACTGTGAAGAAAGCTGAGCACCTAAGGATTGATGCTTTTGAACTGTGGTGTTGGAGAAGACTCTTGAGAGTCCTTTGGACTGCAAGGAGATCCAACCAGTCCATTCTAAAGGAGATCAGTACTGGGTGTTCTTTGGAGGGAATGATGCTAAAGCTGAAACTCCAGTACTTTAGTCACCTCATGCGAAGAGTTGACTCATTGGAAAAGACTCTGATGCTGGGAGGGATTGAGGGCAGGAGGAGAAGGGGACGACAGAGGCTGAGATGGCTGCATGGCATCACGGACTCGATGGACGTGAGTCTGAGTGAACTCCGGGAGTTGGTGATGGACAGGGAGGTCTGGCGTGCTGCGATTCATGGGGTCACAAAGAGTTGGACACGACTGAGCGACTGAACTGAACTGAAGGCATTCATGAGGAAATGTTCAGTTGGCAATTGGATCTATGGTTGTGGAGCTCAAAAGAGAGATCTGGGCTAGAGATTTAAGAGTCATCAGCATATGGGTCACTGAAGCATGGGTGTGGATAAGATTACCTGAGGAGAACTGACCTAGTGAGAAGAGAAGTTTGCCTAGGGAAGAACCCTGATGGTCATCAGCAGTGAAGGGATGGCTGGAGGAAGAAGTGCCTATGAAGGAGAATCAGAAGGAGTGGCCAGAGAGAAAGAGGGAAACCTGGAGGGTGTGGTTGCATATAAGCCAACACCACACCTCAAAGAAAGAGGAAAACTTAACAGTGCCAGTGTTGCCTGCCGAAAGACAAGGTCACAGAAGAAAAGGGTTGAAAATGATCCATTGAATTGACCAAGAAAGAGGTCATTGGTGATCTTCACGATAATTATTGTCACTGGAATGGTGTGGGGGTGGGGATCCCCACCCCAGCCTCGTTCTCTCAGCTATGAATGTACCATCATGGAATTTCTAGACCTTGGATTTGAGTACCATTTCCTCTTCGCAAACAGAACCTTTGATATCACAGGTGTTAGCCTCTTAGAGATCTAGATCCATGGGTGGAATTTACTGGAACTGGAGTACTCCTTGACCAGGATAGTAGTAATAAATAATAAGATCTAATATTTGAGTACTAATCACCTTATGTGGATAATCTGATTTAATCCTGACACTAACTCTATGAGATGGGTACACAGCTGCATATGTCAACTTCTGTATTATCCTCAGGTAAGAATCTGGTGGCCCACATCACAGTGTAGACCCGGGCTGAGCTGAGTTTGGCTAAGATCAAGAAAGACAGAAACCAAGATCCTCAGTCACTGGAGAACTTCTGCAGCCTCTAGGCTTCAGGAATTCTTTTCTGAAGAATGTAGAGATATGAGGGCATTATCTCATGGGAATTATTAGAGCGGGACCGTCTGGAGCAGGGGCTGTCAGATCAGGGACTGTTTTAGCATATCATCCTGGAGACCATAGTAAATAGCCTGAGGGGTCATCTAAAATGATACTCTGTAAGCACTGGGACATTACTTTGCTGACTAAGGTCTGTCTAGTCAAGGCTATGGTTTTTCCGGTGGTCATGTATGGATGTGAGAGTTGGACTGTGAAGAAGGCTGAGCGCCGAAGAATTGATGCTTTTGAACTGTGGTACTGGAGAAGACTCTTGAGAGTCCCTTGGACTGCAAGGAGATCCAACCAGTCCATTCTGAAGGAGATCAGCCCTGGGATGTCTTTGGAAGGAATGATGCTAAAGCTGAGGCTCCAGTCCTTTGGCCACCTCATGTGAAGAGTTGACTTATTGGAAAATACTCTGATGCTGGGAGGGATTGGGGGCAGGAGGAGAAGGGGACGACAGAGGATGAGATGGCTGGATGGCGTCACTGACTCAATGGACGTGAGTCTGAGTGAACTCTGGAAGTTGGTGATGGACAGGGAGGCCTGGCGTGCTGCGATTCATGGGGTCACAAAGAGTCGAACACAACTGAGCGACTGAACTGAACTGAACTGAAGCACTGGGAAGCCTTTAGCCATGGTCTTCCACTCTTCTCCTTCTTGGGTGGAGAGGAAGCTCTAGGAACCTCAGAAATCTAATTTCATGAAGACCCAAGCCCTCAAGGGAGCAGACAGAGCAGATTGCCAGTTTAGATGGTAGCAGTGTGGGGACTGCGGTACTCCCAGCTCCTCTGTTAAGATCTCCAGGCACGCACAGGTGTCCATATGCCTGGCATATGGAGACTTCATTGCCCTCAGTCCCTCTCCTGTGACACTCAGCCCATTATATCACAGGAAGGTGGGAGAAGCTCATCTCCTCCATCAGACCATGAATTTCTCAATCATGGAGAGGAAATACTTTTCGTGTGTTGTCCCCCATGCCTTCCCTGTCTCTACCACAGTGCTAGGTTCAGAGTGATCCTCAATAAGTATTTGTTGAATTATTGTATGAAAGAATGAATGGCTTTTGCCTAGGGCAGGTCCTTGTTCCAGCTTAATTCTTATTTGTATGCAAAACCAGACTAACCTCCCTAACCAGCAGAGCATCTGTTGTTTTTTCTAAGGGAAGGATAATGAACAATAGTGTGAGACGGCTAGGTCAAGTTGATTCAATTCAACAAGTATTTAGTAAGCCTGCTATGAAGCTAGTACTGTGTTATGTGTCCTCTCAGAACAGACACAAGCCTAGGGGATGCAAAGGTTTTAAAAATCTTTCATTAAAAAATTGTGAATCACTACATTGTATACCTGAAACTTATATAAATCCACTCTACCTCAATTTAAAAAAAAGAAAGGAAAAAAATGAATAACAGAGAGCCAAGCATACATACTCTTACTTAATATATATCATATGTAAAGAATGTCATGACTATATATTCATACTAATAGAAAAAAATGTTCAAAATATTAAGTAAAAAAGGTAATTGTTGTGACATGCAAAATATGCTATCGATAACAATTATGTTATCAATGTTTAATTTATTTTTTAAGTATTTATTTATTTATTTGGCTGCCCTGGATCTTAGTTTTGGCAACTGGATCTAGTTCCTGACTAGAACCTGTTCTCTGACCACGAAGCACACAGGTTGCCCATATTGGGAGCATGGAATATCTTAGCCACTGGACCACCAGGAAAATCCCACCAATGTCTAATTTAAATATACTACCATCAGAGAAAAGACGGTATGATACCAATTCTTAAAATTTGAGGCTTACTTTACTAAAATGTTATTTGCATTAAAGTCTACTTTTGCAACTCCCCAAATTGACAGGAGAAATATAAAAAGGTATAAATTAATATGACAAACACCCAGGTACCCATGACCCAGCTTCAAAATTTAGACATAAGCAGTTTGCACAGTTCAGTTCAGTTCAGTTCAGTCGCTCAGTCGTGTCCGACTCTTTGCGACCCCATGAATCACAGCACGCCAGGCCTCCCTGTCCATCACCAACTCCCGGAGTTCACTCAGACTCACGTCCATCGAGTCGGTGATGCCATCCAGCCATCTCATGCCCTGTCGTCCCCTTCTCCTCCTGCCCCCAATCCCTCCCAGAATCAGAGTCTTTTCCAATGAGTCAACTCTTCGCATAAGGTGGCCAAAGTACTGGAGCTTCAGCTTTAGCATCATTCCTTCCAACGAAATCCCAGGGCTGATCTCCTTTAGAATGGACTGGTTGGATCTCCTTGCAGTCCAAGGGACCCAAGAGTCTTCTCCAGTACCATAGTTCAAAAGCATCAATTCTTTGGCACTCAGCCTTCTTCACAGTCCAACACTCACATCCATACATGACCACAGGAAAAACCATAGCCTTGACTAGACAGACCTTAGTCGGCAAAGCAATGTCTCTGCTTTTGAGTATGCTATCTAGGTTGGTCATAACTTTTCTTCCAAGGAGTAAGTGTCTTTTAATTTCATGGCTGCAGTCACCACCTGCAGTGATTTTGGAGCCCCCCAAAATAAAGTCTGACACTGTTTCCACTGTTTCCCCATCTATTTCCCATGAAGTGATGGGACCAGATGCCATGATCTTCGTTTTCTGAATGTTGAGCTTTAAGCCAACTTTTTCACTCTCCTCTTTCACTTTCATCAAGAGGCTTTTTAGTTCCTCTTCACTTTCTGCCATAAGGATGGTGTCACCTGCATATCTGAGGTTATTGATATTTCTCCTGGCAATCTTGATTCCAGCTTGTGCTTCTTCCAGCCCAGCGTTACTCATGATGCATATAAGTTAAATAAGCAGGATGACAATATACAGCCTTGACGTACTCCTTTTCCTATTTGGAACCAGTCTGTTGTTCCATGTCCAGTTCTAACTGGTGCTTCCTGACCTACATATAGGTTTCTCAAGAGGCAGGTCAGCTAGTCTGGTATTCTCATCTCTTTCAGAATTTTCCAGTTTATTGTGATCCACACAGTTAAAGGCTTTGGCATAGTCAGTAAAGCAGAACTATCTTGCTTTTTCCATGATCCAGCAGATGTTGGCAATTTGAACTCTGGTTCCTCTGCCTTTTCTAAAACCAGCTTGAACATCAGGAAGTTCATGGTTCATGTATTGCTGAAGCTTGGCTTGGGGAATTTTGAGCATTACTTTACTAGCATGTGAGACGAGTGCAATTGTGTGGTAGTTTGAGCATTCTTTGGCATTGCCTTTCTTTGGGATTGGAATGAAAACTGACCTTTTCCAGTCCTGTGGCCACTGCTGAGTTTTCCAAATCTGCTGGCATATTGAGTGCAGCACTTTCACAGCATCATCTTTCAGGACTTGAAACAGCTCAACTGGAATTCCATCACCTCCACTAGCTTTGTTCGTAGTGTTGCTTTCTAAGCCCCACTTGACTTCACATTCCAGGATATCTGGCTGTAGGTGAATGATCACACCATCGTGATTATCTGGGTCATGAAGATCTTTTTGTACATTTCTTCTGTGTATTCTTGCCACCTCTTCTTAATATCTTCTGCTTCTGTTAGGTCCAGACCATTTCTGTCCTTTATCGAGCCCATCTTTGCATGAAATGTTCCCTTGGTATCTCTAATTTTCTTGAAGAGATCTCTAGTCTTTCCCATTCTGTTGTTTTCCTCTATTTCTTTGCATTGATCACTGAGGAAGGCTTTCTTATCTCTTCTTGCTATTCTTTGGAACTCTGCATTCAGATGCTTATATCTTTCCTTTTCTCCTTTGCTTTTCGCCTCTGTTCTTTTCACAGCTACTTGTAAGGCCTCCCCAGACAGCCATTTCGCACAGTTTAAAAGGCTCTAAAAGTCAAGAGATTTTTGTTTTTCTTAAGTTTGGCATCAAAATTCTTCTGATCACAAAACCTAACCTGGACTGACCTAAAGCTATTTCATAATCTCCATCTATTCCACTCTGTGACTAACCATGCATTTCACTGCAGAAATAGTAATATGTTTGATTACGAGGTTTGCTCCAGACCTCACTGGTTATGTTACTTAGTGTTGAGTACGTACTGTATGCTGCTGCTGCTGCTGCTGCTGCTAAGTCGCTTCAGTCGTGTCTGACTGCGACCCCATAGCCGGCAGCCCAGCAGGCTCCCCCAGCCCTGGGATTCTCCAGGTAAGAACACTGGAGTGGGTTGCCATTTCCTTCTCCAGTGCATGAAAGTGAAAAGTGAAAGTGAAGTCGCTCAGTCGTGTCTGACTCTTTGCTACCCCATGGACTGCAGCCCACCAGGCTCCTCCATCCATGGGGTTTTCCAGGCAAGAGAATTGGAGTGGGGAGCCATACCTTTTCTAAAATCCAAACAGTTCTGAATTTCCAAACATACATGTAGGTAAGCATTTGCAAGTTTGTGGTTTGTTGGGCCACAATTTGGGGCTTGGTTACTGAACAGTGTTTCCCAGTGTTCCTCCAAAGGCAAGAGGAAGGGATGGAAACTGGCTAGGCAGCCCAGTGTCAGGTACACATCCTTGTACTCCTCAGGGTCCATCCCCAGGCCTCTTCCTTAGGCTCCACCTTTCTTTTGGCGCTGGCTTGCCAAACTCAGCAGCAGCCTCACCTTATATAAATTTCTTATACCAACTTTTCTGTATTTGTCTCAGCTCCTCCTTATCCCCTCTTTTGCCCTGGTTTTCCCTCTGTTTTTTTAAAATGATAACTCCCTGCCTCTTACATGTGTACGCTCAGTTTCTCAGTAGTGTCTGACTCTTTGCAAGGGCTCCACTGTCCATGCCATTCTCCAGGCAAGAATACTGTAGTGGGTTGCCATTTCCTTCTGCAGGGGATCTTCCTGACTCAGGGATCGAACTCGAGTCTTCTGTGTCTCCTGCATAGGCAGGCAGACTCTTCACGACTGTGCCACCTGGGAAGCCTCGTACATACACACTCCTTATTTGTTTTATTTGTGGCTGTGCTGGGTCTTCATTGCTTTGGGTGCTTTTCTCTAGTTGCAGCAGGTGGGGGCCACTCTCTAGTTGTAGTGCTCCGCCTTCTTATTGTGATGACTCCTCTTATTGCAGAACGCAGGCTCCAGGATGTTTGAGCTTCAGCAGTCATGGCACAAGAGCTCCAGAGCACAGGCTCAGCAGCTGTGGTGCACGGGCCCAGCTGCTCCCCAGCATGTGAGATCCTCCTGGTCCAGGGCTCAAACCCATGTCCTCTGCATTGGCAGGTGAATTCTTTACCACTGAGCCACCAGCGAAGCCCCTCTCTCTCAGTTTTGAAATTCCTTTTTTCTCATCTGCTCCCTCCTCCTCTCTGCTATTGATCTGAGTCCCTTGAGTTCTGGATCATCAGCTTCAGACCCATTATCCTTTCCCATTAATATTTGGTGCAGCTCTTTCTCTCTGGGGCCATTGTGTTGAAATATACCTCTCTTTTTTCTACCCCTCATCTCCCAGTTTACTTCTAACATAAGCATATTTAAGTTAAAAATTGTCAATTTAAAGAAAAATATTTTAAAAGTATATAGTAGTATGCTGTGATATGGCTCAAATTCATGATGGCGATACTCAAATAATTGTGGGAAACTTGTTCAATAAACCTTTTTCCAAATGAAGGGATAATTTTTTTTATTTGATTGATGGGCCATCTAGTGGTGAATGGAAGATGACAATCCTAGTCTGAGAAATGCAGTCGATCTTTAAGAGAAAAGCCAGTTTCAACCCTCAGCCACTCTAACAGGTCCAAAGCACTGTCCTACGAAAATATGTGTACAGCAAAGGTCAAGTCCCACCTGGAACATAGCTGTATGTGATATATGACTTTAACTTGGCATTGTTGAGGTAAATAATATGTATGATATATGTGTGTTCATATCACATACATGCATCTCAGATTACTTGGCCAAATTCAGAAACTCCACAAATGCTCCTTACAGTCATCCCAAGGATGTTTTGACTAGGGCAATGTATGTGACTGCCTTGTGCGTGCATGTGTGTGAAGTTGCTTCAGTCATGTCTGACTCTTTGTGACCCTGTGGACTACAGCCCAGCAGGCTCCTTTGTCCATGGGACTCTCCAGGCAAGAATCCTGGAGTGAGTTGCCGTTTCTTACTCCAAGGGATCTTACCAATCCAGGGACTAAATCCACGTCTCTAATATCTCCTGCATTGGCATACAGGTTCTTTACCACAAGTGCTACCTGGGAAGCATGGTGACTGCCTTGTATCAAACCTTTATTCTGGGAGGCCACATTAAGAGAGGATTAATGCTGTGCGAGGGAGGAAATTGTTGTTTGAGAAGGAGATGACTTAAAAATCGTATCTCCCAATTTCCTAAATCAAGGCTCCAAAACATTCAAATCATGACGTATTGATTGGTAGCCAGTTATTCATCCAACTAACATTTACTGAGCTACCAAAGAGCATTATGGGGCTTCCTGGGGGAGGGGGCAGTGGGCACTAGTGGTAAAAAAAAAAAAAAATCTGCATGTCAAAGCAAGGTCAGGAATATTCCCTAGAGGAGGAAATGGCAACCAGCTCCAGTATTCTTGCCTGGAAAATTCCATGGACAGAGGAGCCTGGTGGGCTATAGTCCATGGGGCCACAGAGATGGTCATCACTGAGCGACTGAGCAAAGAGCATTGTAAGACTACTCCAAGTCCTGTTAACACACATCTGGGGACTTCCCTGGCTGTCTAGTGGTTAAGAATCCACCTTCCAACACAGGGGACACGAGTTCAATCCCTGGTGGAGGAACTAAGACCCCATATGCCTCACGGAAACTAAGCCTAAGTCCTCTAGAGCCCGCACCACAACAAAGACCTGATGCAACCAAATAAAATTAAAAACAAACAAAAAACACATGCCTACATGTTTACTAAAAGAAATATATCACCTAGTCAAGAAATACATACAGTAGTGCTAGGCACATTTCAGATACAGGGATTTCCAGGGAGCCGAGAAATGTGTTCCCCCTATGCGCTTCTCTCCAAGTTGCCCAAGTTAGAAATTTTAGCTAGAAAAGCTAAATGATATATAGTCAAAGCTATGGTTTTTCTAGTAACTATGTACAGATGTGAGAGTTGGACCATAAAGAAGGCTGAGCGCCAAAGAATTGATGCTCTGGAATTGTGGTGCTGAAGAAGACTCTTGAGAGTCCCTTGGGATGCAAGGAGATCAAACCAGTCAATCCTAAAGGAAGTCAACCCTGGACATTCATTGGAAGGACTGATGCTGAAGCTGAAGGTCCAATACTTTGGCCACTTGATTTGAAGAGCTGATTCATTGGAAAAGACCCTGATGCTGGGGAAGATTGAGGGCAGGAGGAAAAGGGGTATAACAGAATGAGATGGTTGTATGGCATCAGCCACTCAATGGGCATGAGTTTGAGCAAACTTTGGGAGACAGTGAAGGACAGGGAAGCCTGGTGTGCTGCAGTCCATATGACTTAGCGACTGAACAACAACATATAGACTTTAAGATAACTTTCAGTGATTATTCTGAAGTACTTGAAGAGCTTCAAAAGTGTCTGTGTTTAGAGGCTTCTCTGGTGGTCCAGTGGTTAAGACTCTTTGCTTCCAGTACAGGGGACACGGGTCCAATATCTGGTCAAGTAACTAAGATCCCACATGCTGCATGGTGCAGCCAAAAAGTAAAATTAAAAAAGGTCTGCTTTTAGAGTGACTGACCATCACAATTTCCCTTGGACAGTCTTGGTTTTTAGCACTGAAAGTTGTTCGTCCTGGGAGACCTCCTTGTCCTCGATCAATGGGTACTGTTGTTCACTTTAACTCCCTTAGGATCTTCAGAGGATTAAACCTGAGCAAAGAATCTACCATCTAAACAACCGAGAAACAGTAATAATTTAAGCTGGGTTTGAGTCGTTACTAAATGCTATTTAGGTACCACCCTCAAATGATCTTATGAGGCAAGAAGAGAGGAAAGCTAATTTCTTTGCAAAGGAGGAGACAAGCTCAGAGAGGGAAATAAGCTAGAACTTGCCTGAGATGACTTAGTCAACAAATAGCAGAGACAGGATTTGGACCCACACCAACACAACTTGAAATTCTGGATCCTTAAGCAGCATGCCATATTTCTGCTATCCAGACAGAGCAGTCCATCCCAGCAGTGGATGGGTTATCAGATTCCACTGCTGGTCCCAAGTCATTGACTAAGGGGAATATGGAGTTATCAATGACTTCAACATTTCTTTAAAGCAGCTTGGCATCAAACCTTCAAGAGCTTAGAAGTTTAGACAAGCAGTTTTCCAAGTTATGATTTTTTCATTTGATTTTTTAACTTTTTCATTTGAACCACTCTATGTGTCTACTTAAAAAAAAATTAATGCAGAAACTTGAACCCTCACTCAGACCCACTAAATCAGAATGTCTGTGCATTTGCACTTAATTTAATGCATGGCCAGATTGACCCAGGTATATGGTCATTTAAGAAATACTGGGCTAGAAGGTTCTGAAGAGGAGAGCCAAGGTTCAAGAAGTTTGCTTCATCTACTCACAGACTTAGAGAATGAATTTATGGTTGCTAGGAGCAGGGGTGGGGGAAGGATGGGGGGAAGGGATAATCAGGGAGTTTGGGATCGACATATACACGCTGCTATATTTAAAATGGATAACCAACAAGGTCCTACTGTATTGCACAGGGACTTCTGCTCAATGTTATGTGGCAGCCTGGATGGGAGAGGAGTTCGGGGGAGAATGGATGCATGCATATGTATGGCTGAGTACCTTCGCTGTCCACTTGGCATCACCGACACGATGGACATGAGTCTGAGTGAACTCCAGGAGTTGGTGATGGAGAGGGAGGCCTGGCGTGCTGCAATTCATGGGGTTGCAGAGTCAGACATGACTGAGCAACTGAACTGAACTGAACTGAAACTATCACAGCATTGTTAATCAGCTATACCTCAATACAAAACAAAAAGTTTTTTTTTTAAAGTAACAACAGCAACAACAGTTTACTTCATGCATTTTCTTTATTTTTATTGTGTTCTCCCACCCCATCTAATGTGGACACACCCCAAGTTCCATGATTCTGTCCTCTGTCTGCCCTTCTCTCTCTTCATTCTTCCTCAGAGGCCTTCATTATTGCCTCTGTCTGGTTCATTATATGAAGAGCTGGAGACCTAGGTCCCACCTCCATTCCACCATTAGTCTTATGACACTGAACAAATCAGTTCTCCTCCCTGGAATGCAGCTTTCTCACCTGTAAAATCACAGCAGGATCATATGATACCTGATTCTTATGTAAAGGGATTTCCAGGCTTAAAGTTTATGATCTACATTATTATTCTCAAGTTGTGGTATGAGGTCCAGCTTTAACAATCACCCAAGGTGTTTATTCGAAAAACACATCCGTTGACAGAAGAGTAGATAAAGAAAATGTGGTATGTCCATACAATAGAATATTATTCAGCATGAAAAAGGAAGGAAATCTTGTCACATTTACAACATGGATGAAACTCAAGGACATTATGCCAAGTGAAATAATCAGTCACAAAAGAATAAATTTGTGATTCCACTCACATGAAGTATCTCAAGTAGTCAGAATGATAAAAACAGAAAATAGACGCCAAGGGCTGGGAAGGAGCAGAGGGGAAATTAATGTCGAATGGATGTCAAATTACAGTTTTACAAGATGAAAAAGTTCTTACAATCTATTTTACAACAATGTGAATATATTCAACACTACTGAACTGTGCACATAAAGATTGTTAAGATGGTAAATTTAATGTTGCATATTTTAAATATCTTTTTAAAAAATTAAGTATCTTTTCTTTTTTGATCATGCCATGTGACATGTGGATCTTAGTTCCCTGGCCAGGGATCAAACTTCCACCCCCTGCATTGGAAATGTGGAGTCTTAACCACTGGACAGCCAGTCAAGTCCCTAATGCTCTGTAATTTTATCACAATAAATAAGAAAGAAAAGCATAGTTCTGAGTCCCACCCCCAACCCAGAGCTACTGTATCAAAATTTTAAGGGTTGGGGCTGTGACTGTGCATTTTTAACAAGTTCCACGTGTGATTTTTTTTTTTATCTCCTCTGAACCTTGAGAACCACTAAACAAACGTTAAGTAAATCCTTTGTTCATTGCAACAAAATTTGATACCCTGATCTCAGCTTCATCCTTTCCCCAGGAATATTTGTGTACTTTCACTTACTGCCAGCTAGTGTGCTTAGAGAATGTAAATTTACCATATTATTAGCCAAAGCAGAAAAGAATCCAGAACGCGAATGTGCTGCAGAAGAAGGGCATCCAGTCCATTTCCAAGCCAAACAGAGATGACTTTGAATCTGGCAGTTTTGGATTACACATGACTCTGATCTTGTCCATTAGAGTGAGTAATTGAAAGCTGGCTTTGTGTATGCTTACCGAAATTATTATTTTAAATTGCTCACATTACATAAATCTCGGCCTCTGATGCTGTCTGTGAGAAAAGGTGGTAAGAATATCAATGAACATATCCCCTAGAATGAGATTTTGTAGCTTCTAAGCAACCATGAAGGCTCCTGTTTTCACTGTCACTAATTAGGGAGTTGTTGAGAAGGGGCTTGCATTATTCAAGGTCAGAGTCAAGCAAGGGATAAGATAATTAGTTCATATTTATTGGGCACTTACCATGTGATGGACACTTACCATGTGCTGGGCACTGGGCTCGGTTCTTTCAATAGAAGTTCTCATTCTATCCTTCCTCTGGGTGTTATTATTGCTTTCTTCATTGTAGAAATGGGGGCTCAGAGAACTTTAACAATTTGCTGAAGACCACACAACATATAAGACCTACTTATTAGTAGCTTCTGTCCCAGATCAATAGTGCTGTTGGATGAGGGACATTGGATAAGAAGCTTTAGTTAGCTGCTTAGAGGCTAACTTTTCACCTTGTCTCCAGTACCTGGGCTTTGCTCCTAAGGTAAGTACCCTTCGAAGCTCAGACCTGATACCTGGATCCCTATCTTATTACCTAGCTTGCCCTGTGCCTTCACTTCTAAGGCTAGAAGCCCGTCTTTCTCTTGCTCTCTAACTTCCCTCCTTTCTTGGATGTTCCTGTTCACCTGTTTCAAAATGCCTAGATTCCTTGCTGCTGCTCTGCTCATGGGGAGGATGCCTTCTTCCCTCAGCTGGACCTTTCTGATGCTGACTTCATAGACTGAAACTTAAACTACCATTGGAATCACGGCCCACAAGAATATTCCAGTACCTGTGTGCTAAACCTAAGTAGGGTAATTGCCTTACAAACTTGAGGATTTACAGAATCTCTAGAGTCTCTTAGAGGTTTCCCAGGTGGCTGAGTGATAAACAATCCACCTGCAATGCAGGAGACTTGGGTTTGATCCCTGGGTCAGGAAGATCCCCTGGAGAAGGGAATGGCTACTCACTCCAATATTCTCTTTTTTTTCACTCCAGTATGCTTGCCTGGAGAATCCCATGAACTGAGGAGCCTGGCAGACTACAGTCCATAGGGTCACAAGAGTCAGACATGACTGAGCACTCACAAGCACGAGCATTCGAGTCTCCTAATAGGCAAAATGTTCAGCTACTATTGAAAATCACCTATCATGCCAAGAACAACAAACATACCCTGAATTAGAAAGACAATTTATTGACAACAACATTGAGAGTAATCAGATGTTGGAATTATCCGACCAAGATTTGAAAGCAACATCATAAAAATGTTTCAACAGTGCAAATTCCCCTGAAACAAGTTAAAATTGTAGCAAACAAGCAGAAGTTACAAAAAAAAAAAAAGGAAATTATAGAACTGAAAAGCACATAGCAGAAATGAAAAATTCTTTGGATAGACTCAATAGCAGAATGGAGATAACAGAGGATAGAATCAGTGAACTTGAGAACAGATCAATAGAATTAACCCTTTCTGAATAACAGAACAAAGACTGAAAATGATGAGATCTTCATGAATCTGTGAGATGATAACAAAATATTTAACATTCATTCTTATCATCAGAGGCCCAGAGAGAGAGAAGTTCTTTTCTCCTTTTGAAGCTGAAAAAGCATTTGAAAAAATAATGGCTAAAGACTCCTCAAATTTGATGAGAGGTAATACAAACCTTCAAATTCGAGAAGCTGAGCAAACCCCAAGCAAGATAAACCCAAAGAAATCCATGCCAAGACACATCATAATTAAACTTCTGAAACTAAAGACAAAGAAGAAATCTTGAGAGCAGCTGGAAAAAAACAACAAATTATATATAGAAGGCCAATTCAAATTATATCAGATTTCTATCAGAAACCACAAGGACAGGAATGAAGTGACGCATTTTACAAGTGTTGGCAGAAAAGAACTGTCAACTGCAAATTCTATACCTGTAAAAATATCTTTCAGGAATGAGTATGAAATAAAAGCAATTACAGATGAAACATAACCAAAATAATTGTTTGCTAGCAGACCCAATCCTTAATAATGCCTAAAGGAAGTTTATTTAAACAGTAAGAAAATTGTAAAAGAAGGAATATTGGAGCATCAGGGAAAAAAATAACAACAGCTAGAGCAGAAATACGGGCACATACAACAATCACTTTCCTCATGATTTTTTTTTTTAGTTTTTTATTTTTTAAATTTTAAAATCTTTATTTCTTACATCCTCATGATTTTTATAAATCATATTTGATAGTTAAACAAAAGGTATAGTACAATCTGATACTCCAGACAATGATAATTAAAAGAAGGGAAAGTAAAGGAACTTAGTCGTATGTGGCAGAGACTGTTCATCAAAATCTACTCCTCTACCTCTATGATAATAGATTTGTCACTGGGACATGGCTGCCTAGCTAGTAATTCCCTTTCCTAGTCCATAGCCCTTCTGCAATTAGAGTGGCTCAATGGAGATGGCAAGAGTGAATGTCAACATTCTGGGAATCAGTGAACTGAAATGGATTGGAATGGGTGAATTTAACTCAGATGACCATTATATCTACTACTGTGGGCGGAAATCCCTTAGAAGAAATGGAGTAGCCATCATGGTCAACAAAAGAGTCCGAAATGCAGTACTTGGATGCAATCTTAAAAATGACAGAATGATCTCTGTTCATTTCCAAGGCCAACCATTCAATATCACGGTACTCCAAGCCTATGTCCCAGCCAGTAACACTGAAGAAGCTGAAGTTGAACTGTTCTATGAAGACCTACAAGACCTTCTAGAATTAACACTCAAAAGAGATGTCCTTTACATTATAGGGGACTGGAATGCAAAAGTAGGATGTCAAGAAACACTTGGAGTAACAGGCAAATTTGGCCTTTGAGTATGGAATGAAACAGGGCAAAGGCTAATAGAGTTTTGCCAAGAGAATGCACTGGTCATAGCAAGCACCCTCTTCCAACAACACAAGAGAAGATTCTACACATGGACATCACCAGATGGTCAACACCGAAATCAGATTGATTATATTCTTTGCAGCCAAAGATAGAGAAGCTCTATACAGTCAACAAAAACAAGACCAGGAGCTGACTGTGGCTCAGATCATCAACTCCTTATTGCCAAATTCAGACTCAAATTGAAGAAAGTAGGGAAAACCGCTAGACCATTCAGGTATGACCTAAATCAAATCCCTTATGATTATACAGTGGAAGTGAGAAATAGATTTAAGGGACTAGATCTGATAGATAGAGTGCCTGATGAACTATGGACAGAGGTTCTTGACATTGTACAGGAGACAGGGATCAAGACCATCCCCATGGAAGAGAAATGCAAAAAAGCAAAATGGCTGTCTGAGGAGGCCTTACAAATAGCTATGAAAAGAAGAGAAGTGAAAAGCAAAGGAGAAAAGGAAAGATATAAGCATCTGAATGCAGAGTTCCAAAGAATAGCAAGGAAAGATAAGAAAGCCTTCCTCAGTGATCAATGCAAAGAAATAGAGGAAAACAACAGAATGGGGAAAGACTAGAGATCTCTTCAAGAAAATTAGAGATACCAAGGGAACATTTCATGCAAAGATGGGCTCGATAAAGGACAGAAATGGTCTGGACCTAACAGAAGCAGAAGATATTAAGAAGAGGTGGCAAGAATACACAGAAGAAATGTACAAAAAGATCTTCACAACCCAGATAATCACGATGGTGTGATCACTCATCTAGAGCCAGACATTTTGGAATGTGAAGTCAAATGGGCCTTAGAAAGCATCACTACGAACAAAGCTAGTGGAGGTGATGGAATTCCAGTTGAGCTGTTTCAAATCCTGAAAGATGATGCTGTGAAAGTGCTGCACTCAATATGCCAGCAGATTTGGAAAACTCAGCAGTGGCCACAGGACTGGAAAAGGTCAGTTTTCATTCCATTCCCAAAGAAAGACAATGCCAAAGAATGCTCAAACTACCACACAATTGCACTCATCTCACATGCTAGTAAAGTAATGCTCAAAATTCTCCAAGCCAGGCTTCAGCAATATGTGAACTGTGAACTTCCAGATGTTCAAGCTGGTTTTAGAAAAGGCAGAGGAACCAGAGATCAAATTGACAACATCTGCTGGATCATGGAAAAAGGAAGGGAGTTCCAGAAAAACATCTATTTCTGCTTTATTGACTATGCCAAAGCCTTTGACTGTGTGGATCACAATAAACTGTGGAAAATTCTTCAAGAGATGGGAATACCAGACCACCTGACCTTCCTCTTGAGAAACCTGTATGCAGGTCAGGAAGCAACAGTTAGAACTGGACATGGAACAACAGACTGGTTCCAAATAGGAAAAGGAGTATGTCAAGGCTGTATACTGTCACCCTGCGTATTTAACTTATATGCAGAATACCTCATGAGAAATGCTGGGCTGGAAGAAGCACAAGCTGGAATCAAGATTGCCGGGAGAAATATCAATAACCTCACATATGCAGATGACACCACCCTTGTGGCAGAAAGTGAAGAGGAACTAAAGAGCTTCTTGATGAAAGTGAAAGAGGATAGTGAAAAAGTTGGCTTAAAACTCAACATTCAGAAAACGAAGATCATGGCATTTGGTCCCATCACTTCATGGGAAATAGATGGGGAAACAGTGGCAACAGTGTCAGACTTTATTTTTTGGGCTCCAATATCACTGCAGATGGTGATTGCAGCCATGAAATTAAAAGACACTCACTCCTTGCAAGGAAAGTTATGACCAACCTAGATAGCATATTCCAAAGCAGAGACATTACTTTGCCAACAAAGGTCCGTCTAGTCAAGGCTATGGTTTTTCCAGTGGTCATGTATGGACGTGAGAGTTGGACTGTAAAGAAAGCTGAGCACCGAAGAATTGATGCTTTTGAACTGTGGTGTTGGAGAAGACTCTTGAGAGTCCCCTGGACTGCAAGGAGATCTAACCGGTCCATCCTAAAGGATATCATTCTTGGGTGTTCATTGGAAGGACCGATGCTGAAGCTGAAACTCCAATACTTTGGGTATCTCATGCGAAGAGTTGACTCATTGGAAAAGACCCTGATGCTAGGAGGGATTGGGGGCAGGAGGAGAAAGGGATGACAGAGGATGAGATGGCTGGATGGCATCACTGACTCAATGGACGTGAGTCTGGGTGAATTCCAGCAGTTGGTGATGGACAGGGAGGCCTGGTGTGCTGCAATTCATGGGGTTGCGAAGAGTTGGACACGACTGAGCGACTGAACTGAACTGATGACTAACTCTTCACCAATAACATACGAATGGAAGTGATGTGTGCTACTTCCAGTTTGAGCCAAGCAGAGGCCAGATTGTCTAGGATCTGATAATCCATGGAAAGAGTTATGATTTTATTATATCACTGGTGGGAATATAAAATGGAACGGTGACTCTGTAAAACAATTTGGCAACTTCTTTAATGATTAAACATGTCCAAAAAACTTAAACATGTCTTTACAATAAGACTTAGCAACTATACTTTTGAACATTTATTCCAGAGAAATGAAAACTTATATTTACCTAGGACCTGTACGTGAATGTTCAAGAACAATACGAACGCCCTTCATGGGTGAATAGTTAAATTGAAGCACCATCAATATCATGGCATACAACTCAACAATAAGAAGGAATAAATTATGGTTACATGTAGCAGCCTAGATGAATCTCCAGAAAGCCATGTTCAATGAAATAAAAAGTGTCTCAAATTGACATACTGTTCAATTCCATCTGTATAATGTCTTTGAAATGACAAAATTAGAGAAATAGAGACCAGATTAGTGGTTGCCCGTGATTCAGCAGGTGGGTAGGAGAGGCAAGCGAGTGTGGTTATAAAAGTAAAACACACGAGAGATCCTTGTGGCCTCATTGTGGGAATGGTACTGTTTGGTATCTTGACTAGGATGGTGGATACATGAGCATTCACAGGTAACTAACACACACGAATACAAGTAAAATGGAGTGAATTTTAATAATATTTGTGGATTGTATCAGTGTACCAATATCCTGGTTGTGATATTATAGTTTTGCAAAGTGTTACCATTGAGGGAAATCGGGCCAAGTATGCAGGGATCTTTCTATATTATTTTTACTACTGCATGTGATTTTGCAATGATCTCAATAAAAAATTCAGTTTTAAAAAAGGCCAGTATTTCTGGAGCTTAGTGGATGAGCCCTTAGTGGAAACCACTGCAAAGGAGTCACATGAACTGATTTATTTTCTAACTCATCATCGTGGTGGTTGTGTGGAGGCAACCATGGGAGCAGGGAGACCAGTTAGAGGTCCATTATGAGGGACCAGTATTTCTCTCTTTATTGCAACCATTGTACCAGAAATTCTGGTAGCTTGGTTTGGAACTGAGTGAAGATGGAGAGAAGCAGATGGATTCAGGATATTTTTGTAGGTAGGGCTGACAGAAGTTCATAGATGGATGGATGACTATGAAGTTCCCACTCCAGAGGATTTTACAGAATGGGCTCAACTAGACTGTCTCTTTAACTTTTCAACTACAGGGTCTTCTCGGTAGCTTGGTCTTCTTGCTATGTATGGGAAAGAAAAAAAAAAAAACTGCTTGAAGGTGATCCACCTCTTCTGGCATGGGCTCAGTTTTAGGGTCTGCGTTGGCTTCCCGAAGATGAAGTGATCTAAAGACAGGGGGTGTTGGGCTCCTGATGGCTGTGCTCCTGAACTTCAAAGGGAGAGTGGATCACTTATGGCTCTCATTTCCACACTGGCACCAACTGCCTTGAGATAGGCATAAAGGTGGCAGTTGCAATGCATGAATTCTCTTTGGGCAGGATGCACATATATATTAGGCTTTGGTTTTGAGGTAATAGATCTGGCTGGATTGAGATTTATCAAGATTGGGGTATGAGTAGGCTTTTTGGAGGTAGGAATATGGTCACTGGACAGGCACCAGACAAATAGTTTTCCTCTTTTGAGATGAATTATTTCTCTGGGTAAGAAACAGAGCATAAATCATTGGGATAGTTTCTGGAGAACTAAGAATTGCCAGACAATATTAATCATCCTGGAAGCCTCCAAGCCTAGGACTTTGCTTGGCATCATGCTTGTCTTTTAAGAAATCCCACTTGAGCACTTAAGCATTTTTTCCCAAATGGCCCAGAAGTGGTTCTGTCAGTTAGTCCAGGTTGATTTGAGGCCAGATGGAATAATATCTACCAAAATGTCTAGATGGATGACTACTTCTCCATTTAGTTATTCATACAAAGATCCTTCCATTGATCACTTTGTTAATTAGGATACATCTTGACTGCTCTAACAAAAGGATTCAACAATAGTTCTGTGGCTTAAGGAAATTTCTTTCTTTCTCAGATAATGATGAGAGTGAGTAATTCAAATATGCAAGGGTATTCAGTTCCACATGGTCATCAGGGACCCAGGTTCAATCTATTTCACATTTCCATCTCTCTTGAACTTTGGCCTCAGTAGGATAGTTGCATCCAGGTCATGTGCACCTATGTGTATCAACTCATTGGAGGGGAAAGATGACAGAGAAGCACTTGCATGTTCAAGCTCAGTTGCACAGTTGTGTCCAACTCTTTGCAACTCCAGGGACTGTAGCCCGCCAGGCTCCTCTATCCGTGGGATTTTCTATGCAAGAATACTGGAATGGGTTACTATTCCCTTCTCCAGGAGATCTTCCTAACCTGGGGATCAAATTCGGATCTCCTGCACTGCAGGCAGATTCTTTACCATCTGAGCCATCAGGGAAGCAAGCAAGTAGGTGACATAGAGATTTCTAAATAAGAGTTGGGAAAAAATGAACCCTGTGGGCAGAAAAACTAGAGAAAGATGTCAGCCTCCTGGCGGAAGGAGCCCTGTGCATTGAGGAGAGGACAGGCTGAATTTCAGGCTCACAACACCTTAGCCTAGCATTTTTATGCCCTGCTGCCATTCCTAACAGAAGCTTAGCTGCCCTGCCTGCTCTTGTTGCTGCTCTGTGGACACAAGGGGGCAGCCAACTACATAAATTGAATCATCCCTTGGACCCTCATGGGAGGATCTGCTGTGCCCAGGAGATGTGGGACAGCCTTCTAACGGTTCAGGTAGAATCTGTTAGCTCCCAAGGGCTCCCAGCCTCAGCTGATCTAGGCAATTCATTGCATATTGATCCTTTGAGACCTTGAAGAATTGGGGTGCCGGTTCCAACTGCAGCCCCTGTTATTTCAGGAAGCAAAACTAACCTGGTTTCCTACAGACTTGATTATACCTTAGCAGGTGGAGCCATAGAATGTTTCTTACAGCAGTTTGGAAATCTGGAAAATTCTAGCATAGGCCACTTCATTCCAACAAAATTCCAATATATTCCTGTTTGCAAAAACATGGTCCCACTGTATGGGCTTTCTGCCAACAAGGAAACAAGAAATATGATTTATGCAGCATTCCCTCAGGACTCTTAAAGCCAGTGTTTCCAGTCATAACTGTGTCTGCCACCTCAGAGATTAACCCTTGTTAACCCACCCTTGCTGGAGTAGCAGCACCAATGGTGGTGAGGGGGCAGGTCAACTAGATTGTGAGAAGAGTTCCACAATCTCCTTGATTGACACTGAAGCACAGGGCACCGCAGTAATGCTCTTGAGTGGGTAATAGGTGGTTTTTGGTATCCCCAGCCTGAGGGAGCAGGTCAACCCAGTCTAAAGGGATGGGCAGAAGGTGAGTGTGTGAGGCTGTGGGGAAACTAACAGAATTTGAAGAGAGCTTGTTGAGATCCAGATTTAAGAACTCTTGAAAATGGGGCATGGGAACAGACAGAGACTGAGGGGGAGTATCAGGAGTCAACATGCTGAGTCAGTTAGGTTCCAGAGAACCAAGATGCTTGTAAATAAGACTGCTGAAGTGGAGCTGAAAGAGCAAATAAGAACATGGGCACCCAATGTTGCTGGGCTATTATACACCTGGATTCCTCTGGACAGACTGAGCCCAGTTAATGGGGCCAGGATGGGAAAAATAGAAATGATGCACCCTGTACTTCTCCTCCAGGCTGTAATAGGACTCTCTGTCCTGTGTAGAGGGGGTAACGGACCTGCTCTGCCTTGGGGCTCTGCATGTCCTCCTCTCGGGATGAATGCGTTTCAGTTGGTAACCTGGCACTCTGAATTGTTCTTATTAAGAACATGTGTCATGGGCTTCAAACCATTAACCCACAAAGGTTTTCTAGAAGCCACATATGGCTGTGCAGCCTCTGAGGAGGCAGAATTTTCCGATAGAGGGCAGCATCCGCTGGTCATATTTCTCCATCCTGGAAAGTCTAGCGACAGCTTTAGAGAAATTAAGGGCGTGGAGGTTGTGGTCTGGAAAATGGGAAGGAGGGTGGATTTCCTCTTGTGTCATCTCCTCATACAGCATCATGGTATATCTGGGGACTCAGCTATGCTTATTGAATATTTCTTCTCTCTACTGAGTATGTGCAAAGCCATAGAGGGACCCAAAAGATTGAAGGGGACTTAGGTTTTCTTTCCAAAGAAGCTTGGATAAAGAGTGATCCACTTCCGCAGGAAAAATAGCTACCAGCGTTGCTTGCGGTGTGGGTTTGTTTCCTGCAGCTTGTGAAAATACTGATTTTATCTAGTTTTACTCTCCCCCAAAACGATCTATCTCAATATGAACTCATCTTCCTTCCCCTTTCCAAGGAGGCCCTTCTCAAGTTCCCGTATCAGTAGCTGTCTCACTTCCCTATAAAAGTTCCCATCCAGTCGTGGTCACATTTCACTTTGGTGAAAGGAATAAGGAAGAATGGGTAAACTGGCTCAAACTTTAATTACCTTCCTCGTAGGGGCTCAAAGCTGACTGAATCCCCCTCTCCCCAAGGTCAGTCAGCAGCATAACAGGAGACTTGTCTGTCTATAACTGCTGGGAACCGTTGGTGAGGGGCTTGCCCAGAACTTGGTTCCCCTTTCTGCTCGAGAACCCAGACTTAGTCACTCGCTGATAACACAATGAGTAAGAAGCAGATGTGGTTTTGAACAGAGGTCTTTTAACTGAAAATCTAGTGCTTGTTCTATGACATTGGAGGGCCTTATGAACAATAGGCACTGAATTAATGTTCATCGAGAGGCAGTATATTTAACACAGTGTTTAAAAGCCTAGCTTCTGACAGCTGTTTCTTTTTTTTTTTAATGTGTGGTAAAATATGCCTTGAAATTAAAAGATACTTGCTCCTTAGAAGAAAAGCTATGACAAACCTAGAAGCAAACCTATGACAAAGTTAAAAAGCAGAGACATTACTTTGCTGACAAAGGTCCATCTAGTCAAAGCTATGGTTTTTCCAGTAGTCATGTATGGATGAGAGATAAAGAAGGCTGAGTGCTGAAGAACTGATGCTTTTAAACTGTGGTGTTGAGGAAGACTCTTGAGAGTGTCTTGGACTGCATGGAGATCAAACCAGTCCATCCTAAAGGAAATCAATCCTGAATATTCATTGGAAGGACTGATGCTGAAGCTGAAACTCCAATCCTTTGGTCACCTGATGCAAAGAACTGACTCATTGGAAAAGACCCTGATGCTAGGAAAGATTGAAGGTGGGAGGAGAAGGGGACGACAGAGGATAAGATGGTTGGATGGCATCACCGACTTAATGGACATGAGTTTGAGCAAGCTCCGGGAGTTGGTGATGGACAGGGAAGCCTAGCATGCTGCAGTCCATGGGGTCGCAAAGAGTCAGATACAACTGAGCAACTGAAAAAAAATAAAAATGCACATAAAATAAAATTTACCATTTTTACCATTTGTAAGTGTAGAATTCAGTATGTTAAACATAGTCACAATGCTGTGCAACCATCACTACTATCCCTTTTCATAACTTTCTCATCACCCCAACAGAAACTCTTTATTGACAATTGGTTTTGAATTTAGGTTCTGCCACTTGGTAGCTGTGTAAACTTGCACCAATTTCTTACGGGACCTCAATTTCCTCATTAATAAGATGAAGATAATAACATGTCTTCATAGCACTATGTGTGTGAACACCAATATACATAGTGATATTAATGAATATGAATTAGTAATATAAATGGACTGGTTAATTGATTCATATTTATTTCATATGTATTCATGTTTATTACTCTCTGTCAAGCACTGTGCTGGAGCAACAAAGTGGCAGGGCTAAGTCTTAAACTCAGGTTGGTTTGACTTCAGGGCTTGTATCTATAGTGCTTGTACTGTGAGGATTAAAAGAGATAAGGAAGGTTCAGTGCTGGCCATGTAGCATTTTCTCCACAATTGCTAGCTATTTTATTGTTATCAGTACTATTACCAAATTTAAAATCTTCCCTGGTGGCTTAGAGGTTAAACCATCTGCCTCCAATGTGGGAGACCCAGGTTTGATCCCTGGGTCGGGAAGATCCCCTGGAGAAGGAAATGGCAACCCACTCCAGTACTCTTGCCTGGAGAATCCCATGAACGGAGGAGCCTGGTAGGCTGCAGTCCACAGGGTCGCAAAGAGTCGGACACGACTGAGCAACTTCACTTACTTACTTACTTACTATTACCAAATTTAGTTTGAAACTCATGCCTCCTTTGTGTCTAGGGTGATAGTAGGCTACTCCCTTTTACTGCACAGGGAATGTCCCAAACTTAGCATTCTTTACATATAAGTAGAAGAGAGAGGCAGGGAGCTTCTTTGAGGTGTGTGTATAACTGACCGCAAATGCCTGCCACCTAGGAACTGCCACCATGGAGGAGGCCCACTTCCCCCTCTATTTGTCCCTCATGGCAGTCCCGGGGCCTAGAGCCTGGCCCCAGCAGTGACAAAGACCATCTTTCAACAGGCGAAGAAGAAGAATGAAAAACCGCGTGGGTTTATTCATCAACCCCTGCCTCCTAGAGCTGCTCATCTCTCCCCTCACCTCCCAACCCCTCCCAGTAGTGGATGGCAGTGTCAAGGGGCAGAAAAGGAGGAAAAAGAACCCTATCCTACTCTGCCAGTGTTGCTACCACTGAAGTTTCCCCCTTTGCCTTCTGGCTGTTGCAGTGCCAGTCCTATGGGCTGACAAGGTTGAAGGAGAGGACAAAGGGGAAGGGAGGCAGATTGGGAGAAAGTGGGGCACCTCTGGCCTCAGTGTCCTACTTCTTGCTCATGTCCCAGCCCTCACCCAGGTTTTTAATTCTTCTTTATGGATTTGGAGGGGATGACAATGGGGGCTCAACCACTGTGTGAAATGTGGCTTTTGTTTATAGGAAAATGCACGCAAGCTATAGACAGCACATTTCAACATGCACACTCTGTTTATAAATTGCATATGGTCTCAATTAATAGCAGGAAAAGAATGCTTTAACTTGTCAGCCAAAAGCTGAATCTTCCACCAGTTGGGGGCAGCATCCAAACTGAAACAACTGTGAATCCAAGCTCCTTTCCCTGTGTGGTTTTCCTTTTTATCAGTGGGGGAGACAGGGAATTCCCTGGCAACAGGCAATGGAACCCCCTATGTGGAAATTCAGAGTTGAGCTGGGAGGTATCTGCAGAAGGAAAAGGCCAGGATTGGGCCCCTGTACATTAAATTTCCTCTCATTGGATCTTAAGGAGAGGAGAATCTGTCACTCCCAAATATGTCTCTTCGGCATAAGGATTATTTTTAAGAAACAGCAGACATGGGAGAAGCTCTGAAAACCGAGAACTTTCCCTTTGTGAAAGATATTTACAATCATCAGGGAAATCTCTACGTATCAATCTCTACAATCATCAGGGAAATTCCCTAGACATATGTAAATGTGTATCCCTGGTATACTAGGAAGAAGGGGATGGAAAGTCTCTTGAAACCCTTATCATTGCATTGTTGTTGTTGTTCAGTCACTAAGTCATGTCCGACTCTTTGTGACCCCATGAACTGCAGCACACCAGGCTTCCCTGTCCTTCACCATCTCCCAGAATTTACCTAAACTCACACCCATTGAATCGGTGATGCCATTCAACCATCTCATCCTCTGTCGTCCCTTTCTCCTCCTGCCTTCAATCTTGCCCAGCATCAGGGTCTTTTCAAATGAGTCAGTTCTTTGCATCAGGTGGACAAAATATTGGAGCTTCAGCTTCAGCATCAGTCCTTCCAATGAATATTCAGGATTGATTTCCTTTAGGATGGACTGGTTGGATCTCCTTACAGTCCAAGGGACTCTCAAGAATCTTCTCCAACACCACAGTTCAAAAGCATCAATTCTTCGGCACTTAGCCTTCTTCATGGTCCAACTCTCACATCCATACATGACCACAGGAAAAACCATAGCTTCGACTATATGGACCTTTGTTGGCAAAATAATGTCTCTGTTTTTTTGCTGTCTAGGTTTGTCATAGCTTTTTTCCTAAGGAGCAAGTGTATTTTAATTTCATGGCTGAGGTCACCATCTGCAGTGATTTTGGAGCCCTTAAAAATAAAGTCTCTCACTGTTTCCATTGTTTCCCCATCTATTTGCCATGAAGTGATGGGACCAGATGCCATGATCTTAGTTTTCTGAATGTTGAGTTTTAAGCCAGCTTCTATCGTTTTATAGAAGGCAACAACTCAGATTTGCATAACAGCCTTACACTTGTTTACCGCATTGTGCTTTTCCTGGTAACTGCCCATAATCAACTCCTTATTTTTAATATCTTCTTTGATCTTTTCCCGAAGATGGGATGTAAGGCGATGGTTTCTCCCACTTCTGAGAGTTACTCAGTTTTCCTGAGTCTCCTCTGTATACATGTTCCTAAACTTTTGTTTCTCTCCTATTAGTCTGCTGCTGCTGCTAAGTCGCTTCAGTCGTGTCTGACTCTGTGTGACCCCAGAGACGGCAGCCCACCAGGCTCCCCCGTCCCTGGGATTCTCCAGGCAAGAACACTGGAGTGGGTTGCCATTTCCTTCTCCAATGCATGAAAGTGAAAAGTGAAAGTGAAGTTGCTCAGTCATGTCCGACCCTCAGCAACCCCATGGACTGCAGCCTATCAGGCTCCTCAGTCCATGGGATTTTCCAGGCAAGAGAAATGGAGTGGGGTGCCATTGCCTTCTCCGCCTACTAGTCTATCTTATGCCAATTTAATTATTAGGCCAGCCAAAGAACCTAGAAGAGGAGAAGGAAAAATTTTCCTCTGCTACAGTTGGCATAGCTGGCAGGATATTTCACTGGAAGAACTCTACCCACTCCAAAGCTGACAAAATGTTTGCAGAAGATAGGATTCCCCACCACATCAGTCTCCCAGATCTCTGCATGCAGAGTCTAATGGAAGTGAGAGTGATAAGAATCCTTTCGCCTCCCTCAAATTTGGGTAAGAGAAAAATACTTGTAGAACTAGTTTCTTAGACACAGTGACTCTGGTAAAAATTTGGTAAATGAAGGAGTCTTGGTTTTTATTGATCTTTTTCCTCTCAGAGGAGATTACTGTTTTTCTTTGTCTCGCTCTCTCTCTCGTACCATTTGTCTTGTTCTATGTCTTGAGAGTTTGGCTTTATGACCAGTAAGAATATTGTTTCTGGTCTCTGCCAACCAGGGGATGCATGTACCACTGTGTATTTGGCAGGCAGCTCAATAAGCTGTGGTTCTGATAAGCCCTGTTCCTTGTCCAAATGTGCTAGCTCTCAGGGGAATTTGTTATATGGGATCCCTGTCCATAGGAGGACTTTGTTTTCTCAATCTTTGTCTCTTTATTTCTGGAGAAGCCCCAGTTCAGAAGCAGCTGGCTGGTGTCATAGACTAGTGGGTCGATGACTGGAGGTGTCTCATGTTCTCATGGGAAACCAGAGACGCTGTTTTGTACTACATCATTCTTACTGCCTGTGATAATGCAACGTCTTTGCTTTCAGTTATTGCCTTCTTGTTTGTGTCATTTTTTGTTCTAAGAACTTGTCTTGGCAGCCATCAGGTGGGAGCTCCCAGATTTGACCAGACAGAAACATGAGTTGCATCCCATTTGCAGCTAGATAAGTCTTTCTTTAGGTTTTCTTTGGGAGCAGAGACAAAAACACCTCTGTCTTATGAGTCTTAAATATACTAATAAAAATATTAGGCATATTAATAAGAGAATGGGGAGAGACTAAGGAGAGGGTCAGAGGACTCTTGCCAGTGGGTAATCTTTCAGTTCAGTTCAGTTGCTCTGTCATGTTCAACTCTTTGAGACCCCATGGACAGCAGCACGCCAGGCCTCCCTGTCCATCACCAACTCCTGGAGTTTGCCCAAACTCGTGTCAGTGATGACATCCAACCATCTCACCCCCTCTTGTCCCCTTCTCCTGCCTTCAATCTTTCCCAGCATCAGGGTCTTTTCAAATGAGTCAGTTCTTTGCATCAGGTGGACAAAGGATTGGAGTTTCAGCTTCAGCATCAGTCCTTCCAATGAATATTCAGGACTGATTTCCTTTAGGATGGACTGGTTGGATCTCCTTGCAGTCCAAGGGACTCTCAAGAGTCTTTTCCAATACCACAGATCAAAAGCATCAATTCTTCGGTGCTCAATTCTTCAGAGAATCTTTAGATGGTTATTAAGAAATGGGATGAATGAGACAGACATTGATGAGGTTGAAACAAAGGTTTTAATACAGCACTATCAGTACCAAAGAGATCTTATGCTTGTCCTGCAATGTTAAAGGGCCGCAAACAAGTCTACTCTATTTATCTTTATTTGGAAAAATTTTAAAAGCCAGGAAGGGAATTTAGCAAAAAGCATCCGAAATGAGTGATAAGGTTTTGTTTTCTCTTATAACTCCTCCTACATTCCAGGACTCTGTAATCAGGCTGTCAAATTCAGGCCCTTATTATGCAATGCCCTTTGCGCATTTGTCCTGGACCTCCACCCAAAGAATTCAAGTCCTCTGGACAGCAGCAGATTTTTTACGGGTGGGTCGGCTCTTAGATATGCAGACTGCAACCAATTCTTTGAGGAATTGGAAGCAAAGGCTCTTAGATATGCAGACTGCAACCAATTCTTTGAGGAATTGGAAGCAAATGTCTTTGTCTTGCAAATCTCTGCAAGGCTAGAGGTAAAGCCCTAAAGACAATTAAAACCAAGCCCCAAACCTCCCCTATTCATCTCAGAATGCTTTTAGGTATTGGGATATTGGAAACAAAATTGTCTTACACTTAAAAAAAAAAAAAAAAACTATTCCAAATAGAAGTTATCCTAGATCTCCTATAACAGGCAAATACATTCCCGAGACTTCACCTTGAAGAAAACTGACACTTTCTCTGTGCCTTTGTGATATAGATTTCCTACCTATCCATTTTTTCTAAGACTTATGAGCCATTCTGTGACCTGCAATCTTTAGAGAGATTCAGTTCACTTCTGTCGCTCAGTCATGTCTGACTCTTTGCGACCCCATGAGTCACAGCACGCCAGGCCTCCCTGTTCATCACCATCTCCTGGAGTTCACTCAGACTGACGTCCATCGAGTCCGTGATGCCATCCAGCCATCTCATCCTCGGTCGTCCCCTTCTCCTCCTGCCCCCAATCCCTCCCAGCATCAGAGTCTTTTCCAACGACTCAACTCTTCGCATGAGGTGGCCAAAGGACTGGAGTTTCAGCTTCAGCATCATTCCTTCCAAAGAAATCCCAGGGTTGATCTTCAGAATGGACTGGTTGGATCTCCTTGCAGTCCAAGGGACTCTCAAGAGTCTTCTCCAACACCACAGTTCAAAAGCATCAATTCTTCGGCGCTCAGCCTTCTCCACAGTCCAACTCTCACATCCATAGGGATGACTCCCATCAAAAGAAAGAAAAAGTTCTGGGAAAATGGGCAACTGAAAAATCTTAAGTGCTTGTCTGTACATTTGTGTGTGTCTATATATTGACTCTGTAGGTTTTTTATGTTTTTTTCTACCTCTGAATGGTGTTACCAAAATTAATTTGTAAGATAACTCTAGTTAGCTTGATGGGGCAAATTCTTGTAATGATCAGGTGTTCTGAAACTCCCAGAAATATAAAAATTATCCTTATCCCTTTCCAAGTTCATGTGATCTAGGATACTTTGGTAAATAAAAGCTAGTTTAATTTTGTTGGTTTAATTAAAATATATATGTCTTTAGAATTACCAACACAGAATGTAATGCAGACATGCAACTTTTATTCCAACTGTGTTTATTCATCAAGTAAGTTCATATTATCTATACAAACTTCGTCAGCAAGAGAATTAGTTTGAGATGACTGCTGACTTTGTCTAATATCTCGTTAAGTTTTCGTGAGTAGTCTAAATATAATTGCTGGGAGCAAATTATTTATTTAGTTGTAACTGGGATAAGAGCTTTTAGGCATATATAACAAAAATTATGTTTTATAGTGTGTACTTAAAAATGAGCTTTAAAATCAGTAGTGTAATTATATAAAGCTAAATCTTAATTTTCTTTCATCTACTTACTAAAAAGATAACATTTTTCTGTACTATTGGTCAGCTCTTGATAATAAAATATTATGGAAGGTTTTTTTCTTTTCCTTTTAAGTAATATCTGCCTAAAAAGCAAATATTTTGTGTTTTATGAAAATAATTTCCTGTGCTTTATGAAGTCTTCGATTGATTTTGCTCACCACTATGTAACCTTATTTATTTGTCTTTGAAATCTTTTATTGTCACTTTGGTTAAATAGATAACTGAGTGTTGTTTCATAGGAATTTTCCTTGTAGCTCAGCCGGTAAAGACTGCCTGAAATGCAAGAGACCTGGGTTCGATCTCTGGGTCAGGATGATCCCCTGGAGAAGGAAATGGCAACCCACTCCAGTATTCTTGCCTGGAGAATCCCATGGACAGAGGAGCCTGGCAGGCTACAGTCCATAGTGTCACGAGTCATATATGACTTAGCGACTAAACCACCACCACCATTATTTCATAATCTATGATCCCATTTAGTCAACTGTCCAAACTTTTTGATATCTTTGTCAAACTTCCTAAAATCAAGTTCTAAACGAAGTGCCTTTGACCTTTCAGTTCAGTTCAGTCACTCAGTCGTGTCCGACTCTTTGCAACCCCATGAATCGCAGCACGCCAGGCCTCCCTGTCCATCACCATCTCCCGGAGTTCACTCAGACTCATGTCTATTGAGTCAGTGATGCCATCTAGCCATCTCAATCTCGGTCGTCCCTTTCTCCTCCTGCCCCCAATCCCTCCCAACATCAGAGTCTTTTCCAATGAGTCAACTCTTCGAATGAGATGGCCAAAGGACTGGAGTTTCAGCTTTAGCATCATTCTTTCCAAAGAAATCCCAGGGCTGATCTCCTTCAGAATAGACTGGTTGGATCGCCTTGCAGTCCAAGGGACTCTCAAGAGTCTTCTCCCAACACCACAGTTCAAAAGCATCAATTCTTCGGCACTCAGCCTTCTTCACAGTCCAACTCTCACATCCGTACATGACCACAGGAAAAACCATAGCCTTGACTAGATGGAACTTAGTTGGCAAAGTAATATCTCTGCTTTTGAATACGCTATCTAGGTTGGTCATAACTTTTCTTCCAAGAAGTAAGCGTGTTTTAATTTCATGGCTGCAATCACCACCTGCAGTGATTTTGGAGCCCCCCAAAATAAAGTCTGACACTGTTTCCACTGTTTCCCCATCTATTTCCCATGAAGTGATGGGACTGGATGCCATGATCTTCGTTTTCTGAATGTTGAGCTTTAAGCCAACTTTTTCACTCTCCTCTTTCACTTTCATCAAGAGGCTTTTTAGTTCCTCTTCACTTTCTGCCTTTGACCTTTGCTGCTAAGTCTGCTAAGTCACTTTAGTCATGGCCAGCTCTGTGCGACCCCATGGACTGCAGCCACTCAGGTTCCTCCATCCATGGGATTTTCCAGGCAAGAGTACTGGAGTGGGTTGCCATTGCCTTCTCCTGTAACTGCATAGTGACACAGCAATTCAACTTACTGTTATGGGGGAAAAACACCATTTAATGAGACATGAAGACAAAGCACAAACCCGACTAAGGGCACATGCGCTGTGGACCACACAACGGCTATGACCAGAGCAAGTGGGGGGACGGGGGAGGGGAGATGGATGGGTAAACTGCAGCCTCCGGGGCGGGGGGGCGGGGTCTGGATTGACAACAACTAAGCAGACAACAGGATGAGACAGGAAATCAAAACCAATGATGAAAGCAGACACACCATCAGAGAACTCCAACAGCAAGGAAAACATGCAGAACTGTTCTTTAACAAATATTCGGAAAGCAAGCATGAAACCACAGAGAAATTGTCAAAGAATTTTAAATATCAACTAATTAGCCAATGATGCAAATTATAAAAACAGTGTCTCAAAAGACCACCAAATGGACTAGTTACCGCTTCACAGGCTGCTAAAATGATTCACGGTTAATTCAATTATAAGCTGACAAACAATGCTGCTAACATGAAATGGGTGGTAACAGAAAAAAGTGATAATACAAGTCCAGCTACAAAGCAGAGTGTTGTACACGTGATTTCATGGGGTAAATAGCAATGCACTCACAAAACCCAAGCTAAACATGCAAGAAAGCTGGAACATGTTCCAGCTTTGACCTTTAGCTAACCATGAATTTTTCAGGGGGCCCCTTAAGTGTCTGAAAGAGAGATATTTAAATAATTAAGCTTAGTTGCCATGTTAAATTGCATGGGAAGCACAGTCACATAAGTGATGCTAAATGTTCCTTTATTATATTTGTGTCAGTATATGTTATTGGCTCAGGCTTCCCTAGTGGCTCAGACAATAAAGAATCTGCCTGCAATGTGGAAGACCCGGGTTTGATCCCTAGGTTGGGAAGATCCACTGAAGAAGGAAATGGCAACCCACTCCGGTATTCTTGCCTGGAAAATTCCATGAGCAGAGGAGCCTGGCAGGCTATAGTCCATGGCATCACAGAGTGTTGGACTGAGTGACTAACACTTTACTATGTTATTGGCTTGGTGGTAAAGAATCCTCCTGCCAATACAAGAAATGCAGGTTCAGTCCCTGGGTTGAGAAGATATCCTGGATGAGGAAATGGCAACACACTGCAATATTCTTGCCTGGAAAATCCCATGGATGGAGGAACCTAGCAGGCTTGGTTGCATGCCTAGCATGAGATTGCAAAGAGTATGACATGACTGAGCAACTAAGTACAGATATATGTTATTAATAGAAATGTTCTGGAAATTGTATGAAATTCCTAAAATTTAATTTTAATATGTCCTGGTATATACAATGTTATCGTTTGTAATTCTAGTTATCATCTTAATTGTATATTATGGAAATAACCAAATTTTTTTTTTCAATTGCTTTGTAACAAAGTCTAATCAGATCTTTAACCACTGTCATTTTTAAGTCTTTTGGCATTTATGGTTATTGTTTTACTCTGATGCTTTTATAAAAGTGCTCCATCTTGAACAAGACTCGTAGAAAGAATTCTGAACACAGATTTCTGATAAATGTTCCAAGAATTTACATAACTATAATGGAGAAATTGATGGCTTCATAGAATTTAAAGAACTATAATGGAGAAATTGATGGCTTCATAAAACTTCTAACAAAAGATCAAAATCAACAAGAATTGATTATGTGGACTGAATAAACTGAGGAGGATGAGGATAATTTTTAATGACTTTTTGTTTGAAATATTGGTGGTTCTTTAAGCTTTTGTTTTCCAGATATAAGGAAACCTTTCCTCTTAAGATAACTATGTGTGTGTGTGTGTGTGTATGTGTGTGTGTGTGTGCACGCTTAGTTATGTCTAATACTTTGTGATCCCATGGACTGTAACCTTCCTGGCTCCTCTGTCCATGGAATTCTCCAGGAAAGAATACTGGAGTGGTTGCCATTTCCTACTCCAGGGGAACTTCCTGACCCAGGGATTGAACCTGCGTCTCCTATGTCTCCTGCATTGCATGCAGATTCTTTACTCACTGAGCCATCAGGGAAGCTTAAGATAACTATGATTTACAGCAATTTGGTAAATTATACCTCTGTAAGCAGAATTAAAACATGTATCTTTTTCTCCCTACCTGATCCATCCAGAATTCAGAAACTCATAGTGACTATTCTTATTTTCATGGGCTATATTTATTTGTGTAAATTCAATAGGGCTTCCCTGATATCTCAGTTAGTAAAGAATCCTCCTGCAATGCAGGAGGTCCTGGTTCAAATCCTGGGTCCAGAAGATCCTCTAGAGAAGGGATAGGCTACCTAGTCCAGTATTCTTGGGCTTCCCTTGTAGCTCAGCTGGTAAAGAATCCACCTGCAATGCAGGAGACCTGGGTTCAATCCCTGGGTTAGGAAGATCCCCTGGAGAAGGGAAAGGCTGAACTCACTCCAGTATTCTGGTCTGGAGAATCTCATGGAATCTATAGTCCATGGGGTTGCAAAACTAGGACATGACTGAGTGACTTTCACTTTCAAATTCAAGAGGCAGGAATCTGCCAGGAAGCAACCTTCTTTACTCATATGGTTAGACTATTGGGAACCCTGTAAGCAAGGTACCAGACCAATATCTCCAAGGGGCTTTATTAGCTTCATAAAGTCAATTTTTGTTTCCTTAAGCTGTCTGGTCATATCTGAATCTATGTCTGTCTGTCTCAAATATGATATTAAAGTCAAGCTTTGGTAATATAACCAGCTTCCAACCGTGTCCTGTTACAAGGAGATTAATTCTTATTGCTCTGGTTGGTCTAAGAATTAAACTGACATGGGGACTTCTCTGGTGGTACAGTGGTTAAGAATCTACCTTGCAATGCAGGAGACTCAGGTTTGATCCCTGGTTGGGGAATTAAGATTCCTCATGCTGCAGGGCAGCTAAGCCTGAGCACCACAAATACTGAGCCCTTGCACTCTGGAGTCTACATGCTACAACTGGAGAGAGAAGCCCATGTGTCGCAACTAAGACATGATGCAGCCAAAAATAAATAAATATTTTTTAAAAAAGAATTAAATTGGCATGAGACAGACTAACACAAGAAAATCAAACCAAAGTTGAGTAACATGTACAAAAAGGGAGAGACCCAGGAAAACTGAGAAATGCATGAAAATGGCTGAAACTCTCACCTTAAATATGTTCTTCAGTTAAAAACAGAAGAGGATGTTGAGGGTAGG
Organism: Ovis canadensis; assembly: GCF_042477335.2. Taxonomy (NCBI): domain Eukaryota; kingdom Metazoa; phylum Chordata; class Mammalia; order Artiodactyla; family Bovidae; genus Ovis; species Ovis canadensis. The sequence continues at coordinate 127,661,103 of NC_091727.1, forward strand.
GGTTGGGGACTTCAAAGGGGAAGAAGGAAATTGACATGGAGATGGAAAAACAAATATTTGGTTAAAAAAAAAAATGTTTGCTTGACCATGCAAAGACAATGGGACTCAAAGTGGATCCTAATCTCTAGGACCACCATCTCTAGCCCATATTCTTTGCAGATATCTCTGGTGATAGCTCTATTCCAAGAACATGACTTTTACTTAAAGTTTTTAGGCAGCTAAGGGAGAGGTAAAAAGAAAGACGTCCTGAGTCTTCTGTTTCTTAAAAATAATCTGCCTAAATTATCCTCATGCCAAAGAGAAATATTTTGAGATGGCAAATTTTGCTCCCTACAGATACTTTGAGACTAATGCTAGAAATCTTGACTAGCAACTCTTAGGATTCAAGGACTAGGTTCATGATTTTCTCCAATCATTAATTTTGGTTTTCTTTTGTTTTCACAGAAATGCCTTATTAAATACATGATTTCTTGTACAATATAGGGCTAACTTTAGGAGCTCAGCTACAACAGCCACTTTCTGAAATGACACAACTGTTTAGTTGAATTGACCTGAAACAGGAGAGAAGGGAGCAGGGCACAACCTTTAAAAGAATGACATAACTGTTGGGTTCACAACATAAATGGTTAGAATTAAGTAGATCCAAGATGGTGGAAGATTCAACTTCTGGTGGACCTTGAACCTCATTATATGTTCATTGTAATATATTAGCATCTAAATGACACACCCACCAGTGCCATGACAGTTCTGAGACTAACCATGAAAGGCCAAAAAGTGGGCAGTGGCCCAATTCCTGGAAATCCCTGCCTCCTCCCCCAAATAGTTGGAATAACCCTCCATGCATTAGCCTGTGAAATGATCCAGAGCGTAAAAAACAACATCCCCAAATTTCAGGGTATTTTGCCTTCTGAGATCAGCTCACACTGTCTGTGGAGTGTGTTTCTCTATAAATAAATCTGCTTCTTACCTATCGCTATGTCTCTCACTGAATTCTTTCTGCCATGTGACATAAAGAACCTGAACATCGTTAATTCTTGAGACCAGGTGTATGATCCCAATTAAAAGACTGTGGATTCAGCTGATTCTGTCTGACAGCTCCAGGTTGTTATCCCCCTCCCTCTTTTGAGGTCCACACATCAGGGAAGTGATCCTAGAAGAAACGGAAACTCTAGCAGTTCGAATGTCTAGAGTCACCTATGTAACTCATTTGTGGAAGAAGAGGGAATAATGATCATAGAATGTAAACACTGAGAAACTGTGGTAAAGAACCAGAGTGATTTCTTAGCAAACCATGTTTGGAATCTTCATTCCTGAACAGAGATCAAGCCTTGAGCCTTTGGAGTGGGAGCACTGACTCCAAGACTCTAAACTACCAGAGAACTAACCCTAGAGAGTATCAAATAGTGAGAACTCACAGAAAGGAAACCACTTAAACACAAGACCCAGCATCACCCAACCATCAGTAGCACCCTGTGCAGGACACTTCATCTAAAAGAAACAAAACAAAAATACAAACCAAATCATCAGCAGACAGAATCACCATCTCACTCAGCCTTGCCCATCAGAGGAACAATAAACGAACAAAAACTCAGCACAAATATCATTCTATATGAAGCTTACACAAATCACTGGACCAACCTGAGGAGAGCAGAAGCCAAAAGGAAGAAAGAATTCAGCCTTGAGGCCTGGGGAAAGGAGACCTCAAGCACAATAAATTTTAAAAAAATGAACAGGCAGAGAAATACTACACAAATGAAGGAACAAACTAGAAACACAGAAGTCCAAATAAATGATGAGGAAATAGGCAAACTATCTGAAAAATAATTCATAATAATGACAGTAAAGATGATCAAAACTCTTGAAAACAAAATGGAGAAAATGCAAGAATCAATTAACAAAGACCTAGAAGAATTAAAGAACAAACATACAGAGGCAAACAACACAATTACTGAACTTAAAAATACTCTAGAAGGAATCAATAGCAGAATATCTGAAGCAGAAGAATAAATCAGTGAGCTGGAAGATAAAATGGTGGAAATAACTTCTGAAGAGCAGAATAAAATAAAAAGAATGAAAAGAACTGAGAATAGTCTCAGAGACCTCTGGGACAATATCAAATGCACCAACATTTGAATTATAGGGGTCCCTGAAGAAGAAGAGAAAACGAAAGGATATGAGAAAATTTTTGAAGAGATTATAGTTGAAAATTTCCCCAACATGGAAAAGGAAATAGTCAATCAAGTCCAAGAGGCAAAAAGAGTCCCATACATGATAAAACCAAGGAGAAACACACCAAGACAGGTACTAATCAAACTAACAAAGACCAAAACAAGGAAAGAATATTAAAAGCAGCAAGGGAGAAGCAACAAGTAACATACAAGGGAAACCCTATATGCTCAACAGCTGATCTTTCAGCAGAAGCTCTACAGGCCAGAAGGGAATGGCAGGATATATTTAAAATACTGAAAGGGAAAAATCTACAACGAAGATTACTGTACCTGGCAAGGATTCCATTCAAAATTAGTGGAGAAATAAAAAGCTTTTCAGACAAGCTAAAGTTAAGAGAATTCAGTACCACCAAACCAGCTTTACAACAAATGTTAAAGCGACTTACATAGTCAAGAAATACAAGAGAAGAAAAAAGATCTACAAAATCTACCCCAAACAATTTAGAAAATGGCAATAGGAATGTATATATCAATAATTACCTTAAATGTAAATGGATTAAATGCTCCAACCAAAAGGTACAGACTGGCTGAATGGATACAAAAACATGACCAATATATATATGCTGTCTACAAGAAACTCACTTCAGACCTGAAGACATATATAGACTGAAAATGAGAGGATGGAAAAATACTTTCCTTGCAAATGGGAAGCAAAAGAAAGCTGGAGTAGCAAACCTCAAATCAGACAAAATAGACCTTAAAATAAAGAAGATTACAAGAGATAAGGAAGGACACTACACAATGATCAAGGGATCAATCCAAGAGGAAGACTTAGCAATTGTAAATATCTATGCACCCAACACAGGAGTTCCTCAATACATAAGACAAACACCAAGAGACACAGAAGGAGAAATTGACAGTAACACAATAAAAATAGGAGACTTTAACATCCACTCACACCAATGGACAGATCATCAAAACAGAAAATTAATAAGGAAACACAAGTCTTAAATGATACATTAGATGTGATGGATCTCGTTGATAACTTCAGGATATTCCATCCAAATGCAGAAGAATACATCTTCTTCTCAAGTGCACATGGAACATTCTCCAGGATACAGCACATCTTGGGTCACCAAACAAACCTCAGTAAATCTAAGAAAATTGAAATTGTATCAAGCATCTTCTCTGACCACATCACTATGAGACTAGATATCAATTACAAGAAAAAACTGTAAGAAACACAAACATATGGAGATTAAACAACACATTTCTAAATAACCAACAGGTTACTGAAGAAATGAAAAGGGAAATTAAAAAATTTCCAGAAACAAATGACAATGAAAACACAACTCAAACCTCTGGGAAGCAGCAAAAGCAGTTCTAAGAGGGAAATTTATAGCAATAAAATCCTACCTCAAGAAACAAGGAAAATATCAGACAGACAACGTAACTTTACACCTAAAACAACTGAAAAAAGAACAAAAATCCCCCAAAATTAAAAGAAGGAAGAAATCATAAAGATCTGAGCAGAAATAAATGAAAAATAAATAAAAGAAACAATAGTAAAGATTAATAAAACTAAAAGCTGGTTCATTGAGAAGGTAAACAAAATGGACAAGCCTTTAGCCAGACTCATCAAGAAAAAAAGAAGGGTCAAATCAACAAAATTAGGAATTAAAAAGGAGAGGTTACAACAGACAATGCAGAAATACAAAGGATTATAGGAGACTATGATGAACAACTATATGGCAATAAAATGGATAACCTGGGAGAAATGGACAGATTCTTCAAAAAGTTCAGTCTTCTAAGACTGAATCAGGAAGAAATAGAAATTATGAACAACCCTATTACCAGCACTGAAATGGAAGCTGTGATAAAAAAAAATCTGACAGAAAACAAAAGCTTAGCACCAGATGGCTTCACAGAATTCTATCAAACATTTAGAGAAGAGCTAATGCCTATCCTTCTAAACGTCTTTCAAAAAATTGCAGAGGAAGGAACACTTCCCAACTCATTCTATGAGGCCACCATCACCCTGATACTAAAACCAGACAAAGACAACACAGAAAAAGAAAACTACAGGCTGATATCACTGATGAACATAGATGCAAAAATGCTCTACAAAATTTTAGCAAACAGAATTCAGCTACACATCAAAAAACTCATACACCATGATCAAGTTGGGTTTATTCCAGGTCTGCAAAGATTCTTCAATATATGCAAATCAATCAATGTGATACACCGTATTAACAAATTGAAAGATAAAAATCATATGATCATCTCAATAGATGCAGAAAAAGCCTTTGACAAAATTCAGCACCCATTTATGATTAAAATTCTTCACAAAATGGGCATAGAAGGAACCTAACTCAACATAGTAAAGGCCGTATATGATAAACCTACAGCAAACATTATTCTCAATGGTGAAAAACTGAAAGCATTCCTCCTAAGATCAGGAACAAGACAAGGGTGTCCACTTTCACCACTATTATTCAACATAGTTTTGGAAGTCCTAGCTACAGCAATCAGAGAAGAAAAAGAAATAAAAGAAATCCAGATCAGAAAAGAAGAAGTAAAGCTCTCACTGTTTGCAGATGACATGATACTGTACATAGAAAACCCTAAGGATAGTATCAGAAAATTACTAGAGCTAATCAGTGAGTTTAGCAAAGTTGCATGATACAAAATCAATACCCAGAATTCACATGCACTTCTACATACTAACAATGAAAAATCAGAGAGAGAAATTAAGTCATCAATCCCATTCACCATTGCAACAAAAATAATTAAATATCTAGGAACAAATTTACCTAAGGAGACAAAAGGACTGTACACAGAAAATTATAAGACACTGATGAAAGAAATCAAAGACAACATAAACAGATGAAGAGATATAACAGATGGAGAGATATTCCATGTTCCTGAGTAGGAATAATCAATACTGTGAAAATGACTATACTACCAAATGCAATCTACAGATTCAATGTGATCCCTATCAAATTAGCAATGGCATTTTTGACAGAACTAGAACAAAAACTTTCACAATTCATATGGAAACACAAAAGACTCTGAATAGCCAAAGCAGTCCTGAGAAAGAAGAATGGAGCTGGAGGAATCAACCTTCCTGATGTCAGATTATACTACAAAGCTACAGTCATCAAGACAGTATGGTACTGGCACAAAAACAGAAATATAGACCAATGGAAAAAGATAGAAAGTTCAGAAATAAACCCATGCACCTATGGGTACCTTATTTTTGACAAAGTAGGCAAGAATATACAATGGGGCAAATACAGCCTCTTCAGTCAATGGTGCTGGGAAAACTAGACAGCTACATGTAAAAGAATGAAATTAGAAAACTTCCTAACACCATACACCAAGATAAACTCGAAACAGATTAAAGACCTAAGTGTAAGACCAGAAACTATAAAACTCTTAGAGGAAAACATAGGCAGAACACTCGATGACATAAATCAAAGCAAGATCTTCTATGACCCACCTTCTAGAGTAATGGAAATAAAAACAAAAGTAAACAAGTGGGACCTGATTAAACGTAAAAGCTTTTGTGCAGCAAAGAAAACTATAAGCAAGGTGAAAAGAGAACCCTGAGAATGGGAGAAAATAATAGCAAATGAAACAAATGACAAAGGATTAATTTCCAGAATATACAAGCAGGTCATACAACTCAATGCCAGAAAAACAAACAACCCAATCAAAAAGTGGGGAAAAGGCCTAAACAGACATTTCTCCAAAGAAGACATACAGATGGCTAACAAACACATGAAAAGACGCTCAACATCACTCATTATTAAAGAAATGGAAGTCAAAATTATAATGACATATCACCTCACACTGGTCAGAATGGCCATCATTAAAAAGTCTACAAACAATAAATGCTGGCAAGGGTGTGGAGAAAAGGGAACACTCTTGTACTGTTGATGTGAATGTAAATTGATACAGCCACTATGGAAGACGTAATGGAGATTCCTTAAAATGCTAGCAATTAAACCACCATTATTTCCGTTCAGTTCAGTCACTCAGTAATGTCTGACTCTTTGCAATCCCATGGACTGAAGCACCCCAGGTCTCCCTGTTCATCACCAACTCCCAGAGTTACTCAAACTCATGTCCATTGATTCGGTGATGCCATCCAAGCATCTCATCCTCTGTCTTCCCCTTCTCCTCCTGCCTTCAATCTTTCCCAGCATCAGGGTCTTTTCAAATGAGTCAGTTCTTCACATCAGGTGGCCAAAGTATTGGAGTTTCAGCTTCAGCATCAGTCCTGACAATGAATATTCAGGACTGATTTCCTTTAGGATGGACCAACACCACAATTCAAAAGCATCAATTTTTTGGTGCTCAGCTTTCTATATAGCCCAATTCTCACATCCATACATGACTACTGGAAAAACCATCACTTTGACCAGACAGACCTTTGTTGGCAAAGTAATGTCTCTGCTTTTTAATATGCTGTCTAGGTTGGTCATAGCTTTTCTTCCAAGGAGCAAGTATCTTAATTTCATGGCTGCAGCCACCATCTGCAGTGATTTGGGAGCCCCAAAAAATAAAGTCTCTCATTGTTTCCATTGTTTCCCCATCTATTTGCCGTGAAGTGATGGGACCAGATGCCATGATCTTCACTTTCTGAATGTTGAGTTTTAAGCCAACTTTTTCACTCTCCTCTTTGACTTTCATCTAGAGGCTCTTTCCTTCTTCTTTGCTTTCTGCCATGATGGTGGTGTCATCTTCATATCTGAGGTTATTGATATTTCTCCCAGCAATCTTGATTTCAGCCTTGTGCTTCATCTAGCCCAGTGTTTCTCATGATATAATCTGCATATATGTTAAATATGCAGCATGACAATATACAGACTTGATGTACTGCTTTCTCAATTTGGAACCAGTCTGTTGTCCAATGTTCAGTTATAACTGTTGCTTCTTGACCTTTATACAGACCTCAGGAGCCAGGTCAGGTGGTCTGGTATTCCCATCTGTTTCAGAATTTTCCACAGCTTGTTGTGATCTGCACAGTCAAAGGCTTTAGCATAGTCAATAAAGCAGAAGTAGATGTTTTTCTGGAACTTACTTGCTTTTTCTATGATCCAACAGATGTTGGCAATTTGATCTCTGGTTCCTCTGCCTTTTCTAAATCCAGCTTGAGCATCTGGAACTTCCCTGTTCACGTACTGTTGAAGCCTGCCTTTGAGAATTTTGAGCATTACTTTGCTAGCATGTGAGATGGGTGCAATTGTGTGGTAGTTTGAGCATTCTTTGGCATTGCTTTTCTTATGGATTAGAATGAAAACTGACCTTTACCAGTCCTGTGGCCACTGCTAAGTTTTCCAAATTTGCTGGCATATTGAGTGCAGCACTTTAACAGCATCTTTTAGGATTTGAAATAGCTCAACTGTAATTCCATCACCTCCACTAGCTTTGTTCATCGCGATGCATCCTAAGGCTCACTTGACTTCATATTCCAGGATGTCTGGCTCTAGGTGAGTGATCACACCATCGTGATTATCCGGGTCGTGAAGATCCTTTTTGTACAGTTCTTCTATGTATTCTTGCCACCTCTTCTTAATATCTTCTGCTTCTGTTAGGTCTGTACCATTTCTGTCCTTTATCGAGCCCATCTTTGCATGAAATATTCCGTTGGTATCTCTAATTTTCTTGAAGAGATCTCTAGTCTTTCCCATTCTATTGTTTTCCTCTATTTCTTTGCATTGATCACTGAGGAAGGCTTCTTATCTCTCCCTGCTATTCTTTGGAACTCTGCATTCAAATGGGTATACCTTTCCTTTTCTCCTTTTCCTTTAGCTTCTCTTCTTTTCACAGCTATTTGTAAGGCCTCCTCAGACAACCATTTTGCCTTTTTGCATTTCTTTTCCTTGGGGATGGTCTTGATCCCTGCCACCATATGACCCAGCAATCCCACTCCTAGGCCTGTACCCTGAGGAAACCAAAATTGAAAAAGACACATGTATCCCATTATTTATTTCAGTACTATTTACAATAGCTAGAACTTGGAAGCAACCTAGATGTCCATTGACAGATGAATGGATAAAGAAGTTGTGGTAAATATGCACAGTGGAATAAAAAGGAACACATTTGAGTCAGTTCTGATGAGGTGGATGAACCTAGAACGTATTACACAGAGTGAAGTGAGTCAGAAAGAGAAAGATAAATATTGTATTCTAACATATATATATATATATATATATATATATATATATATAGTCTAGAAGAATGGTACTGAAGAACTTATTTACAGGGCAGAAATGGAGAAACAGACACAGAGAATAGACTTATGGACATGGGGAGAGGGGAGGAGAGGGTGAGATGTTTGTAAAGAGTAACATGGAAACTTACATTACTATATGTAAAATAGATAGCCAGGGAACTTGCTGTATGGCTCAGGAAACTCAAACAAGGGCTCTGTATCAACCTAGAGGGGTGGGATGGGGAGGGAGATGGGAGGGAGGTTCAGAAAGGAGGGGATATATGTACACCTATGGCTGGTTCGTGTTGAGGTTTGACAGAAAATAACAAAATTCTGTAAAGCAATTATCTTTCAATAAAAAAGTAAATTAAAAAGGAAAAAAAGAAAGACTGTGGGTTCAAGTCCCATCTGAGTTTTGCAGTTTCAGACCTGAATTCTGAATTCTCAGATGTAAGAGATTGGTTCAGTGAGATGGAGCAATTTAACTTCTGGACTGTGAAATTTCTTGGGGATGTTTCAAATTGGGGATTCCAGGGTAGCAGAATTTGTCACTCGAAAATGTCCCTTGGCATAAGGATTATTTTAGTCTGATTATTTTTAAGAAACAGCAGACATGGAAGAATCTCTGAAAAGCAACTAAAGCTACCCCTTGTAAAAGGCATTTATACTTGTAAGGAAATCTCCACTTGTAAGGGTATCATCCTGCTGTACCAGGAAGAGAAGGGTGACTCAGTCTCAAGAAATTCTTATCAATGCAGAAGGTAAGAACTTAAACTTGCTTAATAACCTTACACAAGTTTATAGTGCCCTGGTCACTGCCCATAACTGACTCCCTATTTCCAATATCTTTTGTCTTTAGCTGAAATGGTATTTAAGCTAATGGTTTCCACTATTTCAGAAAGTTACTCGGTCTTCCTAGATCTCTCCCATGTATACATGTTATATAACTTTTGTTTGTGTTTTTCTCCTGTTAATCTGTCTTCAGTTCAGTTCAGTTGCTCAGTTCAGTTCAGTCGCTCAGTCGTGTCTGACTCTTTGAGACCCTATGAATCGCAGCACGCCAGGCCTCCCTGTCCATCACCAACTCCCAGAGTTCACTCAGACTCACGTCCATCGAGTCAGTGATGCCATCCAGCCATCTCATCCTCTGTCGTCCCCTTCTCCTCCTGCCCCCAATCCCTCCCAGCATCAAAGTGTTTTCCAATGAGTCAACTCTTCTCATGAGGTGGCCAAAGTACTGGAGTTTCAGCTTTAGCATCATTCCTTCCAAAGACATCCCAGGGCTGATCTCCTTCAGAATGGACTGGTTAGATCTCCTTGCAGTCCAAGGGACTCTCCTCAGTTGTGTCCAACTCTTTGCGACCCCATGGGCTGCAGCATGCCAGGCTTTCCTGTCCATCACTAACTCCTGGAGCTTTCTCAAACTCATGTCCATTGAGTCAGTGATACCATCCAACCATCTCATCCTCTGTCATCCCCTTCTCCTCCCACCTTCAATCTTTCCCAGCATCAGGGTCCTTTCCAATGAGTCAGCTCTTCACATGAGGTGGCTAAATATTGGAGTTTCAGCTTCAGCATCAGTCCTTCCAGTGAATATTCAGGACTGATTTCCTTTAGGATGGACTGGTTGGATCTCCTTGTAGTCCAAGGGACTCTCAAGAGTGTTCTCCAACACTGCAGTTCAAAAGCATCAATTCTTTGTCACTCAGCCTTCTTTATGGTCCAACTCTCAGCCAAATTTATGGTCCATACATGACTATTGGAAAAACCATAGCTTTGACTAGACACACCTTTGTTGGCAAAGTAATGTCTCTGCTTTTCAATATGCTATCTAGGTTGGTCATAACTTTTCTTCCAAGGAGCAAGCATCTTTTAATTTCATGGCTGTAGTCACCATCTACAGTGATTATGGAGCCCAAGAAAATAAATGTCAGCTTAATTATTAGGCCAACCAAAGAATCTAAAATGGGAGAAGGAAAATTTTTCCCTCCTTGCAGATCCAATTGTTAAAGAGAAAAACCACAGGTGTAAAATTGTATCACTTATGCTAAAGCCCATGATACCAATCTGAAGATTTAATATGCAATCTAATTGCAGTTTGGATCTTTACTAGAATTGTAATTTTTATAAACTGGCCTGGAATTTTCTCTTTAGCACCGATGAGGTCATCTGCCACATGGGTTCTCTACACCCTCCTTTCCCCAGGGGGAGAAGATGTAATTTGCATGATAAAACCCTTACAGTTTCCTTTCCTCCCAAAAGATGTCCTGACCTAAAAATAATCATTTCTTTTATTTGCTAATAGCTCCCTTACCCCATCCTTCTTCTGATAAGAACTTTCCAGTTTGGACAACTACTCAAAGCCTTCTTCTAATTGTTAAGTCAGATGCTACCCAATTTGTGAATTTTCTAATAAGGCCAAACAGATCTTCAAATTTACTCAGTTGAATTTTTTAACACACGTGACTATAATTTTGTACACTTTGATATTATCATACACATTAAAATGGCATAAAATGACAAATGACATAACTTATGTCAGTTATGGTTTTTTAATTCGTTTTGCCCTGAGATCCTATTTTGATTGGATTTCCATACGTTTTAAAACTGGAAGGATATTTAAAGGATTAGTTGTCTAAACACTTGAGGCCCTTGTGGAGTTAAAAGAAAAACCTTTAAATCAAATATTTTGGGCATATAAAAAGTAGAAACAATAGAATCAACACTCATGTACCCACCACCCAGCTTAAGAATCAGAACTACAGATACACAGCTGGTTACACAGGTATGCTCACTTTGTGAATGTGTACTGGGCTGTACTGAGATAGGAGGGAGGGGGCAGGGCACAATCATTAAAAGAATGTCATAACCTTTGAGGATACGACATAAACTTCCTAGAATCAACTAGGCCCAAGATGGCAGAAGACTTGACTTCCAATAGAACTTGGGCCTTATTATATACTCATTGTAATATATTAGAATGCTAAATGACACATCCACCAGTGCCATGACGGTTTTGAGGCTGACTATAAATGGCCAAAAAGTGAGCGGTGGCCCAAATCCCAGAGATCCCTGCCTCTTCTCTCAAATAGTTGGAATAGTCCTCCTCATTAACCTATGAAATTACCCAGCCCTTAAAAACTAACCACCCCTGCACCCCAAGGCCATTTTCACCTTTTGAGAAGGACTGCACCATTCTGCCTTTGGAATGTGTATCTCTGCTATCACTTTACTATGACATGTTTCTGAACTGTTTCCTGTGTGAAGTCAAGGACCTTTACTTGGTAACCTGTCCCAGAGACTCACCTGAGACCTGGGGTGTGATCATTCTCTTGTGCCCCATTTCCCTACAACTTCTTTACAAAGGATATTAATAAACCTACTTCTTACCTATTACTCTGCCTCTCACTGAATTTCTTCTGCCCAAAGACATAAAGAACCTGATTTTCATTAAGTCCTGAGACCAGGTGTGTGGTTTCAGCTAGAAACCAGCTCATACTTCCTCTGCTAGGCCCCAAGTCTCCGCCCAAGGTTGTACCTAAAACTTGCTTGTTCAAGGCTTAAAAATATTCAACTAGAAATTTCAAACAACAAGCATTTCCTAAAAGGCATCTTTTAACATTTCTGAAATGCAAAGTTGTGCAGGAAGGAATTAACATGCATATGAAAATGTTACACAGGTAACTCTGATTCCTTCTGAAATGTTAATGATTTATCATCTTGAAATTTACACCTGTTCAGTTCTGCATCTCAATTTTTAAAAAGTTTCCCCCCTCAAACAGGGGCACGTTGAATCGAGTGAGGCAAATATTTTGTGTATAAATCTTGATCTCATTTTCCTATTAAGACCCAAGAGAAAATAAAACCCCTCAGATAATATCCCCTCTTTCCTCAACACTTGTACCATTTATTTTATGCAAATGACTGATTAAGGTCAAACCAGGCTATCACACAAGTTCTCTGTCATTCCCCAGACAAAGATATAACAGACTAATACTGCTCTTTTAGAAAGATCTCCAGTTTAGAAACATGCGAATAGTGCAAAACATGTTTTAATATGTATCTAAGGATGGGAAGTCCAGGTTAGTTTGCAAAGTGCTTCATTTTCAAAGAAGAAACCCTCAGTTTACAGTTCTACTACATTGGGCATCTCACTCATTTTACTCACCAGTTTTCTTCCCTGCAACATCCTATTTATTGCAATCTTAGGCAGTTGCCACTAAAGGCATATGGCTCTGGTTCCACAACTTTGGGGGCAAAGGTGAAGGGTCAGATAGAAGGTACAAATCTAGGTCAAATTAGCCACATGTTCTTCACTTTTGCCACTTCTTTCTATAATTTAAATGGATGTTTTGACTTTACCTGAAGAAGAGTTAAGGGACTAGAAAAGCACTAAAATAGACGTATTTTTGTGGATAGGCCCTGTGGTAAGGAAAAGTCCCAAACATTCCTGCCACGGATTCATTCAAGTAGTCAAGAAATACTTTTGGAGTTTCGACTATATGCTAATCATTGTCTTGAGTGCTGAGGGAACAGCAGTGAGAAAGACTGAGAAGGTCTCTGTCCCTGCGGAGTTGATGTTCTTGTGGGGAGACACAGTTGGCAAATAAGTACACTAACAAATAATATTTCTTTAGACAGTGGTAAGGGCATGTAGAAAACAAAGTGTGATAAAGCAGTGGAGAGCTATGATGGTGGTGGGGTGATTATTTTCGATGGAGTGGTCAGGGAAGGTCGACAAAACATGGAGTTGCCACATGACTAGGCAATGTAACTCCTCTATGTATAAAAATGAGAACTTATGTCCTCAAAAAAACTCATCACAGATATTCACAGCAGCATTATTCATGACAACCAAAAGGTAGAAAGTGCCCAATGTCCTTCAACTGATGAATGAATAAACAAAAGGCGGTTCTTTCCCACAATGGAATAATATTTTAACATTAAAAAGATCAAAGCACTCTTATAACATGAATAAATTCTGAAACTTTTATGCTAATGGAAAAGAGCCAGTTAGAAAAGACCACATATCATATGATTCTGTTTATATGAAATGTCTAGAATAAGCAAATTTATGGAGACAGCAAATTAATGATGGCTTAGGGCTGGGGAGGAGATGGCAGGTGGGGTTTAATAGTGAAAGAGTTTCTTTATAGGGTGATGAAAATAGTATAAAATTAGGTAGTGGTGATGGTTGCAAAACTCTGTGAATATACTACAAACCATTGAATTGCACACTTTAAAATGGGTGAATTTTATGGTATGTGAACTATAGCTCAATTTTTTTAAAAAGAACTATATCAAGAATGCTTGAGAAATAGTACTTTGCTACTCATTTTGAAGTGAGAGTAAAACATTGAAAAAGAAGAAAAAAAAGAGTGACTAAGTCATTCACATGGCTTGCGAGGAAAAAGAGTATGGCAGGTGCAGAGGTTTTAAGAGTGGGGAGAGCTTGGTTTATTTGAGGAACAGAAAGAAGACCACACGTGGCTGTCATTTAGCAGAGGAGGAAGAGAGTGATGAGAGATAAAGTGGTAAAGACTAGGGAGCATATTTTTTTTTCTGGCCATTTTAATGAATTTGGATTCTTTTCCTAAACACAATGAGAAAGCATTGGAGGATTTTAGGCAAGGAAAACACAATCTGGTTGGAATTTTGCAAAGATGCTGTTGGCTGCCAGATGAAGACTAATGTGTGAACTGGACTATGAGGAGAGGCAGGGAGACAACTGCAGGAGTTGAAAGACAACTGCAGGAGTCCAAGCAAGATGTGATGGTGGCCTGGACTAAGAGAAGATGGAGAGGAGTGGATAGATTCAGAACGTGACTCTCTGCAATCCCGTGGACTATACAGTCCATGGAATTCTCCAAGCCAGAATACTGGAGTGGGTAGCTTTTCCCTTCTCCAGGGAATCTTTCCAACCCAAGGATCAAACCCAGGTGTCCCATATTGCAGGTGGATTCTTTACCAGCTGAGCCACAGAGGAAGTCCCAAGTATAACTATCAGGATATGCTAATTCAGTGAGTGTAGCATGTAAGGGAAAATGAGAAATCAGATACAACTTCTATATTTTTTTGGTTCTTTTTTTTAAAATTATTTTTTAAACTTTTTATTTTGTATTGAGGTGTAGCCAATTAACAATGTTGTGATAGTCTCAGGTGAACAGTGAAGGGACTCAGCCATACATATACATGTATCCATTCCCCCGCAAAGTGCCCTCCTATCCAGGCTGCCACATAACATTGAGCAGAGTTCCCTGTACTATACAGTAGGTCCTTGTTGGCTATCTATTTTATTTATTTTTTAATTTTTTGGCTATCTATTTTAAATATAGCAGTGTGTACATGCCCATCCCAAACTCTGTAACTTTATCCCTTCCCCCCATCCTTCCCTGCTCCCCCAGCAACCATACGTTCATTCTCTAAGTCTGTGAATCTCTTTCTGTCTTGTATAACTTCTAGATTTTTGGTTTGAAATGCAAATAAATAATTGTCCTTGTTTCCAATTTCTCTACAGATCTTTGGACAATGGGAAAAACTCAGACTGCATCTAGTTTTAACTCAAAAAAATGATCTAGCCTCTTTTTTCCTTAGTCACTCAGTTACTATTATATTTCAGTTTTCACCCTTTGCTCTTTCAAATAATCCAACTCCCATCAACAGCTGTTTGATAATAACGATGAACAGTCTTTTTCTCTTAATTTTACACTTTATTGTTATTATGTTATTACTTCCTCCCACTGTTTTTTCTTACCTCCTACTTATAAACTTAGACTTTCTAGAACATAAACTTGCCGTAAAGGCCGCCGCCTGACCATTTATATCTGCCAGTGAGGCCAACTCCGGGTTCCAAAGAACTACAGGAGGCCACATTTTTCTTAGAAGTTGTCCATGGAGCTTTGAATTGTCTGAGGTTTTCAATTACTTGTGCTATTCTTCTTTCCATCAGCATAGCTAATTGAGTTGGCTCTAAGTCTTTGGAAAAAAAGGCTCTATAATGAAGAGTGAAGGGCTGGCAAACTTATTTCATGCAACTCAGCTAAAAAGCTCTACAGGAGAAACTTAATAAGGTGACAATAATGTATTTTTTTCTTCTTGTATGCATTCCAGCTTTAGAAAAGCTTTGGTGTCTGAAATTGCTTTTTAAATTAATGAAGATCTCTAAATACAATAGACTTCTCACTGAGAAATCAAGTAATTGGTATTAACTTAATCTTCAATTTTGTTACCCATTTGGGAACCCAAACAAAATGCAATTTCTCATTATACTACTTGGAAGGTGGTCACCTTTTCTTCAGGTGGTGTTTATCTAACAGAATTTGAAAGAGAACTGATACATTCAAAATGTGTTTCATTATTTTCCCTCAGGCCTTGACTTCTCCTGTATCCTCTGTTATAAATAGCATTGCCATTCAGCTGACCAACAGAGTCAGAAACCTTCCTCATCTCTCTCATTTAATCAGTTCCTAAGTCTCACCCACCTCCTAAACATCCCACTCATGTGCCTAGTCATTCATCACTACTCATCCCCATTGCTACTGCTTTGGCTCAGGCCTCCTTTTCTTTCTCCTAGAATATTGCAATAACGTTCTGATGAATCCTCTTATCAGTTGGTTTCCTTGCCAAGGAATGAATTATTTCTTATTTAATCCTACTGCCATGAATTTTTCTAAATGTAAATCTGATTTTTAGTCTCCTACCTAAAAACTTTCAGTGGCTCCCTATAGCCTGTTTGATAAAATCCAAACCCTTAGCATGGTGGGTTACAGTCCATGGAGTTGCAAGAGTCAGACACAACTGAGCAACTAACACTGCCACTTCCCTATGCCATAGGCATCCCAAGTTATAGGGCTCCTATATTTGTTATGAGTTTTATGCCCCATTGACTTTGTACATATTGTTCCTCTGCCCAGAATAATGCTTCCTTATTCATCCCCACCCCATTCTAGCAAACTCCTATTCTCCTTCAAGATCCAACTCAAATGCCTTCTCTAAGAAATTTTCTGAGATCCATTCCTTAGCTCTGGACCCAGATAAAAAGTAGGTTCTGGGACTTCCCTGGGTGGTCCAGTGGTTAAGAATTTGCCTGTCCATGCAGGGGACATGGATCCAATCCCTGGTCTGGGAAGATTCCACATGCCATGGGGCAACTAAGCCCATGTGCCACAACTGCTGAGCCTGCCCTCTACAGCTTGAGAGCCAGAACTACTGCAGTCCATGAGCCCTAGAGTCCATGATCCACAACAAGAGAAGCCACTACAATGAGAAGCCCGTGTCACAACCAAAGCGTAGCCCCTGCTCGCCACAGCTAGAGAAAGCCCACATGCAGCAACGAAGACCCACCCAGCACAACCAGCAATAAATAAATAAATACAAGCTTTAAAAAAAAAAGCAGATACTTAATGAACACTGCTAAATGGGTAAATACATTGAATGGATGAAAGTTGGTTCATGAGCCAAGGGTGAAAGAGTCAGGAATGAAGACTCTGGGGCATTGAAGAGTGTGAGAAGCTGAACTAGAGGGCACGGATTACAGATGAGAAAGGAAAGAAAGTTGCAGAGAACAGAGGGAGGAGCAAAGGCAGATTTGTGGCTTTTCAGGGTCAGGATGACTTTCCCATACTTAGGTAATTCTTTCATAAGAAGGGAAACATGGTGACAACTGAACTAATAACGTCTACAGAGGAAGGGCACTGACAGGTTTTTGTATTACAGAAAGTGGAAGGAAAATAAGGCCATATGGAGACACACATTGCTTTTGTTGTTATCATTGTTACAAATAGAGTCATATGTTTTCATATACCTCAAAAAAAATGCACACCACAAGCAATACATGTTTATTGTTCTAGTATCTCTTCTTCCTGCTAATGTCCTCTGGAAAGTTGACTCCTCTCTGCCCACCCCAACCCTCCCTGCCTGGAGGAACTTTGGAAAGAAAGTTAAAGTTCCTTTCACTACAACTTGTAACCCACATTCAATGTAGGGAAGAGATGTACAGTCATAGCTCAACCCCCAGATATCCCATGACACTAAATGAAGAAATATTTTAGAATAATAGGGCTAGAAATGTTCTTGAGGTTCATTTGGTTCAACCCTCAGGTATCACAGATGAGGAAGCTAAAGCCAAGAAGGCTTTGGGGAGTAGCAGGGCTGTGACCAGAACCCGAGTTTTATGGTCCTTTTTCCAGCAAACTTTTCATGGAAGCAAGTTCTTATTCATTCAACAGAGTTGACCATCGGTTGTGTGCCAGACATTGTGCAATGTCCTAGGGATATAGAGGTGAATAAGCCATGAGTTTGGCTCTCAAACATTCATGGTCTCATGGGGGAGGCAGAGAAATAGACCATTTACAATAAGTAGTTCACAGCATGAATGAAAGGATAATGCCTAGGATATTACGGGAGAACAGAGGAGAAAGATGGAGAAGAGCTTAGGGGTTGGAGGGAGAGAGATGTCAAAGAAGGAAGTCTTCCTAGAAAAGGTGACACCTGGTGCATCTTAGAGAAGAAGAAAATTTAGCTAGGAGTCATGACTTCTGAGGAGAATGCAATGGCACCCCACTCCAGGACTCTTGCCTGGAAAATCCCATGGAAGGAAAGGCCTGGTGGGCTGCAGTCCATGGGGTCTCTAGGAGTCGGACATGACTGAGCAACTTCACTTTCACTTTTCACTTTCATGCATTGGAGAAGGAAATGGCAACCCACTCCAGTACTCCTGCCTGGAGAATCCCAGGGATGGGGGAGTCTGGTGGGCTGCCATCTATGGGGTCGCACAGAGTCAGACACGACTGAAGCGACTTAGCAGCAGCAGCAGCAGCAGCAGCAGCAGCAACAGCGGCATGACTTCTGTGGATGATACCACCCTTATGGCAGAAAATGAAAAGGAACTAAAGAGACTCGATGAAAGTGAAAGAGGAAAGTGAAAAGGCTGGCTTAAAATTAAACATTCAGAAAATGAAGATCATGGATTCCAGTCCCATCACTTCATGGCAAATAGATGGGGAAACAATGGAAACAGTGACAGACTATTTTCTTGGCCTCCAAAATTGCTGCAGACCGTGACTGGAGCCACGAAATTAAAAGACTCTTGCTCCTTGGAAGAAAAACTTTGACAAACCTAAACAACATATTAAAAAGCAGAGACATTACTTTGCCAACAAAGGTCCTTCTAGTCAAAGTTATGGTTTTTCCAGTAGTTATGTATGTATAGGAGATTTGGACCATAAAGAAGGCTGAGTGCCAAAGAATCGATGCTTTTGAATTGTGGTACTGGATAAGACTCTTGAGAGTCTCTTGGTCAGCAAGGAGATCAAACCAGTCCATCCTAAAGGAAATCAGTCCTGAATATGCATTGGAAGGACTGATGCTGAAGCTGATGCTGGAGCCAAAGCTCCAATACTTTGGCTACCTGATTCGAGGAGCTGAATCATTGGAAAAGACCCTGATGTTGGGAAAGATTGAGGGCAGGAGGAGAATGGAGTGACGGAGGATGAGATGGTTGATGGCATCATCGACATGGTGGACATGAGTCTGAGATAACTCTGGGAGATAGTGAAAGACAGAGAAGCCTGGCAGGCTATAGTCCATGAGATCACAAAGAGTCTGACACGACCAAGTAACTGAAGAACAATATGACTTCTGATTGCCTATAGCCTATATCGTTTTTTTTCCCTCATTTAATGCAGATTGTGTCACAGATTCATGAAGTATGTCTTGCGTTCCCCAGAAGTTTGTAAGTTTTTTGAAGGTAGGAGCCTGTCTTTGTTATACTGTCTCATAGGGCTTACCTCCTTCTTGTGTACGGACATGGTAGGTAGTAAACAAATAGTTGTTAAGTGAATGGATAAATGAGTGAATAAATAATTACATTTATTGAGTGCTTACATGTTTAACTCCTTGAAGCCTCACATAAATTCTATGAAGAAGTAACTATCATTATCTCACTTAACAGATGAAGAAATTAAGGCAGAATGAGGTTACTCATTATATAATAGAAAGAATGAAGAATCAAGAAATCTAAATTCTTGACTCCAATAGGAACTAGACTAACAACCACTGGTGGTAAATGGCATAAACGTCTATTTTCCCCTGATAATGCATTATAATCAGACTGGACTAAAACAGTACTACACTGGCAATGGTGGAAACAACTGGTCTGAGAAACAGCTTGGCGTTTGAATTGTCGGATAGCAAGACTGTTTGAACATATCTTGAAGTTGTTACTGTCTAATTTTCATCTTTCAATGAAATCTGGGAATCTGCCTTCTTCCTCATCTACATTCAGTGTTGCACAAATCTCACCTGTCATCCTTCAGGTTGATTGGAGCCCACCTCATGGCCTGGCTCCAGAGGAGCTGTCCTGGTGGATCTGATTTCTAAGCAATTGGTCCAGGTTTGATTTCAACAGCTGCATTTTCTTTTATGTTAATACCACAGTGTGGCAAAAAACTGAAATCTTAGAAATGTTTCAGGGAGATAGCTATCTAAAGAAAAGATACAGAAACCCAAGGCCTAGTAGGACTTTATTTTACATTTCTATTTGATCAAGGATTGGCTTGGTAATTTGTTGATTTACTTGTTTGCTTGTTTAGAGTTAGCATAAAAATTCAAATTCCTCTGCCAGACATAGCTGGCACTCTAGTCTCTGTCCACTCATAATCTCACAGATTCTCTAACATGGATCCTGGGCTCTAGCTATACTAATCTTTACACAGAACTCATGCAAGGGCATGTTCAGTCCTGCTTTTCTTGGACCATTCCCTTGACCATTCCACCTGCCCACTAGCCAGCAATCCTTAATAGGCAGGCAGCTGCTATTGGAGCTTTAGCTGATAATCCTCTCTGCATCTTTGTGGCACATTGGGTCTATTTCTTGCAATTTTCCCCTTGTTTGCATGTGCCAGGGTGTGCCACTGATTCAAGAAATGCTGAAATCCTCAGCAAGTATTAGCAAAGTCCCCAACTATCCAAATGTTGAAGCAATGTGCTCAGAAGAGGAGGAAACACGTACAGAGACACTGGAATGTCATTGGCTTTGACGCATGAATGGGAGGGTGCCAAAGTCATCTAAGCTAACTAATAATCAGGGCTGGCATTGATTTGCTGCCAAATCTTCATGCAACCATGATTTCTAACATCATGGTCCTTTTTCTTATTGTTGCTTTTTTCACTCACAAATAGAAACTGGTGACTGTCTTGTCAGATGGAAAGGGAAAGCAGTGGTAAGTGGAGAGTAAAAAGTGGGGGAAAAAAAAACACACAGAGAAGGTAAAAAGAGTGCTGGACAGTGGATCAAGAGACATAAATTCTTCCAGTCATCGCTCTTTTATTAACCGACTGTATGACCCAGGGCAAAGCATGCCACATCTCAGAGCCTCCAACCCTTCATTTCAAATGTCTCTTCTGGAATACAGCTTTAGAGCTTGCAAATCAGGGAAAATTGAAACTGGACTAGGTATTAACTGGTTTTAGGAAATTACTGTTAATTATATTAGGTGTGATATTGTGATTATGTTTTCTTTTCCAATATTATTGAGATACAATTGACATATAACACTGTATAAGTTTAAGATGTACAACAATCATTTGATCATTCAAAATGATCACCATAATAAGTCTACTTAACATCCGTTATATCACATAGTTAACAATATTTTTCTTGTGATGAGAATTTTTAAGATCTGACTTCTTAGCAACTTTCAAATATACAATAAAGTTCAGTTGTCCCTTGGAATCCATGGGGGATTGGTTCCAGGACCCCCTCGGATACTAAAATACATGGGTACTCAAGTCTTTACAGCTGGCCCTCCATATCCATGGGTTCCACACGCATGGATACAGAGAGCCGACTGTATTGTTAATTATTAGTCACCATACTGAACATTGCATCCCCAGAACTAAACTGTTTAAGATACCTACTGATATTTTTTGAGTGAAAGTATATAATATCCGAGATTTACTTTAAAATACTTTTTCCTTCCAATATATATATTTTTAATTTAGGGAGAGGGTTAGCTAGATGAAACAAGAAGGGTAAAATGGTAATGATGGTTAAAAATGGGTGATGAGTACATAGGAGTTTATAATAATAGTTTCTTTTTCATACGTTTGAAATTTTCAATAATAAAATGTTAAAAGAGATAAGAACTTGTTTCAAAAGAAGAGGAGATAGAACATAGAAAATGCATGAGGAAGAAAATTAGTTAAATGTTTTCTACCTGTGTTTATTTTCAGCTATCAAATTAGCCTATCACCACTACTATAGGAAGACAACGTGAGTAAAATATGATTTTTGCATATTTTATTTGGGTACCAGGACTCACCAGTACTGACACCTTTTACATGTCCTCGAGGAACAACTTCCTCTTACCAGACAACAGCATTGCTTTATATCCTGGCCAAGCAAGCACCTGGAAACAGCTGTTTTCTGCTTACTGAATGACAGCATCCATTCTGGCAATGTGATCTCATTGGAATGAAGAGTGCTAAACCCCAAAGTTGGTTGAAAGTACCCACAGGGACTGAATGGTGGAGTCAGTATTGAATCAGGCATAGAATTTGAGCAATTAAAGGACAAAATCTGTCCATGAGATTATTGATTTCAAAGTAAACTCTTGACTCACACTCCCACTCAAGTTTATTCAAACAAAATGTTGCAAGTTTGGAAGATCCACTCCTACAATGTAAACTTGCAGAATTTGTGGTGAGCAAATCTTACATCTTTCCAAGGGCACATCTGAGAATTGATTTTGCTTCAGAGAGGTGTGCTGGTCTGTTGAGCACTCTGGCTAAAAGTTACTTGTTACCACCTGCTGCCTCCAGGCCAGTCTTGCTTGAGAGTGGGCCTTGCCAAAGTCAGATGAGGAGTGGTGGAGAGGAGGAGATAGGTGAAACCCGGCCAGCAAGCTGACTCAGTCACATGCTTTTTTTGTGTCCTGCAGCTATTCTAGAAGGCCTCTTAAAGTTTGGTATTTGTAAGGGTGGGGATATTTTAAACAATCTGGTCCTCTAGATCACTCACTATTTCTTCTCTTGGCCTATGGCAAATCAGTGTCCAAAGTTTTATTCTGTGAGGCCCCAAGGTTCCCCAGGCCTGATTTCTACCAGAATTCTGTGTCTTCAGTTCAGTTCAGTTCAGTTCAGTCGCTCAGTCATGTCCGACTCTTGCGACCCCATGAACTGCAGCATGCCAGACCTCCCTGTCCATCACCAACTCCTGGAGTTCACTCAAACTCATGTCCATTGAGTTGGTGATGCCATCCAACCATCTCATCCTCTGTCATCCCCTTCTCCTCCCACCTTCAATCTTTTCCAGTATCAGGGTCTTTTCCAGTGAGTCAGTTCTTCACATCAGGTGGCCAAAGTATTGGAGTTTCAGCTTCAACATCAGTCCTTCCAATGAACACCCAGGACTGATCTCCTTTAGGATGGACTGGTTGGATCTCCTTGCAGTCCAAGGGACTCTCAGGAGTCTTTTCCAACACCACAGTTCAAAAGCATCAGTTCTTTGGTGCTCAGCTTTCTTTATCCAACTCTCACATCCATACATGACTACTGGAAAAACCATAGTTTTGACTAGACAGAACTTTTTTGGCAAAATAATATCTCTGCTTTTTAATATGCTGTCTAGGTTGGTCATAGCTTTTCTTCCAAGGAGTAAGCGTCTTTTAATTTCATGGCTGCAATCACCATCTGCAGTGATTTTGGAGCCCCCCAAAATAAAGCCTGTCACTGTTTTCATTGTTTCCCCATCTATTTGCTGTAACGTGATGGGACTGGATGCCATGATCTTAGTTTTCTGAATGTTGAGATTTAAGCCAACTTTTTCACTCTTTTCTTTCAAGAGGCTCTTAAGTTCCTATTCACTTTCTGCCATAAGGGTGGTGTCATCTGCATATCTGAGGTTATTGATATTTCTCCCAGCAATCTTGATTCCAACTTGTGCTTCCTCCAGCCCAGCATTTCCCATGATGTACTCTGCATATAAGTTAAACAAGCAGAGTGACAATATACAGCCTTGATGTACTCCTTTCCCAATTTGGAACAAGCCTGTTGTTCCATGTCCAGTCCTAATTGTTGCTTTGTGACCTGCATACAGGTTTCTCAAGAGGCAGGTCAGGTGGTCTGGTGTTCCCATCTCTTTAAGAATTTTCCACAGTTTGTTATGATCCACACAGTCAAAGGCTTTGGCATAGTCAATAAAGCAGAAGTAAATGTGTTTCTGGAACTCTCTTGCTTTTTCTATGATCCAATGGATGTTGGCAATTTGATCTCTGGTTCCTCTGCCTTTTCTAAATCCAGCTTGAACATCTGAAAGTTCACGGTTCACATATTCCCTGTGTTTTAGCACAATAGAAGACAGATACTGCTCTTATAAGTCGGAGAGAATGAAGGAAAAAAAATCACTAACATTTATAAAACACTGACTGCCAAGATTTACTCGTGTAATCTTCACAACCACCTTCTGTAATAAAAATTATTATTATGCCCATTCTAGAGATGAGCAAATGGAATGATGTGGTTGATATTACATGGACCATAAGCTTCAGAGCCAGGATGTCTATTTCATACCCAAGTCCATTAAACCACCTCATTCTATACTCCCCCCTGTACTGTCATTTGTTGAAATATACCATAACTGCACCTGGTGATGAAGTCACACCAACTTGGATGTCAAGACCACAGTTTATTCTTTTTTTTAAAAAAAAAAAATTGAAGTATAGTGGATTTACAATGTTGCATTAGTCTCAGGTGTATAGCAAAGTTATTCATGTATATATATTAATATATATGTATATTCTTTTCTGATTCTTTTCCATTATAGGTTAATACAAGATATTGAATATAGTTTCCTGTGCTATAAGTAGGTCCTTGTTGTTTATCTATTTTACTAATATACACAGTAGTGTGTATCCATTAATTTCAAACTCGGAATTCATCCATCTTCCCATTCCTTTTTGGTAACTATACGTTTGTTTTCTATGTTTGTGAGAATATTTCTGTTTTGCAAATCTTTTTGTAGGTTGCCACCACCCTTAACCCAGTTCCTTGTGTAATACATGTCTTAGTTCATTAGAAGGAGTAAAAAGAACAGATTTTTCTCTAAGATACAACTGGGTAACTCTTCTTTACTACAACTAAACATTTATGTGGTTTAGGAGCAGTGTAGAGGATGAAGATGTACTTTACACTGTGAAATCTTAAATCATGAGTCAATGAGTTAAAGACTACTCATCTGGGGGAAATGTTTATAAACCGGAAAGAGCAATGTTGATGAAAGCTGAAATAGGCCTAGGGATGGAATTTCTCTCCTAAAGACTCATCATTTGCATGGGAGGGGGATTTTGGAAGGGAATATTTCCCCAGAGCTCTGCTAGACAGAATCACTGTTGTGAGGACTGCTGTAGAAATTGCAACTATATATGGGTTCTTTGGTGGGGGCATGTCTTCTGATGAAATCCAATAAATTAACCACCAGGGTTACACCAGGATTAACTACAGGGGTTACGTAACCATGGGAGTACATCAAGGCTATATATTGTCACCCTGCTTATTTAACTTATATGCAGAGAATATGCAAAATGCCAGGCTGGATGAAGTACAACCTACAATCAATATTGCCGGGAGAAATATCAATAACCTCGGACATGCAGATGACACCACCCTTATGGCAGAAAGCAAAGAGGAACTAGAGAGCCTATTCATGGGGGTGAAAGAGGAGAGTGAAAAAGCTGGCTTAAAACTCAACATTTATAAAACTAAGATCATGGCATCTGGTCCCATCACTTCATGGGAAATAGATGGGGAAACAGTGGAAACAGTGAGAGACTATTTTCTTGGGCTCCAAAATCACTGCAGATGGTGGCTGTAGCCATGAAATTAAAAGACACTTGCTCCTTGGAAGAAAAGCTATGACCAACCTAGACAGCATATTCAAAAGCAGAGACATTACTTTGCATACAAAGGTCTGTCTAGTCAAGGCTATGATTTTTCCGGTGGTCATGTATGGATGTGAGAGTTGGACCATAAAGAAAGCTGAGCGCTGAAGAACTGATGCTTTTGAACTGTGGTATTGGAGAATACTCTTGAGAGCCCCTTATACTACAAGGAGATCCAATCAGTCCATCCTAAAGGAAATCAGTCCTGAATATTCATTGGCAGGACTGATGCTGAAGCTGAAGATCTGATACTTTGGCCACCTGATGCGAAGAACTGACTCACTGGAAAAGACCCTAATGCTGGGCAAGATTGAAGGCAGGAGGAGAAGGGGACGACAGAGGATAAGATGGTTGGATGGCATCACCGACTTGATGGACATGAGTTTGAGCAAGCTCTGGGAGTTGGTGAAGAACAGGGAAGACTGGCTTGCTACAATCCATGGGATCGCAAAGAGATTGGACCCGACTAAGTGACTGAACTGAACTGTCTGAACCACTGGAAATTTGGGACAGAAAGGACAAGTACAATGGCTACATGTTCACCACTGGAGCATTCAGTGCAAACAATCGAGTCTTCAGTGCTACGGAACCAGAAGCACATTCATGAGGGCATTTCTAAAGATCTAGTCTGTGCAAACCACTGTGTGTCTCCTAGGAGCCCCAAAACTTCAATTAGACCTAAGAGGACCCCTAACCAGATCCCATAAATCTAGAGCAACAAGTTAGCCATCAGAGTTTTAGTTACAACTCTGCATGCAGGTAACATTTATCTAAAAGAGAGTAGGAAATAGTTCTTACATCCACTCAAAGGTGTTGCTTTAACTGAGATTTGCCATAGTCACCATCACCTGAGTTGGGGACACAGAAACTAGTAATGTGCTTAGATGAGCATACACATGCAGACACACACACACACACGTGCATGAATTCTTGCTTACTTCAATGTGTGTGATATTTACTCTCAAACAAGTCCTGCACTGGGACCAGGTTACTTAGGGTTTAGCACAAGATCTAGCTACCTCACAACCTCTTCCCCATGGCCTCCTTGGGGGCCTCTCCCCAGATGCAATCTGAAAGCAACCCAGAAAGGCTGGCAGTGCTGTCACTGGGAATAGCAGCTGTTCAGTTCTCCCACCTGCATCCCCCAGGCTGTAGATATCCCCTGAGTTGCTACTGCCAGTCTGTCCTAGGCTGTTCCCTCAGAAATGCTGTCCTATAAATAAGCTGAGATTCTCACCATTACTTCTGACAGCAGCTTGGGGGCATCAAGTGTGAGGAATGTGAGGGGGCTGAGGGTCAGTGCCCGGGCCCCAAAGCACTGAAAGCTAGCCTCCTCTGAAGCTGCAGATAACCATCAGGAAGTGAGCTTTATCCTCTCTGAGATGCCTCAAAGCTTGCAAAGAACCCCTAGGACACTCCAAGTTAGTTTTAGCCTCTGATACTTGACCCTGACCTAGGACACTTGACCTAATCTTATTTTCAGAGTGCTCTTCCCAGGATGCCCTTAGTCTCCCCATGATTTCTTTGTAAAGTCCCTGAGGTCCCAAAGCCAATTACTAAGAACTTTGTCAGGGAGAGGACAGACCCTGGTTAACTCCAAGTCTCAAGAAACCCTTGCCTTGCATTGGCTTTTATATATAAAAGTCAGCCAGTCCCCTAGACCCATGGGACTAATTCAGATAGTAAAGAATCCGCCTGCAATGTGGGAACCTGGGTTCGATCCCTGGGTTGGGAAGGTCCCCTGGTGGAGGGCATGGCAACCCACTCCAATATTCTTGTCTGGAGAATCCCCATGGGCAGAGGAGCCTGGCGGGCTGTAGTCCATGGGGTCACAAGGAGTGGGAGACAACTGAGCAACTAAGCACACACATACTTCTGAATCTAGGGAGAAGGTGGTTATGGGTAGATGCAGTCTCAGACAGCTCCCATGTCAGGGCAGCCTACTGCGTCCCGTAAGTCTGAGGGGCTTCTCCTCCAGCCCCTGTTAAAGCCATCTTCTGTACCTTCTCTCTTCCAGAGCCCAGGAAGTGAACTATTGCGGACACTTTATTCACTTTTTTATTGTGGACACTGTTGCTCCCCAAGCGTAAGGGTCTCTGAACTCCTGAAATATTCTCCAACAGGTTCTTGATTCTCCTCAGCCTGTAGGAGAGGCTTTTCAAAAGGTCACAGAAGAGGTTTTCCAAAGAGCTTTCCAGGGCTGTCTAGCAGGACAGGGTCTTTGCATCTAGGACACCCAGTACTAGTTTTGTGACCCCGACCTACAGAGAAGATCCCATGGACAGGTCAGAGATGGGGTAGGATCCCCAAGCCCAGCAGGATGATTCCTTTCCCTGCCCAGGATGGAGCCACCAGAGTCAGCTTCTTAGTGGATGAGTTACATGCCCACTAACACTGTAGAGTAAAGATCTTCTCCTCCACCCTGCTCTTTAAGGCCCCTATGCAGTGGCCAGCCATGGCCCCCAAGTTGTTATCAGAGCTTATTATGAGTCTCAGCTTGTTCCTGGAGCAAACAGTTAACCAAGATGGAGAACCCAAGTTCTTGGTTATCTCAGAGCCAGCTACTACTGTACTTGAATGGCCTGGGGTCTCAAGAATGCCAACCTACCAGGGAGCAGGTCTTGTGATGGGGGCCTTTGAGCCCCCAGGCTCAAAAACAGTTGAGACGCTCCTCTGGAGTTTTTCATCCTGTCCCAACAGGCAAGATTTATGAGAATGAGTCACTCCTATCTAAAGGAGCTTATAGGAGGCTGAGAGCCAGCTGGGAAACCTTGAAGCTGGACTATGCAAAACGCTCCCCAAGTTTTAGCTGCTGTTAGCATCAGTGGTAAAGGCTTTAGCCAAAGGGGACAAGTAGTGCCATCTTGTAAATACAAATAATCTAGTCTCAGCTAAAGTTTTAGCTTCTGGAACCAGAAAGATGTGGGTTCTGTCACTTTTTAGCTTCATGACATGGGGGAAGCTACTCAACCTCTCTGAATCTTAGTGTATAAAATGGAGACTATCAGTTCAGTTCAGTTTAGTCGCTCAGTCGGGTCCGACTCTTTGTGACCCCATGAATCGCAGCATGCCAGGCCTCCCTGTCCATCACCAACTCCCGGAGTTTACCCAAACTCATGTCCATTGAGTCAGTGATGTCATCCAGCCATCTCATCCTCTGTCGTCCCCTTCTCCTCCTAACCCCAATCCCTCCCAGCACCAGGGTCTTTTCCAATGAGTCAACTCTTCGCATGAGGTGGCCAAAGTATTGGAGTTTCAGCTTTAGCATCAGTACTTCCAAAGAAATCCCAGGGTTGATCTCCTTCAGAATGGACTGGTTGGATCTCCTTGCACTCCAAGGGACTCTCAAGAGTCTTCTCCAACACCACAGTTCAAAAGCATCAATTCTTTGGTGCTCAGCTTTCTTCACAGTCCAACTCTCATATCCATACATGACCACTGGAAAAACCATAGCCTTAACTAGATGGACCTTTGTTGGCAAAATAATGTCTCTGCTTTTGAATATGCTATCTAGGTTGGTCATAATTTTCCTTCCAAGGAGTAAGTGTCTTTTCATTTCATGGCTGCAGTCACCATCTGCAGTGATTTTGGAGCCCCCCAAAATAAAGTCCATCACTATTTCTACTGTTTCCCCATCTATTTCCCATGAAGTGATGGGACCAGATGCCATGATCTTAGTTTTCTGAATGTATGGAGACTGTAGATGGACTCAACTCACAGGGTTATCATGAGTACTGAATGAGCAGCTTCATGATAAGTCTTTAACATAAGACTTGACTGGAACAAGAGTCCAGAAATGGTGTTTGAGTTTATTGCTATCACAGATATCATCAGCCTGCTCACTGAGATATAGTTGAGAAAGGAAAGACCGGTAGCCAACTACTACACAAGCCATATCATCTGGTTCCAGAGCCTCATCAGGCCATGTTTGAGAACACTGATTTCCAGATACTGTTTATAACAAGGTCCTTGTTTTCTCCCATGCTCCATGAGACCTGTTATGGGTGCTTCAGATGTGTGTGTGATGGGATTTGTAAAATATTCAGTTATGTGCTTTACTCCCACCAGCCATCATGGAGTTTTGTCACTTGTAACCCAAGGACCTTTCCCCAAAAGCCAGGCTCTTGTTCTTCCTCCTAGTGCATGTGGCCGAGGTGTGGGTGGATTCCTCTGGGACCGATAAGATCTGGGATACTTAGTATAAGCAGTTTTCCAAACGAGTGTATTAGGACAGGTCAGGTGGATAGCATGAGCCAAAGAAGTGACATTTACTAGCCTAGTGACAAATATTAGCCTAACCAGGCTGGTCCTTGGGAAAGTCCTTCAAAACTAACCAGACAGATTTTATAGTCTGTCTGGTTAGTTTTGACCCATCCTCAGACCCTCTTGAGAACACAGGGTTGAATAAACTCCCAAGATGAGTCTGATGCACAGAGCTAGGCTTAAGAAGCCAAGCCTGTCTGGAAAACAATAATTCTCACATTTCAATACACATTGGATTCACTTGGTGGGGTGGGACTTGATAAAAATGCAAATTTATACACCCCAGCCCACTAAGATCTTTTGATCTAGTAGTTCCTGATAGGCATCAGAAATCTGCATTTTTAATCAGCACCCCAAGAGCTGTAATTTCCACCCCAGGGGAAATTATCATTCCTGGCCAGTACAACCCTAAGATTCTCCAGAGAAGGAAGGCATTGCTTAATCCATTGCAAGTTTCTATACCTCTTTCATGTTAATATCAATATGTGTGTGTGATAAGTCACTTCAGTCATGTCCAACTCTTTGCAACCTATGGACTAGAGCCTACCAGGCTCCTCTATCCTTGGGATTCTCCAGGCAAGAATACTGGAGTGGGTTGTCATGACCTCCTCCACAGGATCTTCTTGACCCAGGACCCAGGGATGGAACCTGTGTCTCTTATGTCTCCTGCACTGGCAGGTGGGTTCTTTACTGCTAGCCCCACAGGGGAAGCCCTAATATCAATATACAATCTTCTAAATCCCATTTGCAAATTGTTGAAATATTTTCTCATTCTTGTGATAATGTATAGCAAAGAGTGATTCTCAGGAACAAATATTTTTATTTTTGATCATTATAATATTGAAGACTGTATTAGTTACCTATTGCTTCAAAATCAATTACCCCCAAATTAGCAGCTAAAACAGCATTGTCATCCATCACAGTGTCTCTGGGTTAGGAATCTGGGCCTGGCTTTGTTGGTTCCCTCTGGCTCAAGGTCTCTCACAAGGCTGCCATCAAGACCCTGGCCACGGCCCATGGTCTCCTTTGAAGTTTCAACAAGGGGAGTGTCTACTTCCAAAGTCACTCAAGTGATTGTTAGAAGGGGTCGGTTCCTTTTGACTGTTGACCAAAAACCATCAGTTCCTTGCCATGTGGACCTCTGCTTTGTATTTTTTAAAACAATTTTATTTGTTTTAAATTTCTTTTTGGCTGTGCTGGCTCTTCACCGCTGTATGGGCTTTGCTCTAGTTGCAGTCCTCAGGCCTCTCATTGCAGTGACTTATTTTGCGGCTCCTGGGCTCTACAGCACAGGCTCAATAGTTGCAGCACATGGGCTTAGTTGCTCCACAGCATGTGGAATCTTCCCGGATCGGGGTCAAACCCATGTCTTCTGCATTGACATGCAGATCCTTTACCACTGAACCACCAGGGAAGCCTGGACCTCTTCTTAAGGCAAGTCAGAGTGAGCAAGTGAGAGGGAGAGATTCAGTGAGAGTAGAATAAGCAGGGCGCAAGTCAGATTCTTTCTGTGGCCTGATCTTGGGCTTCCCAGGTGGCACAGAGGTAAAGAATCTTCCTGCCAAGCAGGAGATGCAGATTTGATCCCTGAGTGGGGAAGATCCCCTGGAACAGGCGATGGCAACTCCCTCCAGTATTCTTGCCTGCTAAATCCCATGGGCAGAGGAGCCTGGTGGGAAAAGCAAAAAGTCAGACACGGTTGAGCAAGCACACCCTTGGAAGTGAAATACCACCATATTTGCCATACTTTGTTAGAAGCAAGTTGCTAGGTACAGACCATATTTGAGGGGAGTGGATTACAGAAGGG